>NC_139033.1:62680345-63280345 GCF_964662115.1 Mustela nivalis
TGTTCCTTCCAAGACTGTTCTAGGCACAAGATAGACAAACAGAGCAGTGATCATCATAGGCAAACAGAGTAGTGATCACCATCGAGCTTATGGTCATACCATTCCCCCCCTCCCACATCAAAAGTAAGGAGTATTTATGGTACATATTCAATACATCTAGCATTTATCAAGGCTAAATTGATAAATTTGCTAAAAACGCAAGGCTTTTAATAGTAGTGTCTAGACAGATATTTGAATGATGCCTCTCAATTATCTAATTTGTTAATGAAAGGGATCACAGTTATTTGCCCAGAGTGACTTGATATTTTTCTTGAAATTTGTAACAAATATCTATATAAAGCTTAGTGTATAGTATGGGCTCTACCACACAGTGTAGGACGGAAGCTCCTTTAAAGTTCAGGACAACCCAGTGCTCCCGGTAGCATCCTCTATCATACAGATGATGAGACTAGTCAAGGAGAGATCTGAGGCAGAGCCCACTTTCGAATCTAGGCAGTCTGGTTCTGGAGTCCACACTCTTGACCACTACACTATGCTGGTTCACTTACCATGCTGGTCTTCGTTACACTGTCAGCTTTTGAATCCATGCATCCATTCAGCAAGCATATTCCTTTCCATATGTACCATCACCATTCTTGTCAGACCCTCACTGTCACGTGCTCATGTCAGTGGAATAACCTTCTTTCCTTCCTTCCAGGTTTTAATCGCTGATATCACCCCACGCTGGGTTCTTGTTCTTGCATTTTTACCTCTTTACATTTTCTCCCTTGGAGAACTTCCCATTCAGAGTATTCTGTCTTCCTGTTCCAACCATATACCTCAGTTTCCCTTTTCAAATATTCTGCCCCAAATATCCCTTACCAACACAGCATGGAACTTTCTAACCTGGACTCTGTTCTTGCTTCTGTGTTGCCTGGTCTCCACAAGCTCCATCTCTCCACTTATGAAAATGCTCTCTCTCTACAGCCAGTCTCCCAAGAAGCCTTCGTTCCCTCCCAGTTCACAGTGTTCCTTCCATCCCTCCCATCCATGTTCCTGGGGACCTGCCTTCAGCACCTCTTTTTTCGTATCTAGACAGTACCTTTCAGTGGTTGGGAACCGAGGATCTGCAGCCAAGCTGCAGGGACTCATTACCTCTCTCTGAGAACTTGGATAAGTTCCGTCTCATCCATGAAATAGGGATAATGATAGCAAACTCATGGAATAGATACCAGGATGACTGAATTAACTAATACCTTGATATATTAAGGTTAAGGCATAGGTTAAAAACTGCCTAGAACAGTGAACACATGCTAGCTACTATTACTTAACTATATATAGACCCTTGTAACATCTCTGATGATGATATTTAACTCCTAAGAAGTTTCCTGTGCCTCATCAGTCCCTATCTCGTTTTCCACACCATTGCTTCCCATTTGCTGTCATCGTGTTCCTTTTTTTTTAATTTTTTAATTTTTTTTTTAAGATTTTATTTATTTATCAGAGAGAGAGGGGGGGAGAGAGCGAGCACAGGCAGACAGAATGGCAGGCAGAGGCAGAGGGAGAAGCAGGCTCCCTGCTGAGCAAGGAGCCCGATGTGGGACTCGATCCCAGGACCCTGGGATCATGACCTGAGCTGAAGGCAGCTGCTTAACCAACTGAGCCACCCAGGCGTCCCAAATTTTTTAATTTTTTATAAAATTTTTATTTTATTTTTTGTAGGCTCCACATCCAGTGAGGGGCTCAAACTCACAATCCCTAGACCAAGAGTATTGTACCAAATAAGCCAGACAGGCACCCCGGTTATCTTGTTTTTTATTAACTTTGTCCACTGGATTGTGCTTTCTGATCCTAATGCCTGAACTAGATCTAAAATTAGACCCAATGGATTCAATTCCTATCTGCTTTTCTGAGGCTTTCACTTGTCCTGTATTCAGACCAAGTTTTCACCTTGTTCTCTTCCTTTGTACTTTCCCACTGACATAACTGAATCTTTCTCCGCATTATCCCTCCAGTGATCCTTGCAAGGCACTCTCCATAACCTCCTGGATTTATTCAACTAGAATTTAAAAACATTGTAAGAAGAGAACTATACCCCTTCTTTCTTTGTAGCCCCCCATTACATTGTAGATGATCCAAAAATATGTAGTAAGTAAATTAATGACACAAAAAATAAAGATGTTCATTGCTTATCATTATTTTTCAGCTTTCAAGAGAAGACAATTTAGGTCAGTGAAATTTGACAGGCACCTGTGAAATCATATTTTAAGTGGGTTTGAAGAGATAGCCAGAACATTTCATTTCATGTGACATATAACAGAATTTTTCCCTCCTATGAGCAATAACACTTAAAAGAGACTTTATTTCATTAGTAGGGAGAGGTTTATTTGCTTACGGTTCCTGGAAGATGAGAATTTGATATTTATTCTCAGGCAATTGGAAAATTGATTCGACCCATTTAGGAGTTTAACAATGGATTCATAATAACTCTCCTCAAAGACTACAAAAGAACAAGTACATCAATTAATCAATAGTACATTTAAGAAGAAAAAGAACTCAAGATCAAGGGAATCTAAAGAGACTGTTGAAGAATCTCTTTTCAGAGAATTAAATCATAAAGTATTGCAGAGGGGCAGAGGGTACAAAATAAATCTAAAGTCTTTCCTTAACTTTGGGACACCTATTTTAGGGAGGGGCCTCAAAACTCCTTCCTGTCAGTGAAAGATCAAAATGACAATCCCGCTCAAAACTGGGTCATTGAAAATCTATTTAATCTAATCCAGTGGTCAGCATTTGATGTCTCTTTAGAGCAATTCCAGTACAAAGCCTTCTCTTGGGGCCAGCTAGACTCACAGATGGAAGGGTGAACCCCAGTGATGGAAGGCTAGGTAACAGAAAAGGCTGAATGGATGTCTAACACTGAGTGTCTCCCATGGGAAAACAAGAAGTTTGCCTCCTTTCTGGTTTCTTTTCAAAGGAAACACCAGCAATCTGGATGACAATCTTTATATCAGCCATTATCAAGACTTAGATCTGATCAATATCCAGAAAATTCCAACTCTGACAGGTTCTATTTTTATCCCTTCTGGTTAGATGAGTAACTAGTCTTTCAGTAGAGTAGCTTAACAGAATAAGACCTCAGGTAATCAATGGGTGTTATTCTTTTTTTTTTTTTCTTTTTTTTTTTCCCAAATAAGTGAACACATTATTTTCCTCAGGCATTCACCCAGCCTTCTTCTCAGGGTATCGGAAGAGGTGGGGTAGAATGAGAGAAAAGGAAAATAAATATGTTCAAGTTTCAAATCCATGTGGAAACTAAAGAAATTGGCCAATATTAAAAGGTTAACTACCTTCTAATGTTCACTTGACAATAGAAACATGGGGAGAATAGACAATTAAGGAGACCTCTTTGGAAATACATGGATTCTTTACTAGAGTTGTAGGTGCATATTCTAAAAGAATTTAAGTTATAGTAAAGTAGCTGAAGTAGCTATTTTAGAAGTTCATGCAAATGTAATGATAATTGTCAAGTTTTAAAAATATAATATAGGAAAAAACCCCTTCTCTCCTTTAAAAGAAATAATTTAGATATAAATCCAGTAAAGCTATACTTGATTAAAAACTGATTTTGGAAGATTTTTTTTCTAAAGTTAATAAGACTATAATCACTAACCCAGAAAACAGAATATTATATTAAGGATAGGAGGATTATTAAGCATGAAGTTCACTAAGTAGAAAAAAAAAAGCTTCTAAATATAACTCCCTTGGAAAATGATTTCAACCTTCAAATGCTTTCTTTCACCTGCTATTGTCATTCATTCATTTATTCCACAATACTTGTTTCAATCTATTCTAGCGAAATAGGGAAGAGACTTCTATCTATGCCTTAACTTTTTTGAATATACTTTATTTTTTTAGAGTAGTTGTAGATTCACAGCAAAATTGAGAGTAAGAAGATTCCCATGTCTACCCTATCTCCACTCCCACCCAAACTGCCCCACTATAGTCATCCCATATCACAGTGACATATTTGTTACAATCAGTGAACCTCCAGTGACATGTGATTATCACCAAAACTAGGCTTTTACTTTCATGTTCCTTTTTCCCATAGTAATAACTTTTTTAGCTATGAATTAACCATCAGTTATGATAGATAGATAGAGAGATATCACATTTTTCAGCCCTTCCTGTAGATGTGGCCATGTGACTCAAAATAGGCCAACAAAATAGAAGAGAATAGAACAAAATAGAAGAGAATGTGACTTATAGCTGTTTTCAGGAGGCTTCTCTAAAAGGCAGAACAAGTGTACCCATAGCTCTTTGATTCTTCAGCCCATCCTCCTGCTCCCTTTGGAGTTCAGAAACCGTCATGGTCCTCAAGATCAGAGTCATGCATGGCAGATCAACAACATAGAATGAACCTGGATCTTTGAAGACTCCTTGCAGCAGAATTTAGCTATATCACCAGGCTGTTTAGAGGAAAGAAAAGTAAATTTTATCTTATCTAAAGCAGTATTATTGAGGGTATTCTAAAACACATATATACTACAAATTAATACAATAAAACAAAGTACTATTCCTGGGGCACCTGGCTGACTCTGTAGGTAGAGCATGCAGCTCTTGATCTTGGGGTTGTGAGTTCGAGTCCCACATTGGGTATGGAAATTACTTAAAATAAAATCTTTAACCAAGTACTATTCCCTGTTGATGATGAAATATAGATAAGGTCTAGCCCTTGCTCCTACAATTTCTCTAGTCTCCTAGAGAAAATAAGATATATAAATGAATGAATGGGCTATAATGGTCTTACAAACTGAGTCTTATAGAGTATAGAAGAGAAAAAAAATAATTTAGGGGAGTGAAAAAGGGTAATTTTGTGGACAAGATAACTTGAAATTTGTGTCAATGGTCGTATTAGGAAGGGGAAAAAATTGAATGTTTTTGGAACAGAATGAATTAACAGAAGCCCAAAGAAAGGCATTTGAGAGAGCCAAAAGTATCTCTTTGGCCAGAGAGACATGAGAGACCAAGGAATCCCAGGCAAGTAGATTGAAGCTGTTTACAGAAAATAATGTCGGGCAAACAATTGTGTCTTTAGGGAATAGAATTTACTAAAGTCTTAACATTAGGAAATCCTGTGGTTGTAATGTCAGAAGCTCAGGACAGGGGCAGTGGAAAGAGTGGAAGAGACAGTGTTCCTCTCCCTGCAATGAGATGATGGCATTAAAAGAAAAAGAAAAGGAGCGGTGGGTAAGTGTTGGGAAGGATCCATCTTTCAGACTTGGCAGCCGATTATGAAATGCGATGAGAAGTAAATTTTAAAAGCCCAGATTTTAAGCCAGATGACAGCTCAAGGTGTAGTCCATTAACAAGAGCAAGGCAGTTAGCAGCAGGAAGCTGTTTGATGGGGCGGATATGATAAGTACTGTTGGAGGCTTTATGTGTTTGAGGTGCTGGAAGGAAGGCATGTCCATCAACCCTTTGGAAATATGGGCTTTAAAACAGGAGAAAGTTTCAGGCTAAAGATACTGATTTAGTAGTTTTAACCTAAAAGAATGGATGCTATTAAAAAAAAAAAAGTGAAAAGTTTTGACATTGATGGGTCCCAGCCGGCAGTGACTTGGGCAGACCTTCAGTGTCTTGGGGACACGACTGTCCGTTCCACCATTGGTGAGCAGCTGTAATAGGTCAATCTACAGCCCTGAAGTAGAGGAGAAGGAAGGAAGGAAGGAAGGAAGGAAGGAAGGAAGGAAGGAAGGAAGGAAGGAAGGAAAGAAGGAAGGAAAGAAGGAAGGAAAGAAGGGGTAGGGATGGAAGGAAGGAATGAAGAAAGAAAAAGAAAAGAATTTAGATCTAATGTGTTGATAGATAACAAGAAGGACCCCCTGACAATTTACTTTCTTCAATCAGCTTTTTCGTTCCTACAGAAGGAGCAAGTGGAAATTCAAAAAGACTCATAAGTAAGGAGGTAATAAAATTGCTCCCACAGGTGGCAGCAAATAAGGAGTGGGATGAGAATCTATCTACTGTTTACATTTACTGCAGAATCCTAAAATTGATATTAGTTGGTTAAGATTGAAGATAGACCCTGAGAGTCTATCTAGGCGATCACCAGCAACCTTAAAGGTACGATTAAACATGTCTTTTGTGTTTGCTTAGACACTTCTGCAACATCTTCTCAGTCTGGGGACTAAAGCCAAAGAAAAAGAGCAGTTCAGAATGGGATATGTGTTTGTGCGAGCGCATACTTGTGTGTGCATAAGGTCTATGTGTCTGAAATGGTCCACATTGTCCAATGGAATCCCTCCTCTTAAACCTGCCCCTTCCCAGTATTAAAATTGAACAGCAGCTCTGAGTTCCATCCATCCTAACGGAACTAAGATATCAAGGTGAACTTACTTACTGCTGTTTCTTTTTTGTAGTCTACTCTCCGAGGCCAGAGATTTTCCTATTCTTTGGAATTCACTCCCAGGCCCTCTTCTTACTCTATTCTCTCTGCTTGGACAATCATATCTACTCCCTATAGCTCCCATTATCACCCAAGGACCAACAACCTCCTGTTTCTATCTCCAGTCTTGATTGCTGGAAAAGGATAGAGGTAAATGCTTAGTCTGCATTTCCACTTTGATTTGTCAAAGACTCACAGATTCAACATATCCAAAACAATCCAGCTCTTGGTTTCCCCATGCTAAGCCTACTCTTTCTTCCCTTCTCCCCATTCCAATAGGTGACCCCAGACTAGGAGTTATCCTTGATTCCCCCTTGATTTTTGCAGCCAGTGGACAGCGCCAAAAATTCCTATTGGTGCTGCCTCCTAAATCTTTCTCGGTCTATCCATTGTATCTCCCTCCAGCAGCCCACAGTTCCAGCCACCATCGTCTCTCAGGAAGAATACTCAAAAATCCGCTTAAATGGTTTGGCTTCACCCATTATCAGCTTTTTCCTGTTCATCCTATGTAAGATAGCTGGAGAATTCATTTTAGAAAACAAGATTTGTCCCTTTTCCTTGCTAAATACCTTCCAGGGGTTTTCTATTCCTTCTTGGATAGAAAAAACACAGTCCATAATCTGGAATATGTCCTTTGAGGTTCTGCATGATCAGGCTGCTTCCTATCTTTCCTGCCTCGGTTTGCTCTTCTCTATACTCCAGCATTATTGCTCTTTAAAAAAAAATTTCTCTGATGGGCCATTCTCCTTTTTTTTTTTTTTTGCCCCGGGACCAATATATATGCTGTCATATAATTTTTCTCTCTTTCCCACTTACTCTGCCTTTACTTATCTAGTGCCTCCTTTATGGTCAACACAAATTTCATTTCCTTAGGGAAGTATTTCTGAACTCTACAGTACAATTTCCTCTCATATGCTTGCACAGAACATTTCTCCTACATAGAACTCAATAAAGTTGTTTGATGACTCTCTTCCCTACCAGGCTGCAATCTGTCTTGTTCAGTGCTGTGGATCTAGCAACCAGCACATTTTGAGTGAGGAAAAGAGAAGCAGCAAGTAATGGTTTTAGGAAACTCTTGCAGGCTTGAGTTAACATTTCAAACCCATTTTTTTTCTTCTGGCAGAGTAGCAATTATCATCAAATAATAGCTCTCCTCAGATTTGTTTATCAGATGAGCAGAAAGCACTGTGTGGAAGAAAAGTGACACAGCAGGATAGCAGGGGGTTTTGGTGGCAGAACAGAAAGTAAATGTTAAAAATATAGGACACTGCGCTGAAAGGAGGCCAGGGGATGGTGGACTCTGCAAAATAGAACACTAGGGGAAAGGGGAGATACAGAAGAAAACTTTGTATCCGTCTTGGAAATAACTCGGGGCCCTCGAGTCAGAAAGACCCTGAGCTAAATCCCAGCTCTGCCATTTACAAAGCAATTAATGAATCTGTCTGAGTCTTCATTTTTTTACTGTGATTTGGAAGGATAGAACTGCAAAGAAACAGAGTACAGATTACTTCTTTTCTAAAGAGCAGGGAAATTCTTGGCATACAGCAAGTCTGGACTGTCAGTTTCTTCCGTCTTCTCTAACTCCAGCAGTACACGCGTTCCACTTCCTTTCCGTTTACATTCAGTTGATGGAGCCGTCAAATTCGGGGCACATACCTTTCGTGTAAATTGTGTATCAGCCAGGGTCTCCTGAGAATACATGAACCGTGCTGTGTAGCTCAGGAGAGTACTTGATCCCAGGGACTAGTTAAAAAAGTACTAAGAGAGAGAGCTGAAAATCTAAACAGAGAAGGTGAGCAGGAACAGGTTGCTGCTGGCACCCTTCTGTCTAGGGAACCAGAGAGCAGGAACCCCAGGAACCGGGGCAGAGGGGAAGCAGGGTCCGCCCACTGAAGGTGCCACTCAAAGCAGAGAGGAGGGGAGAAGTACTCTGACCTCCTCCATCCTCCCTTGTTCCTTCCAGCCTCCTGCCAATCTCCCACTGGCCAAACCTAACTGCAGCCAGTGGACAGCGCCTCCTGGGAAACACCGCTTGCCAGGCGGACCTCTGTGACTGAAAGCAGAGAAAAGATAAGGGATTCGCGTAAAAACAGGCAAATGACTGGCACGAATGGCAAGGAAGGGCAAGCAGAAGTGAGTCAGTAGAACTCTTAACCAAATAGGACTACCCTGTTCTGGTGCAATCCATCAGACCATCTCGGGCCAGATGACAGATCATAGTAATTTTCACTCGCTGGGCTTTCCACAGCCTCTTCAGAGGGTAATATGGTGTAATGGAAAGAAGACAGTCTTGGGAGGGGACAGTTTTGGGGTGTCAGCTTTAACACGAGGAAGGGTCGAAGGAGAAAGCAAGTTTCTCGTATTCTTTCCACTCTTCTCCCCAAATCAGTAATCACCGATTCTCAAACTGGTAAAAATCTTCTAGAAGTTGTTGCTGTATATGCAAATAGATACCTATACAGAGACATAAAACTTTAAAAAAAAAAAAGTAACAGAATGCTAAAGACACTGTTCTGAAACTTTTTTATACTTCAAAATATACCTTTGACCTCTTCATATCACATACATAACTTTGTCATTATTTTTAATGACTGCATATATCCACTGTATGCTCAGATAATAATTCATTTAATGAATCTCATATTGGAAGTTATTTTTGGTATTTCTAATCTTTTTTTTATTGAAAATAGATTTGGAAAGAACATATCTGTATAAATACCTGCAGGGTAAAGCTCTAAATGTGGGATTGCTGGGTCAAAAAGTGAGATGTCATAAATTTTAATAGATAGTGTTACCACAAGGCATTCCCAAATTTACATTCTCATCAAGATTGGATAGAGAACCTTTGTCCTATAGCCTGGACAACACAGTGTTTTCTTATTTTTAACTACATAAAATACACACAAACCCAAATTGCATTATTGCTTAATAAGGAAATCAGATTTTGTTGTTTTTTTTTTAATGTCTTTAATTATTGGGTAAGTTTAACATTTACAAATACTTTGGCAACATTTATTTTACTGTGAACTGCTAACCCATATTCTATAGCAGTGTTTTGACTAGAAAGGTTTTTAAAACCTGCTTGCTGATTTATAAAATATAATAAAATTTATCCCAGTCATTAGGTATTGCCATTTTTTCCCCCTCTTTTGTTTTAGGCTTTTGAACTTTCCTGTTGTTTTCCATACAGGCATTTGTCACTTACAAGGTATGGAATCTTGAGCAAGTAAATGAAATGAAATTAAATTAGCCTCTCAGTAACTTATGTTTCTGAAAATGAGGAATAACAATAGGCTACATGTGTTTGTTTTGAGGATCTCTGAGAGTGTATGTTTGCATTTTCTTTGCATGGAACACAAAGGGCCATTTTTATTGTTAAACATTCCTTCATGGTATGTCACCTCATTCAAACTACATAACATCTTTCTGAATTGGGTATGGCAGGTCTCAATATTTTCATTTTACAGATTGAGAAGCTAAGGCTCAGAAAATTCTCTTGAATCCATTACAATCAGACAACTCTAAAGATTTAAAGATGCAATTCTTGGTCTACAGACATCAAAAATCAACACACCACTTTACCCTTGCACTTTCTAGTGCTTGCATGTGGAGACCAAAAGGAGAGATCTACAATTAATGAAAAGGAATGTTCTAGCAGGACTGATAGGTGATTGAGCTGGGAAGCAAAATCAACTCTGTGGGGGGCCTTCTCAGATTTGTTTCAAATTAACATGCTAACTAAGGGACAAAGATCTTTCTGGCTGTGAGAGTGGTAAGGGGGAGAGGAAGTGGTCATGAGCTCTTTTAAAAGGCCTCTTACAGCCTTATCCTGCCTTCAGCTCCTGGATACTGCCTAACACAAAAATCCAAGTCTTCATACAAACAAAAAGACAATTATTTATTGTGCACAAATCTACTCAGCCAAACTCTATGCAGACTAATAACTCTAAGAAACAGGATATTTGAATACAAAGGAAAAAAGATATTCTCCAAAAATATCATGTTGGAATATGCAATAGTATCCTCATAGCTTTTCATCTGCTATTCAGGGAAAGTTACCTGTGACATGAAAGAAAATTTAACAATGAAAGTTGATCATGTAGAAAGAGCTAACGTATAAATAAAAATGGAAATGCCTAGCATATAGGCCATTATCAGTAAGCCAGATGAAAGTTAAAGCATTTCAAATATCCTGGGGACTCCAGTTGCTCTAATAAAATGGAAATGCTTCCAGACACACATGCTTAGAGAGATTATTTCAAGGTTTACAGATGCAAAGCATTTTAGTTTCAGAAGCAAGAATGGGAGCCTGAATCAGATGAGACTAATAGCAAGTTCATCACTTCTGAAGCCCCACACAGACACTAAAGATTTTTTTCTCACAATAATTTTAGGAGGAGGTCAGCCCTGTGGCTCTGTGCACTGGAGAGAGACACAGCTGTTGAAGTATTTGGAAGGTGAGGCAATGTATGTCACCAGCCATCAAAAAGAGGAACCACCGCCATCAGGCGCTGCAGAAGGGCAAGGAATATCTTTGAATATCTTTGAAGACAAGAGCACATCGCCATTATGGTCCCTTGCTCGAACTCATCCGGAGACACATCACTCTGGAAAAGTGTCCTGTGTTGTGGAGTTTACAACTGTAGCTAGATATTTTTTAAAAAAATTCAAAATGTTGGGGCACCTGGGTGGCTCAGTGGGTTCAGCTTCAGCCTTCAGCTCAGGTCATGATTCCAGGGTCCTGGATTCGAGCCCCACATCGGGCTCTCTGCTCAGCGGGGAGCCTGCTTCCTCCTCTCTCTCTCTCTGCCTGCCTCTCTGCCTACTTGTGATCTCAGTCTGTCAAATGAATAAATGAAATCTTAAAAAAAATTCAAAATGTTATGGAGGAAGTAAACTTTAAGCAGTAAAAGACCTGAAGCCCTTGAGTCAAGGAATGTGTTCTTATATTTTAGGAATACATTTCTCTGGCCAAACCTCAACCTGAGTTTGCCAAGAGGCAGGAATATCTGTAAGACGGGATGAAGTAAGGAGTTTCTTTCTTTCTTTTCTTTTCTTTCTTCTTCTTCTTCTTTTTTTTTTTTTTTTTTAAGATTCTATCTATTTATTTGTCTGAGACAGAGCAGAGCAAGTGAGAGAGAGCACAAACAGGGGAAGAGGCAGGCAAAGGGAGAAGAAAGCTCCCGGCAGAGCAAGGAGCCTGATGCGGGACTCAATCCAGGACCTGGGACCATGACTTGAGCCAAAGGCAGACACTTCACCAACTAGGCCACCCAGGTTTCCTGAGGTGAGGAGTTTCAATGCTGACCTGGCCTAGGGAGATCTTGAACTGGCTCTGTTCTGTGTAGACAAACACTCAAGTACCTCAGGTGTTTTCCCTTCTGTATCATGTCTACTCCTCCAGAGACCAGGGACCTTCTGTCTCTGAGGGGATCATTAGTGCTTAGACTGCTGAAAGAAGGGTGGTTGGTTCACATAATCTAAGTCCGAGGGCCAAGTGTATGGGCAGAGATGGCACTGTTATTGGATAACAAGCTGTCAAAGCCTGGTAGAAGCTAAACTTCAAAGCTAAACTTGCCTGCTTGATACCAACAAAACACCAAACTCCCTGGAGTGGAAATACAACAGACTGTGAGTGATTTCGTGGCTTCTACATGCTTTTTGGGAACTGTGGACACAGGATGATTATTCGACTTCAGAGGAGGCCGGTCCCCGGGGGTAATGTCCCTCCTGCCAGTGTGGTCGTCACTCAGGTTTGTTTCTGCAGTCTCAGCACCACTGACTCCTGCTCATGGTCCAGTTTTCTGCCTTCTTTCGTTGTCATCCAGACTCTTTGTGTAGACTGCTGTCATGATAGCCACGATTTCAGCCTTCCCTCAAAACATCATCTTTATGTCCTGACTTAAGTGCTAGACTAGAACTAAAGGGCAAGAATTTGATTGCTCCAATTTTTATTTCTCCATGTTTTTTTCCCTGAGGCAGTAGTTACAGGACATGAAATTTATGGGATGGAACGGGGCCAGGAATGTCATGAGAAAGAGAAAACTATCAGGATTCAAAAACACAATGGCTAATATCCTGCTCTATACCATTTTAAGAATTTGCTAGAATATCTGCAATTAAAACTTAGAGCCCATAGTGGATCATTGACCCTTTCCATTTCATCACAAGCTTCTAACAGATTCTACTTCAAAGGTAGCATGTATTAACAGTATGGCTTCAAATCTATATGCATCCTCATGCGAGCATCACGTTGGAGAGAGTTGGATGGAACTAGTTCTATCCCATGGTTCTTGTTACAACAAAGCAGTAAGACAAGAGAGAGAGAGGGCCCTCATCTGGGTGCTTTGTGCTTTTGAAATGAAAAAGGAAGGTTGCCTGTAATAGGCATTTTCACCAGAGAGCAGCCACAATGCCCAGTTGGTTCTCAAGCTTTTGATAGTTCCTGACTGTGTCTAACTCTCCTGCTGAGTTCCTGTCTCAGGCTCACATATTAATATTAACTCGGGCTACAATGAGGCAGATTTCTCTTGTTGGGAGACAGCATTTTGATCTGTGCACTTTATCATTAAAACGTTCCCTGAAAGCCTATCTTGCAGCATTCCCCAAATCATGTTCCAGAGAATCCTGGTATCCAGTGAGACGTAAAAATGTGTTGCACAGATAAAAGGGATCTGTACTCAAACTACTCTGCGATATTCTGCAAACTTTACCTCTTATCATAAAGATTCTGAATTCAATTAACATATAAAAGGTTCAGAGAAAAACTACATGAAAGAAACCTGTCTAACTTTGATAAACCCACTATTTCTCAAACTTTGCAAATACGATCTTGGTTTTATTCATCTAATATCAATGAATAGCACATGGCACATGTTTGAAAAGGCTGCTGTATTCACATGACATAATTTATTCAGATATTTGATTCCACACATCTTTTCCAGTAGAGAGAGAATCTATTTCCATTTAGGGCAACATCATACAATATTTGGAAGCATAAAAATATTCTTAATTGATAAAAATTTTTTCTTACTGAATTCAGAACTTCAGGAGGCCCTTGGAACCACCTGGAAAACTAAAGTTTTGAACACTGTGGCACCATTAAAATTAATTTGTATGGACATCACTATCATTATATGAGTCATTGACCTTCTGCAAGGTCAGAGATCCAGATAGTAAGGAGGTAGATCCAGGTGAGTCTGGAGCAGATGAGCCACATAAAATTGGGTGATCAGACCTCTCTGCTCAGTACCACATTGTGAAGTGTTGATCCATAAAGCTCAAGGGCAATGCAAGATAAGGGAAGAGTTGTTAAGGCAGTCAGGAGCCAGAGGAACTCAGTGATTAGAAAGCAGTTAAGGCAATAAAACAAATTCCAGGATCTTGGAAAAGCACAGATATCAAAAGGTTAGGCAGAGAAGGGGAAAAGACATATGGGGGCAAGGGTGCAGACACACAGGCAGACAGACTGGAGAGGAGGCATGAACACTAATGAGAAAGCCCTTGCAGCAGATGTCTGCTGTAATGAATAACTTACCAAAAAAACTCCAAACTCTTCTACTTGGGACAGATGAGCTTTGCAGGCAGGGGCTAGTGCAAAGTCTAAAGGCTAAAACTAGCTGTTGAGTGGTTTAGCTGGGTAGAGGAGGAAAAAACAAAATGAATATAAGGGCAGCGTCTCTGTGGTAAGGCAGGAATCATCCTCATGTTCACCTGAGTTTGGAGGAAGAAGGATTTGACCAATTACTAAATCAAATGATCCATTTTGTAGAAATCCCCTTCAGTGTCTTAATTCCAATTTGACCTTTCTTCATTTACAAAACAGTAATAGGTTATGTGATAGAAACACTATCGACGAGCTGACCAATGTGCCTGTCATGAAGATGACAAATTATTTAACATATTAATAAGTGTCCAATGCCAATGAATATAAATTCTAATAACTATGTAGAACCAAAATTTGAGCTTACATTATTATGCACAAGAATTAAATATAAAATATGGAGAATTTGTCACTTACTGATAAATGTACTATAATTGATTTCAATGAATTGAGTGATGCTCTATTTTTTATTCTAGTAAATTTCATTTTTACTTTAGTAAAGCCTTTGATTCTAACCCCCAGATCACTATTAACACAAATTAAGAAGTGTTGTACTTGCCATATTAACCTTTCTGGGGGTTAAAAGCTGCACATAATAGGTCATTGCAATGGCTTTGCATTAGCCTGAGGGGATGTAATGGGTAGTATTTGGAATGGATTGATCCTAGGGTCTCTCCTAATCAATAATTTATTTATGTCCTGCTCTAAGAGTTTAAAGCATACTAACCATGTTATTGGAGAGCTTATGTTAGGGGAGTTACTAAGACTTTGAAACTAAGAAATAAGGTCCATTTCTAAAGAATATGTTGCATTTGCAAAACCACAGCACATTTCAATGAAAAATAGGCAGACTGATTTAGATAAGGAAAAGAATCCAAAAAGGGATATGGGGTGTTGAAATAATGATTAATCATAAGTATAGAAAGACAATGTATATGTAGAGTCAACATGATACCAGACAGATTAATATGATTAACTTATATAAATAATCTTAAGGTCTCTCATAACAGGGCTGTGAGAATTAGTTATGAGCAGACTTTAGAGAATGATCAAACATATGATCTGTATAAAAGTGACGACCTGGGCTACCTGGGTGGCTCAGTGGGTTAAGCCTCTGCCTTCGGCTCAGGTCATGATGGCAGGATCCTGGGATCGAGTCCCACATGGGGCTCTCTGCTCAGCGGGGAGTCTGCTTCCCCCTCTCTCTGCCTGCCTCTCTGCCTACTTGTGATCTCTCTTTCTGTCAAGTAAATAAATAAAATCTTTTAAAAAAATAAATAAATAAAAGTGATTACCTTAAAGAGGTGGAAACTAAGACCTATCTGATAACATATTCATTGGCACATAGGATATTCTTCGTTGGCGTCTATTGATGTAGCTAACGGTTTTGGTCAGGAAGACAGAAGAAAAGGAAGCTACAAGGCAAGGGCTGGGAGCAACCTCCAGAAGCAGGAAAAGGGCATGGAAACAAATTCTCCCTGGAGGTTCCAGAAGGAATGAAGCTCTGCCAACACCTTAGTTTTAGCCCAGTATGACTATGTTGGAATTCTGAACTGTACAAAACTGTAAATAGTGGGCACCTGGGTGGCTCAGTTGGCAAACCATCTTCCTTTGGCTCAGGTCATGATCTCAGAGCTCTGGGATAGAGTCCCGTGTCTGGCTTCTTCCTCAATGGGGAGGCTACTTCTCTCTCCACCCTTCCCCACTGCTTGCTTGTTCTCTCTCTCTCTCTCTCTTTTTCTCTCTCAAATAAGTAAATAAATAAATACACTTTTAAAACAGTAAATGGTAAATTGGTATTGTCTTAATGCATTAAACTGGTGGTAGTTGGCTATGGCATTATAGTGTAACAGAAACCTAATACACTACCCAAGGCTCATTATCCTTGCAGTGATGGCAGAAGGATAGGAGAGAGAGAAGAAATGCTCAGTGCTCATAAGGCTTCAGCCTTGAGCTGCCTCCTGTCACTTCTGCTCAGCTCCCTCGGTGTGGTAAGGAAATGCACATTGTTTCTTGTAGAAGGAACTTCAAAGTCATATGACAAAAGACATATGGACTAAGGGAGGGATGACGTCTTGGCCACGGTGATGCAATTTACTGCAGAGGACATCTTCCTGCAGTAATGTGAATTCACAAGTAACTCCTATGAAAGGAGATCAACCATTGAGTGTTCTTCATATTAAATGAGAAGTCAGGCATTCTGTATTATTCAGCCATAAAAAGAAGGAAACCCTGTCATTTGCAACAAAACAGATTGACCTTCTTATGCTAAGGGGAATAAATCAGACAGAGAAAGACAAATACTATATGATCTCACTTATACATGGAATCTTAAAAAGTCAAAGTCATAGAAACAGAGTAGATTGATGGTTGCCAGGTCCTGAGATGTGGGGGAAATGGGAAGATATTGGTCAAGGGTACAAATGTCAAGCTGTAACATGAATAAGTTCTGGACATCTCATGTACAGCATGGTGACTATAGTTATCAATATCATGTATTTGAAAGTTGCTAACAGAGTAAATCTTCAATGTTCTTACTGTACATACACAAAAAGATGATAACTGTGTGAGGTGATCGCCATGATAACTAACCTTGTTGTAGTAAATCTCTTTGTGGTATATATGTGGATCAAATTACCGTGTTAATATATATTGTATTAATAGTATTTAGCATTAATAATATTACATATTTTATAATATATACATATAAGGACTGAATTCTTTTTTTACTTATATTTCCACTTTATTGATACATAATTGTGTATATATGTCTACTATATATAATATTATAAATGAAACATACAGTTTATATAATATATAATAATATTATAATACATATAATATATAATTATGTATATGTCATGTTATGTTATGTATATATCATGTATGTAAGTGTATAGTGTATACAATATATTATATATTTGATATGTAATATATATTACATATATTCAATTGTATCTCAATAAAGTGGAAAAATAAGTTAAAAAAGAGATTTCAGGCATTCCTTTCTCTACAATGTGGTATGATTTTAAACACATTATATTGGCAAATCATGAAATTTGGATAATTTTACATGCGACATGGGAAGTATGAAAATGAATAGCCTAGGGCCATATAAACTGGCACTGCCATTGTTAGGGGAATGAAACTTAAAGTGTGATAGGCATATTACAGAATACTAGGTCAAAAGCAGTGAGTTAAATTGGCATAGAGAAACATGGATAGATTATAGAAACATAGGTGGGTGGGGAAGAGAGAGAAAGAATGGAAGATCCCAAAGCACAGTACCACCTACGCAAAACTAAATGCCCACCCAGAACTGTGCCATTTTTGAGCATCTGTAATAACCCAAATAAGGATATAGCAGATGGATTTGAAGAACATGCAGTAGATACACTAACAGGGACCTACAGGTGGTAGGAGATAGGATTGAGAAAATTAGGCAATAGGGAAAATCATCAGATTTTTAAAGGGGACACTCTGATACATGATGAAAATAGTAACTCATGAACTAAGAAGTGTTGGATAAAACAAATTTCGTATACCTGATCCTCAGGAAGCACGAAAGGGGAGGAGAGGGAGATTGGGAGGAAAGGAGGCAGGAAACCTAAGAAGAGTGGAGAGCCTTCGCAGAGGAGGGGATTGGTGGCAATCAGGCTAAAGCTTCATAAAAGCTTCATAAAGCAGCAGAATTTCTCTATCATGGACATTCTTTTCCATTGTTTTATATTTGGCAGGAGTAATAAGCTTTCTAACCTCTCTTAATGTCATACTAGTTTTATAGATGGATAGATCAGTAAGTAGATATAGATATATGCATTTAGATTATATATAACCACATTATACATATACAGGATACATAATTGCAATGTATACAGACTTAAAATATAATGTATAATATTACATTATTACAAGTATACATCACATACATATGAACGAGAGAAATTCTTCTCTGTGAAATCTCTCTCTAGCTACTTCATTTCTCTCCCTAACTGTTCTTAACAAGCCAGTTTCCTGAGAGCTATTTGACCTTAAGGGTTAATTTTTTAAAGCTACATTTCAAGGTTTCCCTTTTAAAATGTATCTTCCTTGTGAATAAATATTGTAGAATGTGGCAGCTGACGTGGTCAGTTAGTTACCTTGGGTGGGTCTTCAGTCATGGAAAATTTTCTCTGCAAGACGGAAATTGCTTCAATCTTTCAAAGTGAAGCAATGGAAAGAAGGCTGGTCCAGCCCGTTGAAACATGGGGGGAAATTCTCGCCTGTCAATGACAGGGACCATATAAGCCCTTCCCCAGGCTGCGGCCACTGGGATGGATGCCCCGCGCATCAGCCACAGAAGTGAACCGTGCCTCGTCCTCTGTGTGCTTGCGACCTCCTTGTTTTGTGGTCCTGTTACCACGTTTACTTTTCACCTCTGCTACATCAGCATTCATTTCTCCCAGCACTCTAGCTCCCCATTCATGATTGCTCTTGCCAGACAGAGGATTAATTGAGACCGAGGATGCATAGTAATTTTGTGATTATCACATGCATTAGTAATGAGTGAATGAGTGAATAAATGTCCACTGCATCCCTCTTTCCCTCTCTGTATGTACACAACACACAGACACCGTGTGTGCATTTTCCCTTAGAGACCGACTCAGCCATATCTCTCTGGGCCACCAACCCTCCAATTTCTGCCAGAAACTGGGCTCATCCTGCTGTCTCCTCATTCTTGCATAGCTACCCCTGCTGTGGGTCTCAACCAAGATGCAGGAGATGCACTCCTTAGGGAAATTGGAGGGAAGGATAGGACCTGATGGGAAATAAACACAGAGGTTCTTTTCTCATAGAACACCTGGCCTGACTCATCCACAGCCTCTGGCTCTTAGCCCAAGCCCAGCTGGCAGGACAGGGCCAAGTATGAACAAGGCTGCCTGCCTGCGGCCCTTACCTCCCCCTGCATCCTAGGCTTTCCTGTGGCCGGTCTGCTCAGCAGCGATCCTGGAAACAGAATTTCATTTCCCAAAAAAGTGCAGAGGACTCCCTCTGATTGTATTCCATTGTCAAAGGAAAGAGGGTTGTTTAGAAGAGATAAAGGTGCTGATGATACAATTTAAGTCTTTAGTGGAAAATGTCTTTTTAAAAAATCAAAAGGGTTAAGTAACTGCCTTCATGCTCTCAGGATCCTAGGATCCAGTCCCTTGTCTGGCTCCCTGCTTAGCGGGGAGTCTGCTTCTCCCTCTCCCTGCTGCTCCCCCGCTTGTGCTCTCTCTGACAAATAAATAAGTAAAATCTTTTAAAAAAAAAAAAAAAGAGCATTTACACACGTGAAAAAAAAACCAGGTATAGCCATGTGCCACCTCTATTTTAATCCATTTCCAATGCGAAGCAGGGTTAACACTTTGTCTTAGTCCACTCAAGCTGCCACAACAGAAATACCACAGACTGGGTGGCTTACAAATGACAGAGCGCACTTCTCATGGTGTTGGAGGCTGGAACATCCAATTTCAAGTTGCTGGCAGATTTGGTGTCCAGCGAGGATGCACTTCCTGGTTCCTAGACAGCCATCTTTGTGCTGTGTCTTCACGTGGTGGATGGGATACCTCCCTGGGTCTCGTTTAGAAGGGCCCTAATCCCATTCATGAGGGCTCCACTACATGACATAAGTGTAAGGTTTTATAGGCAAGATAAACATAACACCAGGCGAAGTGGGTGCAAGGCAAGATTTATTAAAGGGACTGTCCTGCGAAGTTTCAGGGCTCAGGAGAAGGGGAGCCAGGAAAGTTGGACCGGGAGGAGGTGGGTGAGGTTCCTCGACTCTGGAAAGGGGAGTGGGGGAAGTCGCACTGGGAGGGAGTTGGTGGGGGTCTTTTATCGGGCCAAGGCACGGGATGGGCTCACATCCATATATGGTAGGGTATTTGGTGATCGGAGGGTCTGGGGTGTGTGTGGGGGGGTCCTGATACTTCTGTTTCCTGCATAGGTATCAGGTTACCTATGGAGACGTGACCTGGGCATACATCCTTTTGACGGCAGAGTCCAGGGTTAAGGAAAGTGGGGGAGGAGGCTGGAAGATGGAAAACCCTGGGGGGTCATTTCTATTGTTCCTCCTGCATTCCTGGAGCCCACCGACCCAACAATAAGCACCCTCCTAAAACCTCCATCTTTCAATACAATCACATCTCTTTTCAGCCTAAGAATTTGGAGGGGGGGGGTCACAAATACCGTTTATAGCACATGTCTTCTCATTTACTGTAAATAATCCGCTCACCCAGGTGTTCCTAAACAATGGGTAGAAAGTGAAGGAAGGGTTTTACGTTACCCAGTGGGCAGAATTTCCTTCAAAAGTTCACATCTGACATCTGTTCTCAATCCTTCACAAATACACTTCAGTCCCTTCTTTAAATCTCCAGACGTGCACACCTGCACCCCCTCTGCTCCGACAACAGAACTTTCCAGACACCCAGGATGTGCTCTGAAGACTATGAGAGCTTTCTGACACACAGAAAATAGGCCAGACTATGAGATAAGAACTGGAAAATTGGGCTTTTTTGTGTGTGTGTATATAAGATCCTTGCTTGTATATACATTTATGTGTATATGTTACATCGAGAGACTCTTCATGGATGTCTACAAGTTCCAGGGATATTTTTCCCCCAGGTTGTTTTTCAGAAAGAAAAGAAAAGAAAAGAAATAACTATTGGAACCACCCTGATTTTTTTTTTTAATTTAAAAATATTTTTTAGGGGTGCCTGGGTGGCTCAGTGGGTTAAACCTCTGCCTTTAGCTCGGGTCGTGATCTTAGGGTCCTGAGATGGAGCCCCGCATCCGGCTCACTGCTCAGCAAGGAGCCTGCTTCTCTTCCTCTCTCTGCCTACCTCTCTGCCTACTTGTGGTCTCTCTGTCAAATAAATAAATAAAATCTTTTAAAAATATATTTTTTAAAAGTATATGCAAAAAAGCTCCAGGTTGCTATGATTCTTTAATCATGACAACCTTAAAATATGCAATCTGCAGAGCAATATGATTCTGATCAGTGAAAAGGTTAAACTGTAAAAAGCTGAATTGTAAGGCTGACTTCAAACTTAGCTCAGAGTGGAGAATTTATTACATAGTCTTGATCTCATTGAGTATGCAGGGTAAATAGCCTCATTAAGAATATAATGTGAAGAAGAATCACAACTTTTCCAGCAGGGTCAGAGAGATCAACTGAGGAAGAGGGGGAGGCCAGGTGATGGAAATAAGCCTCCGACGTGCTCTACTCTTGCCCTGTTTGCTGCCTATAAACTTAGTCAATTTCAGAGGACTGGCATCAGTCACTGAAGGAGAAAGACCCTATTAGAAGGTTGAAACCCTAAAAAGCCCTCCAGAGTTTTTTCCAAAGGTCGCGTATAGGAAACCCAGTGATAGAGAGGCAGTTGAGCTAGTCAGAAAGCAAAAAAGTGAGAAAGTGTAGCGAAAGGAAGAGCCTCTTCATTTAAAGGCAGGATTTCTTTAACCCTGAGCTGGTCCTCAGCACAGCTGGGAAACAAGTGAAGGTGCTTTTCTTCATTTCATTCATTTCATTGGTTTATCCCCACTTTTATTTCTTAATCTGGCAGGAAATGTCTTACTCATCTTCCTGACCCATGGCACAACTAACTTCTCCAAATGCCCCCATCCAAACTTACAGTACAGAAATCTTTCCGAAACACCTTTGATGACCTTGGGGCTCATTTAGGCATGACCTTGACCTTTTGTTCCAAAGGTGGTATGCTGCCTCTACAGCAGCCATTCCTTATCTTTTCTGGCCCCCCTTTAACTCCTTCCACTGAAATAATTTCCTTGGTCCTTTCCTCTTCACAGCTTTGCAGGTTTTGCTTGACTGGGTGACGTTAAATAACCAGAGAGGCTGACGTCTGCACATGGGCTAAACGAAGAAGCCCAAAGGGCCACAGCCCACTAGCCATCAGTCCTTCCCTTCCAGGTCAGAAATGCGTTCAATCAGTGGTCTTCTGAAGGCAGCTCTGCCTGTGGCTTTCTCCCACAAAAAATGATTTTAATAGATATTTCAGAGCAGGTTGGTTCCTTTTTGGTAACAAAGCAAAGACAATACTTTTGGCGTTCAGTAAAAACCTGAGATGGAAAAACAGTCCTTCTTGACTAAGGAACTATCTTTCTAAGGCATGGAGAAGACACAGTTTCAAAGTTCCTAAGATAACCATAGATATTAAAGATAGCAATGCCTTCCCCATGCTCATACAATGGGGAAATGATCTAATTTCCTCTCAGAAAGGAGCATCTAATGATTTAGAAGGTAAGTCTCTAATGTGCCAATACCGTAAAATGATCTTATTAACTCTACGGGACAATCATATAATATTGGTGCCTAACGATGGCAGGGAAACTTTCAGGGACTAATTTTGACCGACTCTACCTGTGCGTCTGGTTGTAAGAACTCTGCTAATTTTAAAAAGAAGAGATGTAAAAACTATCTCCTATTTACATACCATTCACCATTGTAATAGGCTAAGAATGAACTTAGGGAGCTTGCAGATTGCAGAGTTACTGCTCTGTGGGTGGACAGGGGAACTATAAAAATGTCATTGCTAAGTAGAAACGAGTGAGGCTTTAGTCCAACTCCTCGGAGGAAGCTTGTCATCATAATTTTAGTGTCCTGACTTCTAAAAGAGAGTAAACTACAGGGTCTTAAGATCTAATTTAATTTACCACTTTGGGGCATTTAGATATTTTATATGATGGCTTTTGGTCATGCATTCCTGGCTTAGGATCAGCAAGAATTGTAATATTCATAGAAATAAAAATGAAGCAAGTAGATCTTTAAAAGACAACCACCGGTCATTTTGGAATCTGAGCAATCTCCCAATAAAGAAAACCATTGTCCCGCTTTCACTGTAAACTCCTGGCTGGCAGCTAATTCCCGCCATATTCTGCAGGGAGGAAAAAAGACAACAATCAGAAGAGGAAGAATACGTAATAATAACATGGAAAGAGAGAAAGGCTGCTTCTTGAATCTGGCACTGAACATCTTCATTTGACCTATGAAGATCATGTCAGTGGCTAACACGACACAGCAAATTTAACAGTCTGAACGAAGGCAGACAGAACCTCTCTGCCATATCTTCCTTCCCCGAGCGCCGCCCGATCTGGAGTGGGTAGAAAATTTGGCAGGCTATACCGTCCTGTTGTATACACGTGATGTATTCTGAAGGAACCCAAACAGTGCCCATTCCAATCACGTTCCCCACTCCCACGCCAAATCCATGAGGACTTCCTTCTACTTCCCCACAGGCATCAAAATGCGCTGACACTGAAAGGCAGAAAGTAAAACAAAAAACAGGAAGTCGCACATTCAGTCCTGAGAAGCGTATTCTGAATGTGTAAACTACCATAGTCATTGCTAGTAATGATCTGATTGTGGGTAGCAATGAAGGTCAGAGGTTATAAATGTTTGTGAGCCTCCTTAGTCCCCATGAACAGGAAAACAATGAGCAGGACATTTAGAAAAATCCCACCTTGATTCAGGCGAAGCTGTACTACAGGAAAACCTTTCAGGCACTCGGGAAAAATCACTCGTGAGCAGCCCCTTCCATGACCTCATTTTGCCCCGTTTCTGAAACAAAGCCCCTAAACATTTTCAGACCATTTCCTCCTGTCCAATTAGAGTTAACATTCTAGGCAGGAGCAAGGACCTTTGGATCACTGGATTTACTACGACTAGTGGAATATCATGCTCTTCTTTTAGACATTTTTGCTAAACTCTCATCATTCCCCCCAATCCTGAATATGACTGTTATAATTTTTCTCCCCGGTTTAAAGTGAACTTGATCCTTCTAACAAGCATGAAAGCAAAATATTGATTATAAGCTGTGTTAATTTGGGTAAAACACAAACCTTTCTAAATTCCTTCTTCTGGAAAAGGGAATAAAAGAAATACTTTTACGCAGCCATATGATAGGAATTCAATGAGATGACCTAGTATAGACTGAAATCTTAATAAAATAGCGATTATTCTTATTAAAATAAATAGACTATGAATAATAATTTGAAACCATACACAAACATTATTTTAAACTATTACTTATATTAGTATTATGTTAGTGAAAACAATATTAAAAGGACAATATATAGCCATACACAATATATACTGGACACCTGGGTTGCTTATTCGGTTAATTGTCTGCCTTTGGCTCAGGTCATGATCCCAGGCCCCTGGGATTAAGCCCTGCATTGGGCTCCCTGCTCAGTGAGAAGCCTGCTTTTCCATCTCCCTCTGCCTGACTTTTTCCCTGCTTGTGAGTGTTCTCCCTCTGTCAAATGGATAAATAAAATCCTTTAAAAAAAAAAAACATATATTTTAATGTTTAGCAAAACAGAATGCAAATACATGAACCAAGCATGAAGCTAAAGAAGTTAGAAAAAGAAAACTATATTAAGCATTAAAATTCAATGGAAAAGTAAATAGAAATCATTGCATGAGAAAACAGAAAAGTTGTAAAATTAATGTAGTTTCCGTTCTAATACTTTGAAACATCTCATTAAATAAGAAAAATATTTTCAAGTGTCATCAGTCAAATGCAGAAAATCCAAATGTATATAAATATATAAAAGTTCATATAAAGAGAGGAAGTTAAAGCAGTTATGAGAGAAGAGGATATTTAGCATTAAATTACAAAAATCATCGATCCAAACAATTTTCTAGAAAAAAGTAAAATCCCAAAGCTGATACAAGAATCAGAAAACTTGAACAATCCAGTAACTATCCAAAATCTACCTAGTTCTGTCAATTTTTATGATGTCAGGGGTTTTTTGTTTTTGCTTTTTTCTGCAAAGGGCCAAATAGTAGATCTGGCTTTGCTGACCATGCAGTCTCTGTTGTAACTACCGGTCCTCAGTTTTGTCATTGTAACATGAAAGAAGCCATAGATAGACACTGTAAATTAATGAGCTTGGCTATGTTTCTATAAAACTTGATTTACAAAAACAATTCAGGGGCCAGCTCTAGCCTGTGGGCCACAGTTTGCAAATTCTTGATGTAGTCTAAACGAGTAGCTTCACTTCCCTAGATAATATCAGTAGTCTTCCAACTAGTTCATTTGCTTTTATTCTGCAAACCAGCATCCCTACCCTATTCTTGACAGTGCAGAAAGGCAAATCTAATTAGGTAATAAAACCCCTGATTTGCCTTTAATATTTTAAAATATATTCTCTCATAGTATAAAACTAGAAATTCAGGGGCGCCTGGGTGGCTCAGTGGGTTAAAGCCTCTGCCTTCGGCTCAGGTCAGATCCCAGGGTCCTGGGATCGAGCCCCACATTGGCCTCTCTGCTCAGCAGTGAGCCCGCTTTCTCCTCTCTCTCTCTCTGCCTGCCTCTCTGCCAACTTGTGATCTCTGTCAGGTAAATGGATAAAATCTTTTAAAAAAGAAAAAAAAACTAGAAATTCATAAGGCAGTCCACAAAGCCCTGAACTGTCTGGACCCCACCTGCTCTAAATATGGACTTTCGTTCAGTTCCTTACATCACCCTGTTTCCTTCTAGCATAGGACCTTTGAATATGCTTGTTTCTTGGCCTGAATGCCCTTACTCTTCTTTTCCCTAATTAATATCTCATCAGTCATATCCCAGCTCACATTTCACTTTCTCAGCTCATCATTCTCTGATTTACCTGCCTATTACACAACCCCTGGCTTTTCCTACCACTACATTGTTTGAGCTGTAATTTCATCCACATTTGTTGTATTTGGGCGATTGCTCATTTCTCCCCTAGATTATATACCCTAGGAGGGAGATTTCATTTTCTGTTTAAAATTTTGTCCTCAGGGGCGCCTGGGTGGCTCAGTGGGTTAAGCCTCTGCCTTAGACTCACGTCATGATCCCAGGGTGCTGAAATCGAGCCCCACATCGGGTCTCTGCTCAGCGGGGAGCCTGCTCCCCGCCCACCTCTCTCTGCCTGCCTCTCTGCCTGCTTGTGATTTCTGTCTGTCAAATAAATAAATAAAATCTTTAAAAAAAAAAAGATTCCAAGGCCAATGATGAAAATATTTGCTTCACTTTTTTAGTTCTTAGGCTTTTTTAAAAAGTTGCAAAGCATAAACAAATTGGGAAGCCTACCCAGTGCGTTTTATACACCTTGCATCAACTTACATTAAAACACAACAAGAAAAAGAAGAGTTGGGGATTGACTTTTCACAATACATTTCTTGCCTTGCTTGGCCCAGTCCTGAGGACATTTTCAGCCTTCCAGGTAATTTCAGTGTACACCCCAAGGCTGAGACCCATTCACCCAGGCAGCTTCACCTGGGGCAGGAAAGGAGGAATCGAACACCATATGAGACCAGTGGGTCAACGATAAGAGATTTAGATATTTCCAATTAAGCCATCCTCCAGCCATGTATATTTTTATTATTAAACACTGCTTTTATAAGTGACACTGAGATTACAAGATTAGGATGTATTTTTATCTCTCCAATTACTTTGAGAACCAGGGCACGCCGATCCAAGAATAGCTAGACAGAACAATAGAACAAAAGACGCCTGAACTCTATGCTGGCCTATATAAGAAAGTATTTTAAGATAAAAGTGATTCAACAAATCGGCGGCAAAATAAATGATTATTCAGTAACCAGTCCTGGACAATTGCTCAGCTCTTCAGAAAAAAAGGTAAAGATTTCTATAACATACAATAATCCAAGTAAATTCTAATTAAATGTAGAAGATGAAACTAAAAAACAGCTTGAAGTTTTAAGAGTGGTAAATATTTAGTTCATACCGTGTAAGGACTTCCTGAAGCATTTAAGTACTGACAGAACTAGCAAGCAAAAATATCAATAGCTTGTCCACATTTAAAAAAAAAATGTGTTCATATACACATCTGAATGTGTATATGAACATGTGTACATATATGTTATAAATGAAAATACAAAACGTGAGACAAATATATTTTAGTAAATATAGCAGTTAATTTCCTTAATATGTAAAGAGATCTTAAAATCTGTTTTTTAAAATTATTAAAACTTCAGGAAAAATAGGTGAAGAACATCCTTATATAAGAGTGAAGGAAGAAATTTAAATGTTGCTGACACACATTAAAAGCACATGTCCAATCTCATTAATGTCGTAAGAATTGCCGATTTAAGCGATAATGAGATATCATTTCTCAGGTCTAAAATTGGCCTATTTTTTCTTTCCTTAATGATAACTCTCAATGCTAATGAGGGCAAAGTGCACTGTTTACTTTCGTTTACGCCTGGTGTGAGTGCAGATTGATAAACCTTGAAGAAAGCAAATTAGGAACCAAAAGCCTTTAAAAATTATAATTTTGGCCTCCTAATCCCCCTTCTAGGATTCTATTATGTATAATCACTGACTTATTTGGGATCGTGAAATACTAGAGCAACCTAAATGATAATAATGTGAGAACAGTTAAGTAAAAAAAACTCTGTTCCTTATGATTTAATATTATGCACTCATTTAACTTCGTGCTCCTGAAGTGTACTTCAAGGTCACAGGAAAATGCCCATGACTGAACCCGGGTATACGATGCATGAACTGACGGGGTATACAAAGTGTGTGTGTGTGTGTGTGTGAGAAAGACTAACATGCCAACAATAGATCTCTCTGGAAGAAAAAAACATAATTGACTTTTACTTTGATCTTGACAGTTGTCCTCATTTCCCAAATTTCAGCAAGGAGTCCTGCTTTTCAATCAGAAAACAATGTATTCCAATTTGAAGAAAAATATAACTATAAATATATTTACGTAAATGTATATATATTCCTAGATACCACTTACTTGCCTTTTCCCTTTTTACTTCCTTCTCTACTTCCTTGAATCAATCCACAAGGGAGAGGAAATAACAAACTGGTGAATTCAGATAATGATATATTTTTGATGTTTGTATCATGGTCCTTTTCACTTTTAACATTGAATTCATGCTTTGTGGTTATGTTTGGGAAAGTGACTCTGCTATGAAGGATGCATATGGGATAAGAAACTGTAGCTGATTATAATATTTAATCATTATAGTTTCAGATTTAATTGACAAAATGTCATAGCTCCATAAAACACACATTTTGCTTAAGATGATAGAAAGGCGAGCCAGGGCTACCAGGAAGAAGCAGCGCCCTGAGGAAATGTTCTGGCAAGACTTAGGGGTCCCTCCTGGGAAAGGAGAGCCAGCTCAGTCTTCTTAACTTTCTTTCATGTTCATCCCAGCGTGGAATCCAGATGCTCAGCTTACTTCAACATAAAGCAAATGTCCTGGGCATCTCAAAGCCTCATGCTTCGTGAAAAACTGTGATTTCTAATATGGGCATAAAAAATCTTCGTAGGTAAAGATAAGTTGTATCACTTCACTGAATTCTCTCTCTCTCTTTGAAATTTTCTAACATACGCTGTCTCCGCAGCATGGTATTGGACTTCAGCCTTGCCACTGGCTTTCAAATTTTATTTCTGCTTGTTCACTGTTAGCAGATTTGATTTGGGCTTAAAGGGCAAAAGAGGAACAAGACCTCTTCCCAGTTCCTATCCCCATTGTTGGAAGACATGTGCAATCACGGATGCCTTACAGACATCTGGCAGTTCTCATCTTGCTTGGCAGAGTGGCATTCGTTCCTTGATGTTTCTTAGTGCTTTCTAGAATAATTCAGCTTTGGGGGTTAAATCCATGTTGAAGGGAAAGGAACTCTCTACTTTGGAGACATCCTTTCAATCCAGACCAGACAGAGACACTGGAAACCCATTCTGACTAAAGGATGTGACCCTGTAACAACTACTCCTCATCGACAAAAGGCTCCTGCCACCTTGGTAAAGATCACCTTCCTCCAGAAGGAGAACTAGCTGGAGACTCCAGTTGACCTTGGTCCTTGAAAATGAGAATGTTTCCCTAGAAGCACTTATTCTGGAAAATGAATAAAACAACAATGATTGGCATCTGTTGAGCATTTAGTCTAGGTTAGACAATGTTCTGATATGAATTTATAGATAATAACTCATTCAATCATTACAAGAGCCCTAAAGTTTTGATGCTATTAATAAAATAATGGTGGAGAAACTGAGGCAGAGACAAAGATGGTAATGATAAAGCTGACATTTACCCAATGATGTAATTGTATTTCTATATAGTATGAAAAAACAGTTGAAAATAAAATAATATAATTTTAAAATAGCATTATAAAACTAGTATTTAGGAATATTTTAACAGAAAATAGAAAAGATCTCTATAGTAAAAGAGATCAGATATAACTGAGAAAACTTAAAGACCTGGTTTTTAACCTAGATAAATACAGGTTCATGGATTAAAATACTCTATATTTTTAAGATGTCCATTTAAAATATTGATCTATGGGTGTGCCTGTGTGGCCACATCAGTTAAGTGTTGGACTGTTGGTCAGCAAGGGAGTCTGCTTGAGATTCTCTCTCCTTCTATCTTTGCCTCTCATGCTGGTGCTCTCTCTCTAAAATAAATAAATAAATCTTTAAAAAAATTTTTTTAAATAAATAAAATATTGATCGAAGGATTGAAATCTGTCATTGTACCACCAGGCTATTACATAGAAATTAAAATGGTGATTCTAAAATTCATATCAAAATACAAAAGACTTAGGGGAGCCTGGGTGGCTTAGTCACTTAAGCATATGACTTCCGCTCAGCTTGTGATCCCAGCGTCCTGCGATGGAGCCCTGCAGCAAGGTCCGTGGTCAGGGGCAAGTCTGCTTCTCCCTCTGTCCCTTCCCCCACTCGTTCTCTCTCTCCCATCTCTCTCTCTCTCTCACTTTCTCAAGTAATAATAAAATCCTTGGGGAAAAAATACAGAAGACCTAAGATAGCCAAAATAATCTGATAAAAGACCCAAATTGGAGAACCAGCATTTGTGAATTAAAAGGCTCAGTATAAAAAAAAACAAAACAAAAAACAAAAAACCTGCAGTCACTATGACCGGGTTGTATTAGTGTAAGGATAGACAAATAGCTCAAGGAAACAGAAGAGAGATTCCAGATGGAAACCCATACATATATATTCAGTTAATTTCCTTTGAGGCACTAAAGTAATTCGATGAACAAAGATTGAATCTGGCAATAAGGCTTGGTCTTGTGGTTACAACTATGACCAAGGCAGGATTCATTATATCATCATTTCAGGTGAAGAAGCACCAGCTACTCCCTGGGCATGATATAGCCTTAACTTGGGTGAGAACCCAGGTCTTCTCGATGCCATAACTCTTGCTTTTTACCAGTATGGTCTATCACATCCTAAGGTTGTCTTGCAATGTTCTGATGTTATCAAATTAAAATAGCCTGGACTAGAAACAAGTCATTTTTGTTTTAGATCTTACTTACTACAAATAGTTAATAACTACTAAGCTACAGTTACATTCCAACAAAACAAAAGGCATCATAGAAGCATGAAAAAAAAATTCCTGAAACACTGGGATGTAACACTGCTCAAGACACTCTACGTGTAATAATAAAAAAAATATGCACAGATGACTGCGCCTGCATTCTCCAGGGTATTTTCTTTCACACCACATACTCTTCATCTGTATGTGCTATACAAATGTACAGTTTTACACTAGGAAACATGAACAAACCAGAGTTTTCTAGATTTATCATTTTTGTTTAATTTTACATTGTTGGAAGAATAATAAAGAGGCATAACATGCATAAACAATGACATATTTATAAAAATCAAAACATGTATGCAGATGCCAACTTTATTCTTTGTCTATATGAAACTAATTGCCTCATCAACAGTAGGTAACTAGTTAGCAATCTGGGATAAGCTGACCTCTGGTATGTAACATATTGAGTATAAGTATTGTTTGCTATCACTCCTTGTGTTTGTATAAAAATAAAAATTTTTATTTTGAGATATTTGTAGACTTATATACAGTTGTAAGAACTTACACAAAGAGATCCCATATGCCCTTTGTTTAGTTTTCTACAATAAGATCATCCTGCTACAGTACAATATCACAAGCAGAATATCAATATTGATATAGTCAAGATACAAAATATTCCCATCACCACAAGGATCTCTTATGTCACCCTTTTATGGATACATCCACTCAACACCTTCCCTCCTACCTCACTCTTATCCCAAAACGCAGACTAACACTAAGCTCTTCTCCATTTTTATAATTTTGTCATTTTGAGAATGTTGTACAAATGGAATCATATAGTATCCAAATTTTGAGATTTTATTTAACTAAGAATCATTCTCTGGAGATTCATCCAGGTTATTGGGTGTATCAATTCCTTGTCCATTTTCTTGATCAGTCGTATTCTATGATATGGATGTACCACAGTTAGTTTAATGATTCAGCCATTAAAGGACATCTAGGTTTTTTAGGTTTTGATTATTGTGAATAATTCTTCTATGAACATTAGTGTTCAGGTTTTGTGAGAACTTAACTTTTATTTCTCTGTGATATATGCCTAAGAGTGCAATTTTGGGGTTGTATGATAAGCACTATTATTTTTATAAGAAACCATCACGCCTTTTTCCAGAATATCTATAACATTTAACATTCCCACTAGTAATGTATGAGTAATCCAGTTTTCTTCTCATCCTTAGCAGTTTTTGATGTAATCACAGTTGGCCCTTCTGGTAGGTATGTAATAAAACCTCATCACGTCCTCCCAAACATTTGTACTCAAAGTAGCTTACATCTCTAATGTGTAATAGTGTTGAACATCTTTTTTCTGTGCTTATTTGCCACCTGTTCATGTTTCTTCATGTCTTTTGTCCATTTTCTAATTGGATTATTGGGGGATTACTGCTTAACTTTGAGAGTTCTTTATATATTGTAGGTCCTGATCCTTTGTCAGATACATGGGTTTCAAATATTTTTCTTTCAACCTACTTCTCCTACTTTCATTCACCTAAGAGAGTCTTTTGTACAAGAAAAATTTTAATTCTGATGAGGTCTACTTTATCATTTTTTCTTTAAAAGGATTTTTTCCTTAAAAAGATTGTGCTTTTGGGGCACCTGGGTGGCTCATGGGTTAAAGCCTCTGCCTTCGGTTCAGGTCATGATTCCAGAGTTCTGGGATTGAGCCCCACATTGGGCTCTCTGCTCTGCCGGGATCCTGCTTCCTCCTCTCTCTCTCTCTGCCTGCCTCTCTGCCTACTTGTGATCTCTGTCTGTCAAATAAATAAATAAAATCTTAAAAAAAAAAAAAAAGATCGTGTTTTCGGTATCAAGTATAAGTACTCGTCACTTTGTTCCAGCTCATTAAGCTCTTCCCCTATTTTTTTTTCCTAAAAAATTTGTCATTTTACCTTATATATTTAAGTCTGTGATTTGGTTTGAGCTAATTTTTGAATGCGGATGTGCAACTGCTCCAGGACCATTAGTTGAAAAAGCTATCCCCACTCCATGAAGTTGTTTTTGCATCTTGGTCAAAAATCAATTAGGGGAGGTTTGTGGGGTTTATTTCTGGGCTCTTGATGCTGTCCCATTGATCTATGTATCTATCTCTTCACCGATATCACATTGCCTTAATTATACAGTCTTGAAATCAATTAAATTGAGTCCTACTACTTCATTTGTGTTACTCAAATCTGTTTCCTTTCTTCTGGGCCCTATGCTTCCATTATAGGTATTAGAATAAGTCTGTCTATGCTTATACAGAATCTTCCAGGAATTTTTATAGGAATTGCATTCGAACTATAGATCAACTGAGGTTAACTGGCATCTTTATAATATTGAGACTTCCAATCCATGAACACAGTATCCTTCCAACAGCACTTTGTTTCTAGGATACGCTTCCTACACATGTTTTGTTAGATGAAGTCATGTGTTTCATTTTCTTTGGAGCAATTATAAAAGGTATTGTGTTTTGAATTTCAGGTTCTACATGTTTCTGTTAGTATACAATAATGTGATTGATTTTCATGTGTTTATCTCCTGTGAACTTTTTGAGCTAATTTATTAGTTCTAAGAGGTTCTTTGTAGATTATTTCGGATTTTTTACATGACAATTATGACATTTTCAAACAGGGACAGTTGTACTTCTTCCCCCCCCCCCCATCTAGATGGTCTCATTCCCTTTTTTCCCCTATTATTCTGACTGATATTTCTAGTGCTGTCTTGAAAAACAGCGATGAGAATAAACCCTTTTGCCTTGTTCCCAGTTTCAGAGGGAAAGCAATCAGTCTTTTGAATTGAGTATAATGGTAGCTCTAGGTTTTTAGTGATTTTTTTATCAAGTTGAGGAAGATCTCCTCTATTCTTAATTTGCAGAGAATTTATTTTTATATCAAGAAAGCTTGTTGAATTTTGTTAAATGCTTTTTTCTATGTCAGTTGACATGATCATATGATTTTTCTTCTTTAACCTCTTAATATAGCAGATTATATTAGTTGAATTTCATAAACTGAAACAGCTTTGCAATGACTCCCACTTAGTCATTGTATATAGTTCTCTTTTTTTGTATCACTAAATTCTATAATAGTGGCCTTTAGTTTTCTTTGTATTTGTTTGTTAGTAGTACTGCTTTATCTGGTTTTGATATCAGGTTAATACTAGCTTCATGCAAGTAATTCCCTTCTTCCACTCTCTGTAAAAAGATTATGTCGAATTTGTGTTAATTCTTCTTTAAATGTTTGGTAGACTCCAGTCTACCATGGTTTCAGTGAAACCATCTGAGCCTGAAGATTTCTTTTTTTGGAGTTTTAACATAACAAGTTCAATTTCCTTAATAGTATAGGGCTATTTATATGATCAGTTTCTGACTGGATCAGTTGTGGTAGTTTGTTTTTGAGAAATTGGTCCATTTCATCTATCTTGTGAAATTTATGCACGTAGAGTTGTCTGTAGCATTCTCTTATTCTTCCTGTGATGTCTGAACAGTCTCGAGTGATTTTTTTTTCATCCTTGATGGTAATTTGTACCTCCTCTCTTTTTTGTCTGTCCAGAGGCCTGTCAGTTTTATGAATCTTTTCAAATTTGGAAAGATTCATAAAACTGAGAGACTTTCTCAGGTCTCTCTTCTCCCTCTCCTCATATGGGGGTCAGTTTCTGATTACAGAGGATGCTTCTAAGGAACTTTCAAGCCAACACTTTCCTCTGCTTGTTTTGACCTACTTTTGCTCTTGCTTTTTCCAGGTTCTTAAAAGAGGAGCCTGGATTATTTGTCTGAGACTTTTCTTCTCTAATATATACATTTAGTGGGGCACGTGGGTGGCTCAGTGGGTTAAGTCTCTGCCTTTGGCTCAGGTCATGATCTCAGGGTCTAATATATACATTTAGTGATATAAATTTCCTTTTCAAGACTGCTTTTACTACATCCCACAAATTTTGGTATGTTGTATTTTCGTTTTCATTCTACCTAATGTATTTTTTTTTACCTTCCCTTGAGACTTTCTTTTTGATCATTTACATGTGCTGTTTAGTTTCCAAGTGTTTGGAGATATTCCTGCCATTTTTCTGTTGTTGATTTCAAGTTTGATTCCATTGTTATTAAGAGCACAATGTAGGACTTCAATTATTTTAAATTTGTTCAGTTTGTTTATGGTTTAAAATGTGGTCCACATTGGTACATGTTCTCTGGACAGTTAAAAAGAATGGGTAGTCTGCTGTCATTGGGTAGAGTGTTCTATAAATGCCAATTAAATCCCATAATTTGATGAGTTACTTTATATTCTTGTTTGTTTTTTAGTCTAGTTCCTTCAAAACTGAAGGATAGAGAAAGAGAGATTGAGATCTTCAACTATAGCTGTGGATTTGTCTGTTTCTTCTTCTGTTCTATCAGTTTTTGCTTCACATATTTTGTGAGGCTATTGATTGGTACAGACATGCTTAGGAGTATTGTGAACTGATTCTTGCATTACTACTGCATTCTTGCATTATTGTCCTTTTGTTTCTCTGGTAATTCCCTTTCCTCTAAAGTTCACTTTTTTATTATTAATATCATAGTAATAGTAGTTAGTGTAATAATAATAATAACAGAAAAATAGAAAGCTACTCCTATTTTCTTTTGATTAATTTCCCTATGATATGACTTTCTTCATCTTCTTACTTTCACTGTACTTAAATGGTTGCATTTGAAATAAATTTCTTATAGAAGCATGCTTATAGAAGCATGTAGTTGGATCACATTTTCTTTTATCCGATAGAATTGACAAAATCACACTATATTTAAAATGTAAAGTAATGATTTGATATGTGTATACACTATGAAAAGATTTTCGCAATTGAATTGGTTAGCACATCATCATGGCACATGTTTACCTTTCTATTTTTTTTTTCTTTTTTGAGAACACTTGAGTTCTACTTGCTTAGCAAATTTCAAATAAAAAATGCAGCATTATCAACTATAGTCACCGTGCTATAAATTAGATCCTCATACCTTATTCATCTTATACTGTAAATTTGTACCCTTTGATCAGTCTCTCCCAATTTCCCCCACCCTCCAACCCCTGGCAACCACCATTCTACTCTCTGTTTCTATGAGTTTAACTTTTTTGTTGTTGTTTTTTTTTAATTCCACACATAAGTGATATCATGCAGTATTTGTCTTTTTCTGCCTGGCTAATTTACTAAATACAGTGTCTTCCAGGTTTATCCATGTTGCCACAAATGGCAGGATTTCCTACTTTGTAAGGCTACATTGTATATGTATTCCACATTTTCTTAATTCACTCACTCATTGGTTGACATTTAAGTTATTTTCATACTTTAGCTATTGTAAATAATGCTGCAATGAACATGGTAATACAGCTATCAATGTAAGGTTGATAGCATTTCCTTTGGATATATACCCAGAAGTAGGATTGCTAGATTAGATGGTAGCTCTATTTTTATTTTTTGAGCAACCTCCATACTGTTTTCCAGTATAGCTGTATGATTGTACATTTCCACCAAGAGTGCACAAAGGTTTCCTTTTCTTCATCTCCTTATCAACATGCATCTTTTTGATAGACAATCCTTATCTTTTTGATAAAGCCATCTTACCAGGTGAGGCTATATCTCATTGTGATTTCAATTCAAATTTCCCTGATGATTAGTGATGTTGAACAACTTTTATGTGCCAGTTGGCCATTTGTATGTCTTTTTTGTCTATTTATCTACTTTTCTCATATTAAAACTCAGCCACTTCTTTTGCCATTGAGTTGTATGAGTTCTTAATATATTTTAGGCCTTAACTATTTGTTGAACACTTGATTTGCAAATATTTTCAAACATTACATAGATATTCTTTTATTGATAGCTTATTTTTCTGTACAAAAGCTTTCAGTTTGATGTAGCCCCACCTGTTTATTTTTTATTTGGTTGCCTTTCCTTTTGGTGTCAAATCCAAACACAATGTCAAGGAGTTTACTGTCAATGTTTTATTTTAGGAGCTTTATGCTTTTGGTCTTTTCTCAAGTCTTTATGTCAGGTTATCTAACCTGCTGATGTATCATCAGTGCCTTTGATTTCTTTTCTTGGCTTCCTATGGGTTGCTTGTATCATTTTGAGAATTCCATTTTGACTTATCTATAATGTTTGTCTATAATCCACAATGACTCTTTCTCTTTGTATAGTTTTTTAAGTAGTTGTTCAAGATATTATTTTATATATATATATATATATATATGTATATGTATATGTATATGTATATGTATATGTATATATTACATATACATGTAAAATACTTATGGTTTCATCATTTTACCAGTTCAATTTAAGTATAGAAAACGCATCTTTCTTTATATTCCCTTAACCTCCCTTGTTTAATATAATTGCCTTAAAATTCAGGAGAAGGAGAAGGAGATGGACAAAAGAGTGGTATTTACCTCTGCTTTTGTTTACCATATTATTTCTTCTTTATATGTGTTCCAAAATTCCTTTGTTTGTTGTTTTCTTTCAGTTTATAGAATTTCCTTTATCTGTTCTTTTAGGGAAAAGTCTATTAGTGGCAAGTCCTCTCAGTTTTTCTCCACTTGAGAAATCTTGAGTGCGACTTCATTCCTAAAAGATATTTTTGCTGGGTATAGGATTCTGGATTGAAAGTTCATTCTCTTAGCCCTTGACAAATGTGTGTCGCTTCCTTCTAGCCTCCATGGTTCAAAGACAGAAATCTACAACTAATGAAGTTGTTTTTCTCCTGTAGGTGAGATGCTTTTTCTCTTGCTGCTTTCAAGATTTTTTTTCTAGGTCTTTAGTTTTTAGAAATTTGACTATAATGGTTTTGTATGTACATTTTTTGGGTTTATTCTGTTTGGAATTTGCTCAGATTTTTCAATTTGTAGGTTTATGAATTTTGACAAATTTGGGGAATTTTCACCATTATTTCTATGAGTACTTTTTAAGACCCACCTTCTTTCTTTTAATCTTTTTGAGACTTTGATTGTGTAACTCTTACATTGTTTTTGAGACTTTGTGTAACTCTTACATTGTTTGGTGTAGTCTCATGGGTCCCCAAGTGTCTCTTCCTTTCTGAGTTGTTTTTTTTCCCCCAGTCTATTATCTCTCTTTCATTCAGATTTTGTCATTTCCATTGTTTTATCTTCAAGTTAATTAATGCTTTCTTCTGTCCAGTCCACTCTGATATTAAGCCCACCTATTGAATATTTTGCTTATTGTATTTTCAGTTCTGAAATCTCCATTTGGTTCCTTATATCTTCTGCTTTTTTACCAAAACATCTTCTTTTCCACATGTTTCAAGAAGGCTTAGAATTGTTTGTGGAGGTATTTTTATGATGGCTGCTTTGTCAGGTAATTCTAATTTCCCTGTCATTTCAATATTGTCTTATTGTCTTTTTCCATTCACTTTTGGTATTTTCATGGTTTGCAGTTTAAAAAGTGGTTTTCAAAGGAAACGTGAACATTTTGGTTATTATGTAATGATTCCTGGCTGTTATTTAAATCTTTTGTTTTAACTTGCTTCCTTTAACGCTGCCTTGGCATGGAAAGGGTTCTGCCTTATTACTGCCTAGTGAAAGTAGAGGAGCGGAGATTCCCCATTGAGCATCTATTAGCACCAGAGATGAGGTTTTCTTGTTACTGCCAGGTGGAAGTGGAAGTTCCAACTGCCAGCTAGGCCTCCACTGATACTTCCTTGACTAGGAGAGGAAGAATGTCTTGGTACTGCTCTGCGCATTGCCTACACTGACAGCACAAGAAAGGGTGTTAGCTTCATTACAACTGGGAGTGGTGAAAATTGCAACTCTCCACTAAGCCTCTTTGTCACCCCCCCAGTGGTGATATGGAGAGTTGCAATCTTATTGAATGAAGAAAGATCTTCAATCCTATTCAATGAAGAAAGAAATCCAAGCTCCCCATCTGGACTCCATTGACATCATGTGGGGAGTCATTTGTTACCTAGTGGATATGAGAGTCTCAGCATCCTACTTGGCTTCCTCTGACACCACCCACATATTTAGTGTTTAAAATGTTTTGCTACAGGCTTATGAGGGTTGACATTTGAGCTTCCCATTTGGCTTTTGCCACCATGGATTGGAGAGGGACCATGTTTTTCTCTGTGATATCTTGCTAAAGCAGAAAGATCACTTTCCAAAAGTTTTTTGTCTATCTGGATTTTCCCTTTGCTGGTCTTATGGCTAGAGAGGGCAGGTTTTGTTGGAGAATTATTTTGTCTCTGCCTTTTGGCATTTCCAAGTTTTTGGCTTTAAGTGTGAGATATATGAGGCAAAAGGAAAACCCAGGGAACATGCCACAAGGCCATGTTGTGGGTTTAGGGGGTTCCTAGCCTGCCCTACTTCTTCCCTCTCTTCTGAGTCTTCTTATGTTTGCTTTAGATATAATGCATAGTGTTTTTAGTTGTTCTTAGGAGAAGAATCTTCCCAGAAAGGGTAGTTCTGGCATCAATTTTAAAAATAACATATATAGGGGCACCTGGGTGGCTCAGTGGGTTAAAAGTCTGCCTTTGGTTCAGGTCATGATCTCGGGATCTTGAGATCGACCCCGCATCAGGCTCTCTGCTCAAGGGGGAGCCTGCTCACCCCTCTCTCTGTCTGCCTCTCTGCCTGCTTGTGATCTCTCTCTCTCTCTCTGTCAACTAAATACATAAAATACTTTAAAAAATAAATAAAAATAGCATATATGTTTAAAAAGATTAGATTTGAACAATGTGGAATACTGTAATCATTACCCTGAAGTCCTAGGGTTCTGAAAACAACAACAACAACAAATAAACAAACAAACAGGTTTGAAATCACTGGGCAAACCAGGGGGACATTTTGGAAGGTTTTTAAGACCAGGGGTAAGAAGGTCAGATTTCCATGAGAGTAAGATAAACCAGGAGCACTGTGCCCTCTGATAGGGAGATGCCAAGAAACTGAGTAGGAGACTGTTATTACACCACAGGCACAAAACACTGAGAGTCTCAACCAAAGACAGCATTTGGCAGAAAAAGAGACCAGTTGGGGGAAAGATAATGAGATGATTAAGACCTAAGTAATGGGATAAAAGAAAAAAAGGGGGGTAGGTTTCAGGTCCAAGGGTGAGGGAAATAGCTTTAACTTATACATTTATTCCATGAGCATTTATTCAGAGTCGTGACAGTATTCAATGGAGTTCTAGGGACACAATTATGAATTCAACCCCTTCTTGCCTTTTAGAATATGATTGTGCCACAGACACATACACATAATTATGGTGCGAATAACTTCATTGTCTTGGCCTGCTTTAAGTTGTTATTATTGTTGTTGCTTTAGCCTCCATAGCTAGGAGTTTAAGAGGTACAATAGCTGTTATCTCAGATGTGGAGTCATCGATTCATCTCTAAGACAAACTGCTTCATTGTTTGAGGGGAAGGATAGAGCAAGATTTATAATCCTGTATATAAAAGCCTGAGTCCTCTTTTGAAACACAGATGTTTTGGGCACTGTGATTCATGAGAGCTGCTTGATATGATAGATCACATACAACTTGGTCCCTATTTTAGGCAAAGTTATATTCCTATAAAGTTTTCATGAGAAAAAAAATGTGTTTTTATCTAAGTATAGATATAGATCATAAGGAAACTAAATGTGATTTCCTGTTAATGTGGAGACAGGTATGATCTCATTCAAGCATGTGTGCATGAGTAATGAAACCCGGAAGATGACTGAAGATTTGACTTTCTTTCCTTCCTACCCAAAGAATCATAAAGTGGAACTCTGTAAGATTTTGTCAAACTCAACTCAGGGTGTTGTGTTGGTGCTCCACATGGATATTGAAAAATCAAATATCCCAGCAAGCACCGATCTTTAAGAATGGTATTCTTCAGTTGTTGTCCTAGTAAGAGCCATAGGGAAAACTGTATGTCCACAGTTGAAGCTTCTCATTTCCCCTGTATGGACTTGATACTGGGGTTTTCTGACACCCTAAACGATGCTAAAACTAGGCCTGAAGTGAGGACCTCAGACTGGACGGGGTTGCACGTGAACTATGAACCAGGACCCTGCATAGAAGTTACCCATTTATGGAACTGGCTTGGTCTCAGCCCTAGAAGCATACCAGGACCCAGGAATAGAAGTATACTGCAGAGGAGCCATGGGTATAGCTGAATGTCTGACTATAGCTACTTCTAACAGCAGGTAAAATTTCTACTCTCCTTCTGTTATTCCCAGTGTATGCATTGGGATATCTCAGCTGCGGCTCTGATTATACCCCATTGTAGATAATCAGGATATGTGTCTGATCGATGTTTGGGCAGTATGAAAAAGTAAGGTGCAAACATGAGCTACCCAAGACCAGAGTGTCACTTCACTTCTAGTGTTGAAAAATGGTGTAAGCATGAGCTAGATGCTGCATACCTCTAATCATGATGGAAAGGGAGGCAGTTATTGAAAAGTTAACCTGGAAGGTGTTGCTGGAAAGCAAGGTAAGTAAAGAAACTGGGCCAGGGAAGACAGAAAAGCTTCTGCTCTCTCTTTGGGTAACACAGGTCTTGTAAGGGGGAAAAAAAATTATCAAGTATCTTTCAAATTTCATGTAATGGTAAGGAAGATTTTTTTCTTACTTCCTTAAGCTAAAAGCCACTTTATTAATTTACTTATCTCATATTTTAAATAGATCCTGAGAATCTGAAGAAAAAATAAAAGAGTCACAAGTGCTTCAAAAGTAAAACGTTGGCAAGCCATGAAAAGAAATCAAAGTAGAAATATCTCAGAAGCTATCAAACAGAAGCCCGGGCAACAGTTGAGCTCTCCAAATGATGAGCATTCTACAGTTTTGTTGTAAATAATTCTTCTAACCAACAGTGTTCATAACTGTTCCTCATTAGGGAGAATGGAACATAATCTGGTATCAAATTTTGCCTTTGATAATACACAATAGAACTGATTATTGTCTGCCTAGTTCTACAAAGTAAAGCTACAGAGAACCTGATGACCATTTAATGACTATTTTAGAATTTGACAGTTGAGCTAGCTTTGTGTGGACTGAATAACTCCTGTGTGGGGAGAGGAGCAGGGACTTTTATAAATTCAAATGATTGGCAGTATCATTAAGATATAAGAGTATCATCCATGTGTGGAGGGAATTAAAAATAGAATGCAGAAGTCCCCAGCAGCAATCTCAATCTCAAAATAAGGAAAATACAAAGGAAAATGTAGAAAGATGAGGGTTTTTTTTTACAAATAAAATACAGGTTTTGTTGTATTTTTCTAATGTGTATGCTATGTAATATCACCACTGCACCATTTTTAGGGTTTGTAGAACTTGCAGTCATTCCTTCAAGCTGTAAAACAGGATTCCCTGTTTTTGCAAAGCTGTACCTTAGGCCTAGAATATTCTTTCCCTGTGTGTTTAGCTGGCTGAGGACTTCCAGTCTCTTCTCTTCAGAATGTCATCTGAGAGATGAATATACAAATGGACAATGGCTAGAACATATTTGGCAACAGAACTCTAACGCATAATCTCTGTAGTAACCAACCCAGAAAGCCAAATGCCAGTCTTTCACAATGGGTCCCAAACAGTCAGGACTTGGGCATGACTGCCAGCTTCCTCATCTTTTTGCCTATGCTTCCAACTCAGGACCAATATGAGAAAGCCAAGTATGCTCCTGAAATAGATCACATAGACTGCCCTGTTTCTAGGGAATCCACCACCAGCTTCCCCATGCCAACAACCTTCTACCAGAACATACATGAACCCTTCCCCTTTTCTCACCATATGACGTTCCCAAATCCCTCTCTGCCTCTGAGTCTCTAAGCACGAGTGATGATGGTCCACTCTCTTGCTATAATGAGTCAGAATACATAGCTTTTGTTTGCTTTCATTTGTGTAATTTATTTCTGTACATCCCTGTCTTTCCTCTTCCTAGTATCAGTACCAAAGGACTTAATTGTAAGCCACTTTCACAAATAAGGCTGGCTTAGGTCACAGAACTGCAAGGTTTCTCAATTTAATTTAATAAGGATTCAATATAAATTCAACAGATCTGGTCTCTATCTCCATCAAAGAATTTTGGATTCCGTACATATTTTGTGATATATATATCTGTAACTATTTCAATTTTTGGTGCTATTGCATATAATATTGCCTTAAAGTTCAATTCCCACCTATTCATTACCAGGCCATAGAAACATGATTGGTTTTGTATATTTATGTGTACCCTGTGACTTTTCTAAACTTGTTAATTAGTTCAAGAAGTTTTTATAGATTTCTTAGAGTTTTGTATGTATTACCATAAAATACTAGAGTGATTCAGACTTTTTGATGGTATCCTTACTGATTTTCAAATCAGATGTGGGAGAAGGTAGTCTAGCCAATCAATTTCAAATACATGCAGACCAATGAATGTTTAATGAAAAGTTCCTTTCCCTATATTCTTTTTATTTCTCTAAGGTGTTCTTAACTTAGAGTTTCAAATATATATACTGTGTTTATAGAATGGAAGATTCAATATCAATATTAATATCACAATCAATTCTCTCCAAATGATCTACAAAATGAACTCAATCCCAATCAAAAGCCCTGAAGATTATTTTGTAGATATCAGCAAGTTTATTCTAAAACATATGTGGAATGAAAAATATATTAGAATAACCAAAACCATTTTTTAAAAGAAGAACAAAGTTGTGGGACTCATACACTGTTGGTGGTAATGAAAAATGGTAGAACAAACTTGCAAGGTAGTTTTTCAGTTTCTAACAAAGCTAAATATATCATTACCATATGACCCAGCTCCCTGCTCCACAAGTCTTCACTCAAGAGAAATGAAAACTTATATTCACACAAAAACTGTATGTGAATGTTTCAGCAACTTTGTTCATTATTACCAAAAACTGAAAACAACCCAATTGCCCTTCAACTGGTGAAAGGATTAAAAAAAAGTATGATACATCCTTATAATAGAAAACTACTCAGCAACAAAAAGTAACACATATTCAACAATGTAGATGAATCTCTCATGTATTATACTAAATGAAAGAAACCAGACTCAAAAGCTGCAAATATATGATTTCATTTATATGACACTCTAGAAAAAACAACATTATGGTAGGGGGAAGAGAGCAGTGGTTGTCATGGATTAGTGGTCGGGAAGAAGCTGGTTGCAGGACGTCATGTTTTGAGACTGATAAAACATTCTGTATCTTGAGATCATGGTGGTTATGTGTTAATATGTCAATGCTCATAGAATCTTACAACAAAAAAAAGTAAATTTTACAGTAGTAAATTTAAAACTTAATTAAAACATCTTTTCTTACACTATTAATAGGTATGTAGGACATAAAAAGAGGGATGTGATTTCACTACACTGGATTCTGGTCTTGGTCCACTTAAAATAAATCATTTAGGGGTGCCTGGGTGGCTCTGTGGGTTAAGCCTCTGCCTTCGACTCAGGTCATGATCTCAGGGTCCTGGGATAGAGCCCCGCATTGGGCTCTCTGCTCAGGGAGGATCCTGCTTCCCACCACTCCCTCTGCCTACTTATGATCTCTCTCTGTCAAATAAATAAACAAAATCTTTTTAAAAAATAATAAAATAAATAAAAAGTCATTTAGTCTGGACGCCATGTTTAAGAGTCACAGACAAAATGGGAAGATTTGCATTTAGAGCATCCATGGCATTGAAATTGTCCCATTCTTTGCTGCTTATGGAACATGTTTTTAATAATCAACTTTGGGCAAATGGAAGAATCTGTCCAAAGAGATACAGTTTTTCATCACTGAATGATCAAATCTGAACAACTACTCTGAGGGAATTTGATGGTCTTTAAATTCCTTCAAACCCTAAGAGTCCAATAGTCTGTCAACATGGGATCAGTGGGTTGTGCAAATTGATGTGAATGGCTTATACTTATAAAATACTGAAAAAGAGCATCGTGGTCTTACCCAAACTACTGAAGAAAATTGAGCTTATTCAAATTTTTATGCTATCTTTTATATATAAAACATTTATATCAATTTCTGAAAATTGATATTAAATTAATGAGATGATTATTTTTTTAATTGCTTTAAGATTTATTTAATTATTTATTTTAGAGAGGTAGAGAGAGCAGGGGGGTGAACAGTAGAAGAGGAAGAGAGAGAATTCTTAAGCAGATTCCATGCTGAGCACAGAGCCCAACATGGGGCTTGAGATCAAAATCTCAGCGAAAATCAAGTTGGCCACTTAACCAATGGATCCACCCAGGTGCCCCTGGTTTTTTTGATGTTTTTATACTCACATATGTCTGCTTCACGTATTGTTAGATCAATAACCATATCCAGGGTTATCATTACACTCGCTGTTGAATATGGATATTACTGAATTTAGTTGTAATATATGAAAAATATTTTCAAATAGATTTATATTTATATTTAGAAAGGAATACTAAAAAAAAAACCTTAAGTTTAAATGGCTAATTTAACTGGAAAGTTCAAAACAGTCAGCTGTCCACCTATGTTAAATTACTGTATTTTCTTGGTATGTATAAAGATGAATAGGTAAATAAAATCTATATTTCTCATTATTCTTTACTTATTATGGGCAAATGGGACAATAAAAATCTATTAGGACAAACTTAATGGACAATCACCTGTGTTTTAGGGACATGGAAATACATTATTTCTGCTTTATTTCATCTTGTAGACAGAAGATGTTTTTAACAGAGATAGGCAGAAATATCAGTAATTCTGAAGAATGTCTTCCCACTGTTTTTATCTTCTATGTAGGCACTATGCCAGTTGGGACTGGGTTTCACAGAAGGAAATGTGGGAAAGTTATCCAGAACATTATTTAAGTAAAAAGCAAGATTTAGACTCAATTCAGGACTTGTCATTGCTCTTTACGTATGTTTTTTGTTAGTAAGCAAGTACATTACTAAACATTACTAAACATTTGTCTGGAGATATCATATACGTAGACATGAGATGAAAATTATGATGCAGTGTATGCTTTTCTCCAGATTACCACAACTTTAAATATGTCAAACATCAATTTTAAATATATATAACGGATTTCTTAATTATAGACTTATGGATTTCTACAACATAGCTTTATGAGCCATGATTTCACATGTTAGACAGGACCATCACCAAACAGCCCTCCAAAATAAAAGTAGCTTCTGTGATCTAATGTCTAATATTTTTTAGATTGTTACTTATAAAATAAACTTGGCAATCTCTTCCCAAAAGAAGTGAATTTAGCACCTAATCCCTAAATCTTTTTAGTTGCTTGTAAAGAGTACGTGACAAGTTTTGAAATGCCTTAGCTTTGCTGAAACTCATCAGCAAGGTCACGGGGAGTAAGACAATCCACCATGGTAAAAGCAGATAATAATTCATGTGTGCACAGCAGTCCTTTACTATAGAAGATGATAGTGTGCAACCAGGACACATTTTAGTTGAGTCTTCAACAACAATGAAAACCTAAAAGTAGCCTAAGCTATAGATTTAATATCCAGTTGGAGTTATACAAGCTTAAATACCATCACTCAGGGGAAAATGGATTGTCCTTCTTACTAATTATCCTACTGGGTGGCTCAGAGAGGGATAGATGATTCATGAAAAATTAAGATACCATTGTGGTAGGTTGAATAATGCCCCCCAAAGATTCATGTCCACTGAAAACCTCAGAATGTGACCTTGCTTGGAGAAACAGTCTTTGCAGATGTGATGAAGTTATGGTTAGAGATGAGATCATTTTGGATTATAATGGACCTTAAGTCCATAAGAGTATCATAACAGGGGACAAAAAGAGATACATACAGAAAAGAAGATCTTCTGAAGTCAACGGTAGGAGACATTAGAATAAATCCAACAGAAGGCAAGCAATGCCTGTGCCACCAGAAGGTGGAATGTGTGAGGAACAGAGTGTTCCCTAGCGCCTTTAGAAGGAGCATGGTCCTACTGATACCTTTACCTCAGACTTCTGACCTCAAGGATTGTGGGAAAATTAGGATACCACAGCTGTGGTAATTTGTTATGGAAGCCTTAGGAGACCAATACAACCAGACAACAAAATCGTAGAAGAGTAATTGGGTTAATTTTAATTATTGTGCATCTATCTTCTAATTTTTTAAGAAATATTAGTCATTCGAAATGTATCCTTTTTTTAAAAATAATGAATATCCAGATGTCAAACTTCAGAAGTAGTTTTACCATTATTTCCATCCTCTTTACTGCATGGTTATTTTAGATTAACTTGAATTTCTCTCAACAAATTACTTTCATGTTTGATAGGCCAAAATCACCTAGCCTAGTTCTAAGGTAGAATAATCACAATAAGTGCATGAACCAGTATTTCAGAATAAGAAAAATGTTCCCCATAAGCAAGGATATTCTGTTTGTCTTTTCATTCCCCAACTGCATAGAAACATTTAACTTATTTAGCATAAAATATATAAACATAAATATTGGCATTTTCTAAATGTCTTGCCCTGTACATGTAGTTTTTCTTTAAGTTACTAATGGTTGCCATCTGTTTGATTCAGTAAACTATCATGTTACACTTAATTGATTAATTAAATCTTGACTCAACGATCTGACTCTTTTTTTTCCGAAGATATGTTTACTTGAACTATCTCTCTTAAGAATAGAAAATCTCATATCAGGGAGATCATATGATAGTTGTCTTTCTCTGCTTGACTTATTTCGCTAAGCATGATTCGCTCTAGTTCCATCCATGTTGTTGCAAATGGCAAGATTTCATTTCTTTTGATGGCTGCATAGTATTCCATTGTGTATATATACCACATCTTCTTGATCCATTCATCTGTTGATGGACATCTAGGTTCTTTCCATAGTTTGGCTATTGTGGACATTGCTGCTATAAACATTCGGGTGCATGTGCCCCTTTGGATCACTACATTTGTATCTTTAGGGTAAATACCCAATAGTGCAATTGCTGCGTCATAGGGCAGTTCTATTTTCAACATTCTGAGGAACCTCCATGCTGTTTTCCAGAGTGGCTGCACCAGCTTGCATTCCCACCAACAATGTAGGAGGGTTCCCCTTTCTCCGCATCCTCGCCAGCATCTGTCATTTCCTGACTTGTTGATTTTAGCCATTCTGACTGGTGTGAGGTGATATCTCATTGTGGTTTTGATTTGTATTTCCCTGATGCCGAGTGATATGGAGCACTTTTTCATGTGTCTGTTGGCCATCTGGATGTCTTCTTTACAGAAATGTCTGTTCATGTCCTCTGCCCATTTCTTGATTGGATTATTTGTTCTTTGGGTGTTGAGTTTGCTAAGTGGTGATGCAACATGGAGGCTTAAGTGGGTAGGAGAAGAATAAATGAAACAAGATTGGATTGGGAGGGAGACAAACCATAAGTGACTCTTAATCTCACAAAACAAACTGAGGGTTGCTGGGGGGAGGGGGTTTGGGAGAAGAGGGTGGGATTATGGACATTGGGGAGGGTATGTGCTTTGGTGAGTGCTGTGAAGTGTGTAAACCTGGTGATTCACAGACCTGTACCCCTGGGGATAAAAATATATGTTTATAAAAAATAAAAATTAAAAAAAAAAAGAATAGAAAATCTCCTACTGTGAGAAAATCCTCCAAGATCTCAGAAAATGGATGATAATTGTAACCTCCTCATGTTTTCCACGGAGAAAGAGGCCCATCAAAATCGGCCTTTAGCAGATCTAGATCCACTCAGCAGAAAAAGGCACAAACACTTCAACAGCCACTCACGGGTTCACAGACACCCTGAAGCTTCTTTTTTTAAAGTATAAAGCATGTAAAGAAATGGCCCCTTTCATTTGACTTTTGTAACTCTACATATAAGAATTTGAAACTAACCAGTCTAGAATAATTTCTCCAGTACCCAAGCTGAAAGTCAGTAAGGATACCAATGAAAAAGACTGAACCACTCTGGTATTTTCCAGCAATAAATCGTTGAATGACAGCTGGTTATAAAAAGACTTTTAATGCAGAAACTTTGAGGACAGTCATTTCCAAGTTGCTTTTTGTCTGGGCGAGACGTAATGGTCATGTTTTATGGATCTACTAGGGTCAGCCATTTAGAGGGAATTCTTTCTACTTAATCGCTTCTCTGATTGCATGATTGTTGTTACTGTGTGCACTGCAATTTCTTTACTCCAACAAGTAAGATGTCATTTCCCTTCTTTATTCATGTTGGCATGGACCTTCTGGAGTGGAATGCCATCCTGGCACGCAGTCACTGCGACACCACAGAGATGTGTGGCATTTGTCAAGCGTTTCTCATGGGTAGGGTTACATATCCAAATTGTGCGCCATCTGGGTTAATACAAATAAAGTTGTAATAAATCACTCAACGCATTGTGGAATTTTATATAAATCCATATGAATTTTTTTTTTTTTACTTACCATGTGAATGTTTTCCAACAGATCTATGGCTCTATAAATTCAAGTAACTTTATTTGTTAATAATCCCATGATTATAGCTTCATTTGTTAGTTGTTTTATGCCTCGTGTAAAAATGTCATTTTTTTATTGCTAGCAGGGGAGTCTTGATCCAAACAGTTGACTACATTGCCTTTTCTGCAGATGGGTTTTGTCCATGCGCTGTGCCTCATCCTGTCTAAATTCCAGAACAACAGCAATGTGCACAATGTACCTAACGAGAAAGAACTATGTTCTATTTTAAGTGAATTGCACCTTTATACCGGTGTGATATACACGTGTTCCTTCTTCCTTTGTCTTAGAATAAAAAAAGTATCCTTCTCTTATTTTTATTTTTTAAATATATATACTTATATTTATATTTTTTTTAATTTTTAATTTTTTTATAAACATATATTTTTATTGCCAGGGGTACAGGTCTGTGAATCGCCAGGTTTACACACTTCGCAGCACTCACCAAAGCACATACCCTCCCCAATGTCCATAACCCTACCCCCCTTCTCCCAACCCCCTCTCCGCAACAACCCTCAGTTTGTTTTTTGAGATTAAGAGTCACTTATGGTTTGTCTCCCTCCCAATCCCATCTTGTTTCGTTTATTCTTCTCCTACCCACATAAGCCCCCATGTTGCATCTCCACTTCCTCATATCAGGGAGATCATATGATAGTTGTCTTTCTCCGCTTGACTTATTTCACTAAGCATGATACGCTCTAGTTCCATCCATGTTGTCGCAAATGGCAAGATTTCATTTCTTTTGATGGCTGCATAGTATTCCATTGTGTATATATACCACATCTTCTTTATCCATCAACAGATGAATGCATATATTTATATTTTATTTTTATTTTATTTTATAGATTTATTTTGAATGATTCCAAATATCTTCCAAGAGAAAACCAAGGGAACACTTCATATACAAAGGGAGTAAACAAGAGAAGACCTTGTGGGGAGTGGGAGGGCGAGGGGATCAGACAAATCACCTCCAACTCTGCCCAACTGGAAAGGAATTAAAATCAGCCTTTTTTTTTTAAAGATTTTCTTTATTTATTTAACAGAGAGAGATCACAAGTAGGCAGAGAGGCAGGCAGAGAGAGAGAAGAGGAAGCAGGTTTCCTGCTGAGCAGAGAGCCCGATGCGGGGCTCGATCCTAGGACCCTGGGATCATGACCTGAGCTGAAGGCAGCGGCTTAACCCACTGAGCTACCCAGGCGCCCTAAAATCAGCCTTCTTATACACTGTCCTTCTCTTCCAACCACCTTGACTTCACAGGATGCCCTTCCTCACAGTTCAGAATCCTGCTGAATATGGGTCTGTGAATGGGTCTGGAAGTAAATTGTGCAAAAGACAAATGAGTGATAGCACCTTAACAGAAAATTCTTCTTGGGTGTTCCTCAGTTCTTAAAGTTTGATGAGATTGCTAGTTTATGTCTGTCTTCCTTACTAGACTATAAACATGATGTCTTTGGAACAGCATCTGCTAATCACATGTAACTACAGCAGAAGCTCTTTAAACCAGAATGAAAAGGGAGATTTATTACTAAAGGAAACAAGGGACTCTGAGGAAATGTAATCACAAGACGTGCCTTAGAGACATCTCAAAATTATCACTCACACGCCCAACTCTCTTCTCTTCCCACCCACATGGTGTGCCATCTTGTTTCATATTTTTGTTCTGCTAGGTTCTCTCAATCCTCCAGAAGAGGAGGACAAACAGTATCCTACCAGGTTACAAATGCCTAAGGCCAGATGACTGCTGAAATTAGAACCTAGATTTTTTGGATTTCAGCTTTGTGCTCCGTTTTGACCCTGTAGTGGTGTTCAAAATACGATGAACAGTGTTTTAGGAATTGCTATGAGCCAAGAGTTAACTGTGGTAAAGGAAAGGACAGTGGAACAAATATCAGTGCTTTTGATTGGAAGTTTAATTCTATTATGTTCTATCTGACTGGTGGGGTATGTGTGTGTGTTGGGGGGTTGGTGAATCAACCCCAAACTTCAGTTTTCTCATCTGTGAAATTATGGGAAATAATACCAGCATTTCACACCCAGAATTTTAGCATTATTGAATAAAGTAATATGTGGAAGCCTTCTAAATTGGAATTTGTAGGCAAATGTAAACTATTATAAAAGGGTTAATATTTATAATTCCTTGCTATTACATTTTTCATCCACTTTTTAAACTCCTTGTACCTTTCTCCATCTATCCTCTCATGCCCTGATCTCAAATCTGGAGAAGGAAAAGTAAAGCTTTTTCACATTTCTTTAAAAAGATTCATTCGTTTCTTCCTTCCTTCCTTTCTTTCTTTCTTTATATTTAAAAGAGAAAGATCAAGGGGAGAGGCAGGGAAAGACCGAGAATCCAAACAGACTCCCCACTGAGTGCAGAGTCCATGCAGGACTCAATCTCAGGACCTTGATAGCATGACCTGAGCTAACACCAAGAGTCAGGTGCTTAACTGACTGAGCCACCAGTGCCCTGCTTTTCCACATTTAATTTCTACCTAGTATGTTGCTATTATTTAACCACAGTTCTTAACTCTAATACTCCTTAAGAATAGATGACAATATGTGAACCGTGTTTCCGTGCATCCCTGTCCATTTAAAGTAAATGGAAAATTTAACTACAATTTTCATAAGTCTGTGATCCTGTCATTAATCTTTAGAACAGTGATTCAGACCTTGGATGTCAATGGATATAGTTATAATGATTTGTTATCTCCAGAATTTCAAAACACCTGACTATAATCATGCATGTATCCATGTATGTATGTCGACACTGGCTCAGTGTCAAAGAGCTTTGCTTATTAAGAATTATATTAAATGATCACTGATTAATGTCATGAGAAATTGAATTAATTAATCATTATATTTATTTGATAGACAAATTCTTTTTTAAACATGGGCCCATTAGTAAGAAAAAAAATGAAAATATTTCTTGATAGTACAAAGTTGGAAAAACCCTGTACTCCAGTTTTGTTTTGTTTTTTTAAACAAACTGGCTCTTAGCTGATCTGAGAGCATCCTAAAAGGAGGGATATTAAACTCAGAACCATGCCCTGCAAAGGTTCAGACTGCAGAAGGCAACTTCAAATGAAGCTATCCTCATACTGTTTTCATCAGTAAAATGCTCATTGTATAGGGCAAGAAGTAGGAAGTTGAATGTCAGTGTGCCACAAAACCAGGGTGGGAGCATGTATGGTTCAATAGTGACTCCCCCCAACCAAAGTCACATCCACCCAGAGCCTCAGAATGTGACCTCATTTGGAACTCAAATCTTTGCAGATGTAATTTAGTTAAGATGAGGTCATGCTGGAGAGGAGTGGGCTTGAATCCAGTGACTGCTGTCATTAGAAGTGAGTGATTTCGAGACACACAGACACACAAGGCAGAAGGCCATGTGACAAAGGAAGCAGAGTTTGGAGTATAAAGCATCCATAACCTAGGGAGGGCCAAGTTTTGCTGACAATCAATAGGAGTGAACATGGCGATGAAGGATCCTTTCCTAAAGCCTTCAGAGAGACCTTGGCCCTGTCCACACCTTGATTTTTTGCTTCTGGCCTTCAACCTATGAGTAAATAAGTTTCTGTGGTTTTTAAGCTACCTTGTTGGAGTATTCATTACAGAAGACCTAGGAAATGAATGCAGAAGGTTGAAGGATTTATGAAAATTATGTTTACCAATTAAAAAACTCTACTCCCCCATTTGGATTCCCAAGTGCAGGGCAGGTGTATTTCCCTGGATTTTTGGCTTCCTGTCAGTTTTCAATTTTCCAAAGTCAAGTATGAATCCCCTAATTCATCACACAAATTAAAGTTAGTTGCCCAAACATGACACGCAATTTTCCAAAGTATTTAATTTACTTAGCTCCTTGATTTGTTTACACTCTGAGACTCTGAGTCATTTACTTATGTAAGTAAAATGACGTATTTATACACAATTCTCTGTGCCATGTGCATAGCGTTATGCATATTATGCACACGAACATGACATTACTTTTTTTTTCCAGATTCGACACTTTTCTAGAGTCTCCAGTAAAATAACAGCCAACAGTTAAGCAGCCATTAAATAAAGATTCACATATGCAAAAATTTGCTAATACGCAGTGTTGAAAAGCATATATGTTGTTCATGGGGTAAACTTGCATAGAATGAGGGGTTGCAGGAGCAAGAAAACAATTGCATAGAACTAAAGATACATGTACATCCACACACAAATAACTGAGTACATGAAAGTTAGTGAATAGGCGATCATAAAAAAAAAAATGAAAACAAAACATCATCTTCCTAACTATGTACACTGGCTTTGAGCATTTGTGAGCAACAGAAACCCAGGGGGAATCTGCATGGCCCTTGGCCCCGCCTCCAGAAACTCGGAATCAGTAAGTCTGAAGTCAGGCAGAGAAAGCTGTAACTTTTTAGCAACCTTCTACATGAGTATGAGAATTCGGACTCGTTATCCCCACGCAGGTCTGCAGCAACCTGAGTCCTCCAGAGCCCTATGAAGAATTTACATGTAATGGATGAAAACCTTCAAGTCATTGGAATACTTGGGACAAAACTAAAGCATAGCTCACTAGGTCATGGCAGGACTGGACTAATATTTAACATCAGTTGACTTGCCCTTCAAAAAGTCTCCTAAATTTTTTGATTCATTGATTTGCTAAGTTCACCAATATGGAAAAGCGAAATTGAATCATACCAAGCTAAAAATTTTGCATGCAATAACTCCAGACCCCAAATCCTAAGAGATATATGTTATATGGTATCACCATATGTGGACTTAGGAGGATAAAATGCAATGAAGATAGAAAGCCTGTACTCTACAGCTGATACTTAATAAACTGTCTCTACTTTTAAGAAAAAAGAGGGTTCAGGAAAGGAAAAAAAAAAAAAAAAGCTTTCTTTGCACTGTACTTGAAACATTGTTGTAAATTTTTGATTACTAAAAAAAAAAAAAAAAAAAAAAAAACAATTGCTGGGGCACCTGGATAGCTCAGTGAGTTAAAGCCTCTGCCTTCGGTTCAGGTCATGGTCTAAGGGTCCTGGGATCCAGCCCCGCATCAGTCTCTCTGCTCAACAGGGAGCCTGCTTCCCTCTCTCTCTCTGCCTGCCTCTCTGCTTACTTGTGATCTCTCACTCTCTGTCAAATAAATAAATAAATAAATAAATAAAATCTTAAAAAAAAAAAAAACTACTACATTATTTCTGAGACTATAAATAATGATAAGGTAGAGATTCTGTTTAGATGCCAAAAATACCATGGTCTAAGCCCTGGTCCTGAATTCTGTAAATAACAACAAAAAAATAGTCATTTGTAAATATATTCAGAACTTATGCCTGCATTATAGAGGCCAGCTCACATTAATCAAATTCATAAGAGAAAGAGGTATAAATCGAACAATACAATTGTTTGATTATAATTTTTTAAATACCCAATGTCCACAGGAATCAACCATTCAGAATCACTGGTGGAATATTCTCTTCCCACAAAAACAAAAAACAAACAAACAAAAAAACCCCACACATTTTATGGAGGTTCTAAGTAAATCAGAAGAGGATGTTGAGTAAACATAGAACAAGAGTTAAAAGATAATAGCTAATGTCATCAAGCTATCATAATGTATATATATTTTTCCATTATGTATGGAAATTTTGGGTTTTGAGGTTAAGAAGACTTAGATTCAAATTCTGGCCCCCAACATTAATTACCTGATTGGAACAAATTAGTTACACTTTTAAGTCTTAGTTTTCTCACTCAAAAAGCAAAGATGGTAACTTTGCAAGACTCATTTGACCATTAAATAAAGAAATGCACACAAAACATTTAGCATGCAGCTTATACCAAATAAGTGTTAACTTGTGGTTACTATCATTATTTTGCCAGCTAAGTGGGCTGAGTGAGTGAAACGCAGAGGTTTCTTTTGTAGACAGGTTTGGAAATACACTAGTAAATTCTTATTCATTGTCTTACTATTTCCAAGCTGCTTGGTAACTTTCCACTTTCTGTTTATCTTGGCAATTCAGTATTTCTGCAGACAGGGTGAAATGCTATCGATACACTAGAACTTTAGAGAAGATAATACAGGCAGTTTTTATAAGATGCCTAACCAAATGTGTCAAACAGATGAAAGGCTTAGTGTATGTTTGATGAATGAATAAGTACATGAATAAATGATAGCCATGATAGAATTGGGATGCCTTCAAAAGTCCTCAGTACTCACATATAGATTATCAATTACAATAGATTATTTACATAGTTGTCAACCTCAGTCATTATGTAGAGAGTTTTTTAAACTTCTCTCTCAAACTATAAACTTTGAGTTGTAGGCTACATAAAGGTATGAGATACTTTTTGGAAACACAATGGTAAAACTTAGCCAAAAAATTCTATCCTGGGCAACAGATTCCCTGGTGATTCCAGTGTATGAGTTGTTACCCTACTAAGTTGCAGACCCAGTGCATAAAATAACATCACAGATACCTAATACTTTAATGTTATTTCCAATAATCTCCAAATTATTCCCTAAGTTGTTCTTCACAAATATACTAGATGGTAAATTCCATTTGGGGTAGAGGTATCATGTTTAATTGAAGGTCGTAGACTCTATTGTGATCACATTTACCCATAATCACAAAAGAGGAACAAAGGTTCGTGATTAAGAAATAGCTCAGATACAGAAGAATCCTAGGTATTGAGGAGGAGTTAAACTATTCCATTTTTATTTTTTTTTAAGATTGTATTAATTTATTTGATAGAGAGGAAGAGATCACAAGTAGGCAGAGCAGAAGGCAGAGAAAGAGGGGGAAGCATGCTCTCCACTGAGCCAAGAGCCTGACGTGGAACTCAATCCCAGGACCCTGAGATCATGACCCAAGCCGAAGGCAGAGGCTTAACCCACTGAGCCACCCAGGTGCCCCACTATTCCACTTTTAAATGCTTTAAAGGATAATTGATATCTCTAGCAAAGATAGTTTTAAACTACAGAATTTTTTTCCATTACATAATACCTCCTTTTTCCTTTTGAGAAATTGCTGTCAAATCCCTGGGCTTCTCTTCTTTGCCTCAAACCTGGCTTAATTTCTGAGCTAAAAGGAAAGAGGGCAGGAGAGGTAATGTCAGAGAGCCTGATGACAATGATAAGCTTTCCCGAGTGATCGGACACAGCTAATTTGTACTTCATTGTTCTTGGGGCCACACATGAATAATGCGGTCTTTGAGAGCTCACCGTGAATTCACCTCATCAGCAAGGTAAGCAGGTTAGCTAGCGCTAAAATTCTACACCAGGAGCCTTAGCTCGGTCTCAACGTCAAACCACTTCTCATTTCCTCAGAAACCCTAATGAGACTCCCGGATTTGAAAGTAATCGTCTTTCGCTTTCTCAAGGACTGGAGCTCTCACGATCTCCTGCCAAACAGGTCTTGAGAGTCAGGGAAAAAAAAAACCCAGTTTTTCTCTGGCACAACTAAGAATATCTACGAATCGACTCCATGGGTCTGACCAGAGAAACGATATCACAGAAGTATTGTTCTTCCGACCCATTTTCGGCCTCTCTGTGTCACGGAGCCAGCCCTTGTTTATCATCTCAGGGATGCTCTTAGACAAAAGCTTTATGACATCAATTAATGTCACGAAGCAGTGACCCCTAAGCTCTGTGCTTTGCTATTGCTATTGGCTAGGAACAGAAATATTTATTTATTCAGTCGGTTTTCTAAAACCCATCACCATAATCCCTTCCCACAAAAGTGAAAACCTCCAATAATATAAATCGTTCCCAAGACGTGACACTTAATTGAACACACTAAATTGAACAATCGCTCTGACTCCCAAAGTAACAGTTCCCTTATTATTGGGATGGTCTTAAAATAAAAAAGCAAAACATGATTCTCACTTTTCCCTCTCCCGATGCCCACCTCCTGGCAGAATGCACCTGAGCCATTGACTCCCTTATTGTTTCAAACCATGTATCAAATAGAGTCCAGCTGTGCCAAGATCTAGCTCACCCACCATTTGTGATTGGCCATGAAGGAACAGGGTTTTTTCTAATTAATTATATACATTAAAGAAATGCTATAGCTAAATGATTCATTTTTCTTCAATTTTGGATATTTATCTTCTTTTGCAATTCCTACTATGAATATTGCATGTCCTTCTCCAGTTAATTATTTATGTTGATGAAAGATGGTACTTACCAAGCCTTCTAGGATTTAAAATGGAACAGGATTGCTAAATACGGCCAGAGAGGGACTGTAGTGTCTAGAGGATTTTGGTTTGTGGAAACTATTTTAGGGTGGGTTTTTTTTTTTTTCAATTCAGCATTCACCAACCCATTTTTTTTTTTTTTTTGCCCCAGAAAATAATCTGTCACTACTATTTTTGTTTTCTGAATATCCTTTAAAAATCTCTTGCAACCTCTCACAATAGAGACCACCAGGCATAGCTACTTTCCAACTTAGAGTGAATGACTCAGGACCACAGATACTCAAGGTTTAAGAGTCTTTTTTCTTTTTAGTATAAAACTCTTTTCACTCAGAATCTCTGGATATCAGAAATACTTCAGTCCTACTAGAAATAGTCTTCCTGAAATCCCAGACCAACTGTAGAGAAAAGGAATCCTGGTTCTTTACTTACCGAGGGAAAATTTCGAGGGAACACCTTTGGAAGACTAATATCTCCATGACTTCCCTTCTTAACATATTTATTAATAAAGAGCTATATTGATTTCTAGGGAGTTTGAAGTCTCGTTTTCTGATACAAGACAGGAAAGGGTGAAATAGCTCAAGATAAGCACCATTGGAAAAAGAGAAAATGAGCTAGAAGCTGAGATATGCCACTCACTGCAGACTGAATTTCTAGCTACTGAAAGAATTATTGGTAGTACTTGTAGATGGCTTGGCTCACCTTTTCAAGGTAAAGAATACAAGGGTAGGAGACCCCTGAGTGACTATTTTTATATGTTTATAAGACGATGAAAATCAATATTTTTAAAGAGCTTTAAAAAAATAAAAGTTGAGATGAATATTGAAGAGATAAGCCAAAAAGGAAAATTTCATTGTTCTTGACCTATTGAAGCAAGTCTTGACTTTTTAATTTTGCTTTCGTTGTGCAGATTTTTTTCTAAATTAAAAAGTTAACATTCATGAAAAAAAGAAAAACACACGATTAGATACGAGGTGATTAATATTTAAAGTAAGAAACACACACACACACACACACACACTAAACAAATCTTTAGGGCGCCCAGGGGGGTCAGTTGGTTAAGTGACTGCCTTCAGCTCAGGTCACGATCCTGGTGTCCTGGAATCGAGTCCCACATCAGGCTCCCAACTCCATGGGGAGTCTGCTTCTCCCTCTAACCTTCTCGTGTCTCATGCTCTCTCTCACTGTCTCTCTCTCAAACAAATAAATGAAATCTTTTTAAAAAGTCTTTAAAACATATAAATGCTACAAAAAAAATCCCAACATATTTTATTAAAATGACACATTTTTTTATTATGTTACATCAGTCACCATGCAGTACCTCATTAGTTTTTGTTGTAGTGTTCCATGATTTATTGTTTGCATCTAATACCCAGTGCTCCATGCAATCATCCCTCCTTAAGACCCACCACCAGCCTCACCCATTCCCCTCTCCCCTCCCTTCTAGAACCCTTAGTTTGTTTCCCAGAGTTCATAGACTCTCGTGGTTCATCTCCCACTCCGATTTCTCCTCGTTCATTTTTCCCTTCCTTCTCCTAATGTCCTCCATGCTATTCCTTATGTTTCACAAATAAATGAAGCCATATGATAATTAACTTTTTCTGTTTGACTTAAAATAACACATTTTATTAATTAATGATGTGATACACCTCTTTAGCATTTGTATTTCTTACATTTTGGGGACTATATGCTCTTCGATCATCTCTTCACACAATGATGATCTTTTTAATTTAAAAATTTTTTAAAAATTTTTATTTATTTAGTTGACACAAGTAGGCAGAGAGGCAGGCAGAGAGAGAGAGGGAAGCAGGCTCTCACCGAGCAGAGAGCCCCATGCTGGGCTTGATCTCAGGACTCTGAGATTATGACCTGAGCTAAAGGCAGAGGCTTTAACCCACTGAGCCACCCAGGTGCCCCAGTGATGATCTTTTTAAATAAATCACTTAGTTTTTCTTCCAGGATGAGGAATGAGCATTTTTTTTTAAATTATTGGTAATGTAGAAATATTTCTTTTGGCTTCAAACTTGTTTTTAGTAATGTCAGCATAAATTCTTATAATTGTCATTATATTTGGGGCAACTCCTAATAACTGTCATATATGAACTGTATGATTTGGGAGAAATGTTCAGACAAACTTCTTTTGCTGCTTCTCCATTATTACCCAAATACTTTTAATGTAAGGTATCAGCATATTGGAGGGTAAGAATATTACTAACCATTTATTCTCAACTTTAGCTTAATTACAAACAAATGAGACTTTGAGCCATCTAAATCTATCCACTCAAGCCAATCAAAATGTATTCTCAACTCAACTTTTATTTAGCAAGACTCTGAATGCCCATGGCCACTCCAGTGACATTCCAGGAGAGAAACTTGATTTCATTAGCTTTGTAGTAAATAACAAATCTCTGATTATTGCCCTGGCAAAGAAGGAGAGAAAAATATCAATATCAACAAAATACAAACACTTTATTGAGCATAGCTTTCTGGAGGACAAACATGGGAAATGCTCTGATATTCAGCATCTGAAATCCAGCCAATGTTACATTAATAATAGAAGATAAAGAATATTTTAAGTATATTGTGCTAAATAATAATTAAGAAACTGACGCCATGTTTACTATTTCAACATTTTTCAGGTGACCTTTAAAATTTCTTTTATGTCCCTAGGGGATTGGCTGAATGATCTCAATGGTATGTACGATTAGATTAATAAATCTGAGAAACAGAACAAGTTTGCAAGCAGTTTCCAGGAATTTCTTAAGAACAAGCAATTCTAAGAATTCTCATTAATTCTCATTCCAAAATTCTAATTGAATTCTAATTCAATTAACAAGAAGCAATTTCTAAGTTTGCAACAATGAAAATTGTGTTTCATCTGTGTCCCATCCATTTCCCATTTGAAGGGTATTACTGAGGAAGGCTTTTGCTAAAGGATCCCTCCCAGTTTTTTCAATTTGGTTCCTTTGTACTCTAGATGGAGCACTCAGCCTTCTGCTTTCATGTTTTTGTTTCATCAAGACTGAATTACCATCATGGAAGATTTAGGAAAGGCTTTCTCTAGAAGGCTTTATTGTTGGACTTCAAAATTGGTTAGGGAATAGCAACTCTTCCAAACAAGATGATTCGTCCTATCTAAACCACCGTGTTTGTGTGTTTCAGTGATTACATTCCTGATTTGGTCTCCTGATTTCTGGTTCGAAACTAAAGAATGAGTGTGTTGCTTAGTTCCTCATTATTTTAAGTGGTCTGAGAATGGTTCTTCAAAAGAGTTAAAAAAAAAACAAAAACAAAAACCAACAACCAACGACCAAGAGTGACGTTGGGAATCTTGTCATTAGCTTATGCAGCTGGCCTGAGCCCATGACCATGGCAACATCCATGTCGGTCCTAAATTTTAAAGTCATAGCTGCATCTTCCAGAAGCAATGATATTCAAGGGTTTTGTAATATTTTCCTTTTTTTTTTTCCTTTAAATTGAATTTGTTACTGATTCACAGAGACATTAAGTATCTTGGAAAATCCCAGTGAGAAGGTAATTATGATTTCTTGTTTCCAGGGACATTGAATAAAAGAAAAATCAGAGCATAGGTATCTTAACATTTTGCATTAGCAAGCAAACTAACATTATAAAACCACAATGCTTTCAAAATTCAAAACTATAAAGACTCTATATAACTAATGATCCATTTTACTAGATAAGAATAAAAGACCTTAAAAAAAGATTCCTATGGCCACATTATAAAGTAACCTAGGATTTACAGGACTTAAAATAATTATTAATGCTGAGACTAAATTTTATAGCTTTGTATGTGTTTTGTACGGGAAAAGTGATTTATTTCTGAAATATAAAAGTGGGATGGAAGCTTTCCCTGGTGCATTTCTTTTGTGATCTAGGGGACAAGCTGGCTTCACATGCAGTAAATTATGGTGGTGAGCACTGGGATTTATTCAACTCAGCTATATAAAATACACCAAAACCCTTTTCCAAACAGGACTGAGAGACAGCACAGTAGCCATAATCAGTGCGTTCTGCTCCCTAAAGTAAAATAGCCATGAGATTGAAAAAAAGAAGTTTTTCTCTTCCAACTTTGAGAGAAGCCACGTTGCCCCTAAGTGTTTTCTGTAAGGCTCTGAATGCATTTTTCTATGGTAAATTTGGGCTGAGGTCAACTAAAAAAACAATGCCTTTTAAATAAATTGATCATTACTAGAAAAACTGAATACCTTCCCTTACCTTTAAAGCATTGAAACATCCTCTGGGTCCCCTTTCTATGATCCCAAGCACAATCATCTCATGGTACTAAAAACTCAGTGTTCTAATTGCCTATTTACCTGTCTGTTTCTCCCACTAGACAATGGGAGATAATTAAAGTCAGATAATGTGCCTTGTTTACTTTTATTTCACCAGCGCATGGCCTGTGGAAGGCACTTGTCAAATATTTATTGTGTAGATGGATGGATGGATGGATAAAGGACAGATGAATGAATGAAAGTAAAATCATCCAGGGATATTCGTTTGGGGACCCAAATAATAGTCATATCTTTTTATAGACATAGCTGCATATATATTTAAATAGTAATAAATAACTCATGAAGTGCTACATTTAAAACAAACAAGAGGAGCGCCTGGGTGGCTCAGTGGGTTAAAGCCTCTGCCTTTGGCTCGGGTTAGGATCCCAGGGTCCTGGGATCAAACCCCGCATCGGGCTCTCTGCTCATTCTATGACTAATAACAATAATGATCCACAAGGGGTGGTGGAACTCCATGCAAGGGGAGAATATGGAGTGTCTCTCGTGCATTTCTGTCTCACAACTCTTAGAGACCTATTCGCCAAGGGGGAAACCAGGGTAACAGACTAAGTAGAAACCACAGAGTGAGCAGAAGAGCTAGGGTTTGGATTCAGATACAAGAATAGTGGGTCTGTGTGTTTCATCACATCCTCTTCTCTTTAGGTAGAGGAACTAAGAGGGAAATATTACCAAATATTACAAAATACGACCTGCAACACCTTTGCTGAGTGTGAGCCTAAATTTCTGGTAATGAAAAGATAATTACTTTTGGAAAAAAAGAGCATCAAGTTCAAATATTTTTATGAACTGGAAAATGAACTTCTTGAAATACCCTGAAATTATTTGATACTACTCTATAACAACACAGAGAATAGATTTGTTTAAGAGTCTTTATAGATTATAATCACTATGCAAAGACAGAGAACACCTTAGACTGGGGATGGCGTATTAACTCCAACTTTTGTGCCAAAGTGGTAACTTCCTGGAGATGACTGCTGAGGTGGAGAACCCCTCAGTCTGGGAAACCCCCTACAGCCAGTTAGCCCTAACTGCACGAATGTACAAGAGCCCAGCCACTGAGCATGACTCACCCACATTTGTTGGGTATATTGTTGGGATACATTTCCAGAACAGTGGTTCTTTATTCAGGTTCTACATCAGAATACCCTGCGGAGCTTTTAGAAGTGGCACATACCAGGGAAAGAAAATCCTTGGCTCCATAAACTTTCAGTATGAGGAGAAAAAGCTGTATAAGTAGATCGTAATGCATAGCTGAAAACACAAAATAGCAGCTTCTCTTGTCTTCATGAATTAGGTAATCACCTCAAGAGTAAAAACATGAAAATATTTCTGGTAGAATTCATCCATGCCCATGCACTGAGATATTTTCACAGGTAACAATGCAATATGTCATTTGATAGAAGTAGTGGGAGTATGCATATGTTGTATATACAATTTTAATTTCTTAAGTGTATAACTTATTAGCAAATGAAAAAATAAAAGCAAAATAGGCAAAAAGCGAGCCAGGAAATACGGCTCCCCTGTGGTGGTTGTGACCAACTGGTAAGAGCCTCAAAAGCTTTCTGGAACCCAGTTTGTTAGCTGCAGTTCAAAGGATAAAAAACAATATAACTGGAGGGGTAAACTCTTTATTTCGTATTTCCATTTTGCAAAAGCTCAATATTTTCTGTGGTGAAACATAAATGAAACCTCTTCCAATTACGGCAGAAGTACCAAAAGACTTATTTACATGAAAGATGCTTCTGAGAATAAGGAAAGGGAAAAATACTGAAAAAATCTTGAGAGTTTTATTTTTCACCACCACAACAAAATAATAAAGTTGTGAAATATTAGCATGTGAAGGGTAATCTCTGAGACCTTTTGCCACTCCTAAAATGAAGAAAGGTTGCATACATTTTTGTCCTGCTGCTATGAATAATAAGAAGCCATGGGATTCCTTGTAGCAATCTTGGAATAATTATGAAATAGCTGATTAAGTTCAAAGTTAGTATGGAAATCTGTTCTTTTAAAAGTCTTTCATAATCTATCTCTGAAGAGAGATAATTCTATCAAATTTGAATTAATCCATAGATAATGGCAAGACTACCGCCCACTATTATATATCTATATATGAGATATGAATATTGCATGTCTTCTCAGATTTTATGTAAAAATAACTCAGGGCCAGATTATAGAAGGGATTAATTGTAAACAGTATGAGCTATGACAATCACCCCCAGAAAAAGATTAATCAATTTCAAGCACATAACTTGACCTAACAATAATAGCCTAACCACAGATAATTCTTTGGAGAGTGGATTTTCTAAATGCAGGTCACACAATGATCCCTTCATAGATCCAATAAAACATTTGAAAAATTACCCTATCTGGTATCATTATAAAGTATAATCAGGTCCCAGTATTATCATCACTACTGAAGCCTATAGTAGAATTAATTGTTCTTCAAGTCAAAAATAGACTCTTTATCAGGAAACCTAAATTAAGCATTCCAAAAGTTCCCATTTTGAATAGTTAAGCATTAATAGTAGTTGGGATATAGCACTTATTAATTTTATCTTTTGTTCATGCCTGTTTTCTATTCTTTCAATTTTGAATCCATATATGCACCATACACGCAGCGGAAGCTGTCCAACATACATGGGGTTTTCTGCATATTAGGATACATTGTCAAAGGTGTGTGAAATAATGACAACAAAAGAGATTTGTACTGTATATAAGAATACCCAAATTAGAAAATAATTTTTTTAAAATTGTGGTAAAATATACATAAAGCAAAATTGACCATTTTTATGTACACACTTCAGCATACACTTCAGTAGTGTTAAGTACATTCACGTTGTCCTGCAGCTAATCTCCAGAACTCTTGGATCTTGAAAAACTGAAACTCTACATCCATTAAACAACAACTCCCCATCCCCACCCCCCAATCCCACCAGTTCCTGGCAACCACATTCTATTTTCTCTCTATAAATCTGACTTCTCTAGGTACCTTATATAAGTGGAATATTGCAGTATTTGTCTTTTTGTGACTGGCTTATTTCACTTAGCAGACTCTCCTCAAGTTTCATTCATGTCGTAACAAGTGTCAGAGTTTCCTTTCTTTCCATGGTTGAATATTATTCTATGGCTTGTGTAGACCACATTTTGTTAATCTGTTCAATCACTGATGGACACCTGGGCTGCTTCTTCCTTTGGGCTACTGTGAATAATACTGCTGTGAACATGGGTATGCAAGTATTTAATTTAACTGCTTCTTTCAATTCTTACAGGTATAGACTCAGAAGTGGAATTGTTAAATCATTTCGTAGTTCTACCTGTAGTTTTTTGAGGATCCACCATACCGGTTTTCACAGTGGCTACACCATTTAACATATCTACTAAAAGTGCACAAGGTTCCAATTTCTCTATGTCCTCACCAATACATAGGTTTTTTAAATTTTTTTTTAATGAATTAGGCTTTAACAAGCAACCTTAAATCTCATGTTTTTAAATGAAAAGAAGACATCTAAATGGCCAACAGAACATATGAAAAAGTGCTCAACACCACTCAGCATCAGGGAAATACAAATCAAAACCACAATGAGATATCACCTCACACCAGTCAGAATAATTAAAATTAACATATCAGGAAATGACAAATGTTGGTTAGGATGCAGAGAAAGGGGAACCCTCCTACACAGTTGGTGGGAATGCAAGCTGGTGCAGCCACTCTGGAGAACAGCATGGAGATTCCTCAAAAAGTTAAAAATAGAGCTACCCTATGACCCAACAATCACACTACTGGGTATTTTCCCCAAAGATACAAATGTAGGGATCCAAAGGGACACGTGCACCTGAATGTTTATAGCAGCAATGTCCACAATAACCGACCTATGGAAGGAACCCAGATGTCCGTCAACAGATAAATGGATAAAGAAGATGTGGTATATAAATACAATGGAATATCATGCAGCGATCAGAAAATGAAATCTTGCCATTTGCAACAATATGAATGGAGTCAATGGGTATTATGCTAAGTGAACTAAGTCAGAGAAAGACAATTATTATATGATCTCACTGATACGTGGAATTTAAGAAACAAGGCAGAGAATCGTAGGGGAAGATGGGAAAAATGAAACAAGATGAAACCAGAGAGGGAGACCCATTCACAGACCCATATTCAGCAGGATTCTGAACTGTGAGGAAGGGCATCCTGTGAAGTCAAGGTGGTTGGAAGAGAAGGACAGTGTATAAGAAGGCTGATTTTAGGGCGCCTGGGTAGCTCAGTGGGTTAAAGCCTCTGCCTTCAGCTCAGGTCATGATCCCAGGGTCCTAGGATCGAGCCCCGCATCGGGCTCCCTGCTCTGCAGGAAGCCTGCTTCCCTCTCTCTCTCTCTCTGCCTGCCTCTCTGCCTACTTGTGATCTCCGTCTTTCAAATAAATAAATAAATAAATCTTAAAAAAAAAAATAAAATAAATGCTACTTCACTTGGTAAAGAACTTATTTGGTCCTTGTTCGAATTAAATGAATAATCTATACAAATCACTCAGAACTGCCCATTATAAATGGGTTAATTTATAATTATATAAATGTTATAGTAAGTGTTCACTGTGATCATTTTTATAATTATTTGACTACTGTAAAAAGTAATAGATAAGCAAGAATTATTAAATGCCTAACAATATCCTTCCCAGTATATTAGGCATTGTGCTGAACATTGTCAAAATAAAAATATAATATCTGCCCTAAAAATACAGAAATGTAGTTTAATTTGGAAAGTAAGAAAGATAAGCACAAAAAAGTAAAGTATAATGCTAGGTAGGATGAAAATACCTCCTTTTGAAACTTCCTTCAACATCATGACTTTGTATTATTTTGAGTATTATGAGAACATAATACTTCTTTCTAATTTCTTTTTCCTCCACCCCTATATAATTTTGACCTCAGTCCCCTGTTCTTTTGTTTTTACCTGTTCTCTCCATTGGTGGTTTTATCTGTTGTCATTTCACCACCAGGAGGATCATCAGAGCCTGAATGTCTCTCCTGCAATATTGCTAACTCAACCAGCTGATGAACAATGAGCTACCAGCACCATTTTGAAAGTAGATCAAAACTCAAGGGCCTGTTTCAATTCTTGCTAATGCTGTCAAAATCCTTTGTTTCTTCTCCCTTGTCTGCAGAACAATGCCTATAAACCTTAGTCTGTGATTTAAAACATTCACGATCTGACTTAAAATTAGTTTTTCAGCTTTATCTTCTTTATATATACTCTAATAAAATCAAGCTACATATAATTGTCTTAAAGAACTTGCAGTTTTCTTCCTTAGACCTTGTGAATTTACTTTTTTCATCTCTGTTTTGCCCTTTCAATCATCTCCACCTGTTGAAAGCTTATTCAGACACCCAGATCTAGCTAAAACTCTGGTTCACCCCTCTGAACATCCCTGTGGACCTCACAGTACAGAAACTACACCTATTCTGAGATAACTTGTTTCTAGATACCTGTGACTATGTACTAGCTGCCAGTCTCTGACCATGACCTCATTGCCTTTGCAACTTAAAACGAATGAGTGAATAAATGAATACATAAATAAATGAATGGTTCACTGAAGAATGAATGAATAAATAAACAAAAGGACATTTTTAAAAGATAATCAATCGTACAGAGTGTAAGAGAGTCTAGATTCAGAGAGTCACGCTGGAGATTGTAGCATCATTACAAGTATACAGTCCAACCTGGAACTGCCTCGGCAGACTGGATAATTGATTTAGACTACTAAAAAGTTATTTTTTATTGTAAAATGTCTGTCTCACATATTACTTTATTTTACTCAGCTCCCTTTGCACATTTCAAAAGTTAACTGCATCTGTGCAGTTAACTGTGTTAACGGTAGTTAACACAGATAACTGCAATTATCTGTGCTGTCTTAGTCTACTCCAGGTTCCATAACAAAACACCATTGACTGGGGGCTTGAACACGATTTCTGGTTTTTTTGTTTTGTTTTGTTTCCACAGTTCTGGAGGCTAGGAAATGCAAGATCAAGGGTCTACAGAGATCAGTTCTTGGTGAGAGATCTCTTCCTGGCTTGTAGATGGTCACCTTCTTGCTGTCTTCTCAAAAGGTAGAGACTAAGCACCTTGATCTTCTTGGGTAAGAGCAAGGAATCCCATCACAAAGGTCCTACCCTCATGGTCTCATTGAATTCTAATTACCTCCACCCCCTCCCCAGGTCCATCTGCAAATACCATTGCATTGGAAGTCAGGACTTCAACTTGTGGATTTGCGGAGCCACAGTTCAGTCTATGACAGTGGGGGAGGTAAGGAAATGTTTTTGTTTGTTTTTGTTTTTGCCTTTTACCCGTCCAACATCCTGTTAGAACAGTGGCATTTGACAAATTACCAAAAATCCCTGAGAATTCCCAAAGAGGTCACACTATAAACTTTTTTTTCAATTTTATTTATTTATATTACAGAAAGAGAGACAGAGAGCACAAGCACAGGGAGCAGCAGACAGAGAGAGAGGGAGAAGCAGGCTTCCCACTGTGGGGAGTCCAATGTGGGGCTCTATCCCAGGATTCTGGATCATGACCTGAGCTGATGGCAGATGCCTAACCAAATGAACCACCCTCGTGCCCCACCCTATAAACTTCTACGACCTTACTCATACAGCAGTAGGGAGAAATATATATGTTATATATTGTGTTATATATTATATCCTATAATATATTATATATCAAATCTGGTTTCCTAATTAGTGCCCTGCTTCGAGACCCCAGTACCAGGTTTCCTCATTTATAAAATGAGGATAGGGATAAAACATATTTCTCAGTGCTGTTATAAACATAAAATGATCTAAAGTACATAGAACTTCTTTGTAAGCTATTCATTTTACGCCTACTCAAGGCCCTCTGTGATCTAGTCCCATATGAATTTTCCAGTCCTGTGTTCCATGAGAGCCCTTTTTGTATAATGTGTTCTGACAAAACTAGGCTGCTCTTCCGTCTCTGAATTCAATTTGCATTTTTTGTTAGATCTATAACCGCAACTGAGATTGAAAAAACAAGCTCCTTGAGACTTACTTTAAACAAATAATACCTCAGGGTCAGATTATTTTACCTACTAATTCTCTTAAACTCTTAAGTAACAGAACATTGTTATGTTTTATAAACAGTTAACGTCATTTAAAAAATCTTTTTAAAAAGCTCAATTTTTTTAATGAAACTAGCAAAACCAGAAACAAAAATAAGTTGAAGTCTTCTTAAAATAAAAACAAATAAAAAAAATCTAATTAGGTTAATTTCACCTCTTCCATTATGGCTATGATAACAAAAATATTAATAAGAATCAATCAATGGTTCATTTCAACTATGTTTCTCAAACCATGATGTGTGTATCACATGTATTAGAATCATGGTGGTGGAAGAGGGACTTCTAAAAATTGAAATTCTCAGCTTTACCCATATTCCTACAGAATCCAACTCTTCAAGAGTGTTACCAAAGAATCTGCATTTTAGCATTTGTGCTAGGTGATTTTTATTCAAACCAAAGTAAAAAATATGACATTGATATTATCTGTCATAACCACATAGCATTTGTATCAAGTAGGAAAGCAAGAAATTGTTAACATCAAAACATCTAGTGACATAAAGATTTACTTCAATAAAATCAAAAAGGAGAAAAGAAAATCCCACAGGTCTGTTGCTGAAAAGATTTTAATAAAATTCAACAAATTTCCTATTTTAAAAAATTATAAAACCATAAAATAGATAAAATCATAAAATAGAAGGATGCATCCTCAAAATGACAGAGAATAACCACTTTAATGCAGCATTTTTAAACAGGAAAAAAAAAAAACCATTAACACATTAGCAGCATCCTTATTAATGGACTAAACAAAAAATACCAGAAATCTCCTAACATCACTTCACATAGCTTTGAAGTTCTGATGTAGGCATTAAAACATGGCATATAAAAGAAACTTTATTATTGGGAAACATAATTACAACTATTTTCAGAAACTATTAACTCATCCATTGAAAACCCATATACTGAAAAATTTATAATTAAAGCGAGAATGTAATATAGTCTATATTAAAAAAAAAAGCCTATATACCCAAAATAACCACTTAGAATATTCATTGGCTTATTCAATAAACATTAATGGAACACCAAGAAAATCACTGGACAATTGATGAATCACTGAAGAATATAATGAAAATAAAAACAAAACAAAATTTATAGAAATAATAAAGGAAGCAACAAGGTTTAAAAGCAAATGAAACAGATAAATCCCAGAAAGGAAGAAAGAGAAATGATGGCTTAAGAGCATGTGCTCTGGGGCAAAGAGATGTCAGCTCGTATCTTGGCTGGGTGACCTTGAACTGATGCTTAACCTCCCTCAGCCAAAGACAGCCCTGTCTCAGCAGATTCCCACCTCCACAGCAAGTGCAGTAAGATTGTTTCAACCTGTCCTCTGTCTTAGAACATTTGGGTTGTTTATGATGTTTTTGACAAATAAAGCTTTTAAATTTTTAATTAGCCAGATCTCTAAATCTTTTTTATGTGTTTGCCTCTTGGCATTACTTTCCATCTCTCTCCTTGGAATCTTCTTTTTTGGCTCTCTTCCTTGGGTATTTTCTTTTGCCTGGGATGAGAAATCTTTATTTGTCCATTCACTCTTTCTCAAGAGAGGCTTTTCACCACCTTCTCTTCTAGTAGAGATATCTGTTTGCATTTTGTCAAATTAAAAGTCATCTTTTTTTTAAGCATTGTGCTACCCTATGGAAGGTTTAGGTTGAATTAGCAACTAAAAGACATACAACTTCTGCTTTGAAAAGTGTTTATCAGTGCCAGAATTCCACCCCCACCCTGCATCTTATACACACACACACACACACACACATACACACACGCACGCTTTCCTCCTAAGTTTATTATTTTTCTGGGCTTATTTTCTCATCTATTTATGTTATACTAGTATAAACGATGAATTTTGTAAGATAGCTTAAATCATTTTCAGAGAAAGACAACAAAATAAATAATAATATCAGAATATTCTGCCTGGAAAGAAGGGAGAAGTCATGTTAGCTATATTCTCAAGGAGATAACCGTAAAGAGTTTCATTACCATGTAACTGTTGATCAAGAGATAGAGGAAGGAACTTACTGGAAACCAGGACGAGGTTGACAGTGGGGGTGCACGGGTATTTCCTTGACCTTTCCCTTACCCTTCTATTACTTTGCAGTCTTAGACTTGGGTTGAAATATTTTTGAGGCTAACTTTTATGGGCTTTTTAACATTTTGTGGTGTTTTTCACATTCATATTCTTTCGTTTCTTATGCAAAGCTAGCATTTATTCACAATTATCTAATTATGCTTCCTTATGGTTGACTTTTTGGTAGGAGAATATTAATTCCTCAGTCTGTTGCTATGATGGTTGGTTTCCTCCTCAGCCACTATGATTGGTGTGTTCTCATTATAGTGGGAGTTCATGTGGGGGAATATCTGGACCACCACCAACTCCATGAGGGCAGTCACCCAGAAAAAGAGTCCCTAAATAAACTGGGAATAACTATGGCAAGAGTGTATTGTTAGTTTCAGCGCGTATTCTGTTATCCGGAAGGGTCTTCTTGTTATAGTCCCTGAGCCTTGCCTACCAGCAAGGCATCTGGGACAGCATTTGGCAAAGGGGGACTAGTCAGAGATTTGGCCTGCTCAGACCTGCTTGGGCTCCTCAGACCAGCTGTGACAACCAGCGCGTCTCCACAGAACTGAGGGAGGCAAGGAGAGCTCAGCCAAGGACACCCGTCTGTTCAGGCCTGTTCATTATCCCTGAGCTAAGTGAGCTCCTGCAGCGAGCTCCAGACAACGCTGGGATCGAAGCAAATGGCAAATGCCTGGTCCTCGAGCAAAAGGCACCAGTGAACCAGAGCACAGTCTGCAATGCCGGGCCGGCTTCTCCTGTGTGGGTCTCCACAGCATGTCTTCAAAATTCTCACCCCTGGCTCCCGACTGTGACTTTCCTGTTTCACAGCCAGGGACTTCTAGAGAATCGGGCAGCTTAGGTTTCAAGATTCAGCTCAGCCACTTACTAGCTCTGTGGCCTTAGGCAAGCCCCTTAAGCTCTCCCAACTGGCTTCCTCCCGGTGGGTTGTGGTGACCCTTAGGCCGGATAGCACAGGGACACAGTTTAGCATGTGGTCTGACACCTGAGCACCTACCAGCTCCTGGCTAATATGCTCAATACCCACAGCAGCATCTGCCCTTCTACTCTGCCCCTCCGGACTCAGATAATGCGAGGCCTCTGGGGAAAGTTCTCTCCGGGAGCCTGTCCCAGTCTGTCTCCATGACCTTCAGTTGTCAATGAGCTCCTGGCTCTCCGGTCTCTCTCTCTCTATGACCCTCCCTTTCAGGCTTATTAACTTGTACTCGGCTTCCTCTCAGAAACCATGTATAGAAAACCAAACAACAAAAAACTTCCTGACGCTTTTTCTGGTCACTGTCACCTTGCTCCTGTCCCAACCAAGCCACTGGAAACAGTCATGCAAGTAGGTTTCATGGTTTTTCACTTCCTTAACTTTCATTTCCCTGCAACCCGCTCTGGCTTCCACAGCCACCACTCCGCACAGACTGTCCTTTCCAAGGTCACTATCGACTGATAAGTGACCAAATGCTGTACTTGTTGGAGCAGACTTTTCTCTCTACAATGATCTCTCCCTCCTAGGCTAGTCAGTCTGCATTTCCTCATTTCTCTTAGGGCCCTTTATCGTGGTAATTGTTAGGGCACTCCTGGACACCACCCTTAAATGGGATGCGAAGCAGAGAAAGTCTATTATCATATGGTTTCACTTACTTGTGGAACATAAGGAGTGACATGAAAGGACATTAGGAGAAGGAAAGGAAAAGTGAAGGGGGCGGAAATCAGAGGGGGAGACGAACCGTGAGAGTCTGTGGACTCCGGGAAACAAACTGAGGGTTGGAGGGGGCGGATGGCTGAGCCCGGTGGTGGGTATCAAGGAGGGCGGGTATTGCATGGAGCACTGGTGTGGTGCATAAACAAGGAATCTTGGAACACTGCATCAAAAACTAATGATGTATTTTATGGTGACTAACATAACACAACAAAAATTTAAAAAAACAAAAACTTACACACTGTTGCATGGTAATTATACCTCAATAAACCTGGGGAGGAGGGAATGTGATGCAGGTCTGCCCTTAGCACCCCTCTTGTCATCTGTCTCACATACTCCCCAGGGAACCTCATCCACACATGTAGCGTCAAACTGTCCACCCTCGCCTGCCTCCCACCCCAAAATGGAAAAGTCCTCTGAGGCTGTTTTGGTGGCTTTTCTCAACAGCAAAGCGATGTCCACTGTTGTCCAGTAAACACTCGCACTGTGGATAGCCTTGATCCCTCCTGAATGTGCTACTTCTGTTCAAGTTTCTCTTGGTGTGTGATATGCCATCACTTAGGAGAAGATTTGCTCTAATTAAGTCCTACCCATCAACCCCTTGGTTCTCAGCTCCAACATCTTTTCCTTAATGAAAGCTTCTCTGTACTCTAGCCTCACTCAAAGTGCTATACTCTCATTAATATGCATGTGCATGCGACACACACACACACACACACACACACGTGTGTTCTGTCTCTTAGCAAATTACATTGAATAGGGTGATAATTAATTAATAAAATTCTCTCCAAATAGAGTTATATAATTGAAGATAAAAATCATGTCTATTTTCACCAAACATTCTAGTCTAGAGTCTTATGCCTTAACATGGTCTGGAACAAATTTGCTCAGATATATAAAAGATCATTGATTCAGAGCAGGGTTCAAAGAAGCATCGTAGGCCCATGTAGCATGCTCACGCATGAGATATCCTATGAGCTACTAAGTCCTACCAGTTTTATTCCCTAAATGTTTCTCAAAATCTCTCTAATATTTCGTGGTCTCTTTTCAAACACTTTTGCTTAATGTCCAAATGGCTTCTCATCAATTTGACAACAAGCTCTTCATGATATGTGTGTTATGTCCTGACACAGATTCTGTATCCTAACTGCTCATGTTTATGTCCCGTTCTGTCATGTTCAAGTCATGTGACCCGGGGCAAGTCACTCTACCTCTCAGGGCCACCATTTTGCCGACTGTGAGACAAAATCAATAATGAATCTGACCTCACATGATTGTTGTGAGGATTAAGTTTTACACAGTATGCTTCCCAAAGAGTGCCTTGCTCATAGTAAACAGTAAGTTCCAGCTCTTACCGTCATTACTATTCCTTCTAGCAGTATTGTCACTTTCAGAATAACCTCAACAGGCTACTGGAAATTCTAAAATGCAAATCCTGGAAGATGACAATACCTGAACATCCTCTAAAGGCTTTCCATGGCCTCAGATGAGTTAGTGTGTAGAAGTCTACAGAATCCAGCATTTAGACGGATTTTTTGCTCACAATATCACCTCTATCTGGAATTATTTTCTCTTTTTGTCCATCTGGTACAGTCCTTCTTAATTTTTTAAAATTAGCTCCGGCATCTCCTCCATGAAATCTGCCTCTATCCCAGGCAAACTTTGGTGTCTTTCTTCCCTCCACAAACAGCCTGTGTTCTTCCTTTCTTCCATATAGCACTAAGCATGATTGTCTGGGAGTGATTTTCTGACTTGGACACACCTTTACTAGCTGTGAATTCCTTGAGGTCAGATGTATGTATATAGTCAGATATGTGCATCCGATTTTTGAATATGTCTGTCATACAAATAGCATTCAATAAATATTTGCTAACTGAATGAATATTTATTGTCAGCATTAAATATATGGTTTTTGTTAAGGGAATATATATATATATATATATATATATATATATATATATATATATATGTTTATATGCCATTTTCTACACTTGGAATCAAAATAATAGATTATCACCTTATGATGGTGAACAGAGTACACACTCTAAGCAAGGAGCTAGGCATATCCAGGCCATGGGAAATTTCTAAAGTTTGCTTTTTTTCCTCCTCTTTGCATTGTTATTTTTCTTTTATTTAAAACAACAACAACAGCAACAGCCCACAAGCACCATTTGTCTCTCTCACTATATAACTCTATTTTAAAATTCTCACTTACTCTGATCTGTTCACCTCCATGGTCAAGAGCCTGGTGGTGGGTAACAGAGAATGCCTTTTTAGATTATCTCCTGGTGAGCACTCAGTGTTGGAGTCTGAGAAGAAAAGAAGCAACTTGGATGTGCTGAGCTCTTTTATTAAGTATTTTCATAAAACTATCACATTCCAAAAGTACATTGTTTCTCACGTTTCCTTCAATGAATATCAGGTAGTGGAGTATGATATTTCTTAAGTCTCTTGGGTAGTGATGACATCTTTATCTGTATTTACAATAAGTTTATGCCTTTTTCTAACAAATTTATATTTTTAAGTGTCAACTAGAACTTCTCTGTAGGACCATCCTCATCAAATCAGCCAAATGGCACAAAAGCTCAGGTGAGGTCAATTTAACTCTCTGCTTGAAATCTTCATCAAGTTCTTTGTAAGCATTGTTTGATAAGCTGGTCTGTAGGAAGGAATATAGTCTCCAACTCTGACAGTTTGGGAGGCTGCAATGTTACTAAAATAATTTTAATGGGAAAAAAAAAAAAACACTTTTGTGCAACAACAACATAAAGATGCCCAGACTTCAGGGGATATTATTCTTATCATAAGAATAAAAAAGTGGGTAGAGGAGTAAGGAGTCAGTCACACAGAGTACTTGTTCTGATTCAGAAAGATCTTCTTAAGTTTCTTCTTGCTACTCCAGGGGGAATGATTTTCATGCTTACTTATTAGTGAAAGTTAATGAGAGTATTAAATTATGCTGTATTTCTTTTCTTTCCTTTTTTTCACTTGGAGCTACTTATTTCACTGATGTTTACCCACTTACCCACAGAAGCCTTACGTGTAAAATAATTTATAAAAAGCAAAATTCAGATTTAAGCAGTGGGATAAAACATAAGCTTTCTATTTTGTCATATTGACAATAGATGATACAACAAAAACACCGTCTCCCCATCTGGATGAGAGCTTACCTGAGTGAAAACAAAGTAATAACAAGAAAATAAGAAGCCCCTTGAGTGTGAACTTAGAATCCTAACCTATAAAGTGATAGCACTAGAATTATTTATGTCCCTGGCTTCCAACCATTTTTCCTGCTCTTTCTCACTTGCTTTTCAATAATGCTTTACAGACTGAAGCAGTACATTAATGATTTCATTTGTCAGGCCCTATTGTTGTTAATCTTTTTGATCTATTTTCTTCTATTCTAAATTCTTGGTGCATTATTTTTGTACCTTTATATTTTTATATTTTATTGATGTGCTGCTTTAGAATTTCCACGAGATGTTGCTTTTTTAACTTTTATCTTATTCACTTGATTTCTTTCTCATAGAACTGGAGTTTTTACATTTAGGACATTTATACAGATTATAAGGCTATCACTTGCACAAGGTCTACAAATGGGAACTCCTTTAAGGAAATCTGGTGAAACAATAAACACAGGGTCTTTGGAATGAGACAGATATGGATTTTTTTTTATCAGGAGGAATATACTTAATCATGCAAGCTTTTTAAAAAACATTTTATTATTTTTTTATATTTTTTTTATCATTGGGAGGAAGATAGTTAATCATGCAAGCTTCAATTTCCTTATCTTTAAAATGTAGAAAAGAACAACTACATGGCAGTTTTCTTTTGAGGTTAAAATTCCGGAATGTCAGCTGTCTTCCACATACAAATGGAAGACACTATGACTATTGCCACGTTTACTATTTTATTGTCTCTGTGATGATAGCATTCTATGTGACTCTAAAAGTAAAAGGCGAAATCTTAAGGCTCCTAGAGAAAAACAAAGGATATTTTCGTGACCTGAGGTAGGAAAAGACACTATCCTAAGGAAAAGACTAATGTATTAGGCTTTAGTAAAATTAAAAGTAAAAACTTGCATTCATAAAAAAAATTAAGAGACTGGAAACTTAGGGCTCATACCCATAACATGACAAATTTTGACACTGTTTAGGAAACAGACACACAAGCTAATAGAAAAATTGGCAAAAGACCTTAGAGAAAAGGATAACCAAATGGTCAACAAGCATATGACTAAGTGGCCAATCTCATTTGTCACAAGGCAAATGCAAATTCAAGCCACAATGAGATACCACTATACAACCACCAGAGTGACTTAAATTAAAAGACTGACTGAAACAAGCATTAAGGATAACGACCAACTGGAATCCTCACAGACTGCAGAAAGGAGTGTAAATTAGTCCAATAACTTTGGAAACCTGGAAGAGTCTATCAAAGTCAAACATATACATCTCCAATGATCCAGCAATCTTCTCTCCTACAAGGGCACTGAAAGACTTATCCAAGACTGTTCGAGGTTGTGTTATTTATAAATGCTCCAAACTAGAAAACCCCACATGCCCATTAGTACTTAAATTGTGTAAAATGAGACGCAATATAGCTTTACAATGAAATGCTATTCGGAAGTGAAATTGCTGAATCACTGCTATACACCTCTCCATGAGCTTGGGTGTGAGAATCACAAATAAAATATTGAGCAAAAGAAGCCAGATGCAAAAGAATATAACAGATGATTCTTTTCATAAAAAGTCCCCAAACAGGCAAAACTAAGCTATGGTATTTAAAGTCAGGTTGGTGGTTACCTTTGGGTAAGGAGAGAACGATGATTAAAAAGGACAACAAGGGGCGTTTTGGGGTGCTGAAAATGTTTTACTGCTTGATTGGGGTCATGGTTAATCTGTTTCTTTAGGGTTTTTTCTATATTAGATGGATTGATTCATCCAGATTTCTTCCCAAAGATAAGTTGTGTTTTGAGAGGAATGAGAACAAGTGTAATTTTGGAAGTGAAAATAAAGATAATCTCCATCACTTAAAAAAAGGGCACTTTTTTGTTGATTTTACCAAATCCCTTAAGTCTATGGGGAGAGAAACACCTAGATGACAAAGCCCCAGCCATGGGCAAGAAAGACATTAAGTTCTGTCGACCCGTCACTTTTTTATTTAAGTGGCATCTCATTTCTTTGAAAACATCAGTAAACAGTTTGATAAATCTTGCGGACAATGAATCAGTCGTATTGGGTCTTTTAATGATGTCTTTGGCCAACTTGCATTTTAGTTGCATAAAGTCTGGTTAATTAAGGAATGTATAAGGAACACATAAGAAATACCATTTCAAAACCTCGACTGGGTGGGCTGAGGTCTGTGGTTGAGGATATTGTTCACTAATTTACTCTGTTCTCACAAGACACTTCTGTGATAGATGTTTATTTTAAAGGTTAGTGCCAGGAAATGAATTGTTCCCCATAAAAAGCTAAAGTGTTTTCCTCAATGTAAATTAAATGAATGTCTAACTTTCCCTTTCCTTGGACCATCAGGATAAGTAGAGCCAAAGAGATGTACTTCTTTTATGTCAGCTATCTTGACCGTTCACTACTTTCTACTCTGATTTCTATTCTTCTGTTCCTGGTTTAATTTCTATTTTACTGTTTATATTTTGTGTAAGTTGCCTCCTACATGAAAACAAGAAAATTTTAAAAGCATATTTTCAGACAAATAAATATATAAACAACTTTGCTACTAACATTTGGTACAAAAGAAAAGAAAAAAAATGTGTTGTCTTTAATTTTTTAAAAATCCTCTATAAAGAATACCCATAGAAGAGATAATAATATAGTAAATCTCAAATAAATGAAGCAGACTAGAAAAGCTATCAGTTCAGAAAATAAAATCTTCACAGGCACATTGAAGTTCATGAAGAAAAAGAGACATATGACTTGGGATCTCGGCTTTCTATGAAGCTGATGAACAAGAAAGATTTACTGTGACACTGAATTGATATCTTTGCACCTTGAACTTTATCCCTAATTACTGAATGAAAGATGTGAAATATTGTTCCATGTTAACAAAATACATGTTTCAAAAAATAAACATTTAAGAAATAGTTTAGCACACAGTAAAATTGAAATAAATGTTAGCTACTACTAAAACCATGAAAATTGTAACTATCATCACAATCAATAATCCAATAGTAGAAGTATGTTTTGTTAGGACAACCATCCAAATACAACTAAAATCACTCTGCATGACAGTTACCTGTTTCACCAATGGGTAAACACAGGTCAAAAATATGTTTTATCTTTGTGTCTCACAATTGCAGTAGATCAGAGTAGGGAGTTGAATGAAATATTGATCAAAACAATGGCGCTAAAGAAGAAAAAACAATAAACAAGCTTAAATAAAATCTGTGCCACCTCATCTAGATGATGTTGAATAAATCATCTAAAAATAAAATAAAATAAAATGAAGCCATTCATTCCTATCTATAGGATTTGTAGGACAATTACATATGATCAGATGAATAAATGATTATTCACATATATTTAAGGTGCCAGTAAGAGGATAGGAATATGATTGGCCAAAGTATCAGTTAGATGCCAAACAGTGCTTATACAAATGCCAAGACCAGGGAAATAAAACTGATACACACTCGGAGGGAAAGGCAACTAAAACAGACCCGGGTGAGGCAGAACCTTGTCTGTAGGATTTAATGATCCAAAACTTGCAGGTAACGTTTATGCTACTTGGACTTTGTTCATTTCTTGCTTGACCCTCAATCTTTTCTGACCCATTAATAGCCCTTGTTACCCACCCTGTTTTGCCTATCAGATTACAGACTTGACCTGTCAACTGCTTACAGAAAGCAGACATAAGACCTTTGGGTTTTATTCATTCAACAAATATTTATTGAGTATGTAATATACCTTGGGCAGCATTCTAGATTTTGGGTGTAGAACCAAGAACAAAACAGAATTCTTTTCATATATAGTGTATAATCCAAGAGGTGTGATTTAATAATGAAAACACTTCACTCACACAAAACCAAGGCTGACTGCAATAACAAAGCGATTTAAGAAATGTGAATAAATAGCACAATGATATCTAAATACAATTAGATTAGAAACAGTGGATTCATTATACTTGGATGTGGAGGAATCACTGAAGCCTGTTTCAATAGATGCGAAAATAAAATACCATCATAATAAAGCGTGACAGATTGTATATTCCAAAGATGACTGCCTCAATCTGTATTTCGTCCCTCACATACTCCCTAGAGGGACATTGATCCTTGAGTCTGGATATATCTGTGACTGTCTTAATGAACAGAATGTGGTGGGAAGATTTCTGGGAGACTTCCAGTGATTGCAGGGACAAAAGCTGGATCACAAAGTAAGTCCTGCCCCCCAAGAGAAAGTCACTCCATGTCTCATTTCTCCCCACATACAAACGTATGCCCCCAAAGAGTCATTATTTAGTCACTCCGGTGCAGGATTTGTTGTCCACCTTGGTTGGGATCACTGTGACACTGATTTTTGTTAAGCTAGCATCACCAAGTAGCTGTGGCCTTGATTGCCACACGTGGCATAACCTAGGACTCAGGCATCAGGAGGAGTGCATGATCAATCAGTCAGATGGAAAGAAGGTTGTGTTTGTGCATCTCCACGTTTGGAAACTTTTACTGACAGTATCAGATCCAGCAAAGTAGGTCAAGACCTGCCATGTTTACCCGAGTGTATTTATTTTTACAGCATGTGAACAGAGAGGACTAACTCAGCATGAGGTCAGATTGTTAGGTGCAACTGCTGCATGAATCAGGCAGCAATGCTGAATCTGGAGGACAAATATACAGGATATCCCCTGCCCTCCATACATTCTGGGGTCTAAGTTGTCCCCTCCCTGCATCCCAAGGGGGTTTGCTCTTCCTATATCACCACAAAATTAGTGCATTCACTCCTAAAACCTGTAAGTTTACTTTTTCTCTAATTACCCTCTATTCATACCTGGATTTTTCCCCCCTGATCATTACCCAGGAAATTGTCACGATGAGATGATCCTTTTCTGGAGATAGACTCTTTGGGCCCTTACTGAGGTGTGTGGACCAGAAGGAGGTGATGGTGTTAGAAAAAGAAATCCTTTCAGTGTTCAATAATACCCAAAGTCTATAGATAGTAAAGAGCATGAAATGCTCAACAAATACTTTGACCATTGTCCCATTGTGGGGTGGCTTTTGTAATAAAAGAAAGCAAAAACCATGACACAGATTAGTTTTAATGGTCCAGATGGCATGCATGGACCATGATACAATAGCCTGAAAAACTGTCAAAACCATTTTGGCATCATGGGTGGCCTCAAGGGCGTAAGGGAGATCAAGAGGCCAGGGTATGTGATCTTCCAGGAGCAGAAAGGGTCCACAGCTTCTGCAATGTGTCCTCTTTCGTCCTGAAACAAATGAGTAGTCTATTGGCAGGAGCCACCAGACCTGGCATGCAGTGGAAGCTTCTATTTCAGACCTAGAACCCGGGAGCCTGGTAGAGATGGGGGCCATATCCAGTGTAAAGATAAAGCCATTTGGCAAGGTAGCAATTCAAGCAGTACAGGTGTGATCAGCAGCTTGGCTTCAGTCAGAGAATGGATGGTCGTCATGAACATTTACATTTGTGACCCAGACCACCAAATCGGCAGCCATGATTTATTTCCAGCTTGTGGCCCCAAAGAGTCGTGTCTTTGACCTGCATATCTCTCAAGTGACAAAACAAGTATCTTAAGCCACTAGCAATAATACAAACGTCAGTAAAAATATCTAAGGGAGTATTGGCCAGAGCTGCAAGAACAACCTTGAATTCTGACTGTTTCTTGGGAAATGGAAGTCCTGCTAATAAAAGTCAGAGAGATGATTCAAATCCATATCTGCCTCATTGTCAATGATGAAAACGTAGAGCTCTGGGTACATTTTAAACAATCCAAGATTTGTTTGTTGAACTTGAGAGGTCAGCTGCTCAAAAGTGAAGATAGATATAAAGCCTTGCTTAGTGGCATAAAGCCATTCTTTCCTTCTGCAGCTTCTGGTGCTCTTCTCCTTCTCAGCTTCACCATTGCTGATACCACCTGTTCCAGCTTTTGGCCCCGTTGGCTCAGCCGCCACATTGTCTTTTGGCTGAAATCCTGGGGTTTCCTGCCCCACCATCATTATAATATTCCTTCCTCCTTCTGTTTGGAAGAAAATGAAGCTAGGCACCAATCAGGTGACTAGTTACTACCCTATCTCTCACCATTCAGCCTCTAAACATTCACTAATATGTAGAACAATGAGAGACCTTTATTCCCACCCCATCACTGAGACAAGAGCATTCACAAACTAGATCCTGGGAGTTTTTCATATGCCTTAACCCAGCCCATATGGTCCGTCATCCTTTCTATTCCAGAAGTCCAAGTTTTCATCAGCAGCCCATCCTCACAGCCAAAGTCAAAAACTGTGAATTCTAAGATATTACCCTAATTTTAAGTAACAAGTTAGGTTCTGTTTCAAGACTTACAATGCCAGCAGACAACACAAGACTCTTGCCTCAGAGACAAAGTTCTGTATTACAAAAGCAGTGGCTACATGTTTGTTTTCTTTGGTTTCCCAGAGGCAAATAAAAGGACACATAATGGTTCCCTGTGCTTGGAATGGGTTATGTTGTAAGAGAAGAAATGAGCTTGGAACATTTACCATTATAATGATAAATGGAAACAAATCATGTTGCTTCATCTTTCAAAAACAATCCTGAGAAATGGCCAGGCTAAAGAGCAGTCAGGGGCTTGCATCATTGACACACATAGTGAGAATGTGCAAGGATGCTCGGGATCCCTGGCAACAGTTTCTTACAATAGAAGGAGGGTCAAAATTACTTTACATTTACATAGAATGAACAGCTGCATACATTAATGGTCATGCCTTATGGATCTTTATTACTACTGCTATTTGTCACAGTATAATTTTACTGGATTATCTGGCACTTTCCAAGCAATATCACATTCTAATCTAGGCCTGTTCATGAGTAAGGGAGATCAAAAGGCCAGGGTATGCAGTCTTCCAGGAGCAGAAAGGGTCCATAACTTCTGCAATGTGTTCTCCTTCATCATGAAACAAGTGAATTGTCTACTGGCAGGAACCCCAAACCTGGCATGCAGGAGAAGTTTCTGTATCAGACCTAGAACCCCAGTGCTTGATAGTGATGTGTATGAATACCAACAGCCTACCATCCATTAGAGGGGGGAACACAGTTTTGGAGTTCTCCCATAAAGTTCTGTTCCCAGAGAATTGTTTCTATTTGATCTGTCTTGCAGTTCTCTAGAAAAGCTTTATTCTCAGAGCATCTCTTGATTTGACTTGACTCAGGGCTCATGAACAGCGCTATCCTCAAGGCATTTGTCAAAAACAATCAGTGGCAATTGTTTAACATTACAGTCTCCTGAGGCAATGATACCAGTTGGGGCTAACAAGCACTGACTAAATAACTTAAGAGAACAGCTGAGAGATGTGATGTCTATAGAAGATTTTGACAGGCTCCAGTACATTCCCTGGGATCTAGAAGGCCATACACAGGTTCAAGGCTTTACACATGCCCAGGAAGGACCTATTCTCCCAATTCTGGATGATTTTGAGGCTCTTCACAAACAGGTAATGAAGGCTAAGACAGATTTTTTAAACTACCTACTGAAGCATTGAAGTCTTCCCACTAAAACAAGCACAAACCCTTTTAGCAAAGACTGGAAGACTTAGTGGTTCAAGACATTTAAGGAAATATCTAATCATTAGCTTACCACTAAGGTAACTGGGAAAAAGAATTCAGTGGCTACATATAATAAAGAATGTACATTTTATAATGACAAACATGTCAATCAATCAAGTAGGCATAACAATCAAAACATATATGCACCAAACAAAAATCTTTCAAAATATATAATGCAAAAACTGACAGAATTGAATGATGAAATAGGCAAATCAACATTAAGAGTTGGAGACTTCAATAGCCCACTTTAAATAATGGATACAAGAAATGAGCAGATCATTAAGATAGACACAAGACTTAACACAATTAACCAGTTAGACTTAATAGGTATATATTAAACATTCTGTCCAGCAACAGAAGAGTACACATTCTTTTCAAATGCACATGGAACACTCTTCAAGGTAGACTATATGTTAGGCTATAAAATGAGCCTCAAATTTTAAAAGATAAAGTCAGCTAAAGTATATTCTCTGATCACAATGAAATAAAATAAAATTAATAATAGAAGAACATTGGGAAAATCTACAAATATGTAGAAATAACACCCTAATAAATAACCAATGGGCCAAAATGGAAATCACAAGAAAACTTATAGAACACATTGAGATAAATGAAAATGAATACTAAATATTAGGGGATACATACCAAAGCTCATGTAGTACAGCTAAAAAAGGACTTAAGGGGAAATTTATACCTACGGATGCCTCTGTATAAAAAATAAGTAATATCTCAAAACAATAACCTAAACTTACACCCACAAAACTAGAAAGAAAAAAGCACAAGCATAACCCATATCAAGCAGAGGAAGGAAAAATAAAGGATGCTGTGGAAATAAATGAAATAAAGAATAGGAAAAAACAATAGAGAAAATCAACAGAACAAAATTTTATTCTTTGGAAAATTCACTAAAATTGACAAGTCATGACCTCAGGGTCCTGGGATCAAGTCCCGTATCAGGCTCTCTGCTCAGCAGGGAGCCTGCTTCCCCCTATCTATCTCTCTGCCTGCCTCTCTGCCTACTTGTGATCTCTGTCGTCAAGTAAATAAATAAAATCTTTAAAAAAAAGAATAAAAAATCACCTGAAATTCCTCCCTCAAAATGGGAAAGGAATGTTTTCCAGTTCATTAAGAGGCTAGTTTTATACTAATACCAAACCAGGCAAAACATCACAAGAAGTAAAAACTACAGACCAATAACACTTATAAATATAAATGTAAAAATTCTCAGCAAAATACTGGAAAAAAAATCAAGCCATTTATAAACAAATTATATACAATGAACAAGTGAAGTTTACCCCAAGATTCTGCAATTATTTCAACATTTGAAAATTATTAATACAATATGCCATACCAATAGAAAAAGGAAAAAACAAAAACCACATGATCATCTCAGTAGATGAAGCAAAGGCATTTGACAGAATCAAGCACAATTTCACTATTAAAATTCTCAAACCCAAAGTAGAAGCAAACTTCCTCAAAGTGATAAATGGTTTCTGTGAAAAATTCAAAACTGACACCATAGTTAATAGTGGTTGAATGCTTTCCCCCTAAGATTAGCAACAAAACCAAGGTGCTCACTTTTTCCACTTCTATTTGACATCATAAGGGAAGTCTACCCAGGGAAATTGGGTAAGAAAAAGAAATAAAAGGCATTCATATTGTTAAAGAAGTGGTAAAAATGTTTCTATTTGCAAAAGACAGAATCAGTATATAGAAAATTCTAAGGAATTCACATACACAAAAATGAAACTATTAAAACTAATAAATAAGTCAAGCAGTGTTGCAAGGTATGAGATTAATATACAAAATTTGACTGAATTTTTACAAAATAGTGATAAGTAACTCCAAGATGAAACTAATGACTCTTTCCATTTACAATAACAACAAAAGGAAAAAATAATTATAAATAAATTTAACAAAAGACGTTTTGTACCTCTATTTGTACATCAATAACTATAAAACATCCCTGAAAAATGCAAGACTTAATAAATGGAAAGGTAGGCCATATCCCTAGATTGGAAGACAATGTTGTTGAGAAGACAGTACTCGCTGCATTAATTTATAGAGTCAATGCAATCTCATTTAAAAACCCAGATGACTTTTTGCAGAAATTGATAACTGATACTAAAATTTGTATGGATGCCCAAAGGACCCAGATTAGACAAAACTATTTTGAAAAAGAAGAACAAAATTGAAAGATTCATACTTCCTGATTTCAAACTCAGCATAAAGCTACTGTAATGAAAACAGTGTGGTACTGGCCTAAAGATGGACATATAGATCAATAGAGTAGAATTAGCAGTCCAGAAATCCTCACATTTATGGTCAATTGATTACTATAACACTGCCAAGACAATGGCCATGGGTGGGGGAAATTCTCTTTTAACTACTCAAAAATTAAAAGAAAAATCCATTTCAAAAATGGGAATGCAAGTTGGTGCAGCCTCTTTGGAGAACAGTGTGGAGATTCCTCAAGAAATTAAAAATAGAACTTCCCTATGACCCTGCAATTGCACTATTAGGTATTTACCCCAAAGGTACAGATGTAGTGAAAAGAAGGGCCATCTGTACCCCAGTGTTTATAGCAGCAAAGGCCACGGTCACCAAACTGTGGAAAGAACCAAGATGCCCTTCAACGGACGAATGGATAAGGAAGATGTGGTCCATATACACTATGGAGTATTATGCCGCCATCAGAAAGGACGAATACCCAACTTTGTAGCAACATGGACGGGACTGGAAGAGATTATGCTGAGTGAAATCAGTCAAGCAGAGAGAGTCAATTATCATATGGTTTCACTTATTTGTGGAGCATAACAAATAGCATGGAGGACATGGGGAGATAGAGAGGAGAAGAGAGTTGGGGGAAATTGGAAGGGGAGGTGAACCATGAGAGACTATGGACTCTGAAAAACAATTTGAGGGTTTTGAAAGGGCAGGGGGTGGGAGGTCGGGGTACCAAGTGGTGGGTATTATAGAGGGCACGGATTGCATGGAGCACTGGGTGTGGTGCAAAAATAATGAATACTGTTATGCTGAAAATAAAAAATAAATTAAAAAAAAACTAAAAACAGTTACTCAAACTAATATGTGTATACATGTGTGTGTATGTGTGTATATATACATACACACATACATTCATAGAAGTACTGTTCATAGCCAAAGATGGAAACAGCTCATACGTCTGTCAACAGATGAATAGGTAAACAAAACATGGTCTGCACATACAGTGGAATATTATTTAGTCATAAAAATGGAGTACTGGTACAATGTTACAATGTTGATAAACCTTGAAAACATAATGGTAAGTGAAGGAAGTCAGACATAAGCCATCACATATTTGGTGATTCCATTTGTATAAAATATCCAGAAAATGCAAATCCATAGAGAAAGAAAGCAACTGATCCTTGCCATATTCTAGAAAGAGGATATAATTAGGACATTGATTAATGGGCAAAGAGTTTTACTTTGGAGTGATGGAACTATATAGAGACCATTATTGCACAACATTGTGAACATATTAAATCCCACTGAATTGTCTACTTTAAGATGGTCAATTTTCTTTTATGTGAATTTCATCTCAATAAAATTTTAATTTAATTTTTAAAAAATGGGCAAAAAATTTGAATAAATATTTCTCCAAAGAAGATAAATAAAGGCCACTAAGCACATGGCAAGATACTTAACATCATTAGTCATTAGGGAAAAGCAAATCACAATCACAATATAAACAAAAGTAACACACACTAGGATAGTTAAAATAAAGGTGAGTTTGTAAAATGGTACAGTCATTTTGGAATATAACTTGGCAGTTCCTAAAAATTTTTAAACATAGTTACCATATGACTCAACAATTCTGCTCTTCAGTATATAGAACCAAAGGCATATATCCACATAAACACTTGTACACAGGTGTTCACAGCGACATTATTCATCACAGTCAAAAAGTGGAAATCACCCCAATATGATGATGAACATATAGGTGAAATGTTGTATATCTATACGACTAAACATTACTTGTAAATAGAACAGAATGAAGTGGCAATGTCATGCTACAGTATGAATAAACCTTGAAAACTTTACACTTAGTGAAAGAAGCCAGACACACAGGCTATATATTATGTAATTCTAACTATATGCAACTTCTATAATAAGCTAATCCATGGAGACAGAAAATAAATTACTGGTTGCCTAAAATGAAAGGAACTGGAGGAAATGGGAGGGAGTGATAATGGGTATATGGTTTTATTTGGTGATGACAAAAATGTTCTACATCAGATAGTTCTGATGTTTGTCCAACTCTGTGAATGAACTAAAACAAAACACTAAATTATACCCTTCAAAAGGGTGAATCAGAGTATGTAGGTTATATTAATAAAGCTCTTTACAAAAAAAAAATAATAACCAGTTCCTATATTACTGGGTCATGGTGGAAACTGCGCTTCTAATGATTAGATAGCAGATGACCAAGCGGCCAGAAGTTACTATTATGACCCATCAATGAAAGGTCAGATAAGCCCAGCAGCACTCCACAGGGCTATATAAAAGGGCCCTCTACAATGTTCTTCCTGTCCTTTGCTCAAGGTGGTCCAGCTACTTACCCAGCTGAATGTCTGACCTGACAGCAACATAAAGCAAGACTGCTCCCCAGAACCATAGCATCCCATGAGAAGACCCTCAGCCTCTTGGTGGCAAGTTGAGGATTATGTTTTATACTCAAACATTCACTGGAACATCTTTTTCAAACTTCCATACCCATTTTTAACTAAATGGGTATGTACAGAAACCATAATCCAACAGAGCATGCTAAAAAGGGCTTAGATCACTCTGGAATGAAAGTCCGTGTCAACCCACCACACAAGCCACTTGGACCAGCACATGTGCTCACTGAGAGAAGGAGAATCTAGAACAGGTGGAGAATCAATGAAATGGTGTATATCAGTGACAACAGAGTTTCTTAACCTAAGCACTACTGATACTTTTTCTGAACAACTTTTTGCTATGGGGGCTATTCTGTACATTGTAGGACATTATGGCAGTAGCGCCTCCAGATATGGCAGTGGAAAATGTCTCCAGACATTGTCAACTCTTCCCTTATTGAGGACCACTGAGTTACAGCATTGGGAACAAAGGCAGCAGTGGGAATTCCAATTTGTCCAGCTAACCCTCCTCTCTTTTAAGTTTTCCCAGAAATTGTGATAAACAAGAACTCTGGAAAAGATGTGCCTGGATGGGTGTACTTGGCATAAGAAGAAAGAGGATCTGAGCAATGCCAGAGAAAGTCTAGTGGGCACTTTGGGTGTCCCATCCAGATCCCCCTTGCCAACAGGGGCACTCCTCTCATTGGTGCTAGTGTTATGACTACAACTCAAAGATGCATTCTTCTCTGGAGACTTTCCCTTTGCCAGATGGGAGTTCCCATAATGGAGAGGCTATAGCACCACACCCCTCGAAGTGGGACCAACTAATGTAATTTGAGCAGCAAACCTTCCTGGGGAAGTCAACCTGAAGCCAGTTCCCAGCTGAGGGTGGGAACGTGTTCCGTCCCTCTGCCCCCTCCTGATTTTTCTCATTCTCCTCCTGAGAGTGTTCAACCAATAAATCTCTTGACCAAGAACCTCCAACTCAAGCTCTGCTTTCTGGAACAAAAACAAGTATTTAATGCCTATACTGTGCAACATTCAGCTTAGATTTTTTCATTCTTAATTTAACTTTCAGGGTAAGGGTAAATATTATTAGTCCTATATGACAGATGAAAAAAAGAACTTCAAGAAGTGGGAGTTGTCCAAAGTTCCATGCTAGAAATGGTAGAGCTACCATTTGAATCCAGGTTCATGACTTCTAAGATTAGTACAATACAATAGTCTCTCTTTGAAGGTAAAAGGTACAGAAAATATTTATAGTTTCCTCCTAGAAAAGCTCCTCCTCTCCTTGGTGGAGTGGTTCCAAGGTGGGTAAAGGATTATGAACTCCCATTTTCTGACTGAGTTCATGCAAGGTTAGTGTTCGAGATACTCTAATGTCCAGAGCTCCATTCCTCAGGATCCGATGATATGTCCCCAGGCAAGAGGGTGTTTCTGAATTCCTGTAAGAATATTCTCTGGTTCTCTAGTGAGAAAAGGGAGTTTGACACTCTATTAGTTTCTATTTTGAGGAGTAGGAGGAGGACGATATTGGAAATTGCTTTCAAAGGCCTCTCGTAATGGAAAATAAAAGTAAACGAGTGGCAGTAAATCGTGTCACCATCTGACTTTACAATCTATTTTACTTAATTATTTTAATAAGAACTTGAAAGCAAGATACATTGTACATAAATCGCCTGGCAGTTGAGTGAGATCCAAGTGAATTATAAACTTAAAAAGAAAAAAAGTTTTATGGGAATTAGCTCTAGGCTATATAGAGGTCTGGGTGTTGATGAATATATTCATTTTATCTAAAGAGAACTGTAATGCACTTCTGCTTTAGTGAGAATTTGTGTTTTATCTATGCATTTAAAACAGAGGCCATTAAAATTATCATGTTACCTTGTTAGTTTTGTTTTAATTGAAATGCCACCAAGAGTTATAACTTCTTAAGATATGAGGGTATTTTGTTCTTGGTGGTGGTGGTGTTTGGTTTTGTTCTGTTTTCACCATTTATGATTTGGTGATTATTTTTAGCATTATGTGGAGTATTGTTGAACAGAAAATAATGCCCAAGGTCAATACAGAGATTTCCCATTTCTAAAGCCAATTTATTTTGAGTTGATTTTAAGTTCAGTTATATAATAATTTAAGTTATATAACATAATATATAATTTATATAATTTAAATATAAAATATAATTTAATATATATCATATATAATATATGATATTGTATATTATATATGATATAACTTATATTATATATGATATATGAATTATATATGATACATATCATATATAATATAAGTTATATAATATAATAATTCAAGCTTTTTGACTTAATTTTAAGTTTTATGTTTTTTTTTGTTTTGTGTGTTTGTTTTGTTTTGTTTTGTTCTGTTTTGTTTAGCAGCAGTAATTTTCCAGATTTTTCTAGGTTTCCCACATTTTTTGCTAGACAACAGATACTTTTCCTATGCACTACAGCATGGGCCAATGAAACTGAATATTGATGTAACACGTATAATCACAGAGGTGGAGGGAAAAGCTTCAATTTTAAAACAGCCAAGTTATACATGGCTGCAGATTTCCCAGTTTTCTTCCTACTCCCTCCTTCCTCCCTCCCCCCCACCCCAGTCCCACCACCTATTCTTCAGAATCACTGCTGCTGGGTCCCACAGTGTCTGCTATTAACGGCTTTCCTTCCCCACTAGCTATAAGACTTTCTCAAACCCCCATCAATAAAAAATAAAAACCCCATCAACTGATAACGAAACAAGAAAATATCAAAGCCCAAGCTCTTCTTTTACTCAGAAATCCCAGTAATTTAAACAGAAAGGCTACGAATCAGATCAGAGCTGTAAACAATTTAGAACTTTCACACTAATGCATTGTAAAGCCTAATTGTGTGGGGAAGATGGAAGAAAATAAAAAGGGAAAGAAAATAGACAAAACTAGTTTAACTTGGGGAAGATGTTCCAGGAGAATAGATATCTAGGTAAAGCCACCTGCCCCAACTTATTTCTCCTCACAATTTTTGACTTTTTGTTTTTAAGATTTTATTTATTTATTTGACAGACAGAGATCACAAGTAGGCAGAGAGGCAGGCAGAGAGAGAGGAGGAAGCAGGCTCCCTGCGGAGTAGAGAACCCGATGTGGAGCTCGATCCCAGGATCCTGGGATCGTGACCTGAGCCGAAGGCAGAGGCTTTAATCTACTGAGCGACCCAGGTGTCCCTTGACTTTTTTTTTAAACCAGCACCTCACTTCTCCCCATGCCTAAATCCAAGGTTGCCATTAATTAATTGACATGAACGAACATCTCTCCTAAATTTTTTTGAATTATTTTTCAAATCTTGAGTCATGGTTCTATAATTTACTGTCTATGCTCTTTGAGCAAGTTCTTTAAGCAATCCGAACTCCAGTGTCCTTTGTAATAAACTTTTGAACAGATGTGAGATAATAGAGCTAACAAGCTTAACACAGTTCCAGCAAGCTGTGAAGTTTCAGGATGTTTTCTCTGTCTGCCTGAAGACTACATTTGCTTTCAATCATTCACATTTTATTGTATATTCATTAAGTCAGAATGTTTACTTCTCAAATATCTTACTTACTGAAGAAATATGAGTCTTGGCAGAAGTGCCTGAAGGAAGTTTAATGAGCTTCACAACAATGAGAAGGTACTGAATACTGGAGGAAAGAAGAGGGGCACTCCGAGGTAGGGAGCTAGGCAGAATGGAGTTCAATTATAACAGGGAAATTTTACTTATTTTGTTACTTTTTTTTTATAATTTTTTATTTTTTATAAACATATATTTTTATCCCCAGGGGTACAGGTCTGTGAATCACCAGGTTTACACACTTCACAGCACTCACCAAAGCACATACCCTCCCCAATGTCCATAATCCCACCCCCCTTCTCCCAAACCCCCTCCCCCCAGCAACCCTCTTTTGTTACTTTTTTGAGGCTAAAAAGGAAGAGGAAGTGCATCCATATTCCTTCCCTCTAAATGACCCCCTGTATGCATGATCTAATATTTGGACTCTTCATTAATACCTCCCCTCAGTTACACTTGGGTTTTCCAAGTTTCTCTAAGCAACTGTAAGAAGTCATCATTTGAAATCAGGGGGAGAGACAAACCATGAGAGACTATGGACTCCGAGAAACAAACTGAGGGTTTTAGAGGGAAGGGGGCATGGGGGATGGGTTGGCCCGGTGATGGGTATCAAGGAGGGCATGTATTGCACGGAGCACTGGGTGTTATATGTAAACAATGAATCTTGGAACACTCCATCAGAAACTAATGCTGTATTGTATGGTAACTACATAACGCCATAAAAATAAATAAATAAAAGGAAAAAAATGAAATGTTCTTTTGATGGGAAAAAAATCATTGCAAATACCTATTTTCTAATAAAGTTTAGATGCATGCATAACCTGCTCATAATTGGAGACTAGTTATAATTAAGATAGCACCTGATTAAGATCTGTAACTCCAGTGCTGGCACGATTAAGTGATATTTTCTATGTTTCACATGATTTTAGATCCATTGTACTGTGAAAGAGCACATAGCTTCTCTTGATCACTTTAAGATTAACATTGATTTGGAAAACCACGGATATGTTTGGTTATACTGAACAGCTTCCATCTTGTCTTTTGAAATTATTAACTCTACCTTCAGAATTTGAGAATCTCATACTGTGTTTCAAATGTGACCACTAATATGGCTTCAGGAGTATTACAGAAAATGGAAACAAATAACTCTACCATCCTCACCATTCTAAGGCCAACACTGCATTTAAAAAACCCCTTGTCCTTATAACTATCTAATTCGGGGGATAACATTCACCCCCGACATTATTTTCCAAGCTGTTGAGAATACAGCTCAATATTTTTTCCCCAGTGTCCATCTTCTCGATCTCAATCCCACAGAGGTAAGCAAATTCTCTTATGGCATGGTGTTACATAAAATCATCAATATTTGACAACTCATTTCAATTTATAAATGCCTTCCTTGGAATCTCTACCCTTTATAAGGTTTTCTACTTTTCTTTCTGTATGCTGCTGTAAGAATTTGATTTTATAAAGAATCTTTGACAGTATTCATGTAGTGGTGAAAATTCATTCAGTAATGGTACAAATTTCATGAAGAAAGTCCCAGCAAAACAAGCCAAGTACCATCAGTTTTTGTCATTGCAGTTATAAGATCCATGAAGCATAAGTGGGAAAAAATTACTGTACCAAGTCCCGCAGAACACTAAGACTATCAAAACTCTGCAGAATAAGAATGCAATAATGGGTCACAGTCATGGTCAATTGAAACATTTTCTTCTCTTGGGAATAATGCACATGACATAAATTGAGCACTCTATTTTTTTTTTCAGCTATTAAATGAACTTGAAGAAACCTGGATATTTTAATTGTTTCCTTACAGCACTAAGGGCTATGTAAGGAATATGGAAAATAACAACACTGGAAGATATTATAGCAATTCTGATTTTTTCAAAGGTTTTAAAAATGTTACTCCACATAATACACTAAACAGAAAATGGTCTTGATGGTGTGGATTCATTTTTTATTCTCAACAAGATCCTATTTTAAACAGGGTGCTTAGAGGCTTGGAATACTGCCAATATTTGACAAAGTGGCAAACCAAATGGCACTAATAGGTGGAAACTTCCCTCAAACTAGGGGGGAAAGAGCTCTTAAAAAGAAATAAGGCCCTTAGTACAAGAGGGAAACAAGCAAAAAAATAAAAAAAAAAAAAGGTCCTCGGGAAAAAATAAAAACCAACACAAACAAACTAGTGAGAAATACAAGTATAAGCCTTACCTAAACCCAGGGTAAAGAGAATCTGTTCAAACCTTGAGGGCAGCATCAATAGGAAACAGTCGAATGGGAAGCAGATTATTAACACTCAGATTCTTTGTTACCTCTTAGTTCTGCTTTATCTACCAATGGAAGAGCTGTAGGTATCTATTATTCAATCATTCAATCACCATAAATTTATATGTGTGCTAGGAATGTGCTAGGCACCAAGGATGCAATGGTAAACAAGGAAAAAAAAAATACAGCAGTGAAAGAAACAGAAATAGGAGACAAGATGGGTTGTTAATGCTTCACTGGGGACGAATACAGGATGGCATGGTAGACTGTAGGAGTACAAACCCCAGGTTTGGGATGTCAGAAAAGCTTCCTCAAAGGAAAGTCAGTGAACAGTTCAAGCATGCAGAAATACGTGTGCAAGTGTCCAAGAGATAGAAAAAGAAAGAGATGGGAAAGGAGTGTATTGTGGCCACAGTTTTAGGTTTGATGAGAATGGCAGAAGAAAAGGTAAAAGAGGGGGTGCCTGGGTGGCTCACTGGGTTAAAACCTCTACCTTCGGCTCAGGTCATGATCCCAGTGATCCCAGGGTCCTGGGATCAAGCCCTGCATCGGGCTCTCTGCTCATCAGGGAGTCTGCTTCCCTCCCTCTCTCTTTGCCTGCCTCTCTGCCTACTTGTGATCCCTGTCTGTCAAATAAATAAAATCCAAAAATAGAAAGAAAGAAAGAAAGAAAGAAAGAAAGAAAGAAAGAAAGAAAGAAAGAAAGGAAGAAAAGGTAAGAGAGACAAGCAGTGAGAGAGTAGCGTGGAATTCTGTAAATTCTGTAAATCTCAGGATCCAAATTTAACACAATGTAAGCAAGAAACAACAGATAGAAACTTACTGAAGTTATGTTGGGGTATGTGAGGCATAAGTTGAACAATCATCCACAGGAAGGAAGGGAGCAGAGTTGGGTCTTAAACAACTCGAAGGAGATTGAATACCATCAAAACTGACTTCATCTCAGCTCATTCTTCCAATTGGCTTCATTATTTTCATTGCTTTGGCCCCATAGCAGAAAACATGGACATCAACAGCCCTCCAGGTTTCTATGTAGGCTTCAAACTTTAGAGACTGAAACAGATTCTTTTTCATAGTTTCAGCTTCAGAATTTGGGGGGAAAGTACACTGAAACATTCCTTCTTTATTCCATTTAGTTCACTCTCTTGCATGTGGGTTACTACGGGCCAGGCACTGTTTCATGTGTTGAGTCCATATGATGGATAAGACAGATAAACTCATACCCTTATGGAGTTCACATTCCTGCAGGAGAAAAGAGGCAGGAAAGAAGCAAACTAATCCATGAACCATGCAGTTTTAGGTGGTGGAAAGTGTCAGGGAAGACATAGAAGGTGAGGGAGCGATTGTTTGAATGAAGGAGGGGGAAATTGGTGAGCATCCCCACAGAGATGATATCTGAACCAATCTGAGTTGAGTAAGAGTCAACCCCCGGGAATAGGAAGAGGCAGAGCATTTGGGACAAAGGAAACAGAAAATGCAAATGTCCAAATAAAGGAAATACGTGGCATGTTCAAGGAGCAAAAAGAGGGCCAGCAAAGCCAGGGCTGTGAATGAAAGGAGGGTGATAGGTGATGTTTCACAGACCAGATCGGGAGCCAGAGAGTATACACGGCTAGGAGGCCTTGAAAGTCAATTTCATTCTAAGTGAACTAGGAAAACATCTTAGGTGACAGGATGAGGAGAGAGAAGAAAAGCAGGAATACGGATTATGAAAATTTGGCAGTAATTCAGGCAGAAGATGTTGGAGCTTGAACTGTAGTAACATTAGTGGAAATGGAAAGAAGTGGATGAATTTGGGAAAAATTAGGGAAATAAGACCAAAAGAGCTTGATGATAGATGAAATGCGAAAGGGTAAGGGAGAGAGAAAATTCTCAGGTCTATAGCATAAGTGAGTAACTGTGTGAGTTGGAATACCATTTAATAAAATGGAAAATTCCAGAAGATGAGAATATTTTTTTAGGGGGTAGGCTATGTGGCCTGGATTGGAGAAGTAGCAGAGGTTGTATTTGGGCTATATTGGGTTGGGTTGTAAGACCTATTACACATTTAAGAAAGTTATGAAAAACTTAAATATACCCACACCCTTGGAACTTAATGCTGTGAGTAAAGGTTCACATTTTCCTGCACTTGCTAAGTCTAAAAAAATAGTAACTATATCATTTGGGATAAGGACGGACAACTGTTTCTGAAAAAATGGTAAAGAATTGGTGGCAAATACATATGCCAAACCCAAATATATATGAACACATACACACACACAGGTACATATGTATGCATGTATACACACATATACATATTTATGTATATACTCTACAGACACACACACGTGTATTGTGGCTATATATCTATCTATATGTATGTATCAGTATGTGAATTCTGTTTGGACTACAATGGGAGCACGGCTCAAATTGGAAGCACAAAGGGAAGAAAGGTAGACTAGCTGTCCAGGACTAAACAACCTTACATGACCTTTGTCTGGCAGCCATTTAAGTCAGCAATCTACCTTAACTCAGAAGTTGTCCTCAGTGATAGGGGATAGGGAGGGGTATTAGATGAAAAAAATATATACTGAACATCTACTGTATGTTAAGTTGTGTACATATCCTTTGCTAAATGATTAGAGGTAACCGAATTGAGAAGTTTGTCCTTCATCGTCTTTAAAACATCTCCCCTCATCCAAAGGAAAAAAAAAAAAAGGGAAAGAAAAAAATCACTCTTGCCAAAAGATGGTTACCATTTCAAATCCTGAGGACTTGTCAGGAATGTCCTACAGAGTCAACCCTTTCTGCCTCATCCACCAAGGACATTTATAATTCTGACAAGACGTCTCTGTCTTTCAGAACATCCCTGCAGGAGGTTGTCAACTTTAAAAAATGGTGCGCTAAATAGAAAGGGGGAAAGTAGTTAGTGTGCTTGTTTTCATGGACTAAAGTTCATAGAAAAAATCTGGACTCCTCCCCAAACGCCATCGACAACTGGTATGACATGTAATTCATGCTGGCTCTTTTTATTTTCAAGAACATTTCTCGTCCTTAGAAATATCTCTAATGAATGCTCTCGGGATTGATTAGTCTCTCCCCTGGCAATCCTTTTTGCATTTGTGTAATTCAATTAGATGACATATGTTAAGTATCTATATTTGTGCTTACTGCATAATAGATGTTTAATTGATGGTAGCAAATTGTTAAATGTGTGGTTAAAGTCACTGGCTTAAATTTAATATTTTCAATTTTATAAAAGCTGATTTTCCAATTATGTATTTTATGCTTTGTGCTATCTCATAAGTGTTGGAGATTTATAATTTCTGCCTATTTTGAGTCTATATATGTTAATCATCATTGTTCTTTCAGAACCTTTCCTGAGACGGCCCATGATGGAACTCTATATACATTTAGTTTTGTAGGCACTGATCCCCAGTGCCCGGCTCAATGCCATACCGGAGAGAGTGCTCAAGTTATCTCTTTACCTGAAAGGAACAAAGAAAGGATTGGTTTCTTTCTCTAAATTGTATAAACCTTCCTTTGATTTTTCCTTATAATCAAAATCAGATTTTAATCCTGTTTTGGAATAGAAACTTGTCATTTCCACTGAAAGGAACTTTTCTCAAGGTAAAAATAATGGATTGTCACCATCAGAAACATGGAAAATATAAAACATGAAAAATCTGGAAGTATCATTTACACAAGACCTCTTCTGTTTCAGGCTTGCACTCAAGTTCTCCTGGCCTCTGTGCTTCGGAGTGGAGCACCACAGAGCATAGCATGCTCTATCTTGACAGATGGGTGCCTAAGAAACATGTACTTTTAACTGTGTTCCCATTGACAGCCAAGTTTTGTAACCGTTCACTTTAGTTATCGAATTAGGATTCATTTTTGACCTGACAGTCTGTGCCAATATTTAGTTTTGCCAAGTTTGGTTTGCTAAAGTGGAAATTGTATCAAAACTCCATATTACAAGTGACAGCAGTTAACTCAACTAAGAAAATGATTCTAATGTGTGATACATTTTACTTATATAAAGATGCACAAAAAATCCTTTTCTAGGGGCACCTGGGTGGCTCAGCGGTTAAAGTCTCTGCTTTCGGCTCTGTCATGGTCCCGGGGTCCTGGGATCGAGCCCCGCATCGGGCTCTCTGCTCGGTGGGAAGCCTGCGTCCTCCTCTCTCTCTCTCTCTCTCTCTCTCTCTCTCTGCCTCTCTGCCTGCTTGTGATCTCTGACTGTCAAATAAATAAATAAAATCTTTTTTTAAAAAAATCCTTTTCTAGAAACAGTTAAGACTGTTTACTTAGCAGTAAATGCAGTTAATATGAGTAAATAGAGTGCTATATAGTTAATAGCACTGTACAGCTCATTTGAAAATTGTTAACAGATCTTAAAAGTTCTCATCACAAGAAACAAAAATTTTGTAACATGTATGGTGATGGATGTTAAAAAGATAACATGGCAACTATCTTCCAATATGTGCAAATAATGAATCATTATGCTGCACAATCAAAACTATATAATATTTTATATATATATATGAAACTTTAGAAACAGAATTTCTATATATATTTATTATATATCATATATTATATATGTCATATATAGTGCTATATAATGTGCATTATATATTATATATAACACATATTATATAATAATAATAATATATATTATATAAAATATATATAAATAATATAATATATAATATATTATATATAATGTGCATTATATATAACTATATAATATTATATACATAGTAGTATAGAAACAGAGTTTATGGTACAGTATTCTGATATTTGGTCAGTATTTTATGACAGTTTTACACTCTAACTCCCTAATTTGACATTGCAGAATGCGATAATCAATGAATTATTTCTGCCTATGTTTTTTAGAATTCTGAGATTAAAGAGTCCTGCAGGAATTTCTTTGTTTAATAGAGGCATTTGTAAAAAGGAAAAAGTCTTTGTGTCAGAGCACAATTAATAATCCTTTAGGAGGCCCATGGGTCATGCTTGCCACAGAATCATTTGTGTCGGATTCAGAGATCCAACCCAACCCCTTAATTGTATAAATGAGAAAACAAAATCACAGAGATTAAATACTTTACCCAGAGTCACTCAGCGGGTTACTGAGATTCAGCATGTCGTCATTTATTAAGACTATTTTATCACTAACTGGGTGATCTCCAGCAAATTTCTCCACTTGCCTGGGTCCCCTAGTTCCCCTTGGTATAATGAGTAAAACCTAACAATGTGGTGGTTGGACAGATCGGAGTATAGATGGGTAACACACAGGCAAGCTTTCATTGGGCCTCATGCCTTCCTGAGACCAAGAGAAGGAACGGGGAGCATTCCTTGCCAAATAGAGAAATAAGTAAGTGCAGGTTATTATCATTGCAGAAAAACGAATGCTGCGGGCACCGTGGATGGCTCAGTGGGTTAAGCCTCTGCTGTTGGCTCAGGTCAGGATCCCAGGGTCCTGGGATTAAGCCCCACTTCAAGCTCCCTGTCCAGTGGGGAGTGTGCTTCTCCCTCTTCCTCCGCCCCTCCCCCACTTGCACTCTAGCTTGCTTGCTTTCTCTCAGATAATAAAGTCTTAAAAAAAAAAAAAAAGTAAAAAGAATGCTGCAAGCTGTCAGCAGAAAACAAGGGGTTCCTGGAGTTCTTCTAGCAGGTTGTATGCCTAAGAAACCAGACTCTTTCGCATTCTTTTCACAGACACTTACCGTGCACTTACAAAGTGTGGGAACTGTTCTAGATGCCAGATACACAGCAATGAACAAAACACAAGATGTTTACAGATCTTGCATTCTGGTGACGGGGAGAGAGACCATAAACAAACAAAAAGGAAAATGAGATTATGTGTTAAAATGGGATAACTGCTTGGAAGAAAACAAGGCAAAGGAAGGTAACAGAGTGTTCCTGTGTGCCTGGGAGAAAGAGAAGATGGATTTTAAACCAGATGATCAAAGAACATTAGGTTTCTTGAGCAAACCACTTTGGAAGTGATCATTTTACTGGGGAGGAAAACGATCTCTCTCGGGAAGATGGAAAAAAATCCCTGGCTTCCAATGTATTTAGAGTTTTATCTACAAGAATATTTATCACAGTTTTATTTTTATAATAGCAAGAAAACAGAAATAACATGAAGCCCTAACTGAAGAGTTTGTTAAATAAAATGTGGATGGAAAAAAATTACATAATCTTTTAAAACTGTGTTGTGAAAGAAAATGACATGGGTCCTTGTTGCCTAGCTTCAAAAATATATATGCCATATGCTCCTGATTTCTTCAGTATATTTTCCTCAAATGAGAAAGAGTGCAATGATATTTCATAAAATCTTGATAACATTCGTATTCATATCAAGGAGATGTAACAGACTTTTAATTTTTTAAAACTCCCCCCCTCCACATTTTGAATTAGAAACAAGCATTGATTTGTGGTCAAATAAAAATAATAACACTAAATAACAACAACGACAATAATAATAATACACTTATAAAAAAATAACTCAACTGAAAGGATGTAGAAACCAGAACTCTTATAAACATCTTCATAAGGTGAAGAGAGAGGATGCTTATTGAAGTTAAAGATGACATAATCTGAAAAGAGGAGTTTACATGCACATGAGGAACCCCAATTAGAAATTATTTTGACAGACCAGAACAAGGACCAAAGGCATCGAGATGAACGTTATTAAAAATAAATTTGTCATCTCCATTTGGGTTTTTTAAAGCATCAGTTAAAGAGGTACAGAGCTGGAGGACCCATTTGAGAACAGCTCAGGCAAGGAAGGACCCGAACATGTTAATGACCACAGCTCAACATGAGCTCATAGTGTGACACAGCTGCTCCGAAGCTAATGAATTTCGACATTAATTAATATGCTTCTGGTGTCAGCACCGGAGATGGAACCATCCCTCCGTAGACTACATTGGTCAGATGAAATTGTGAGATGAAGCCCTCTCACCACATCCTGCTTTTGTCCTTCACAGCACTGGTCACACGAGCAGCTCGCTAATTTATGTAATTGCTGGCTTCACATCTGCTGTCTCTGCTGGCCTCTAAGCTCCCTGAGGACAGGGACTGTCCCTTCAGGGTTTACTGCTTTCTCACCAGGGTCTAACATTGGCACTCACAAAAAAATGGGAGACTGCTGTCCTAAATATGGGCAGAGCCAAGCATCTCATTTATTTATCCCAGTTAATAACACTTATATTGTGTTTCTATGTGCCAGGCATAAGTCTAAGTCCTTTACAGATGGATATTAATTCATGAATCTTCACTGCAACCGTGTGAGGCACGTAGATATGAACACTGGGATAGAGAGAGGTTAAGAAATGTGCCCAAGCCGGGCAGAGCTGAAATCTGAACCGAGGCGCTCTACACTCTGCTGACTGTCAAAAACAAAACTCCAAAGAAACTGTGTCCCATCTGGATGAGGTTGACCAGGAAAAGAAGCCCAAGAAACATATCATATTGAAATCTTTGAAAGAAATGGACTGATGGAGGCTAAAAACAAACTAAGAACCAGAGGGGATATATCATTTAACTTCCATATAAAACAGAAAGTAATGATGAAAATGAATGAAATCCCCTATGTTCAGTAGCATCTACATCCCGATTTACAAGGGCAGTCCTGGTTCATGCCTGTTGTAGCAACGCAATTAGAAACACCGTTCTTGTTCACTCTCAAAATACTCCAGATTAGACAAACAATTATTATCTGCTCACTGAGTGTTTGGCTTAAAGGAAGATTTCACATCCCTTAGGACATTGGATCTTTACAAAAGTTATTTGTAACTTTTGTTCATTTGTATTTACATTATTATACTATCCCCCATTCTTCCACCAAAAAAAAAAAAAAAAAACAAAACACCAAACAAAACCCACAGAATTGTTCCAAAACACACTGTGAGTTAGTGGCAGAGCTGTGATTTGAACCCAGGTCATCTGATTAGAACTACACACTTCTCTCTACTCTACTGAGTAACTGAACTTTTTCTGTATTACCACAGAGTGCAGAGCTAGGACAAATGGGTAGAAATTCCTGAGAAAATATTCACCGTGAAATGAAGTACCGCATATAAAAACCTGAATGTATGAGCTTTCTAGTCAATCAGAATTCTGCCAGAAACTGCCCAAGCCCAGGACTGAATGGGCATGGGAGAAGGGTTTTACCAAGGGGAGTGCCTGCCCCAATAAGAACCTATGAGCTCCTTGGAATGTGGGATATTGATTTCTGGTGGGCAGTGAACCATTAGCAGATGACAAAATGATTTTCTACACTATGTAGACACAGAATTCAAAATCACTAATATGCCTAATGAGACCTTTTGATTCCCTTTTCAATTACAGTTTTAATCCTTCCATTACTGCCTAGGGGAAAGCCTCAGATTGGTGCCAATATACATTTAATACTACTGAAACAAGCTAACCCACCCTTTAACCAAGAAAGCAATAGGTTCTAATCTTTCAGAGTCAATCATATCCATTGAACTTGTCCTGATACAATTGTTCTGTCTTCACAAAAATTGTTCTAACTTTGAATTTCCTTTTATGGCAGTGATAAAAACTTTAAAAAATACATCTAAGTAAACAAGTGAGTCAACATAAGTAAAAACATTAACATATTAAAATGTATGGTAGACAAAAAACATAAATTTTCCCTCAAAGATGTCTACATCCTAATCCCCAGAATCTACATGTATATTCCCTTATATGGCAAAAGAAAATGTGCAAATGGAATTAGGGCTAAGGACCTTGAGATGGGGAGACTATCCTGAATTATCTGAATGTGCCCAATCTCAACACATGAGTCCTTAAGAGCAGAAAACTTTCCTCAGCTGTGGTCAGAAAGAGACAGGAGGGTGGAAGAAGGTCTAAAAGATGCAACATTGCTGCTTTGAGGATGATAGAGGCAGGCCATGAATTCAGCCAAGGAATGTGAGTGGTCTCTACAAGATAAAAAATGCAAGGATGTGCATTGTCCCCTAGGGTCTCCAGAAAATAATGCAGCCCTGCCCAACCTGGATCTTAGCTTATGAAAGTCATGTCCAACTTTTGACCTATAGACATTAAAGACATCACATTTGAATTGTGTAAGCCACCTATTTTATGACTTTTTTTTTTTAATAGCAAAAAGGTGAACTAAAATAGAAGGGTATAAGGAAAGACAGAAATTGTGAGAATGTATGAATAATTGAAGTTTAGAAAACAATCCTTCTAGATGGCTTATAATGTTCCTTCCAATTCTGAGATGTTCTGGTGACATTCTGTCAACTATCTGATTTCCATTCCCCCGATGGCTAATTTAGTGTTTCCTGTGCTTTAATAGACATTCCAAAAAGTAATTTAAAAGCAGTGAGAATGATTCATATGAAATATATTCTTGTTTGGGAAAAAGTGCAGTAGTTTGTTTTTCAGGGATGCAGTATTGGAGATGTATGTATGACAATCTTGTAATCACATTATTTTCACGTGGATTCACTTGATGTTGAGAGTTACCCGCTTGTTGTACATTAGTGAGTTTTATCATCCACGTATCACCATGCTTTTCTTAAAAAAAAATAGGTATTCTCAATTTATAGATTAATCTAAGGATCTTTCTGCTCCATTTGATATGAAAAGCAATGAAACCGTCTCAATAAAACAGAAGTTGTGTTTGATGGCATCTGGTTAGTCAATGTTACATTGTAGGGGAAAACAATTAGATTTAACCAAGTCTATTTTCTCCAAGATGTTTTGTTCTGCCTTCTGAAAATTCACACCCTACAAAGTCATGTCTGATTATATTAACACCTGGCATTCTGGTACAAGCAATAATTAACTACGCACACCACTCATCCTGTCTCTTTTGACTTGATCACACATGTGGAGATATATGAAAATGTCTTCAGGAGAGAAATAAGGGTTAATAAAAGACAGAGATATGTGTGCACGCCATATAGTGTAACTGATTATACATTACACATGTAATCCGTGGACCAATAAAGCAGGACACGCATATAGTCTGTGAATATATAATCAGAGTCATTAAAAGAGAGCTTGCCATCTCATAATATTAATCAAATGCTATTTGACCAATTTGCTTCCAGCAACTAATGGGGCAAATTGATGTTATCTAATCTTAAATCTAAAGAGGGGTATGTTCTAGAACCACAGTGTTTTTTTTTTTTTTTCAAATTTCTCATCTTTCTTGGGTTGAATTCATTTATCTTAAAGAAGTGTATTTTAATGCTGATACCATTGGAATAATACCTGAGAGCACATTTGAAAATGGCAAGTTATAATTTATTATGGATATGGAGGAGGGGAATGGCCACAAGATTTCCAAAAATGTCCGTTACCACAAGGTCAGAAAAGTGCTGCCTGGGACACAGTTCTGATTCATCATCTTCAGGGTACCATACCTCATTCACATGCAACAAACTGAAAGAAGAATGAAAAATTGATCTTTTCCCCTGAAAAATAACTTAATCAATTTCCAACTCAGTTTTAAGAAGAAAATGCCACAGTCTTTTAGTTGAGAGTGATCTGACTATGTATTAGCCCTCATTCATATTATTAGAAAGTGTATACTCAGGCTCCTTAACAAGTGAACTGTCCATGTGATACAAAGCTGATTTTGAATTTTTGTTCTTTCACCAGTAGGAAGAATGTAAAATATCCTTCTTCTTCTTTTTTTTTAAAATGTATATTATTCCTGACATAAGTAGGCATTCCTTTGAAGTCATTGAGGACTGTGTTAGAGCAAAGTTAATATTACCAGAATGCTGGGTTCTAGCAAATCATTAGTTGGTAATAGACACGGATACATTGCAAGAATTACAGATTGCTTCTCAACTTGAACTTTGTAGAGTATGTTTGTATATTCATTTCCTCTTTCTAAAATGTGACGGGTTTCAGAGAGAACAGAAGCAACTTGACAAGATGAACTCACAGGGTTCCATCTTCACTCAGCGGAAGTACTGTAACACAGACTTTCGTTCCCTGGAAGCGGGAGCTTACTGTCTGGAGTTTAAAGACTGTTTCTTGTTTTACTGAGGGATCCTCTGCAGTGTTAAAGAAACTATATGTATACAGTTGTTTTACATATATTAATGTTATCAGAGAATGGTATTTGTTTTATATTTAAAGAAAAAAATTGACCTGGCTATAAAGTGAGCACATAACCATCTCAAGCCCTATAACAAGCAAACGCTATTAGCTCAAAGACCAAAACCCAGTCTGCCTAGACTTCTGCTTCCTCATTGTAGCTTTAAAAATCCTTAGTCCTGGGAGCATGGCTATACTGGTTGGCACGGGGAAACCTGATCCAACTGCATTTTTGTTATTGTCGTTAAATATGAAATTGGGAAATATCTTAAGTACTGAGGTCCTGAGGAAAATCAAGGATGCTTTATATTTATATTAATTTCTAATTACTATTATAGGATGTTAAGCCTGCCTCAAAAACCAAATTTTTTTAATAGACAACACAAACAGACACACATATTTGATGTTTCAATTTATGTCATTTTGAAGTATTAAAAACCTTTTACAGAAAAAAAAACCCCTCATGAGTTCTCAGTGATATCTTTGATATTACTAAATAACTCCTGTAAGCCTTACAGACTTATACTTATTTTATTCTCTTTTTTAGTAGAAATCAATAATTCTGTTTTCAGTGAGTATAAGATAATAGATACATGCTATGTGTTTAATCTATTAGCACTCTTCTAAAAAAGGAAATAAATAAGCTCACAGCTCCTTCCAAGACAGTATATTATTAGATCTTAATATTTAACTTAGTTGGCTCACTAGAATCGATTTGCTGTTGCGGTTATGACTGCTTCCAGGTGGTTGTCTGCTTTAAAGAAATATGCAATTATATTAGTTTGGGAATGTTCTATGCCTAAATTATATTTGCTACTTTTATTTTTATTTTGAAATGCCCTGAAGTACATCATTTCATTTGGCCTCTGAAGCAATAGCATGGCTTTCCCTTGCCATGTGTCTCATTTCTCAGAATCTCGGTCAACAGGGAAAGTAAAAGATGATTGAACCTTTCCACTGGAGATGTCTCCTGCACAGATGTTTTCCCCACACAGATTACCAAACAGAAGCTGCGTTTTTTTTTTTAAGATTTTATTTATTTATTTGAAAGACAGAGATCACAAGTAGACAGAGAGGCAGGCAGAGAGAGAGGAAGAAGCAGGCTCCCTGCTGAGCAGAGACCCCGATGCGGGGCTTGATCCCAAGACCCCGGGATCATGACCTGAGCTGAAGGCAGAGGCTTTAACCCACTGAGCCACCCAGGCGCCCCAGAAGCTGCGTTTTTGTTGAAAACAATGCATTTCTAGCCTTCCTCAAGGAATCCTCCCCAATTTTAATATTGAGGATCCTTTCTTTTGCCAGAAATACTGTCTTAGGGAGCAAAAGTGACAGATCTTATCAATCAAGTAATTTACAGTATGCGTTTCACACTGATTTTTGACAGATCTCTATTCGGTGTTAAGGTGAACATTCCCAAATTCAGTATTTCCTCAAATATTGCCAATTTCCTTTTTTTTAAGATTTTATTTTTAAGTTATCTTTACACCCAACATGGGGCTTGAACTTACAACCCTGAGATCAAGAGTCACGTGTTCTATGGACTGAGGCAGTCAGGCACCCAGATATTTCCAATTTTTAAGGTTCATTCCATAATTCTTTGTGCTACATTGTTTTGAAACCCCAAACCTCTACTCAGCTTAGAATCCTGAATGATATACATTTGGATCAGCTTTCTGCTCCAGGGTATAAACCTGGGTGTCTTATGATAATACAAATTTCTGAGCTTCAATGTGCCCTTCTGATGTTCTTCCCTAAAAAAGGAAACATTACTACAATAAAGCTAAAATTACTGCAGTTATGCCACTGAGCGCACTGCGGCTTCTTCAATTCCTTGCTCTGGCTTCTTTTCAGAGTTCCATCCAAAAAGCCCATTTTGGTATTCACCACATATACCATCTTTACCGGGACTTACCCGGTTTGTTGTTCGAACAGGAAGTAACCTAAAAGGTGTGACAGCAGAGGCTCCAACATGGCCACTCTCTCCTCACCAAAATATCTTTCCCTCTATCCTTTCACTACCGAATCTCTTCACAACTCCCTGGATGCCTTTTATCAGAGGATAAATTGGAAATTTAAACACTTTTACAAAGAGCTGCAAATACCATAAAAATTAAATGCCTTCTGGTGTGCAAATTTTGATGGGATGACAAGATGTGAGGGAATAGAACACACAGGACTTCAGGTGAGAGAAACTGGTATCCCATGGACAAAAAGGGAAGCTGAGGATGAAACTTACAACCGGTTTCCTATCTTTGCTTACCGTCGATCCTTGTGGTTTTAATTCTTCTGCAAAGAGCAATACTTGCCAGACAGCTTTCCATACTACTGATAAAAAATTATTTATCCCCTTCTTTGGTTGCTAATTTTTGAAAGCATGTAGAAATACTTTGATATTATAGTTTCTATGTTGTAATGTAGAGTCTTTCTAGCTTTCCGTATCATAATCTTATTAATATCACCTTTAGTAGTGACACACATCCTTAAATAATTTAAATATCAAAGGGAAATATTGCTTGACATTAGGTTCTCATAGAACCATACCTCAAAGAATTATAATTTGTAAATCTAGAGATCTTAATTACTGTTACTACTGTTAATGAGTTCTAAATTATGGACTAATTAATATTTATTGATCAGCAATGAACTAATAAAATAAATGGACCTATCTAATTTCTTGAGTATGTGCCTTGTTCATTTTAAGTCTAACATTTGAAAAAGATATTGACAGCATCTGGACCTTTTAAAATTAATATTTCATTTTTCTAATTATGATTATGAAAAAATAAGTATGGTTAATTCTTTATTCATGAATTTAATATTTTTATATTATAGTATTTATGTTGTTCAGCATCTAATTTAGAACTCACTTCTAAAAATCGGTGTAGATCAGGAGGTGGCAAATTATGGCCTGTGGGGCAAATCCAGCTGCTGCCTGTTTTTGTAAATAATGTTTTAGTAAAACAGTCACATCCATCCATTTATGTATTGTCTACGGTTGTGCTACAACAGAAGAATTGAGTAGTTGTGACAGAAGCCATATGGTCCTCAGAGCTGAAAATATTTATTGTCTGGGCCTTTAGAGAAAAAATTTGCCAACTCCTGTTATAGACTATCAAAACTTCAGTAGTTTACAAAAAAAGCTTTAGTAACTCAGTATATTATTTTTCTGTTATCAAGGAAACAGTAATAGTTAGACCTCCAGAAAAAGACCATTCAAATTCAAATGTCTGCCTAATCCAACATGACACTATAAAAATAAACAGCTAACAGTAAACACCTAGGATTTTAGACAATACCACAATTAATTTATTAGACTTGAGTTCTCTGATAGCCACCTTTTAATTTCTCAGACAGATTATTTGATGACTATGATTTTTCTCTTTTTAAAAATGTGGTTATGAGGGAACCTGGCTAGCTCTGTCAATAGAGCATGGCCTTCTTGACCTTGGAGTCATGAGTTCAAGCTCCACATTGGGAGTAGAGCTTACTTTACAAAAACAAAAAAAAGGGGGGGGGCACCTGGATGGCTCAGTGGGTTAAGCCGCTGCCTTCAGCTCAGGTCATGATCTCAGGGTCCTGGGAGCGAGTCCCATATCGGGCTCTCTTCTCAGCAGGAAGCCTGCTTCCCTCTCTCTCTCTCTGCCTGCCTCTCTGCCTACTTGTGATCTCTTTCTGTCAAATAAATAAATAAAATCTTTTTAAAAAATTATTTATTTATTTGAGAGAGAGAGAAAGAGCATGAGCAGGAGGGGCACAGGTAGAGGAAGAGGAAATCTAATGCAGGGCTTGATCTTACCACCCTGAGATCATGACCTGAACTGAAACCAAGAGCTGGACATTCAAGCAGCTAGTTGTGCCACCCAGGTGCCCTGAGAGTGGAGATTGCTTTTAAAAAAAAATGTGATTATGAAATTACTGACAGGAATTTATAGTAATTTTACATTTGAACAAAACTTTTTGATCCAAAAACATGGCAGTGATATAGAAAATACAAAATGAAAGTCAAATACAATCAGGTTCAAAAGGGCAATAATATTAGCATGCCTGGGTGGCTTAGCTGGTTGAGTGTCTAATTCCTGATTTTGGCTTTGATCATGATCTCAGGGTTATGAGATCGAGTCCTGTGTGAGGTTCTGTGCTGAGCATGGAGCCTATTTAAGATTCTCTCCTTCTCCCCCTGTCCCTTCCCCATCACCCTCTCTTTAAAAAAAAAAAAAAAAAGACAATAATATTGTGAAGGACTAGAAACAAAGAAGGAACAGATATGTAATATTCATTCAAAATAAAAATGATTATCAAACTAGGGAAGTTTGATAAAAGTTTATTTAATAAAATAATGATTAAACTTTAGAAGTATTCTAGTAAGAGTCAAGAAAAAGACAAACATTTTTTACATTCGTTTCTATTAAATGTTGTAATAGATTTTTGAAACAACAAAATAAGTGATTAAAAAACAGTTGACGCTTAAACAACATGGGGGTTAAGGGCACCGACCCCATGCAATCATAAATCCATATATAACTTTTGACTCCCTGAAAGCTTAACTACTAATAGACTACCAATGACTGGAAGCCTTACTAATAACATAAACAGTCAATTTAACACTTGTTTTGAATGTTATATATATTATATGCTGTATTCCTATAATAAAGTAAGCTAGAGAAAAGAAAATGTTCTTAACAAAATAACCAGGAAGAGACAGTACATTTATAATATTGTACTGTATTTATTGAAAAAAAATTGCATATAAGCAGATAAACCTGTGAAGTTCAAACCCATGTTGTTCAAGGGTTAACTGTATAAATACTAGAAAGAAAGATACAGTTTGATTTTCAAGAGATAATTATTGGTGAAGAAACACCATAGGAGGGATGCCTGGGTGGCTCAGTTGGTTAAGCCGCTGCCTTGGGCTCAGGTTGTGGTCCCAGGGTGCTGGATCGAGTCCCGCATCGGGCTCCTTGCTCGGCGGGGAGCCTGCTTCTCTCTCCGCCTCTGCCTGCCACTCTGCCTGCTTGTGTGCTCTCTCTCTATCTCTCTGACAGATAAATAAATAAATAAAATCTTAAAAAAAAGAAAGAAACACCATAGGAGCTAGAAAAATAAACATCCATGAAACATATAAGTTAATTCACCAAAACTGTTAGAAACAAGATCAGCACATAAAAAGTAAGTAACATTCCTATTCTCTATTGGAATATTAGAATATCCAATCAATTACAGCAACAAAAATCATAAAGAACTTAGAAATAAATCTAGCAGAAGCAATACAAAACCTTTTTTGGAAAAATAACAAAATATTATCAAACAACATAAAAGAAAATATGGAAAGATACTGTATACTTGGGAACTGGAAATCTGAATGTTAAGTAAGGGATTTCATCCAAATTAATCTCCCCTTTTAAAGCAGTTTCAATCAAAATTTCCTGTAATTTTTGCAAGATGAATAAGATATCATAAAATTAACAGGGAAAAGTATAGGATCAAAAATATACATTTAAAAATTTTAAGCACATAAAGAGATGGAACAGGGGCACCTGGATGGCTCAGTTGGTTAAGTGTCTGACTCCTGATTTGGGCTCAGGTCATGATCTCAGGATCCTGAGATCAAGTCCCCGTGTCTGGATCCATGGAGTGTGGAGTCTACTTGAGATTCTCTCTCCCTCTCCCTCTACCCTTCCCCTACTCTCTCTCTCTCTCAAATAAATAAATAATTAAAAATTTTTAAAAAAGAGAAAGAAGAGCACAAAATTGTGCAATGTGGGAAAGAGGAGGAGGGTTTGCCTTTGAAGATGGGCAAGGACCACTATAGAGCTAGAGTAAGCTAGACTGTGGGGTATTGGCAGAGGGACAAATAAATAAACCAATGAAACAGGGTAGAGCCTAGCAATAAACACAATCATGTAAGGACACTTGACATATGACATAAAGGTTTTGTAAATCAATGAGGGAAAGGATGAACTATTCAGTAAACATTGTCAGCCAATTGTTTATCCATATGGAAAATATAGTTAGATTCCTATATCATATCTATGGAAAAATATTATCTTAAGTTTTTTAAAACCCTAAAAGTGAAAAACAAACCTTAAAACTTCAAAATAATTTTTTTTAAAAAAGGAAAACATTTTAGGATCTTGGAGTAAGAAAGACTTCCTTAAATAATTAGAGAAAAATAGCACAACCATAAAGGAAAATATTGGCAAATTCAACAAGTTAGAAGAAAGCAAGACTATACAGAGAAGTACTATAAATGAAGTGAAAACAGAGCAAAATGAAACAAACAAGTCACAGACCTGAAGAGAATATTTGTAACACACATAACCAACAAAGAATTTGCATCCAAAATATATTAACCAAACCAAAAAAACTCCTACACACCAATCAAAAAAGGACAGCTTAGTAAAGGAATGAACATAGAATATAAACAGAAAATTCACAAAAACAGAAATGTAAGTGCCCAATAAACTTATGAAAAGGGGTTCACCCTAATTAGAAACTAGAAATAAGCAAAGAAAATTAAGAGATTATGTCACACCAATCAGATTAGAAAATATCTTCAAGTGCTTTAATACCAAGTGTCAGTAAGGCTTAATTAACACAGTGGAAGTTCTTACACACTGCTGGTAGGCACGTAAGTTGGAACAACTGCTTTGGAGAGCAATTTGAGAATAGCTAATAAAAGAGAAAAGATTCATTTCCCTTGGTTCAGCCATTCAACTTCTAGACATTATACTCCAGAGAAACTCAGGTGTAAGTATACGAAGACATTTGCACTTAAATAACGTTCACTGAATCATTGTAAGAGCAAAAGAGTTGGAAGAATTCCAATTCTTTCCATATACCTCAACCACTAGAGAATAAATAGTGGTCACAATTGAAATAGTTATTAAATAGGGGCGCCTGGGTGGCTCAGTGGGTTAAACCGCTGCCTTCGGCTCGGGTCATGATCTCAGGGTCCTGGGATCGAGTCCCGCGTCAGGCTCTCTGCTCAGCAAGGAGCCTGCTTCCCTCTCTCTCTCTCTCTCTCTGCCTGCCTCTCTACCTACCTGTGATCTCTCTCTGTCAAATAAATAAATAAAATATTTAAAAAAAGAAATAGTTATTAAATAAATTAATAAAAACACGTGTAAAGCTTTATAACAAGGGGGAACAGTTGCATATATGTGTTGCATAAAATCCATTAATATGAACTTTGAGAAGTACAAAAAAAATAAATATTACTCATTGATACATTTTTTGTAAGGACATTAAGGCATTCCTGGAAATGAAAATCATAAATTTAGAATAATAGTTACTCTGCGAAGATAGGGGGTCAAGTAAGGGTACTCAGGTAACTTCAACTGTATCTCAATGTTTTGTCACTTTTAATCTCATATGTATTGATTATTTACTGTATGCCAGATACTCCCTTAAGTTCTTTATTTTTAATTTCACAGAGAAAGAGAGAGTACAAGTAGGCAGAGTGATAGGCAGAGGGAGAGGGCAAACAGACTCCCCATGGGGCAAGGAGCCTGTTGCAGGACTCGATCCCAGGACTCTGGGATCATGAGCAGAGCTGAAGGCAGCCGATTAACCAACTGAGACACCCAGGCACCCTCTTTATGCAAATTAACGTATGTAAAACTCATAAGAACTCGATGAGATATTCTTATACTAGTTTTACATTTGAGAAACTGAAGCACAGAGAGGTTAAGTAACTTACCCAGAGCCATACAACAAGAAACTTATTGGGTAATAGAACAGGAATTGCATCCAAGGAGCAACACTGTAAAGACTCTACCTTTAACCACCATACACAGAGCCCCGCTAACATGAATATGGAAAAATTTCATAGAGCTCGAGTACATGGTGTTTTTAAAAATGATATCACACTGCCATAATTTTATTACACTATACACATTTTAGTTTGGAAAAAACATGTAAATACCTTGAAAGATCCACATGTATAAGATTAAGGCTTCCCATCATTCAATCTAATTCTGATTATTTTTTTAAAGTATTTTTTTTGAGACTTTATTTATTTATTTGACAGAGAGAAATCAGAAGTAGGCAGAGAGCCAGGCAGAGAGAAAGGGGGAAGCAGGCTTCCACTGAGCGGAGAGCCCAATGTGGGGCTCGATCCCAAGACCCTGAGATCATGACCCGAGCCAAAGACAGAGGCTTAAACCACTGAGCCACCCAGGTGCCCCCCCTGATTATTTTTATCTAACAAAAATAACGTTAATAAAAATTATAGTAGATAATTTTTCAACCTTCTCTTCCTCTATAAGCTTCTATTTTTTTTGTCTTCAAAATATTCCTAAGAACATTTTCTTAAAAATAGGACTCAACAGTACCATAATGTAGAAACCAAATCTGACCATTGCTTCTTCATGAAGCGAAACCATTATGCTATTTATGTATTTACATTATCTTAATCACTACCACGGCATTCCGAATTCTCTGCAGGCAAGTGCCAGAGCGGCTGAGAGGGGGCTTTGTGCTTAGGGAATTAGAAATATATTCAGGAACAGAGAAAGCAAAAAAGGAAATTGCCCAGATAACTTAGTTTGTAATAACATTTGCTTTTCCTGTACAAAAAGCTATTTCACCCAATTTGGGGGGCTTTCTTAAAAACAACTAAGATGTAAATGTTATCCTATTTCCATGAGATCTTTGTAGAGCTAAACAGACAATCAATCTAACTCTGTTGGTGAGAATCTGAGTCTTAAAGAGTGACCAATGTGTGGCCCAAAAAGACACTTTAGATGACGAGCAGATCCCTGAAGTCAAAAAGAAAAAAGATGGAGTGGAAATCCAACAACAACTGCCAGGTCTGACCAAAAGAAAAAAAAGAAAGAAAAAAAATGTGAATAAATTGGGTTTGCTTGCACAGCTGCCTTTTCTCTTCTCCCCAGGAGCCATGTGTACCTTCTATTCTTAAAGAACTTTTTTTTAGGTTAGCCATCAACAGATCTGTGTCTAAAGAACGCGCTGTTATTCTTGATCCAAAAAAAATTAAAAAAATAAAAAGAATTCCATAGTCCTAAATTCTAGCCTCAAAACCCAAACAGTAAAACACCACAGAATGATAAAAGAAGAGATGGTGGGCGCCTGGGTGGCTCAGTGGGTTAAGCTGCTGCCTTCGGCTCAGGTCATGATCTCAAGGTCCTGGGATCGAGTCCCGCATCGGGCTCTCTGCTCAGCGGGGAGCCTGCTTCCCTCTCTCTCTCTCTTTCTCTGCCTGCCTCTCCATCTACTTGTGATTTCTCTCTGTCAAATAAATAAATAAAATCTTTAAAAAAAAAAAAAAAAAAGGAAGAGATGGTGCCCAGGCTGGGAGGGGGGTGGCTCAGGAGGTTTCCCCAGGTCTATTCATGCCCCACCTAGTGCAATGGCAGGCACCAGGGTGATTTTGACCATTAATCCTGTCATATAAGATTGAATAAAGACTCAGTGTGGGAAAGCAGCAATGATAAAAAGCAAATGATGCCCTAGCTCTATCTATAAATCCAAATGAGGCAAAGATCTGAAGGTTAAATGTATTAGGATGCTTTTGCTTCCTACATCACAGAAGAAAAGCACCTGCCTAACTTTTCAGCTACCTGAGCCTTATTTGTTCATTTGTTTTTGTTTTTGTTTTTTTAGAAGATTTTATTTATTTGACAGAGAGAGAGAGATCACTAGTAGGCAGAGAGACAAGCAGAGGGAAAGGGGGAAGCAGGCTGCCTGCTGAGCAGCGAGCCCGATGCCGGGCTCGATCCCAGGACCCCGAGATCATGACCTGAGCCAAAGGCAGAGGCTCAACCTACTGAGCCACCCAGGCGCCCCTGTTCATTTGTTTTGAGAGCAGAATAAATGTGATAGGCTTTTGTTATACGTTATGGAACTAAAGCCAACTGACCATCATTACTGTGACATTGTACATGTATGTGCTATTTCATGTTGTCATTATTATTTTTTTGATATTACATGCTAGTCCCTTCTCATTTCCTATGTAAATGGGGAGGAAAAGCAACTTTAGAAAACATTATTTTTACTGATCCATTCAATACGATCCATACGGAAATATGGAAACTGCTACGCAAATGCTGATTAAAAATAAAAACCTTTGGCTGCTCTTTTCCCTCCCTTGTCACCCTAAATCCATCCAAGTGACCTAGGTAAAATATCTGCCATCCAAATCAGGTCACTTTTTTAAAAAATATTCATTCTAGAGAGGAGAGGAGGGGCAGAGGGAGAGGGTGAATATCTGTAGCAGAGTCCCTGCTGTGCATGGAGCCCCACACAGGGCTCCCATCTTACGATTTCAGGACCCTAAACCCATTACCCTTCCAGACTGTAAAACCATGACCCCAGCAGAGGTCAAGAGTTGAGGCTCAACTGATTGAGCCACCGAGGCAACCTACAAAAAGCAGGTCATCTTTAAAATACCCTTTTCTCTGTACAACCAAGTCATTTTCAATAATAATCGTGAAATAATGTTGAACAAATACATATGAAACAAAATTTGTACTTACTGACATAAATGATACAGTTTGCATTTATTCCTTCAGTGTTTTCAGTTTAAACACGAATGGTCACATAGAATGACAGAATTGAAATAACTAGTTCTGTTACTTCTTTATAATCTTCTTGTGCTACATACTTATTTCAGATCAACTGTTTAAACGCAGGAATATATACAGGAATACAGGAAGTAGCACCTGGGTAGAGAGAGGATATTGCACTAAAGGCACAGAGCTGAACCCCCATGTCTGGGGGATGAGAGCCGCTATTCAACAAATTCACTTCCATGCAGAATGCAATGTTCATTAAAGGTTAAGTAATAAAAAAATATCGAGAGTACCCACAGTAATTATTTAGCACTTAAATAAAAGACTTTTTCAGAGAGGAGTTTTTAGCATTAATGTTACTTAGAATTGTTGCCTTGTGGTGATTTTAACAAAAAAGCAGGCCACCTTTTGGTCAGTTTCATTATTGTTTTTAAAGTCTCTACAGCCCGGCACCTGGGAGACTCAGTCGGGTAAGCCTCTGCTTTCGGCTCGGGTCATGATCCCGGAGTCCTGAGATCGAACCCGCCTCGGGCTCCCTGCTCAGCACAGAGTCTGCTTCTCCTTCTGCCCCTCCCCCTGCTTTTGTTTGCTCCTTCTCTCTCTCAAAAATAAATAAATAAAGATTTTTTAAAAATTCTCTGCTGTCAATTCACCTCATTATTACCAGCAGGTAGGTGAGCTGCTCCCTCTATGCTAGCTTCAGTAAGCCACTGGCCCATCTTGATTAGAATCCTGGAGCCTGGGCCACTCCCCCGAAAGCCAGAACGCTGGACAGCAACTGCTCCCTGTGGAGACTTGTCCGGAGTGGCTGTGTCTTCACTCTGGCTCCCACACCTCCTCTCTTTCTTCACTCCCATCTTTCCAAGAGAAATGCATGAAAATGGAATTACCTGCTTGGTGGGGAAGTTTAAGCTCCCCAACTGCTTGTTTTTGGGGTGAAGGGATAGAACCAACATTCATCACACCAAGCCAGGTGCTATGTGGGAAGGGGTTAACATTTACTGAGTACCAAGGTGTATAAACACTCACTGTGTGTAAGTCCCCTACTTACTTCATGGCCTCTAATCCTTCAAGAAGTCAATCCAATTCTATATTATAAATGTTTTCAAGGTTAGAAGAGGGAGTAGACACAAAAGCTAGGGTGAACAGTGTGGGAAAATGAGCTTTTGTCAGGATTCATTATGTGCTAGGCACTGAGCAACTTGCTTTAAATACATGTGCTTGCTTTAAATACATTTGCAAAAAGCCTTGCAAAATACATATTATTATTCTCAGAGAACAGAGGCTGAAACTTAGCTCAGAGTTAATGGTACTCAAACTCACTTCACCCCACATCAACATAAAATGAACTAGTAAGATTCAAACCCAAGACTATCTATATCCCCCCATAAAACCAGCCTAATTTACTATCATATGCCTTTTCCTGTGGAAGTAAGCACTGGCCCAAGGCACTAAAAATAAATCAAGCCAGACCTAATGAAAGTCAAGTTCAGCGTCTGAAAAAAATTTAATAAATCCTGTGTCCTGATTATAAGAATTGGTGTCTGCGGGAAAGTGTGATGTATGTTGGCTGTAGACAAATCCTTTTCCTATCCTAGCCCCGTAAATGAAGTGGAACAAGGCAGGCATGTTTAGAAGAGAAAGAATGATGTTGACAAACTGACAAGAACTGGTGCAGTTATTACACCCAAGCTTTAGTTAGCGCACCCCCGCCCCCGACCCCCAGAGAATCAAGCACAGACTGGAGGATTCCAGTGCAAACAGTTTATATGGGAAGTGATCCAGGACTTACTGGCAGAGAGGCAGGCAAGTGGGATAGCAAAGAAGAGGCAGTATTTGAAGAACCCATTCAGGATTTCTCTGACTGTGGTTGACGTGGTTGGTGCAATAGAAAAGACTGGTGAATCCCACAGTTATGTGCTCCTTGTTGTACCTCCTTTCTCATAAAGTGGGTCCATTCATCCAAGGCAGTATGATGGGCGATTCCACTGCTCTCAGAAAGCAGTGCTGGATGAGGCATTGTGGAGAGGAAAGGAAAACCTAGAATATGTATCAGTCCAAGCACAAATGCATTGCTGTCCTCCAGGGTGAGCAAGGTCTCAATATAATCAACTTGTCACCAAGGGCAATATGCCCTGTCTTCAAAATCTGAAAGGACTTATCAAATACTCTGCTTTTTTCTGAGTAGTAGCAGGTGCAGTGTGTAACATCAGACAACTGGACCTCCAAAGGTTTCACTATATAGCCTGCCTCTTATCTCTGAAGAGTTTATCTTCTAACCACAAGCATGAATGTTTCTTACCAGGGCATCTGTAGTATTTGCCCCTTCCTGCTCTCTGGGTTGAATTCATAATGTCATCAATATGGTGGACCAGCATGATGTTTGGGGGAATGTCCAAATGACCAAGTTTCCTTTGGACTGCATTGTGAAAGAGAACAGAAGAGTTAATAAAGCCCTAGGACAAGGCCTTCAATGGGTATTCATGTCAATTTTAAGTGAATGCAAGTTTCTTGTTCTCCTTGCTACTGAAGTTGAAAGAACTCAATCACCAGATCAGTAGTAGCATCACTTATTGTATAAGATAATACATCTGCATTAGAGCAGAGATTGGGATTAATATTTGGTTACATTTACAAATCTTTTGTCACCTACCATGATGTGCCTGTTTTTATTGAAAATGATACTGATGAATTAAATAGGGATATAATGAAAATCCGTTAAGTTTTTAAGGATGACTCTACTCCCTGCCATTTCTCTAGGGACACAGCTTTGCTTCCAATGTCTTCTTCTGGCCTGAAACAAGGTGGAAGTTTCAAGCGCTTCCACCTGGCCTTTCCTACCATTAGAGTTCTTAGCTCACCAATCAGAGAATTAATCTGAGGTTCCTTTTGACTACTAAATATACCAAACCCAGTTATACATTCAGGGTATAGGGAAACGACCCAGGTGGGTCTGTAGAAACATGAGAACTGTAGTCAGATAGACTCGGGCCAGGAATCCATTTATCATCTGACTTCTGTACAATTCTCCACCCTCTCTCCTGCCCTGCCCCACCAGAAAGAGGCCATGATGGTGCTTAGTTACCCTAGTATAAGTTTCATTCAAATGCTATAACCAGAAGTCCTAAAAGGAGTTGAGCACTTCCTTTTACCCCAGTGTTCAGGTACTCTGAAAAAAGTAGCAAGACCCTTTGAGAAAGAGTTAGGGAAATTGTTCCTGATGCCTCCTAAATGTTTCACAGTTTTTCCTACAGGAACATGTCCTCACATTCAATTGGCCTGGAAACTGGGCAAAGAGTCAAAATTTTCCATTGCAGGAGCTCATGGGGGGTGGGCACAGTTAATCAGGCATCCAACTCTTGGTTTTGGCTCAGGTCACAGTCTCAGTCATGAGATTGAGCCCTGTGTTTGGCTCCAGGCTCAACTCGGAATCTGCTTGGGACTCTCCTTTTCTCTCTCTGCCCTTACCCCAACCCCGAAATAAATAAATTTAAAAATATTTTTTTCTGTTACAGTAGCTAAAATCACCCACTCTTGATCTTTTTTGGCTACATTAGTTCAATAGCACTCTCAAAGTCTTCTCATTCATCTTGCTCCTTGTAATACTGCATTCTACTGGCCATTGCTACAGATCCCTGCAGTTCAGAATCCTGGCTGCTAGTCCAGCCCTGATGCCCTTTTCAAAATCCCATTTCCCTTGCCTGTTACAAGTACAGTTACTTGGCAACTGGTCTTCTGAAATCTTTCCGTCTCCTGTCAGCCCAGGGAACCAATTTCCATAGTGGTATTCCCTATTATCAACATTGGCCAGTGGGATGAGTTGTCAGATTTAGCAAAAAACAAAAAAACATGCAACAGATGCCCAGTTAAATTTGACTTTCAAAAATACAGTGCATAATTTCTCAGCAAAAATACACCCAAATATTGCACCCTGTGTTTTCTCTGGCAGCCCTGCCTACAGAGGAGCAGTGAAGTTCTTACTGCTTTAGAGAACGGAGTACCCTCTGGACCTTCCCAATAAACAGAAGCAGTTGGTAAGAGCTCAGGTCTAACATAGCATTTGTTCTAGTATGATCAGCTCTCTGAACCTTTTGAACCCTCCTTCAATATTTTGCCAAGGAAGTTCTGCCATCTTCCCCTTATGTGAAGATTATTTTCCATTATTTTCTCCAAATTGGAAGGCGGCATCTCCACTGTATAGGTAATCCTTGCCAGGACATGAATCCTCTGTTGTGGGTGAGTATTCACATGGTAATAAACTCTCTCTTATCCAGTCTTATTTCCATTCCTCCCCACAAAGCATCCCAAGATCCCTTCCCAAACGTTCTTCTAGTTCATCCTGGGCATTTTAGTTAGATCCTGAGGTTCTTTTAATAAACTTTCTCCCACAGTAAGTCATGCTGGGATGTGACCCTAGTTTTAGTACAGAAACAGAGGGGGAAAAAAAAAAGATAGGAGAGATATGGAGGATGATTAGTATCATCTTGGGAGTCATCTGCCTCTACATGGTCTTCACACAGGGGGGGCTCCAATTTTCTAGCAAGGGGGAGGGTGCCACTTCTCCTAGCCTAAGGGCTTCAGAGGTCTCTCCAGTGCAAGGTCCTCAAGTCCATCCTCTAAACGTCCCCATCCTGGGGCTCAAGATCCCAACCATCCTTTAGCAGAGTTCTGATTTTACTTTAGAAGGCCATGGATTGAGTTTCTGGGTGATACAACTACTCTCTCCATCAGATCCTCGGTTGGTTTTTCAATACAAGCTACCCTCCAATTGCAGGAGATAAAAGATCCCTCAAAACAGTACCATAAAGACTTCCTAGATTTTACCAGGCCTTAAGATGATAGGTATGTGATCTGAAGATTCCTCCACTAATTCACTTAAACGTAATGATAATCAAATAATGTCATAATCTATAATGATCACTGCCCCCTTTCTCTTAGAATGTTAGAGATATTTTGTAAGCCAATATACCCCCTCACCTTGAACGTGTATCCCATTCCACAGCTGAAGTCTTAGTCACAGTGGTGCTGTGGCACACTGGAAGTTACTACCCAACTTCTAGCACCAACTGTCTTAATTTGGGTTCCTCCAGAAGCAAATGCTGCAAGGAGCATTAGAGAGCAAATAGTTTACTTAGGAAGTGATCTCAGGAACTCTGAAAAGATATGAAGGAGAGAAAGAGAGGAAGGCAGCCAACAACAGATGCATTACCAGTTACCACCTTGAGCATATAGCTTCCTTCTAGAACTCGGGCTTCAGGGTTATCTCATGAGGGACTAAAAAGCTAGAATAGCAATTCAACAACCCTCTTCAGTGTTGACTGAGGGTTGTTCTTGACACAGAGGAATTCTAATTCTCCAGCCCCTGTGGTCTGCTGCCCTTTAAAGCACACCACCGACTGCGGCAGTTGGGAGCTGGTGGCTCACCATGGAGCAGCAACACCTGAGGAGAGAGGCATGGCCAGTAAGTGCCTCTTCTACACAATGTTCCTAAATTTTTAAAGACTTGCCTTATCCAGTAGAACCTGTTCTCTCTGGAGACCAATGTGTATGTACTTTAAAAATTTTTTTAATTATTTACTTTTTTTTTAATTTATTTTTTATTTTCAGCATAACAGTATTCATTATTTTTGCACCACACCCAATGTTCCATGCAATCCGTGCCCCCTATAATACCCACCACCTGGTACCCCAACCTCCCACCCTCCGCCCCTTCAAAACCCTCAGATTGTTTTTCAGAGTCCATAGTCTCTCATGGTTCACCTCCCCTTCCGATTTCCCCCAACTCCCTTCTCCTCTCTAACTCCCCATGTCCTCCATGCTATTTGTTATGCTCCACAAGTAAGTGAAACCATATGATAATTGACTCTCTCTGCTTGACTTATTTCACTCAGCATAATCTCTTCCAGTCCCGTCCATGTTGCTACAAAAGTTGGGTATTCGTCCTTTCCGATGGAGGCATAATACTCCATAGCGTATTCATTAGCCATCAGGGAGATTCAAATTAAAACTACGTTGAGATATCACCTTACACCAGTTAGAATGGCCAAAATTAGCAAGACAGGAAACAGCATGTGTTGGAGGGGATGTGGAGAAAGGGGAACTCTCTTCCACTGTTGGTGGGAATGCAAGTTGGTGCAGCCTCTTTGGAGAACAGTGTGGAGATTCCTCAAGAAATTAAAAATAGAACTTCCCTATTTACTTTTTTATACCAAATCTATTCATAGGGTTCAAATATAAACTCGACCAAATTTAAATGGGGACACAGAAATATCTCCTTTCATTTCTCTCTTCAGATACTTATTTTCCCATCGCAAGGAACCACTGTTACTGGTTTTATAGTTTCAAATATATGCTTCCAGAGATTATATGAAGTAAAAAATGTATTCTCTCTCCCTCCCCTCTTTGTACATGAATGGAGAAGGAAGGAATGGAGGGAGGGAGGAAACCAATATACATTATCCTCCATCATGTTTTTTTTCTACCCAATAATGTGGTGGTTATTTTTCCATATCAGTACATCAGTATATCAGCTGCATAGTAATCCAATGTATAGTTGGTGGGATATAGTGCATGTTAGGAATTTACTAAACATGAGCATTCAGTTTTCTATCATTTGTTATTACCAAGATTCTTCTGTGAATAACTTTAAAGACGAGCCTCTTCTCTTTTATGAAAGTACATCCACATGTGCGATTATCCCATAAAGTAAATTTCTAGAAGTAGAATTGGTGTGTCAAAGGCTGGATGCATTTTTAATTTTGATGGCTGTTGCAAAATTGTGCTTCCGAGAGCTTTAATGAACTAGAGCTCTCTAAAAATTTGAGTTTCCCATTACTCCTCCTTTCTATATGGAAATCTTAACTTCTTTAAATTGGTGGGACAGGTGAGTTAACACTTCTAGAAAATATCCTTAGTCTCTAAAATACCCAATGACTTTCTGAAGTTGTCAGTGACATTTTTATGCTAAAGAACTGTCCAATGCAAAAATTAAAATAATTTAGCTGCTACTGTGCATAAATAATTGATAAGCTCCTTGGGAAAAAACAATTCTATTTTTAGAGGATGAAATACGGAAAAATCTGACAGCTTTTTCTTAAAAACAAAGGAAGCCTTTTTTGGCATCTTTGCTCTGACAGACAACATAATCATTTTGTGGGATAAAATCATCTATGTGACCCTCACATTTTGAACATCAATAATAAATATCTCAATTGCAAACTATTCTGAACAGACCCATTTCTTAATCAGTATCTGAATCTGAGTTTAACAACAAACACAAAAAAATTGATTGCTACTTTGTTGTTGCAAAGAGTTATTTTTCATAAACTCACACATTCCAGAAGTTTCTCTTTATGACACAGTGGACCTCATTGTCAGAATCTATCAGAAAGCACGTGGCACAAGGAAACTTTAACTGCATTTTCTTTGACTTAGATGAGTCACCCTCACTATCCACTTCTGTTGGGAAAAGAAAATTAATTTCTTGCACTCTCCTCAGGCTGAAAAGAGAGTCTATAGCATACACACCAAAATCCTTCTTTTCCACCTGCAAGATTGATTAATCTATAGCATAAAAAAATGTAAATCTTTGGGGATCTTGTCACTTTTATGGTCTGTAGAAGATGAATTCAAGCAGGATTTCAATATTGCTTGGGCCTCTGGCCCCAAAATAATATAGCCATGTCACCTGGGGAAAGTCTGTGAGAACATGCTGTGCTGTAATAGTTTACAGATTCATAAAAAGTATTGATCAAATTTCATCTCCTGTAGTTCTAAAGAGAGTATTAAAAGATTTTGTCTTCTAGACTATAGCAGCCCAATAATGCTAAGCATGGCAATGAACAAACACTTGAAAATCAAACACAACCAACAAACCCAAAAGCATCTGGCTTTGTGTTTAACTCAACTATCATCAAGTTAATGGTGCAGTCATGTAAAGCCTCTCCTTTTAATTAAATAATTAGCCCTTTCATAATGGACAGCTTTATGCTTGGCCACACTGGCTGTTTGTAGAAAGCAGAGCTAGCAGGCATATCAAGGCGGAATAATTTGTACAACTTCAGAGTGATTTCCAAAAGCATCCACCCACTTCTTTTCCAGTTCTAATCTCCTGTCTGTTTTCCTAAGTTTTCACAGGAGTGTTGGGTATTGCAATATTGGCATTTCAGCCTGGTCCCCATTCTCAGATTCAAAGGTTACACAACTCTGAAACCATATTTTCTGAAACAGGCTTTCAAGAGATACCAGCAAGGTTTAATTTTTATTTATTTATTTTTTTGAATTGTGCCTATGACTTTGTTTCCTTAGGTCATGCAATATAGCTTTTACCATTGACCGAAAGTTCATCACCCAGATGTTATTTCTCCTTGGCCAACTGCTCTTTAAGTTTTATATCTTTCAAAAATTTTTATTGAGATACAATTGACATGTAACATTATATTATTTTCAGGTGTGCCACAGTGACTCAATGTATGCATCTATTGTGAAATGATCACCACAATAAGCCTTGTTAACATCCATCACCATATGTAGTCACAAAAATTTTTTCTTGTGATCAAAACTTAATTTATGCTCAGCAACTTTCAAATATAATGCACAGTATTATTAACTATAGTCATCATGCTGTATATTAGATGTTTTTGTAGATATGTTGAAGGGTAGTTAACGATTCCAATCAGAATGTTAATTCTCAGCATGCTAAGATCAAAAAAACCCACAAACAGAAAAGAAAAAACAATAACAACAACAACAACAAAAAAAACCCTTCAGTTACATGAAGGAGATATTTTAGAATAAATGCTATTTGTACTCTTGGCAATAGGTATGAATTTGCTAAATAAATTAACAGTTTGTGTTCTCATAAAAATCTAGAAGTCTCTGATCCTTTTCATAAGAGATCAGTCTACTTGCATACAAAAGCCTAACATCTACTTACAAAGTTGTGCTTCTTATCATGAAAAGAGTCTCAAAGAAGAGGGATGCTTCTATATTTTCTTTTCTTCAGGAGGACCTGGTGAGCTGAAGAGATCTGAGGTGGGAATTTTCTAGAAAAGGCACATCTTCTTTACTGTTTTGTCAGCCAAAGATCTAAAACCTAATTGTTAAAAATGTTATTTGCAAGTTTAAGACACTGTTCAGAGATAGTTAATATGTATTTAAATGTTTCTCTAATTAAATTGGGGAAACAAATAATCTTCTTGATTAATGAATTTCTTCAAGAGGCTTTTAACAGAGTGATTGGGCAGTTAGGGACAGCTTGCTTACCTCCATAGATGAGAGAGATGTTATTTTTCTCCATGGTCATTTTATGGTAAATTAAGTTGTGATTCTTATTTTATTGTTGATGAGACCAGGCCTCTTTCCTGGGTCCACATGAGGGGATAATTTCCAACAACACTGAGCTCAGAGATGACATTTTTCTTCGAGAAATAAATTCTCCACCTAATAACGCACATGTTTTAATGAAAAATCAATATCACTTCAAGAAGTAAATCTTTTATTCTCAGAGACATACTGTTAACTTTAGGTGAAGATCTTTAACTTTACTAATATAAACAATCATCATGAGACACTTAAAGCGTGCAGATATAAAATGTGCAACACCATGTAATCAACTCCAGGAGAAAAATTTTGCGGTTTTCAATAATGTTTTCAGTCATTTCTCTGGAAGTAACTACACAAATGAATATTCTTGCAAGGATAGTTCACGAATTGTAGCTTGTATACACACTCAGTAAGTAGACATATACCTTGAACTAAGTTTTTCTTTTCTGTAAAATTAAAAAATTAACCTAGAGGTTTTCCAAGATTGCTCTAATGTTTTTCTCACCCCACCCCTGCCTTTTTAAGGGCTTCTGTATCTTTATTTCAGAGAGAAAAGCTTTTGCCTTCCTTTCGGTTTTATTGAGCTATAACTGACATACGGCCCCGTGTCTTTTTAAGGAGTAGAGCATAATAACTTGACCTGCATATATTATGAAAAGATCACTACAACAGGTTTAGTTAGATCCACCATCTTATATAGATATAAAAGAAAAGAAATACTTTTTCCTTGTGATGAGAACTCTCAGGATCTATACTCTTAACAACATTGGAATACAACGTACAGCAGCGTTAACTATGGTCGCCATGTTGTATGTGACATCCCTGGTACATCCCTGGAAGTTTATTCCTTTTGGCCACTTTCCTCCAATTCTTCCATCCCCACTCTTAGGATTCCCCTAATTCTGTAACTAGCCTCATCACAGGAACATTCATTATTACTGCTTTATATTACGGAGATCTGTTACTTGACTATCCTAGGGGAGGAGGTGTAACTGTTCCTACTCCCCTTTAGAGTATCTTGGGCAAATTTAATCAGGTATAGGTTAGACGGCTAGTTCCATAGAGGAATCCATGGCTTCCCTGGAAATCTGCCTTCTGGAGGTTCTGTATTGCCCCATATTTCAGGAAGACATCTGTTCAAAGCAGAAATACAGAGAATCACTAACAATGCCCATCAGTGGGCATCTAGGGCTCCTAGAACATGTCCAAAACCAAAAGGAAGGTAGCCTATTGCCTCTAAAAATGGCTATGAAGTAGCAGTAGAACCTGCCAAAGGCCGAGAAGATACAAACAACCTCTTGCCACCTGCCAGTCATTTGCTATTTTTATTTATTCTACCTGCTTACTTAAAATTTCTCTGGCTTAATCATGAGGAGTTTAGTTCTATATTTAGTTACTAATCATATCAGTCAAGTTTCTGAGAAGTATACACCCTTCAGCTTGGTTGAGAAGCCACATCCTTTTGAATGGATTTGGATTGTTCTGGAACTTGCTTGTGGATGGAGAGTTACTTTTGCTTCATCCATCACATGACGTCACAACTAGCATACACGAAGCCACTAACGGAAGTGGGTATCATTCTGTGTGATGGCCCTCAGTAGTTAAAGTGAAGGCAAAAAGAGAAATATATGATATACTATTCATGTGTTTTGGGGGTGATTACTGTGATTTAATAGTAATTTTTAATGGGCGATTAATTGACCTTTTTTCCTGGTGTATTTTCTTTTTATAATCGACTAAGTCCACACTATTACAAATAACCTCTACCTGATCCATAGCTCCTTCTTGTTATATGTCTAAGTGATGCCCATTCTTTTAATTCTTAGATTGGAAAATAAAGAAAACCCTAAGATTTTTACCTTTAATTTCCTTTTTTTACATCAGAGAATCAGTGTGTGGTAGATACAGCAAATAAGAAATGACACAATAAAAAACCAATACATGTATGTGAAAATTAGATATTTAAATATATAAATAAAATTATAAAAAGTAAACTATAAAACAAAAATACAAATTTTGGCAGAATTTTGTGATTGTTTATTCTATTTAATAATCATAAGTAAATAACAATATAAGATAAATACATGTATTTAGAATAACAGAATATACCCCCAGTGAGAACAGCAGGGTTTTATTCAGCGTATACAATATCCTGTTGTCTTCTAAATGTAGAAAAGAATTTAATTCAGAGGAGTTGCCCGGGGTAAATTAGAAGATAAATGGTTAAAAATATTTCTACTTATCTATTCAGAGTGGAAAGATCTGTGGAAAGCTGAAGAATGATCAATACCATTCAATGGATTATCAAAATCCTGAGGCATTTGTCCTCACACTTTCTATGCATGCCAGCTTTGGTCAGTAGGCAAGCCTGTCAATAAATAGATTACAATGAAAAACAAAGAGCGAGCAAGAGACAATCAAAGCTGAGTTTACCTTATTTGTTCTATTTTCTGGCTTTCCTCAAATTTCACTTTCATTGTTTCATTAAATAAATGTCCTTTCTTATTTTATGCCCACTGTCACCTATATCATCTGTGTATAGCACATGGCAAATCCTGAAATACCACAGGAAATTTAATGAAAAAGAGACAGAGAGACAGAGACAGATTTCCCCAGAGGCTACATGGGAATTATATAAACTAGTTCTAAGTATTTGATAAAGGGATAAATCATTTGAAGCAAAATGTAAAATATTAAGCTAGTTTTTGGGTCTTGTTTTTGTTCATGTACCTTCTTACCTTTAAAATGTTTTTCCTGAGACACCTGGGTGGCTCAGTGGGTTAAAGCGTCTGGCTTCGGCTCAGGTCATAATTCCAGGGTTCTGGAACTGAGTCCCGCATCTGGCTCTATCTCCTCAACGGGGAGCCTGCCTCCTCTCTCTCTCTCTCCCTCTCTCTCTCTCTCTCTCTGCCTACTTGTGATCTCTGTCAAATAAATAAATAAAATCTTTTTAAAAAATAATAAAATGTTTTTCTTTCTCTTTCCCAAACAAAAGTCTTGGTTGAACTGAGGAAATCTGTAAGAGAGATAGGAAAAATAAGTTTTTCCATGGAAATGGTCTTATGACTCCCAATTAATATTAATAGCAGAAACAATTTTGCTTCTTAAGGAAACCAGGCACTCTTACATTTTTAAGATGGGTGTGGGATTACTTACTAATCACTCAGAAAAACGTGTTTTACTGTTTTGAAGATGGAAAGGTGTTTAATGTGCCATGTGGTATGCCCATGCCAGAATTTGGTAGAATTTAGATACTTCACCATTAGCTACTCTGTGCCATGTTGATTTCAATAATAGCTCTCTGAGAAAGTTAGCAAAATTCTAATTTTCAGAGTACCAAGCTAAAGTTTCATCTAATTTCTCTCTTTCCATTAGACTGTACGGCTTTCCTAAATATAGAAAACTTCAACATATGCAGAGGGGTAGGGCAAAATTTAGTTTGTGCCAGACCCCAACTGGGAAAATGCCTCCTTCAGATGCCATTTTGCTAGGAGGGTACTTAGATTTCTGCCCTTTCTGAGGATCTGGGTCACTAGTGTAAATGATGTCTGGGCTTCCTGAGATCAATGGCATTACCTGGTAAGTGTTACCTGCTGGAAATTTTATAAATACATTAACAGAAAATTCTGTTAGAAATTCAGCCCATACTATGGACTATATAAATTACTTGAGCTAAATTAATGAAATATCAGGGCTCGAACTTGGAAGGCAATAGCAAGATGCCCCCAGAACATGAGAATGAGTTATAAATGTGTATTTGAAGAGATGTTGGAAACGACTTATCTCGTATCCATGAGTGTATCTATCATTCATGACTAGGATTAATTGGTAGAAGAAGTTGCTGGAGCTTAATCAATGATATTAATCTATCTAGAAAAAAGAATGAGTCAGTAAAAGAAGTTGGTATGGCTAGAATTCAGGGGCAGATTATAATTGATGAGGGGAGGTGAAGAGAGGAAGTCTAAAAATTTGTATCGAAGTCTTTAATAATGGCCCAGGAAACAGGGCATTTGATAAACCTCTGCATATGATTCAGGCTATTTGTCAGATGGATGTCTTTGTTACAGATGGATACATCTATTCTCACAACTCAGTAATATGCTAGCCACAGGGAGAGTTAGGATGTAAATAAACCACTTTGCTTCTTTCCATAGTTACTATTAACTCTGAAAATGGCATAAATTACCTTGTACACTTTACTAGCTTTCTGTTTCACTCTGTCTGGGCAGCTGTATTTCTTGTTGAAAATAAATACAGTTACATTTGAGTATTTACAAGTGCACTGTCTTATCAACTCTGGATACACTAAAGAAAATAAAATTCCTGTGGGCAAACTCAGAATTAGTTACAAGTATGATGGTCATTTCGAAAAATGCCATTCTAAAAGGTGCAGTCTGATTTCATATATTTGGTATACAAATATATATCTCTACCTTCATCTCTATATCCTTATTAACATTGATATAGACAGTGTTTATATCAATGCTGATATATCAATGTTAATAAGGATATAGAGGATGAAGGTAGAGATAGAGATATAGATAGAACTATATTTTCAGACCCACATTGTTTTTCCTCCCGCATACCTTGCCTATTTTTGAACCTGAGCCATCAGTCTAGAACACAGACCATCAGTCCACACTTCCCTCTATCGCTTCTCATCACTGCCTCCTACTGATCTCCCAGACACTTGTTGTTTGGCTCATAGCCTTCCTTTCAACCACGCATTCCTACAGCAGACTGCCAACAAGCTCTTTGGCTAAGAAAGAGGCAAATTGATTATTTAGGCTCAGCGTAAGGTTCAGAGGAACTGTGCTACAAAATCTAACCAAGCAGAACAAAAATTGGAGCTCCGAGAGAGAAATGAGGTGACCTGGCTCACTGATGGAGGGTAGGGAACTTGTCAGGTCAGAGAAGCCATAGGCTTGGGCTGCCGGCTCTGGACTGCTAGGTTGCAGAGAAGAATAAGCCAGAACTGGCTTAACAGCCATGAAAGTCACCATGTACTAAAGTGTTCTCCTTGCTACTGCATTAGCCCAAAGACGGCAGGATGGGGCGCTCTCCATTCCATCCAAAGGCCATGTCCTTTCTAAATTGGGAGGAAAAAAAAAAAGTACGGTCCGAGATTCTCCTGTTGTTCATGTTTTCTCCTCCTCAATCTCGGCCAGCCAGCTTCCTTTCGGATGCCTGAGTGCAGGTTGAGCTCCTCCCTTTGGAGTTGCAGTTGAGTCAAGAAGAAATAGTTCTAGCACCTCCCACGTTGAATTAGCAGAACACCCAGATCCCAAGTGCCCCATTTTCCCAATTTTTCAAAGGTCACTAAAATACACAGTGACAGGGGCTCCAGGGTGGAGCAGTCAATTAAGCACCCCACTCTTGGTTTTGGCTCAAGTGGTGATCTCAAGGTCATAAGATCGAGCCCCACAACCTGCACTGTGCTCAGCATGAAGTCTGCTTGGGATTCTCTCTTTTCTGCCTCTGTTCTTCCCGCTCCTAATCTCTATCAGTCGCTCTCTCAAATATACAAATCTTAAAAAAAAAAAAAAAAAAAGCACAATAACATTGATGTACCAACTAAGCACAGTAGGTATTGAGAATTAAATACAAATTCCTTTATCCCGAACTGGAAACTGCCCACACTGCTATTGGCAGTCACGCTACCTGAAGAACAAGACCACGCAAGTAGTAAATCAACAAATACATTTTTAAAAGCTTCTGTGATTCACGCTATTAAAATGCCGGTAAATCTATACCGGTTGTTCAAAATCCCAAAACATATGAAATACTAACCATTTGGAATCCCCTCTCACTTCTAGATTAGGACTGCTTTTCTGTAGGTGGCATCCTAACCTGGTCATGTCTTTCACTCTCACTGAATAGTAGAAACATAATCATATTTCATATGTTGGTCATGGCCTATGTCCCTGAGGATCTAGTCAGTCCAAATTGGTTTGTTAGCTGCTTGTTATCAAAGGGACATAATTGTTGAACATTCTCAATCACGGAAGTGCTTCAAGTTTGGGCCGTAAAGTACCACGTCTGAATCATTTCTATCCCTATAGGCTCAAACTATCATTAATATTTCCTGCTTCAAAACTTGGAACTTCAGGCCATGCAGCTTTTCCACAAAGCATGGCCTACAAAAATGCCTATAGCATTTCCACAAACTGCCAGTAGCCTTTAAGGACTTTCTAGACCATCCAGATCTCCCCGAATTTTGGCAGAGAGAGAAGCGCTCTCCCGGCTTGGTGATCTCTCCCCATTTACTTATTACTTCAACAATCTGTACTCCTTGATCACTTTTCTGATAACAGCACAACTCTCCAAAATGCAATTAGTTTGAAGCAATTTGGAGTGAAAACAAAAATCAACCATCTTTGCTATTCATCTGTTTTGTATCTGGCCTTTTGCTGTGCAGCATTTCAATCCGTTTGTTCCTTGTGGTAAACAGAACTCTAAGACGGCTCATAAGATTCCCAGTCCCTGGTACACACACACACACACACACACACACACACACACACACACACACACCATCTCCTAGTAATTCAGTGAAACACCAAGTAAGGTACCACTGAAACAGACTTTGCAGACCTAATTAGCTCCAAAATCAGTTGACCTTCAAATAGACAGATTATCTAGGTGGGCCTGATCTCATCATATAAGCCCTTTAAATAGGAGTCCAGAGATGAGAGAGAATTCAGAGACATGTGAAGGGTGATAAAAAATCAAGGTAAGGGAGAGTCTCTAATGCTAACGTTGGAGATGGAAGGGACCACATGCAAGGAATGTGTGAGGCCTCTAGGAACTTGTGTGGCTCCCTCTTGAAGTTGGGGTCTAAGTCCAATAGGCACAAGGACCTGAATTCTGCCCAGGGAAGTGGACCCCGAGTTCTAGCCGGGAACGCAGCCTGGCTGAGACCTTCCTATCCACTTGTGAAACACAGAGCGGAGAACCCAGTGATGCCAAGCTCAGACTTCGACCTACAGAACTACCAGCTAATAAATGGGCAGTGTGCTAAGCTGTTAAAATTGTGGTTGTTATGCAGCAATAGCATATTGTTCAAGTCTTTCTTGTCTATGGTTCAACAATTTCTTGCCTATCAATATATCATGCAAATTCTACACAGTTTGACTTTCGGTTTACTTTTAAAGCTATTGCCAAGTTGAATTCAGAATTGAATTCTACACGAGGAAGAGGGCAGTAGTGTGAGATGTAAGAAGCATACTGAGTATATGGTATTTCTCATATAAGGTCTTATACCACTTGTAATTATTCCCTAAGACTTCATTTTTAAAGATAAGAGAAATCATGACCTCGTCTATTCTCTAGGCATAAAGCACAAGCCAATTTTTTCATTTGTTATATGTATAAAAACTTTATCTAAAAGCTATGGTAAAAATGATTACCTCATCATAGAGCTGATCCTTTGGGCCTATATATTTGTTGTTACTTTGGTGTATCTATACACACACGCACACATACACACATATTTGATCATTTTTTTCTCTTTTCAAAATTTTTTTTATTTTTTTATTAACCTATAATGTATTATTAGCCCCAGCGGTACAGGTGTGTGAACTGCCAGGTTTACACATTTCACAGCACTCACCATAGCACATACCTTCCCCAGTGTCCATAACCCCACCCCCCTCTCCCTACTGTCCTTCCCCCGGCTATATTTGATAATCTTTAAGTTTTTTATTTCCTTTTCTAAAATATATGTGGACTGTAATTCTACATTATATGTGTACTTGAAGTTATAATTAAACATATAGGAAGTATTCAGTGATATGTTAATTCAGGACCTAACACTATTCATTGTTGAAACTATTCAATGAAGAATATTTTAGATGCCAATGCAGATAAGGGAACAATGATATTATTAAGAATGAAGACAATAATGGGCTAGTACTCCCAGGGTGTGACTGTTTAAGACAGAAACATTCATGCATAAGAGAAAAATGGAAAAAAAATAATGCCAAGAAAAATAAATGGTTTTCTCTACTAATGTATGGGGAAAAACAGTAAACATTACTCACCAGTGTTTTATGATAGCCAAAAAAGGAAAAATAATGTCATAAGGGACACAACATGTTATTCACTGATTAAACTTCTTTAGGGACTTATGAACACACCAAGATGACCCGGAATAAGCTTGAGAGAAAGAAAATAGGGACGAAAACATGATAACCACCTACAAACGCTTGAACATTAAAACTGAAATGGAGCCATATATCATTCTGTGCCAGCTACAATGGAAAGTGATAAGAGGAATTTACAAAGGGTCATTTTTAACGTAATCTTATCTAAAAGTCCTCACTAGATCATCTATTCTCTTTGGGATTTGAGGAAGATTAATAACTTAATGAGTTAGATTCCCTTGGTTAAAAAAAAAAAAAAATGTAGGGTTGCTGGGGGGAGGGGGTTTGGGAGAAGGGGGCCCTACTCAAATTTAAGTGGTTTTTAAAAGTCTTTATTGCTGTCATATCTTAAACATCTTTATTTCCCTAAATACCTTCTTTCTACTAAAAAAATATTTTTGATGTTTTTTTGCATTTTTAGGAACTCTTTTTGGACATTTCTAGAATGAGGGCAATTTTTTTTCAAGTTACCAACGTGATATTCAGTACAAAAACTTAGTAATTTAGTAAATGATATCCCTATGTCCTGGAAAAAAATAAATAACATATTTCTTTGTGCTAAGCACAGTTTTCACTGGCCTAAAGATAATGTAAGGTCTTACTTATAGTTGTATGCATCCTGGAATGTTTAGAAAATACATAAAGGAAAACATATTTAAGGGCTAAGGATGATAAAGAGCATTTGCAAGAATTTTAGATTTGTAAAAGAGAGCAATTCTGCAGAGACATTTTAAATTCATTACTGGAATACCATACTCAGCACCAAGGGCCGCTGCAAATTATTACCTTTTTAAAATTATTAAGTTAGACCATTTTATTCTTGCTTGAAACTAGCATCATAACATGATTTGCAAAGCATATACTGGAAATCTATTATCTCTAAAGGTATATTATTTTTAAAAGGCAGTAGATTAATTCACATGGCAAATACTTATTTTGGGTAAACTATTGAGAGGCCAGGTTCTCATCACTATAAAGACTACAACATTAGTCTTCCCATAAAATCTCTAATAATTGGTATTTCAGCAATAATAAAAATGCTCAGCTGAAATTCTTGAAAGGTTATGACAAGTTTAAAGAATTTTAGTTTTGCACTGATAAGCAGACGTGCATATATTCTGAGGTTCGGTTTGATACAGCCCTACTGGGGCTGCCTCTGGTAAGTTTCCCACAGATTACATCTCTTCCTTCTCTCTGCTTTCCTACCTTACTACCACCAAGGCCTTCAGCAGGCCATCCTCATCTCTCACCAAGACGCATGCAACTAGCCCTCACTCACTTCTCTGCCTCCGACTTTGTGTCTGTTCCATGCTGCAGCCTGCATGAGCTTTCCGAAGTGTTATTCCTTTACCCATGTTCTGATTCTCATCCTTGCTCTTGGAATAAAGTTCAGATTCCTTAAAACAACAGAGAAGACTCCTGCTAACATTTGCAACTTCATATTACTTTCGCACTGTATTAGATGCTCCTGCCACACTGAGCGAATACTTTCTGTTCTGCAAACATGATCTGTCTCACTCTAGGACAGTCTCAGTAGGTTTTCTTATGACAAAAAGTCCCCTTTTTCTCATTCACCCTCTTTCTTCCTCAGCCCACTTTTCAAATTTGAATTTAATTGGCAATTCTAGAACTTTCCTCGGTTCTCTTTGACAACGATCCCTTCTGTCTCCTAGCATTTCTTACTGAAACACGACTGCCTCTCATTACTTTCTTCCAGCAGATGTTCAGTTCCTTCAGACCTTGTACTCTCTTATCACCTCCACCAAACGTGGTGCCAGGAGCATGGCAGACACCCAATAAACACGTTTAATGAGGGGGAAATATGTGATGAAATATATTAATCAGAGTCGGACTCTGCTTTCTTAACTCTTAAATAATGGACTGAACTGGAGATAGATCTGTTCTTTCATAGCTAAAGCCTGGCTTTGTGGTTTCTGTCTAGCTAGACAGGACTTGGGTAGAGCGGCATATGAAAGCTGGGTCCATTGAAGAAAGTTTGACGAGCAGATGACTTATAGAGATGGGGCAGTTTTTAAAAAAATCACCTGGGAACAGGGTAGAACCCCAGGGCTAGTGAAAGCAATTGAAGGGTGCAGAGTTCGCACCTATAGGCTTGGAGGGAAACAGGGATGGAATGGTTTTAGGGCCAAGAGCAGGTAGCAGGCTGTTGGGGATGGGATAGCTCCCAGGTGACCTGAACTTTGGAAGAACAGTTTAGCCACCCTAACCAACCTGGAAGAGAAGGAGCCAAGGGAATAAAGCTTTTCTCCCCTCCCTCCTTTTGACCTCCTGGTTCAGTATCCCATTAGCAGAACCTCAGTGGAGGCCACAGGACAAGGAGGTCTGCAGATAACATTTCATACAGGTCTATACTCTGACACAGAGCACGATGAGGAGGGTGACATTTGGATGTCGTGGGGAGAGGGAAAGAAGATACTCACCACAATGACAGAGTATACTGAGAGTTGACAAATAGTAGCAATTTTTTTTTTTTTTTTAAACAAGGCACCAGGACAGTGAACTGTTGTGTGGCAAAACTCAGAGTTAATGGAGAGAAAAAACAGATGGGATCAAGTATTATAATCAGTGAGTTTCGACAAAACTAAAATAATCTGATCTTCCGATGCAAAAGTTAAAATTACTTGGCCTCACATACTTCTTGTCTACCATGTTTATAATCTTCAACACCATATGGTGATGCAATTCCATCACCCTTCAAGTCACTTTCCTTGAAACCATTGCTAAGTCCTTACATTCCAGAAAATCGCGAACATTGCAACTACATTATAAGCATTGCAGACTTTATTTAAATACTAGTAGAAGAAATTAGGGATGTTGAATTGGGTAAACTATGGGATTCTGCAAGTCTAGATTGGTTGAAAATTGTGAGGGTCAAGCCTGAGTGAGCCTGAATGACGTTCAGTCTGCATAAATAAAAATTTAAATATCTTTCCTTTTAATTTTTAGATTTTTTCGCTATCCATTATTGCCTGAATTGTGTCCCCCCTCCAAATTCATATGTTGAAGCCTAACACCCAGGACCTCGGAAGAGGACTGTATTTAGAAATAGGGCCTTTAAAGGGTAATTTAGTCAGGGTTGGTCCTCATCCGATATGACTGGTGTCCTTAAAAAAAGAGGATTTTGAAATAGGTAGAAGGAAGGCCATGTGAAGACATAGGAAGAAGATGGCCATTTAGAAGCCAGAGAGAGAGGTCTCAGAAGCAATCAACACTGTGAGCCCTTTGATCTCAGACTTCAAGCCCCCAGAGAGGAAAATATAAAAACTATGAGAAAATAAATATCTGTTCTTTAAGCCACCAGTCTGTGGTTCTTGATTATGGCAATGCTCACCAACACACCCCTACCATATCTCTTTCATTTTTAAGCTTATACATTTCCTACATAATTCTAGGATGTAGTTTCTCCCATGAATTATGCTGCCTCTAAGAGTTCTGGACAGCCCAGGATTTTATCCCATGATTAAAACAACAGCAAAGTAGTGAAAAAGATCCCAAATACCAGGAACCTGGCCAGCATTCTTTGGGCAATGAGCTAAGGCCTGCTGTTTCCTGTCATCAGAGAGACTGTGGGATCCACTTCATGGGTTGAAGCTCCAGCTGGGTACTTTTCTTTAACAAATAGTAAAACCAAGCAAGTCCCTGAGATTGCTGTTCTTCCGAGGTGTAAAAGTCCAGGGAGGTAGGCAATCCTAGTAGAAATGCCAATGATAAAAGCTGAAAAGATCTGAGGAAATCCTGCTAGAGAACACTTTTGCCAAATGAAAGGTTCATGCAAAACCCTATTAAAAAATCACACCAGAATTGATTACAGGACGAATCCTGAATTGCGCCATGCACTTACAGGATGATTTATAACTTGCCTTAAAAGATGTAAGCTAGAAACTTGCTGTATTGTGTATGTGTGTATTGGTATGTGGACATAAGGGTCCTCCTACTGTGATAAATAAGCTAATTATCTCCACATATCTAGAGATAGGCCTGCAGAGAGAAGTCTCGTCAAGGAGAAATCATTCTATTTTAGAAGATGTTCCAATCCATGAAACAATAATACAACCTCTATATTAATTCCAACTATTGTTTATTCACATTCGCTGTCAGTAAATATAAATCTATGTTTAAACCCTTCAGTGGCTTCTCACTGCAGGTAACATGTGAACTCTTTACCACACCCACAGCCTTCCATGAACTGGGGCCCTCCTACTTCTTCAGCCTTAGTTCTTGATGTCTCACCTGCCCCAGTCCATTTGGCCTCTTTGAATTGCTTCCTCTCAGCCAACTTTCTTTCATCTCAAGGTTTTTGCATATGCTGATCCTTCCGCCAGGAAAAATATTCCCTAGGATTTTGGCTTTGTTTATTCCTCCTGATATATAAGGGCTCAGCTCAAACAGTATCTCTCTTCCTGAACCTCAGCACCCTCTTTCCTCTCTTGTCTATCATATATTCCTGGTTGTTCCCTTAATGGAAACTTCCAGTCTTTGCTTAGCATATTTGTTTATTTTGTGTATGTGCTTAATGCCCTTTTCCTACTAGAATGTAAGCAGCATGGAGGTGGAGATCTCATTTTTCTTGTGTTACCCGCTGATCCTCAAAAGCAATTGTAGTTCTGGGGAGGGTGCTTAATAAATACTTGGTAAATAAATGCACAAAAGATATGATTTTCATATATGCAATATTATATAATCCTTGATGCTGCCAACCTTAGTGCATTTTCCTTAAAATATTTTTCATTTTTTAAAAATCTGGAAGTTACAACTTAAATAATGTTAGATTATTTGATCTTTTCGATGGATCTCATTTTTTTTTAAAGATTTTTTAAAATTTATTTGACAGACAGAGATCACAAGTAGGCAGAGAAGCAGTCAGAGAGAGAGGGGAAAGCAGGCTCCCCACTGAGCAGAAAGCCTGATGCAGGGCTCGATCCCAGGACTCCGGGATCATGACCTGAGCTGAAGGCAGAGGCTTTAACCCACTGAGCCACCCAGGCGCCCTACCATGAATCTCATTTTAAGTTTAATTTGACCCCACCAATAAATAAATCATGCTTGCCTACTCTGTGCCAGGCACCTGATGTGACTGTGGTTTTCAATTCTCTTTCCATTTCCCTTAGTTTCCTGAGACTCTGCAGCTCAGAATTGGGCAGAAGCACTGGTAAGAATACTCCTAGGATTAGCCTACCTTCAACAGGTTTATCTGTAAATTGGAGACAGAAATGCCAAATCTGCACACCTCGGATTTTGTTGGTGTTGTGGTTCTGTTTTCATTGACTTTTGTTCCTAGGAACAATTTATATGTATACAGTGGATAAAAGTCATAAATGATGATGTCACACCTTACTAAGTCCTCTACTTTACTTTCTTACAGGAGAGATATGGCAGGAAAGAGATGGTTTGAGGACAATCATTTTTGTCATGCAGGTCCAATTTAAAATTTAAAACAAATGTTTAAAAGAGCCCAGTTTAATCTGCCAATGTGGCTGACTACCTAAGGTAGGCAATGGTACCTTGCCATCAACGGACATGTTTTCTAAAAATTTCAGAAAAATGGGCATAGCAAACACTGGCCTTTTCCTTTCCTTCCTATTTCAATGCTTTTTCATTATTTGTAAAGATCATTTCTCTGCTGGGCTCTGCTTATCCTAGAAGCTATAGTCATTCCATGTGCTCACTACCCATGGTAATTCATTATGGTTAAAAGTTAATACCATAATATTGCATTTTTTTCTGAAGCACGATTTAAAAGCTGATTCATAGCTAAGGAGGAGCCTGTTGAGCCCTCAGTTTTTATGCTTTAATTCCTGGTATTCACCAATTTTACAGTAGTCAAATTGGGACATATTTGCTTCTACCTCTTGACGTAAAACTTTTGCTCTCCTTCCTGCTTCCTCATCACACTGAAACACATTTCACTTTTCTCTCCCACGAAAATCCCCTGTTTGCTTAACAACAGACAGGGACAAGATCCGAAGCTGGGGAAGATATCTGCCCTTCTATCCCAGAAGTATAGACAGTGTTAAAAGACAATATACTGGCATTTACTCCTTTGTTTTTAATGGTAGTTAAAAAAAAAAAAATTAACCAGGACACTTCTATAGTTTCAGGACATTTGCATAATGTGTAAGTGATTTAGTACTCCATGAAGGGTAGTCAAACGTGTCTGAAAAATGCAGACTTAACATCCATGTGCAAATTCGTTAAACAGTCCTCCCAATCACAATGAAAAATAAAACACAAAAGACATGTCAACTGTGATGTTGAGAAAGCTTCTAAAACAGTCATTCAACACTGAGAAGTTACATGAAATCAATAACTACACTACAGATTTACTCTGTGCAGGGAGGATGGTTCAAAATCATGGTATTTTGCAATTAAGAATTAAAATGCTAGGCACAGCGGCAAGAATATCGAACACGAACCAAGAGAAGAGAGAGAAGAAGATGAAGGTCATAAGAGATCTCGAAGTAACAGCAATATCATTATCGTGGAGGTATTTTTTAATATTTGAATAATTAACTCATAAATGCTTAAATCTATCATTCCCCCATGAACTTAAATATGATAACTTTTGGTGGGAGTTGTGTAAAGACACATTTCTCCTTGAAGAGTTTGTTCTTGGATGGCAAATGTGTGTTATTAAATATATCGAAGGATGGACGTTAGCAAGAGATCGTATGTAGAACTTGTTCACTTTTACCTCAATACCTATGGTTCAAGTTGCTTTCACAATTATAAACTAGAAATAGTATCTTTTTTCAGTCTTTCAAGTTTTAAATTACAATGTCATTACCTCTCACAAATACAAAAACAAGAAGGTAAACAGCTAATAGATATTAACTTCTTTCTGTTCCTTTTTTCTAAGAACTGGGGAAGAATTTTTCTAATCCTTTTTTTTTAATGAAAGCAGGGGAAGGCTTAAATAAGCCAAATAGGCAATAGTGTTTAGAATAACTGTGTGTTGATGTAGATTCAGACGCAAATAATAGATAACTTGAGCCTAATGATCCCTGAATTTGTTGTTTTTAGCTATTTTGAGTATCAACTTTAGAACGTAATATTTGTAACACCTTGCTGATACTATATACTAAATTTTAGGAGGCCATTAAATATAAGAGTTCCTAAATCTTACACTCATTTTTCATCTTATATATTAGTTTTCAAAAATCGTTATTTACCTTCACTTAAAAAAAAATCCTCCTGTTAACAGTACACATTTTGAATGAACAGTCAACAAAAAGTCCTCAGAAAGGCTAGGATAGTCACCATGGTCTGCGTCCCTCAGGGCTGAAATGATATTGGATTTGGTGAGGTGAACTGTATATCACAGGTACTCCCAGTGCTGGACAAGGAAATATTTCATTGCATAGGAAAGGTGGATTTAGAATTACTCTCTGTCCTCCAATGCCATATTTTATCTTAGGATACATCATTGACATACTCTCTTGATTTCATCAAATCTCTTAAAAGCTTGCTTGCTTTTTACATCCTTTTCAAACACACACTCACACACACACACACACACACACATTCACACACATCTTTGAATAGAAATCATAAAAAGAGACTTTGATTTTTCCTTTTCTTTTCCACCAGCAACTCTTCCCCTGTTTTCCTGTAAGCTTAACATTTCTAAATTTAATGATACGTGATTTGAATCCATTAGTTACCACCTCAGTGAAAGGGACCATGTTTTATTAAGTTTTGTATCCAGGACACTAACATGGAGTGCCCACACTGACTAGACAACCACGCTTGGTGAATTAATTAGTAAAATATTTCTCAAGGAAGGCTCCATCACTCATTCTTTCCTAGATCCTGTTGAAATGTGCAGTATGGCAGGCCCCTCATCATTTCAGACCATTGCAAATTATTTTTTATTTTCTCTTAGGACCTTGAAGTCCTCCACCAATATCTTGATCACCCACATCAGAACCTGAACCCACTTTAGAAAATAAAAAAAAGCATGTGTCCATGCTTTAGAGAAAAGTTTTGATTTTGCTTTTTTTGTAAATTGTTCACATAAAATTTTGGCTGTTCTAATCACCTATCAAAAATCATCAAAGATGCAAAATATCATTTCTTTATATAGGCACATTTACATTTCCACCTTATACAAGTTTCCAATTTAGGTTTTTCTATATATGAACATGATATTGTAAAGTTTTCATAAAATTTCTTTGCCTAGTACTATTTGGAAAGGTTTTGCCTTTTGTTAGTTTTTAAAGGAAATTCAGACTTGCTTAATTTAAGAAATGACATACATAGCTTGCCTAGTGACTTTGGTTTTCCTAAAATAACTGCAAGCAGTTCTTATTCAATCAACCAATCAATACATATTTATTGACCTGCTCTATTTACCAAGACTATTAGGTGCTGACTATTCTAATTTATTTGACCTTGAATCATTGCTTTATTTGGGCAACAGATAAATAATAATAATGGCAACACATCTTGTTTCATTTTTATTTATTTGTAATTATCTTTTAGTTTCTCTATTTGATCAACATCTCTTTATCATATAAAGGTTTTTATTCTTTAGGGATCGGCATTCTTCCTCATTTACTATTTATCCTGTGCTTTTTCCATATATTTTTCCATGTGTATTCCTTTTTATATATATATATTTTTCTGAACACTTAATTTGTGCTTTACTTATATATATCTGATCCTTGATATTTCATTTAATTTTTAAGAAAATAATCTCTTCTTTTAAAAAATGTTAAAAATAGAGCTCCCAGAGCCAAATCCCTGTTCTTTCTCAATCCATTACATAATAATTTTAATCTCCCTCAAACTGCAAAATTTACTATGTGTAGCAGGAGCAAAATCATTATACATCCAGACGCCTCAACTATAAAATTTTAATGCTTTGTCCTTTGCCCTATTTATTCCTGATATGAAAAGAGGATGCTTTCCTCTTAAATTTCAGAGAGGAAGTTCGACTTTGTAAGATGCCCGTATCCTGCACCCTGTAACAACTTCAGATAATCAGTACTACATTTCTCTAGCAGGTTCTCATTTTCGTTTTGAATTTCTTCTAATGAAAAAAAGCCTACACCAGTCTCTTATTTTCTGATTAGAATTTGCTTTGGATGTCACTATGCAGACAAACTGATATGTGAAGCTGAATAATCATCTGAATAGGCTGATCAAAATAAGTTATCATGGCCAGACAGGGCAGAGGTTTTGAGGGTAGAAGGGTCTTTAAGGCTTGTCTAGTTCAATGACCTCAAGCCCTACAGAGGTTAAAACAGAGCCCACGGAGAAGAGACTTACCCATCTTCTTAGATCTCAATCCAGTTCTCCAATACTCTTCTTCACCTCACTGGCTTAAGCTTTTAGAAACAGTTTTTCTTTTTCCCTAAATTTTATTTATTTTTACTTTTCTCCCAGAAAAGCCTGGGAGAAAAGTGTCTTCTATCAACTACTACTTGGTTCTGCTATTCTCCCCTCCCAGCTTAGTGGGAAAGCTTGTGTTCCCTTGCTGTGAATCAACATAAATCATGTTCTTTCATTATTTTTCTTATTTTACTCCTGCTGTACAGAATAAGAGCAAGAGAAGTTCCTATAGCTACTGGACTATCCTCTATTGACTTATGTAAAAGTATTTCTTTCCAAGTAAAGATATCTCTGCTTTCCTTCAGCAAAACAGTTGGAGACAAAAAATAAGATGGTTTAGATGTATTTGCGACCCCACATGACCTTGTACGTTGTGCTTAATGCATTTCTGATGAATTATTATTTTGGCCATTCATTAAGGCAAGCCATCGTTGAGAAGTATGTGGTTAAAGAAAAGCACAAACTTAAAAATACCAAGAGCTATCCCATAACAGTGCCATGTTCACACCTTAAAATCGCTTTTTTTGTACATACAGACACCAGGAAAATATCCTTCCTTACTCTTTTCTTATCCCTCTACCCCTATTTTCTTTACTCACACCTTTCACAAAATATGAGCAGCTTGCTGTGCTCATTCTTCATACTATTATTTACATTTTTAAAGTCAAGGTTGACTGCATTTCTTATGCTTAGCCCAATAATATCTGCCCTGTGATGGTGAAGCCCTCTTTCCACAAAAGCACTCATGATTTGAGGCAGGAAGTCCTTTTATGACTATAATTGCTACTAACCTACACATTAAAGGATCAATGATCCAGAAGCTTCATATTTGCCTGGAAACAGTCAATAGTTAAACATTTTAAGGAAATCACAGAACTAAACAAAATTAATAGACTAGAGAATTTAGAAACATGCTGTGAACCAATGTTTCAGAAATAATTCACTACACAAAAATTAAATTAGTTTAACTACAAAAAAAATTTTTTTTTAAAGCAGTATTCTCATTTAACCATATAACTCCCAACCAAAGGCCATGAGATGTGTCTTACAGTGATGCTTGTTATACACTTTTAGGTGATTCTTTGAAACTTTACTCATCAAACTTGGATATTTAAAAAAAAAAACACCTCAATTTTCTTAGTCATTAAAAATATTTGTAACTGCTTTGGACACAGAATTAGGAGTAGAAGACAGTTCATACTTCTCAGTGTTTGATTTGGTGTGATGGTAAGATGAATGAAATAGAGGCTAACCCAACAGTAGTCTGGCAATGCCTAGCAGCACGTCAATCACGCAAACTCAATCAGAGGTTGACCTGATCCTGCCCAGTTTCCCCACTGGCTACAAAAACTTTAATAATTTAGAAATAATAGAGTTATAATGATATTCTTGCTCAAAGTCTTTTGCAAAAGAAAGGGCGCAGGTCACCAAAGTTGTATAACTTCCAGCATCCAAGATGCAGAGTCCACTGCTCTAATAATGGTCACAACTCCAAGATTTCCTAGAACACCAAATGACACCCTTAGGACCAAACTGAAAGCGACTAAGTTAAATTGGTTAATTCACTCAACAACCACTCACCAATTGCCTACCAGTCAAATACAGCTCAGGGACACCACCTAGTTTCTTTAGAAGTCCCCCTGCAAAGAAAGAGGTTCATTCTAGTGGTGAATAAGGACCTTCATTGCATGGAGGACAGATATTGTCTGAGCTCAATATTAATAACAAACCAGCAGACATATACATTAAAAATAAAACTCTTATTTGAGAAGAATCAGGCTCTGTTTCAAAGAGTATTCTTTCAAAGAGAGTATTCACAGTATTTCCTCAATTAACCAAATTCCCTACCCGCCCTTCCTCCCCTGACCTTCTCCCCTCCATAAGTTATCTCTAAGCCCCATCGGTAAGAATGAGACCTACTCAGTGCAGAAACTGGGTAAGAGCTCAGTTTGAAAAAAATATACATTCTAATGTAGCCGTGGGGTAGGCTTAGCCACTTATTACTTTTAAAACGTTTTTCTTTAGTTCGTAAAAACTGCCTAAACCACTGCCTGGTCAAGGATTTTGTCCATTTTATTTGCTCTAGTTCCGTCAAATTGTTGCTAGCACAACTTTTGTACTTAAAATTTACGTCTTTTAAAGATTTAATCTTTTTAAAATCTCAGTGCATGGTTCGTTTCCTTTAATGATAAAAGAATATTCATCCTAATCTTGGTCTTTGCAAAGCCCTTTGCGAACTGCCAACTTCAGCTTGTTCACCGTTGAAATGCGTGGCCTGAGAGATCTCAGAGGACTGGAATATTGGAAATGGTCACTCTGATCTTTTTTAAGGACGCCCTGCTTTACACAGACCTTCTAAGGAACCCACCCTGGACACACACTCCTGTATTGTACCTACTAACCCACCATCATCTGAGTGTGTGTGTGTGTGTGTGGTGTATTTGTGAAGCAAAAGAAATTCTAAGGCTTTGGAGTCCGTGTTTGCCATAACCTACTAACCTATTGATGTGTGCTTCGGGTGTTTCTAGAACAACACCTGGGAAAGGAATCTGGGACGGGGCGGAGGTGAAGAGGGGAAGGGGAATCCGGAAAGGGCGAGGATAATTACTTCCTAAACCCGGACTGGGTGGCACTCGAGCCTCCGCAGCGCCGGGGCCGGGAGACAGGGCAGAGGGGCCGGCGGGGGACAAGCCAGAAAGTCGGGGGACGGGAGGACAGCGGCGGCGGAGCAGCGGGCGGCGGGGCGAGCAGCGGGCGACGGGGCGGGCGGCGCGCGGCCGGGGAGATAAAAGCGGGAGGCGGAGCCGCCGGGGCGGGCGGGGGCGCGGCGGCCGCGGCGGGAACCGAGCGCGAGCGGGAGCGGGCTCGAGCCGAGGCGGCGCCGCAGCCAGCCGGGCGGACGGGCGAGGGCGAGCGCCGGGCTCCGCGCTGCCCCTGCTCCCGGCGCGCCGCACCCGCCCTTGCGCCCCCGACGGCCCGCGGCGGGGAGGAGTCCACCGAGTTTGCCCCGGAGCGCGGGGAAGTTTCCCGCGAAGCTCCGCTCCCGGAAAAGGGGGACCAGCCGGCGGCCGCTCTCGAGGTGAGCGCACCGGCGTGGGGCCAGGGGTGCGGGGAGCGCGGAGCAGCCGCGGTCGAGGGGTCTGCAGGGGCGGGGGAGTGCGTCCTCACCTTTTCAGGTACTTCGCCTCGGTCCAATGGGGAAGGCATCTTTCTTTTCCTTTTGACCCCGTCTTTCCCTCCGTTCTCCCCCCGCCCCATATTTGAACCCACTTCCGTTCACTTTATTGGACCGGCTCGGAGGGGCGGCGTGTCGGGGAGGTGGAGGGGACGGGCCGCGGGAGGGGCGCGCGGGAGGAGGACGCGCGGCGGAACTTCGCTCCCTGCGCTGGGTTCCCGGGCCCGGCGGGGCGCCCGGGAGTCCCGGGATTCCGGTGCGAGTCCGCACTTGGCGCCAGCGGGGCTTGGCAGGAGGGCACCCCAGGGCACAGTATTGAGTTTCCGATGCCGGTTGATCCGGTCCTCCGGCCTGTTTGGCAGAAAGAGGAGCATCTCTGCAGCGGTGCCTCTCTCGCATCGGGACCTTGCGGAAGCTTCGGCGAGGGCTGAGGACAAGGTGGGAGGGAAGTTAGGGGCCTCGGAGCCCGGACGGACCAGGCCCCAGCAGAAGGGTTGGGAGACGTGATGCGGGGGGAAGACTGGAGTGGGTTGGGGAGAGTAGGGACGGCGTGATTGTTTGGTCGCTGCTGCGGTTACTTTCGCACGGTTACCCGCTCCCCCTTCTGCCCCGCTTGGACAGCCTGTCAGCATATTTCTGTTAGAGGGCTCCAAGGTGTTCTCTTTGATGGCTGTCAGGAGTTATTTCCAACTAAGTTCACAGGTGCGAAGCCTCAGCCGCTGCTCCCCGCGATCCACCCCCAACTTCCCTCCCACAGGCAAACTGTTCCTGAATCGTTCCCAGGGTTTTGAAAGGGATGGCAAGTAAATAATAGAGTTCGTGTTTGCGTGACTTTCCCCCCATTGTGTTATCAGAACCAAATCAAAACACTGGGGATGTTTAATAAGACTCCCCTGCAGCAGTTTTTATAGTAATTAAGAATATTATTTACAGTGTTTATTTTTTCAGCGCTTTAACTCCAAACACTGCATCAGTCTCTCTATATACAGCTCTGTCTGGACTGTCACTGTGTCACTGGGTTTAAAGGACACTGGCCTCTTTTGCACTCACGTATACACACCAAAATAGAGGGTGACAATATTCAATATTTATCTGTCTTCTTGATTCAGTGGTCTGGCACCTGCCGATTCCAGTACACAATTATAACACCATATGCCTGTCTACCAAATTGAGGATAAGGAGAATGTTATTGTTTTTCATGTGCAGGACTACCCTGGACTACCAGATTTTATTATTGCTTAAGGGATTTTTAACAGCTTCAGTCAAAGTGAATGAAATATACAGAACAAAATTACAGTTCTACCCCGTGCATTCAAAAGGAATACAATTCCTGGACACTCATAGTTGACTAGTTATCAAGGAAAAATTAAAATCCTTTCATCACACAGAAAACATTTTGATTGAATATGGTCAGTAAGAAATAGCACACACTGAATATTCTGAGAAAGCAAGAAGAATTTTCCTTGTGCCTCATTTGAGTTTTATCTCCTTTATTACAGTAGCATCCTCTAGAAAATGAGCACCTTGCAGATAGATGTTGGTACGTACTGACTAAATACCATATTTTTTAATACAGAGGCTTGGTGACAGTCCAAAACCATAAATGTTTTAAATCATTACCAACCATCTGTTCTCTCCCTCTCACTTAAAAGCGCAATCTTTTATTTTCACAGGTATCAAAACATATATCCTCATTTCCTACATTTCCATGAATTTTATCCCCAAACTGCAGTGATATCTGATGTTGACCCGAGTTTGGCAACTGTTGTGTTAAGCTCCTCTCCTTTTATTTTCAGTGAAAGAAGAAATCAAGAAAGTTTGAAAGCCTTTGGCCAAGGCTGGTGTATATACTCCAGTGAAATCTAATTGCTCTTTTTTTTTTTTTTTCCCTTCACCTTTTTGTTACCAAACAGAAGCTGAGAATTTGTACAGCTTTAGGCTCCTCCTGATGACATTCTTTCTCTTTCTTCCTGGCCACAAGGGTAGCATTTGGTGCTCTGAAGCAGTGCATTAAACAGCCTCGTGACTCCAGAAAATTAGCGTGGTTCCAGAAGGATATGGCCTCCTCCCAGGAAGAATTTACAAAATGGGAAGCTAACTTAATATTCCAAACCCCAGATGAAGTAGATTGAAGACATACCGCTTGTTTCCCACAGATGTTGGCTGTTGATGTTGCAAAGGATATGAGTAACATGTCTAGCTAGTATTCTTTATATTTGTGTTTGGGAACTTGGAGGAGTTTGTATGTAATCAGTGGATAGATTCACACCCTTCATTTTGTTTATGTCACCATTAGAGCAGTATTTGGGGTTTTGAGGTCCCCTCCCCTTCCCCAATCCCAGAAAACATTCACATTTAGGGATATTTGCTGTAGCTACAACTGGAATGTTAGGACATTTTTCTCACTCAAAATTAAGTTGCATAATAAATATATTGTTCCTTCAGTGCAACCAGAACACTGGGAAATCCTTTGTACCCCAGTCTAGGTATAATGTTCCAAATCACTTCCATGTTTTTAAGGAAAACGATATTGGCAATCTTGCCCACACTTTGCAAATAATATGTATGTACTGGCAGAATATCAAGAACCAAAGAAAGGTGAGGTTTCTGCCTTCTGACCTGGTACACTGTTCTGTATTGCTTTTGCTTTGAAAGCCCAAGATCCTCCCTACTTACTACCAGGATAGGGCTGAAGGGAATGAGCCCAAACTATACACAATTTTGAAAGTTAGGTTGCCTTGAAAAAAAAGGCCTAATTTAAACCTTTGGAAATACATAAGGATGTGTTAGATCTTATTTTTCTGTATACTAAAAATGAATTATTGAGGGGAAACAGTTTCACTATGTATAGTAAGCACTCTGAATTATTCATGTTAATGAGAAGAATAGAGGCAAAGATAATCCAAAATCATGGTTATTTAAAAAGTCATTTGTTTTTGTCCCTGGAATGTATTACATGTTTGGTTTAAAAAAGATTTTCATTGTTATTGTGGGCAAGTTGCCTTTCTAATTATTTTGTTTTGTTTAGGTTAATTTTTAAATGAGCTTATAGACCTCAGACACCAAAACCAATTTATAGGAAGGTGATACAGATGGGCAGCCTGCCCAGAACGGAGCTGGGTGATAGAAATAAGCAAAGCTGGTATGGGAACTTTGCAGTGGAATATATATCATTCACAGAAACATAATCAAGACTCGACTGTATACCTGCTTAATGAATTCGTTTTAAGAACTAGACATGTTCCTGGAAAAAATAAAAGTCCTACAAGCAAAATCTGAGAAATTCAATCCCACTTCACATGTAAGAGAGGTGATGAATATATATTTTTTTAAATGATAGTGGACTACTCCTGAACACCGTACAGGAATATTCTGATTGATAAATCTTATACTAAGAATCTGTAAGCATGAGATTTTTCTAAAGCATACATATGTGTGTGTGTGTTAAGGTGATAATCCTCAGCCTTCCCCAGGTACTTTCTAAAGAAGAGACAGCAAGACGCCACCAAATAAGGGGTTTGGTCCATTTGATCTCTGTCCCTAAGCTCCAAATCGAAGTACATTTCACTGAAGAGAAGCTGTCAAGTGTGTATTGTTACCGTGGACCTGGTTAGAGAAAATAGTTGAAATTCAACAAGACTGGCAGTTTAACAGATTTCTGTTGTGTTTTTCAAAAGCTCTAGGGCAAAATTGGTTGTGGGTGAAATAGTTATTTGAACAAGAAGTTGATTCGCACCGTAGCCCTGGTCGTTCAACACCTCGTTTCTAGTCACCGTTCAGTTGTCTATAGATTTTGTTGAATTGTTAGTTCTGTGGACTCCTGGGAAACCTGTAGGAAGGTTAGAGCTTATAAAAATATGATTGGGAAAGCAGATAAGATCACTCATATTTCAAGAATTCAAAGCAAAGAGGTGCCTGGGTGGCTCAGTTGGTTAAGCAACTGCCTTCAGTTCAGATCACGATCCTGGACTCCCAGGATCGAGTCCCACATCAGGCTCCCTGCTCGGCAGGGAGTCTGCTTCTCCTCCTGACCTCTCTCCTCCCATGCTCTCTCGCTCTCAAATAAATAAAACCTTTTTAAAAAAGAATTCAAAGCAAAAAGTAAAACTATAACTTTTTCAGCAGTGAGCAGAACGGTGATGAAGTAGACGTTCCCTTCAGAGGGGTCACTATGTCCTCATCATAAATGTGCCCCGTACTGCAAGTGGAGGGGTACTTCTTTCTTGAAGAAACTTCTTTAAAAAAAATTTTTTATAGGGCATGGCATTTTTTTTTTTTTAAAGATTTGGGCTTTAGACTATTTTAAAAGAAATATTGTGGTTGGAAGTATGCTTGAGACCTACAGGATATATTTTATACACATTTGTTAAAGAAATCAGTTTCTTCTGATCAGTGCCTAAGTCTTAGAATCAAAATTATGCATCTTGTTATAGAGATGGAAAGGACCTTTAAAGTAATTTATTCCAATGCCCTCATTTTACCGTTAAGGAAATGGGGACTCACAGTGATCACTGTGAACAGCTAAAGGTCACACTGGTAGTTAGTGGCAGAGCAGAAACCTGATCTCCTGACTCATTCAGCTCCCCGTGTGCTAAGTTGGGTGCTTAGGCAAGGGAGTTAACTCTTTCTGGCCATCACGGCGTCAGTTCCACATGCTAGCCACCAAACGGAATGGTACAGAGGTAGATGCAGAATGCTCGTGATTTTTCTGTCTTCTGTCATCCACTCACTGAGTGGTCCCCATGGAGCAAACAGTGATTCTCAACCCTTTTAGTCTCTTTTTTTTTTTTTAACAGCAAATATTTTGTGTTTACCCCTTCATATCCTAAAATGCAATTCATCAATAATCTAGTTACCGATTATATCTGTAATGAAAAGGAGCAGTAAAATAAAAGTTAATTTGTAGTTCACAACTGTACTAATGTCTGGGGATGATGTCACGGGAGCACATATTAAAAAAGCAGAAGCTTGCATGAATAGATAATGAATAAAGGTGGAGTTAAGACAAAAAGATCAGAAGACATTCTATACAAGAAGTACAGGAAAATGAAAGAACAGGATAGACTAAAAGTACGTTAGGATAATTACAAGCCAGATTTATTTGTATGTGATAAAGAAGAATATAATGGGAATCGTTCCAGGGAAAATATGCCAAGTCAAATTATAGATTGTCAGAGTGGAGAAAACGTGGAAGTGTGATATTTTGCAAATGAGGGAGTAAATACTATTAATATACTTCCACCAAAATTCCAAACCTATTTTATGGAACATTTTCATTCTGCTACTAGTGTGAACTCTATTTCAAGGGATTCTGGAGGTTACCCACCATATCGTCAATAATAGCAGATAAAATACTTCTAAAATGAAAATTATTGATTTGGTGCTGATATTGCCTCTACTATTATAATCTATCAATTCTACAGTTAGGAGATAGACTGCATGGAATGACTAAATTATTCACCTCGACAACCTTAATTGTCAGTCTCGGGGCTTTTGGTGGAAATTCTTATAAAATGCTTAATTGCAATTATCTACGAGATTCCATAGTTTGATATCTACTATAAGTTTAGTTCATCGGGACACTGCATGTTGTGGGGGGTATTTGGGGAACAGAGTGTAGCCAAGCCCTCTCAAAATATTCTCCAAGGGTGGTGTGACCTTGAGGGGAGCCCTAGGACTAGATAAATAAGATTGTTATTTTTTTAAAGTAGGACTGTCCTGCTTGTCCACCAGTCTCCTGCCTTCAGCGGACTAGGATTACAGACTCTCTGACCGTCAAACTCAACCTCATGTTCTGGTCTTTTTCTGTCACTGGACCCTTTAAAAAAGTTTCCTTCTTCTGGTCCTCATTTCTCCTAGAAATCCCTCTTTACTGGGTGACTGTGAGTGTCTACAAACTAATGTGCAAGCTGGCTAGTATCTTAGTTCTCCCAGGCCTTAACCTTGTTTAGATGCATGTCTCCAAAAGGCACTAAAGCCTTTCATAGAGACAGAGACGATACACACACTCACACATATGTATGTGTGTATATGCATGTATGTGTGTGTATGCGTGTGTTACATGTACACACGTGGTTTCAGGCAGTGAAAAAGTGGGAAAGAAGGTATTGTTTGAGATGGTATTTTGAGTGCCCTTGAGACATGTTGAACTGCACTGGTTCAATATTCGCTGTTGTACCATAAAATAGTGCTGTGAAGTATGCTCACAGAAGAGGCCAAGAGGTGTTACCCATCCAATAAACTGTTGTATTAGATTTTTTTTTGATATTGCTTAAAATAAATGCATCCTGTGCTAACATATAGGAGTTGGGCTGGGAGGAAAGGTATAGACAACTGTGGTGTCTTTCTTAGTGGTCTGGGTACTGTTGACACCCTAGAGGCTCTCCAACATCTCTTCTCTTTGCAAAATATGGAGTATTCGCAGAGAGATTAGAGGGTTTGAAGACCACCTGTACGTGCAACATAAAGGAGAACGTGGGACCCTAGCAACAAGGAGGGGATTGAGAGGGAAACTCAAAGATTTTCACTTCTTACATTTGGACTGGCAGACCATCATGTAAGACTGGCTCTTGAAAATTAAGAGTTATGTGAGATATCATTTCAGTATTAGCGACGGCAAGTATCTTAAACTTATTAAATTGTAAGTAAAAATTGTTTTTTTTTTCTTAGATTATTTTCCACTCCAGGTCCATTTTAGATGTCTTTTATAACATTGTATATCTTAGTCTTTTTAAAGAAGGAGACTTTTTCATGTAAATTCTTAACAGTTACGATAAGAGTCACGGGGTGTGTGTGTGTGTGAGTGACTGTGTATGACACAGTGAGAATAACCAGTTATTTTGACATAACCACAAGGTTCTGTATGTAGGAGGGCATGGTTTACCCAATCATGAGAGATAGCTTTTCCTACAAAGGGGATGCAGCCGTTGTACAGAGCACAATTTGATCTATGATTGTTTTGGTATATATTGTTCATTCTTACTGGAAGCTTCCTGGGCAATTGAATGACCTGATGCTCAACCTCAGATTGACCTCTAACTTTATTTGGTCTTCTTTTGTTACAATTTCTAATAAGAGTGTAGTGGTGCAGTGGGAATTGAGAGAAGATGAAATTGAGGGTGGTGGATTGTGGAGGTGATAAGGAAAATAAGGAGTTTCTTTCATTTGAGAGCACAAAGATCTGTGCAGGCAGTGAAATTTTATTGGAAATCTGCCTTTTCTTGTTTGGCTTTTTCCTCTTGTATGGAAAAAGGCAAAGATTGTGAAAGCAAAGCCCTCCTCCCTCTCTGTGCTGTTAACTCCACCATACAACAGAAAACCCCCTCTTCTTTTTTGCCAAATAAACAGATATTACTTCTTCCATTTACTAGCCTCATTGTGCCCCTTTTTGCTTCAATGCTACCCTTAACTGAAATCTAACATGCTAAAGAATGTAGTTAAGAAAAGGAAAAATATACCCACTCCGTGTAGTGAAAGAAATTTCAGAAGGCTCTAGAAATAGGTGAAAATGGGAAATCCAAAGAAAACAATTTCTTCAATTCAAATAAAAAATGTAATATTTACTTTTCCATTAGTTTCAGAAGCAAGAAGCTCAAGGCTCACTTAGTTTTGTAGTCATTTTTACTGTTTTCTTTTTTATCACAGAGAGAGTTAGAGCTGTGACTTATTGTTACAGCTTACTTGAAGCAAATACAGTCTGTGAAGATTTGCAAAAAATGATGGCATTGATTACTTTAAAAAAAGAAGTGCCCAAATTGAAAGGCAGGCATGATTTTTTAGAAACATATCTCTAAATAAATTTGATTTTTCCACAGCCTTCTTTGAATGGATTAGAGTGAGAGTAATTTATTCCCCCCACCAAAATCAGTTTTCCCAATGTATTAAAAAATGCTTATGTATGAGTGACATTATTGGACTAAAAGCAGTGACCATTAACATTATTTGACTTTCTAATATTTGCACTCTAATTTTCAATTAGGAACTTTTCCCATTAGAGAATGAGACTCCATTACTGTGACAGGGTTGGCAATCAGCTGGATACACTGGGATGGTCCTACTGGTTATTTGTGGCCAGAACCCAAGTTGTACTGATAGTTAAATATTTCGGGTATTAATCCTGTATTTACATTATCACTTTTGTGACTTGCTAAAAAAAAAAAATCTAGCAAAGTCAGATTTTCAGATTTTGCAGTTCAGGGAATTATAAGAGCGCTTTGGATGGAAATGGATTTGCAAATTCCTGAGCTTCCAAGTAGGAGAGATTGTTTATCTAGTACCTTGGAACTTGGTTCACTTTGAATTTTCCCAACATATCTACACTGAATACTATCCAACTAGAATTCTTTGAAATTATTGGCATGTATTTTATGCAGAGCACATATATAAAACATATTTACAGCTCAAGAAGTCCCTCTAAGTTCCCCACTTATAGAACTAGCTAAGTGTTGGGCATTTATTCTTCTCGTCTTAAATATCAAATGAAACAGGTTCAAACTTGCAATCCCTGCCCATCTCATCCCAACCTCCAGTACTCCCCAGCTCTGCATCTGGATTTTTTCCTTGACATTTCATCTCCTCCACTCCATAACAGAACCTTCATCGAGTCGTTGATTGGGTCAAGTGTGTTATAAATCAGACACCTGAAACTAATGTAATGCTGTATGTCAATTACACTTCAATAATACATTTTTTTAAAGTGTATTACAAATCTATCTTCGGCCATCACTCAAGTCTAAGCTTTGACATGCTGCTGTGTAGAAAACCTCAGGGGCTCCATCACTGGTCTCCTGGCTTCAGATATAGTTTTCCTTCTATTCCATGCACCAGGGCAAATGTAATTATTATCATCAAATCTGAAAGAACTGGTCTCTTGATACTGCTAGCAAATATTATCATTGCTTTAACCACACACACCACTTCCATGGGTTACCATTGCTTGGTAGAGCCCAAAGCTGTACATCTGATTTTCTGCAACTCAGCAATGTTAGTCTCCTCCTGTCTCATCTCTTGGATATTCCCACTCTTACCCTCCTGCTTCAGCTGGCTGACTTTCTTCTAGTAGCTCTGACTCACCATGCTCTTGCCATCCCCACATGCATGAATACACATACCCAAACATTGCCTAATTACTTCCTAGTTAGCTCCTCCAATACTAACCCAAATCCCATTTCCTCAAACGAGCCATTTCTTCCCCGTAGACTGAGCCAGATATCCTTGTAATATATACAGACATGTATTTGTATGTATAAATGTATCCATATTTATGCATCCCAGATAGTTGCACATTCACATTTATTTGGGTAATTATTTAATCAACCGCTAAGGTAGAGATCTCTTTAGTTTTGATGGCCTTTATTTTTCTAGAAAATATTGCAGTGCCTGCTCATAGTGGGAGTGTAATAAGTATTTACTAAATAAATGTTGACTCATCATCACTCTCTTTAACCCCGCATGTGTACACACAAACATCCATCACACCCACTCTCATATTCCAGTGAAAACACATAAATAAAACCTTGCAAGCTTTGAAACCCCACTTTTCTTTCTTTGTCATCTCCCCAAATATCACACTCCTCTTTCTTCAGTTTCTGTCCCTATCAGTGATTCATTCAGAGGTGACATGCTCAGTGATACATCTGCTTAGAAAGTACAGCTGGTCTATTGAATTTCTTACCCTCCCCCCACCAAAAAGCTCAAGTGTTCCTTTATATTATATTCTCTGACATATGAAATCTCTTGATAATTACAGGAATTTTAAAAGGCTTCACTTTATGAGAGTTTTATGGTGTGCCATTTGTGCATATTTTCACATTAGACAGTGATCTAAGATTGTATCGTGTTGGAAGAAAGAAAAAAATCTTTTTGAGGTTACCTGACCATATGGTCCTGTGTGTACATCCATGAGATGAAGGATAACAAAAATTAAAATAAGAATAAATATATGAAAATGAGAGAGCAAGATAAAAGCTGAGGTTGTAAGTTAAAAGTTCATATTTTTAAGCATTGCACAGAGGCTTCAAACTATGGCTAAAATAGTTAAGGAAGAGAACTTCTATACTTACTAGGCACTTACTGCATTTAGATGCTGTTTTAATATTTGTGCCTAAGTTCCAATTGCTGTATTAAAATTGAGTTGAGTAAGTCTCCTTTTTATTTAAAGCCTTCTTGCTTTGACTAGTTAAGGGGAGAATCTGTTAAGCCTCGAGCCCTTTGTGCCAGAAAATAAGGAATTGCTCAAAACTGATGGAGACACATTGGAAGGACGTTAAGAGCCAGTTTTAAAGGACTCATGCTTCAAGGCCCAATTTGGGACCATTTGAACATAAAAAGTAATAATATATGTAATGGATTAGAGCACACTGAATATGAAAAGCATCATGAATGTATAATGTGTGTGTAGTGTACAGATGGTGGTAGAAGGAAAAGCTCTGTTTTGCTGGAAAATACATTTAAAAAATGATGGAATTATAAAGTCACCTTTTTGCAACACTGTTACAAGAGTAATCAAAGAATAATCCAGCCCTGGGTGAATGGTTTTTGGGGACACGATATCCATGCTATCTCTAAATGGCATTTCACAGACTGCTTATTAACTACGAAGTGGGGAAGATACATTTCCAGGAAGAAATCTGGCAGACACCAGCTTAACCAAGTAATCACACTTGACATCACCACGGGAATGACAAATTGACGTCATGTACCTCTTGACATGATACACACATGAAATAGGATATGTAATCCCCTTTGAAGGTTATAATGCCAAAAATGTTTCACCTACATCTAATTAAAAGGCACCATTCTGACAACTCCAAATTGGTGGACATTCTTTAATGTAACCAACCTGGACACTTCAAAAATGTCAGGGTCTCACACCCACACACACGCACACACACACACACAGGCTAGAAGATTGTTCAGGATCAAAGGACACTGGGAGAGATGACAACTAACTGCAACACATCCTTCATGATTAGACTGTGAATGGCGGGAAGCTATAAAGGCTAATTCTGGGACAGTGGAGGAATGTGAATTTGGGCTGTAGATCATGGAACATCCACGATACATTTCCTAGGTGTGATAATCATATTGGAGCTGTGTAGGAGAATGTCTTTTCGGGAGAAAGGATATACTTGAAATTATCTACAGGTGAAATCTCATGATCTCTGCAGCTTCCTTTGAAGTGCTTGAGCAAAGTTACTGTTTTAAAAGTGCTGGAAAGGGAGAGGACCAAATGTGGCCAATGTTAACAATTGTTTAATTTGGGTAAAGAGTGGAGAACAGACATGATATGACTGCTCCTTGTCTGCAGGTTAGATCTTTCTCAAAATAAAAATTGGGTAAAAATATGCTGTGATTTTTAAGCCAACCATGCAGCCAATGAGATCATCATCATTATTGTATGGAAGTGAGCTAGCATGTTTGAAAGTTGTTCAGGCCATTAGTAATGTGTCCTCTCCAACATATCTAAACATCTTTCAGCATTCCACAATACTCTGTAAGTTATATTTAAACATCTAAGGAGAGAAATCCTTAAAAGATATTTGTAGGCAGTGTAGGAGACAAGGTACCCTATGGTGTTTGCCTGTAAAACCAACCACGTAACAGACACCGCAGCGTGCTGTGTGGAATGGATCCCAGCACAATTTGGGATCCAGTGTGATCCTCAGCTGTGCATTGCCTGGAAGGTGGGCAAGCACCGTTGGTGCTTAGGTATTAGAAGTAGGTCCCTAACACGCAGTACCTTACATCTACAACTATCAAAAAAATAAAGCTTTCTGTTTAATTGGTAAAGTGAGGGTTGATTCTATATGAAGCACAAAGTAAAAGAGGTTCAATTAAAAATACTTATGAAATCTGTAATGAGTTACTCTTCAGAACAAAAAAAAAAGGGTTTCGAAATAACCATTTAAAATATTTCGCCCACCATTAAATTGTGTGATATAATATTTGTACTCGGGTCCCTGTAAAAATACTCTGCACAGTCCTAAGATAACATTTAGGGTTGTATAGGAGATGTACCTTTCACATAACCAGCTGGTACTTCTTGAAATGTAATAATAATTTAAAAAAAAAAAAACCTTCTAGACCTTCTTGTGTCTAGATTTTATTTATTTATTTGACAGACAGAGATCATAAGTAGGCAGAGAGGCAGGCAGAGAGAGAGAGAGGAGGAAGCAGGCTCCCCGCTGAGCAGAGAGCCCGATGTGGGGCTCGATCCCAGGACCCTGGGATCATGACCTGAGCAGAAGGCAGAGGCTTTAACCCACTGAGCCACCCAGGTGCCCCAACCTTCTTGTGTCTTAAGATACAATAAACCAGGGGTGCCTCGGTAGCTCAGATGGTTAAGCATCTGCCTTTGGCTCAGGTCATGATTCCAGGATCCTGGGATCGGGTCCCACACTGGGCTCCTTGCTCAGTAGGAAGACTGCTTCTCCCTCTGCATCTCTCCTTCTATCATGAATAAATAAATAAAATCTTTTTAAAAATGCAATAAACCAAAGATACAAATATTAAGAGTTTTTTCCTCTTATATTTCACAAGATAGTTTATGAGTCATTATAAATTATAAGAGGAAAAGATTAGAGTTTCTGAAAAATCTGAAAGAACTGGTCTCTTGATACTGCTAGTAAATATTGTCAGGAGGCTAAATGTCACAATAATAGGAACTCCTCAGAAAAAGTAATAATTCATCTTCAGCTCATATTTAGGCAAATATTGATAATCTGCTTGAATTTGGCATTCTTTTAATAAGGAAAAAAAATAACAAATTATTATGGGGAGGGAGTTGGTTCTTTAAAAGTCTTAATTATCTTAAAATAAAGGAAATAAAAGCTTTTGTATGATTGTTCCTCGGTCTCCCTCTCCAAGTGACTTATATAACTTACATTTGTATTAGTCTTAAGACCATGGGTAGCCACACCACTGAAAAGTTTAAGACTTGAGAGAATGGGTGGAACTAAATTTTGTGATCTTATTAAATTGCTAATATATTTTTATTTCATATTTTTAAAAAAGTTCCAAGACCATGAATAGCATAAGTTAAAAGTTGTTAGAATTTACAGTAATAGAGAAAGCGACTTCTATATAGAATTTGGCATTAAAAGAGAATAGCTATACAAACAATTTGTGTAGGTAATTATTAGCTGGAAGCTATTTGTACTCCAAGTTTATTGAATATACACATATGATAATAAGACTTTGCACAAATAGAACCTTTTGGTAATAAATCCATGTAAAAGATTGTGCCTCGGGGAATAATTCTAGGCGTTAGAAGTATATTTGAATTCCCTGCACACAGAATGCAGAACTCTAAACCAACTATGTAACTATTTTTCATTCATAGTACTTAATAGGTCATTTTACCTAAAGTCTCAGAAAAACAAACAGTGGAAAATAATGTCGTTGTTCTATTTGTCCCTATATTCAAAACATTGCACTCATAAAAGAAATAGCAAAAGAGAACTGTGAGACCTTTCCCCAGAAGTGAACTAAAGTATACTCAAAATCACAGTTATCAGAAATAAATAAATACCAAATCATTACCTGAGAAGTCTCCCGGTCAGTGCATGCTGGAATTACTGATTAACTGGTTTTTGCTTTTCTGGCAACCTCTCGGTTGCCTAGAGAAAACACATTAGTAGTAAAATAAAATAGAGAAGAGGATTCTCTTTATGAACCCTGTACACTTGTAACACTTCATGGAACTGTGTATCCCGCCCCCGCCCACAAGTCAATTTTGCTGCATGTTAACAAAATAAAAATAAAGTGAAGGATCCTTCCAATTCCCTTTCCTCATTTTAGATTTTTGTTACATTTTTATTAGTATGTCAAATTTTATATTTTCATATTTAAATGAAATCAGTGCTCAAAACAGTACTTTCATTACTGTTTCCCTTTCTGAGTTACTTTGATTTATTCTGTGCTGGACTATCTTTTATTATCAAGGAATTTATTCTAGAAGGGCTCCTGTGCATTTGTTTGTTCTGAATTTTTCCTTGCCTGATAATTATTCCTCTCTTTCACTACCATTAGCCTGTCCCCTGGCCTCGAATGTATGTCTCTAGTCCATAAGCCAATTTTTCATTTTTTTTTTCCATTCTTGATGGGGGTCAACAATGTGAAATGACAGGATTTGGTGTAGTGGGGCAGTCTGCAGTCCCAGGGTCTTGTGTAGAGCATGTTGTCTCACCCAGCCTGTTCCATTTGCTCTCAAGTTTAATTCAAACCTCTAATTCTGTGCTATGATGTAATAGTCATGGCTTCCCTAAAATTTTCCCCCACAGTGCCCTCAGCTGGGAGATCACTCTAGAGCCTGTAAAAATAGTAGATGGGTATGGTACTTTCTCCAGTCCTGCAGGCCCCGTCATACAGAGATTCAATAGGGAAACATCCACATTCCCTATAGCTTACTTATGCTGTAAACCTCACTGTCCCAATCTAAGGTTTCATGGACAGTCTTTTGGAACCATGATACTATAGTTAGAAAAATCTATATCCAGCTCAAAGTTTGAGAGTATATGCACCAATTTTCACCGTCTTCTGTGTTTCCTCTCTGGATTGTTTTTTTTAAGATTTTATTTATTTATTTGACAGAGAGAGAGCACACAAGCTGGAGGGAGTGGCAGGCAGAGAGGGAGAGGAAGAAGGAGGCTCCCTACTGAGCAAGGAGCCTGACGCGGGACTTGATCCCAAGACTCTGGGATCATGACCTGAGCCCAAAGGCAGTCATCTAATGAACTGAGCCACCAGGCATCCCTTGGTAGCCTCCAGGCTTGCCAATTTTGAATAAGGTTGCTTTAAATATCCATGGGTAGGTTTTTATGTGGATGTGAGTTTTCCGTTCCTTTAGGTAAATACTGAGGGGCATGATTACTGGATTTTATGATAACAGTATGTATGTTTAGTTTTCCAAGAAACGTCCAAACTGCTTTCTGAAGTAACTACTATTTTGTATTCCCACCAGTCATAAATGAGAATTCCTGCTGCTCCACATCCTCATCAGCTGTTGGTGATGTCATTGTTCTTATTTTGACCTTTCTGATAGGTGTGTGGTCCGTTCGGTGGAATCTCAGTTGTCTTAGTTTGCATTTACTTGGTGATATATGATATGGAGCATCTACTCATATGCTTATTTGCCATTGTGTGTCTTCTTTGTGAGGTGTCTGATATATTCTTTGGTATATTTATTAATTGAGTTGTTTACTCCCTTATCATTGAGTTTTAAGAGTTCTTTGTATGTTTAAGGTAATAGTCTTTTATCAGATAGTTATCTGATGTTTACAGAGCAAATTATCTTAACTTCAATGAAGTCAGCTTTTTAATTCCTTCCTTCATGAATCATGCCTTCAGTGTTAGATCTAAAAAGTCAACATCATACCCAAGGTCCACCTAGAGTTTCTCAAGTTATCTTCCAGGAGTTTTATAGTTTTTTGTTCAGCATTAAGTCTGTGATTCATTTTAGATTAATTTTTGTGGGTGGTGTAAGTTCTGTGTCTAGATTCATTTTTTTGCTTGTGGGTGTCCAGTTAATCCAAAACAATTTGTTAAAAAAACAAAAGCAAAAACCTATCTTTGTTTTATTGTATTTGCTCCTTTCTTGAGGATCAGTTGACTGATTTTATGGGGGTCTATTTCTGGGTTTTCTATTGTGTTCCATTGACTTATATTTCTATTCTTTCACTAATACCTTGTTGTCTTGATTATTATATCTTTATATTTAGTCTTGAGGTTGAGTAATGTCACTGTCCCCCCAACTTTGTTCTTCCTCTTTAATATTGTGATGACTGTTTGAGACTTCTGCCTCTCATACAAACTTTAGAATTAGTTTGTTGCTATCCACAAAGAACTGACTGGGATTTTGATTGGGATGCATTGAATCTGTAGCTCAAGTTGGGAACAACTGACATCTTGACAATATTGAATCTTTCTATCCATGAACATGGATTATCACTCCATGTATTTTGTGCTTCCATTTCTTTCATCAAAATTTTGTAGTTTCCTTCATATAGATTTTGCACATATTTTGTTATGTTTATGCCTAAGTATTTAATTTGAGTTGGTTACTAATGTAATGGCATTGTCTTTTTTATTTCAAAAATTCCACTTGTTCTTGCTGGGTTATAGTAGAGTGATTGACTTTTGTATTTTTTGTGTATTAACTTATAACCTACAATCTTACTATCATCATTTATTAGTTCCAAGAGGTTTTTTTTGTTGACTTTTTTCCTACATAGATGATTATGTGATCTGTAAGCAGAGAGTTTTATGTCTCCATAACAAATGTATACCTTTTATTTCTTTTTTTTTTTTTTTAATCTTACTGCATTAACCAGGACTTGTTGAAAAGTGGTGAGAGGAGACATCCTTGCCTTTTTCCTGACCTTAGTTAAGAAAGCTTTGAGTGTATATAATTAAGTATAATGTTGGCTAAAGAGTTTTTGTAGCTAATTTTTTTAATCAAGGTGAGGAAGTTCTTCTCAATTTCTATATTGAGTTTTTATCATGAATTGGAGTTAGTGTTTCTCAAAAGTTTGTTTGTTTTGTTTTGCCTCTATTGATACACTTGTGATTTTTCTTTTTTAGCCTATTGATGTGAGGGGTTATATTGATTGATTTTCGAATGTTGAATCAGCCTTGCATATGTGGGATAAATCCTACTTGGTCATTGTGTATAATTATTTTTATACATTAATGGATTTGATTTGGTAACACTTTGTTGAGGATTTTTGCATCTATGTTCATAAAAGATATTGGTTTATAATTTTCTTTTCTTGTACTGGCTTTGTTTGGTTTTGGTGTAGAGTAATGTTGACCTCATAGACCAAGTTAGAGATAATTCCCCCTGCTTCTATCTTCTTTCAGAAAATATGAAGAATTGGTATAACCTTTAGTGTTTAGTAGAATTCACCAGTGAACCCTTCTGGGCCTGGTGTTTCTGTTTTGGAAGGTTATTAACTATTGAGCCAATTTCTTTAATGGATATAGGCCTATTCAGATTATTTCTTTTTGTGTGATTTTCAGCAGATTCTGTCTTTCAAAGAGTTGGTCCACTTCATGTAAGTTATCAAATTTATGGGTATAGAGTTTTGTTGATTTTCTCTATTGACTTACTATTTAATATTTCATTGATTTCTGTTCTAATTTTTATAATTTCTTTTCTTCTACTTACTCTGAAATTAATGTGCTCTTCTTTTTCTAAGCTCCTAAGTTAGGAGCTTAGAAGATTGATTTTAGATAACATATGCATTCAGTGTTCTAAGTTTCTCTCTAAGCACTGATAGTATAGTGTACCATAAATTTTGATAGGTTGTATTTTTCTTTTTCTTTTAGTTCAAAATATTTTTTATTTCTCTTGAAATTTCTTCTTTGACCCATGTGTTCTTTAAAGGCGTGTTGTTTCATCTCCAAGTGTTTTGAAATTTTCCAGACATATTTCTGTTATAGATTTCTGATTTAAGAAGAGACATTCTGTGATAAATATTCTTTTAGAAATTTTAATACCTGTTTTATGGCCCAGAATGTGGTTTATCTTGGTAAATGTCTCCCATGTACACTTCAGAAGAATGTGTATTTTGGTTGTTGGGTGACGTAATATAACTATCCAGTATATTCAGTTGACTGATCCTATTATTGAGTAAAACTATGCCTTCATTGATTTTTTTTTTCTGTTGGATTCTATTCTTTCTTTCTTTCTTTCTTTCTTTCTTTCTTTCTTTCTTTCTTTCTTTCTGATTTTACTTATTAAGAGAGAGAGAGAGAGAAAGCATGAGTGGGGAGGAGGGGCAGAAGGAGAGAGAGAACCTCTACTTCTGAGCAGGGAGTCTGATGCAGGGCTTGATCCTGGGATTCTGGGATCATGACCTGCCCTGAAAGCAGATGCTTAACTGACTGAGCCACCCAGGTGCCCCTGGATCTGTTCATTTCTGATATATGGTTGTTGAAGTCTCCAACTATAATAGTGGATTTATCTGTTTTTCCTTGCAGTTCTACCAACTTTTGCCTCACATAGTTTGATGCTCTGTTGTTACACTAGCATGTTAAGGATTGTTATATCTTCTTGGAGAATTGACTCCCTTACCATTATGTTATGCCCCCTCTTTATCTCTGATATCTTTCCCTGGTGTGAAGTTAGGAGCAACTTAACTGGATCCCCTTATAGTATCACAAGGCTGTAGTCAAGCTCTTGCCTGGGGTGCATTCTCATCTGAATCCCAGGGTCTTCTAAGCTTTTTGAGCTTATGGCCAGAGTTCACTTATTACAGCTACGGGATGAGACCCTCAATTTCTGAAGGCCACTCCTCTTCATAAGAAGTTCATAGCTAGCTTTCTCCTTCTTCAGAGCCAGTAGTAGAGTATCTCTAGCTCCAAAGAAGTCCTAGACCTACTTTTAAAGTGATCACTGATTAAGTCATGCCAACTCAAGATACATTTTATCTTTTTTGCTATGTACAACATTGTGATTTGATAAATATACATTGTGAAATGATTACCACAGTCAGGCTAATTATCATATCTGTCACTTCATATAGCTACCTTTTTTTGTGTTGTATGCTAAGAATGCTTAAGATCTACTCTCTTAACAATTTTCAAGTATACAATATAGTGTTATTACCTATAGTCACCATACTATATATTATATCTCCAGAACTTATGTATCTTATAACTGAAGGCTTATACTCTTTGACCAGCAACTCCCTTGTTTCCCAACTTTCAGCCTCTGTTAACCACCATTATACTCTGTTTCTATAAGTTCTTTTTTATTGTTGTTTTTTAGCTTTTGTGTTTTTTAGTTCGCCTAATATGTGTGAAACCATATAGTTAATAATACTATATTGTGTTACCTTGCCCCTTGCTTTTAGCATTTGTCACACTTTGTAAACATATGTTTAATTGCTTTTAGCTTGTTCTTGCTTTTTCACAGCTTACTTTTGTGTCTCAGTACCTAAACAATGCCTGTCAAATAACAGATTCTCAAAATACATTTGATAAATGACTAAAATGTTGCTATTATCATCAATATAGTCAAGAGTAGTTCCGAGATTTTATGAGAGAAGTTAGCCTTGAGCTGCTCATGTATAGGATTGAAGTCAGAAGGGAAGAAAGTTTCAGGACAGATGTCATAAATAGAAAAACAAACTGATGTACGTACAGATGGGCATGGAGTACTCAGGAATCCGTAGATTAGAGAGGATTATTTCTATTGGGGGGCAACAGGAAGTTAGGTTGCAGACCACTTTATGAAGAGCCTAAAAGGCAGATGAAAGAGTTTCTCACTTTAGATCAAACAACAATAACAAAAACAACACAAAATCTAGTGACTTTTTAAGAAAAGGAAAATTATTTAATAAGCAATACTTAAGAAAGACTGATGAAGCAGCTTATTTGTGTTGAACTGAAGATACTATCTAGAGATAAGTTATCTACCCACAAGTGTTTTTGTTCATTTATTCAACACATCTTTATGTTCCACTCACTATGTCTAAGGCACTGTGTTTGATATGGGGGTTATCATCAGCATCACCTCAAAGATGAGTCCTAAAGAACAAACAAGGACCAGCCTTGAGGTTGACAGAGGGTCTGAACAAGAAAGGAGAGAATGTTCCTATGGCCACAGACAAAAATGAATGGTTAGTTCTTAAGAGTTTAAATAATTTATCCTACCTTAAGAGTAAATTTTCAGATCAAGATATGAGTGATAAAATTAAGGAAGTAATCAAGAGCTACATCAGAAATGGCGTTGATTGTCATCATAAGGAATTTGGAACAGTTAAGAAGTGTGAGAAATAGTAGAATATATGATGGAAATATCCAGTAGACGTTTAAAAATGTGAGAGCAGATTAGATGAGTTGCATTAGAAGTGGAACATGGGTTACATTTTCATCTTTACAAAAATTAAATCATTTCATGGGGGACAAAACAGAGAAGAGAAAGTCAAACTCCAAGAAAGAAAGAAAGAAAGAAAAAAAGAAACAGGTGATATTGTTAAAGGTTGAACAAGCAACCATCATCATAGTAGCTAGAGATATGAGACCTTTCAGAATGGTCAACAGGTCAATGGCCTGAAATGGTCACGAATACAAAGAACATATTTTGCAATAGCAAGAAGGAAATAACTTGTAACCATGTGAAGGAAGTTCTCTGTGTTCGCCTGGATGACCAATTAACATAATCATTACATTTCAGTATTGATGTCTACTTTTATAAGTTCCTATGATGTGGGTAAATGATATAAAAGTATCTGCCTGTGTTGGAAAGAGGATATTTTCTTAAGACAAATAACCCCTTATATCTTACTTAGTTTTTCAGTTTACTTATCTCTGACTTTCAATAACTTCCAGTAATAAAAAAGTAAATGATCTCATTTTGAGCAAATTTTAATAAAGATCACAATTTTGGCATCCCTCAATTTGAGGGGTGTACTCAAGTTTAGTGGAAAGAATGTAATTTGGAGGCAGACAAACTAAATTTAGATTCTGGTTTTGCCTATTTTGAGTCATGTGAACTTCCATATTTTGGTATTTGCTTCCTTCTCTCTAAACAATATCTACATTTTAGAACTTGATATTTTAGTTTTAGGCTTTATCTGTTGACTTTCCACCATGACAGAAGAGTCTTTCCTCGTCTTTTTTCCTTCCTCATTTTACCACATGCATCCATCCTTCACCTACCAACCCTCCTATCTTTGCAATGTAGTGAAAGCATTTTGTTTGCATACATATTCAGTGAGTTCTTTATCAGGGCTGCATATATGTTATCCAAAGCCTAGCCATGCAGCTCAATCTAATTTTTTTCCTTTTCTACATTTTCTGTTTTCCCTGAAGTTAGTAGTGTCTTGCTCTCTCATTTGTTTAATGTTCTAAGTTTTTAATCACTAATTTGGTCAAAGCCTTCATAATTAAGTATCCTCTCTAAATGTTCAGACAAATCAGAGAGTCTACTTTCCAGAAACTTTCTCCCAAGCCTCTGTTTTGCCTAGTTTGAACTGCTTGCCCTCTACACCTGTTATATAACTTTTATCCTTTCACTACTAACTAGAAGCTCCTTTCATGTCCTCTGTCTCTCCTCTTCCGGACCAGTAGTTTTCTGTATCCCATTTCTTCTCATCTTATGCCCTTGCTTCATCAGTTCCTTCTGTAGTTTCTGGAGAGCTAAATCTTTTTTGAGAACTTGTCTGAAAATATTTGCTCTATCCACCACTTTGATTGAGACTTTGATAGAATTTGGTAGCATTTAAGAATTTTAAGTGGAAATGACTTCCCTTGAGAATTTTGAAGGCATTCTTGTTCCATTTTGGATTCCGCTGTTGCTGTCAACAAGTCTGTCATTCTGGTTCTTGATTCCCTGGGTATGATCGTTTGTTTCTCTCTGACAATGCATGGAATCCTTTCTTTATTCCTGGTGTTCTGAAATGTCAGTATGATCTCCCTTGATAAATTTATTTCATATCCCTTGTGCCAAAGTACTCAGAGATCCCTTCAAGTCTGTAAATTCATGTCCTTCAGTTCCCTGAAATTTTCTTGAATTATATAACTAATATCTCCTTCCTTTTGCTTTCTCAGTTCTCTCTGTCTGAGACTCTTTATTCAGATGTTGAATATCTTAGATGAATCATATTTCCTGGAATTTGTTTTTTCCTGTCCAATTTTCCATCTCTTTGTCCTTTTCCTCTGCCTTCTGAGAAGGCATCCTAACCTATCTTCTAACGTACAGACTGGATTTTCATTTTGGTTATATTTTTTATTTGCAAGAGTTTCATTTCTTTCTTTCCTCCTCTTTCTTTCTTTCTCTCTTTCTTTCTTTGTTTAAAAATTAAATACAGAGTCCTGTCTCACTTTGGTGGAACTAAAATGTTTTCTTTTCTCTCTAAGGATAGTTTGTTTGAATTTGTTGTTGTCTTTGTTTAGTTAATTTTGGTTCGTTTTTCCCCTCTTCTCTGCCTTGCTTCTTTTCTGGTTATCCATTACCTTCTCTCTTGCCTTTACTCTTCTGCAGAACATAGTATACCTTTCCTAGGTTTGATAGCGCATAGCGTCTTATTTCTTGTGGGTATCTATGAAAACACATTGACCTCAGCTTTTATGGTTTTTTTAAGTTAGTTATACCCCCTCTTTTTGCATTTCATTTTCTAAAAATTTATTTTTCTCTGTCTTATAATCATCTTCTCTTTCCTTATTTATATCTTTGTACATTTTTTTTCTAGTTTCTTTGCTTTTATTTTAGAAGAGTTTGAAGAGGGAATACATGAGTCTGATCTGCCACTACTTAAGTAGAAATCCTCTTCCTTGACTCATTAACTAAATTAATTAAAACCAACTAGTACAATAATAACATTAAAAGCAGCACTAAGTATCGTCCTTGAAGTCTCATAATGTTTTTTCACAAGTTTTTTTTTTTTTTTATGTTTTATTGTATTTCCTGCTTTTCTTTGGAATGCTAATTTTCAGTTGTATGTTATTCCTGCTTTTATTTGTTGGCATCATTTCAGGCTTCCCAATGTATCTATACTTATTTCAATAACTACCTCAGGCAGTCACTTTGATATTGTAATATGAGCACTATTTTTGTGGTGTGTTCTCTAAAAATGCCTTAAGAGCCTACTATATGATTTTTGTCAGTAGATATTTTTGCAGATTTATTTTCCTTTTTTAAAGCAAGATTTGTAGATTAGCACCTCTGCTGTTTTTGTTCATGTTATTTCTCTATTAAATGGTTGCAGGCTAAGCACAGATGGGCTAGAACGTGAAACAAGAGGAGAGGGAGCACATAGGAGAATTTAATAAATATTTGCATGAGATTGCTTGGAGCTAGCCATGAGTGCTTGGCTTACAAACTTTACTATCTATAAGAAACAAATCATATTCCTTTTAGAATATAATGCATTTCTAGTGTTTTAGAGAGCTTTATGTTAGCCATAGAATTTCCTACTTTATGGTAACGGTATTACCCTTTCTATAATAGACATTATACAAAAGCAACACATCAGATATCAAGATAACATATAATGAAGGAAAAAAATCAATCTTCCACATAGATATTGACTGTCTAGCTAATTAATTATTAACAGAAATAACTCCCTAATATATCTGACATAAGGAAGCGGGATAATCTATACATATAACAACAGCTTTACAGGGATGTTATTGTTACTGTGATGAGCAGAAGAGGGGATTTAGAAATAATGTAATACACAGGTGATGACATGATAATATATAAAAGACATTTTGTCTAAATGGTAAACAGTAATAATAGCATTTATCTATCTTTTATTGTCTTACCATAAAAATATTTGCTTGAAAATATGTCTGTGGGCAACTGGGTGATGCATTCTGTTAAGTGTCCTGCCAACTCTTGATTTTGGCTCATGACTTGATCTCAGGGCCCTGAGATTAGGCCCCTCAGTGGGCTCTGTGCTCAGCAAGAGTCTGCTTGTCCTTCTCCCTCCTCCAGGACCCCTCCCTGCTCAAACAAAGAAATAAATCTTTAAAAAAGATTTATGCCAAACTTTTGTTAAAAGCATTTATTACAAGAATTTTTGTACTAGAAGTAGTTTTAAATATTTATTAGTTAAGTATAAATATTGCTATTTTACTGTAAAAACTAACATTTCAAAACCAGTTTAATCTATTCCATTTTATGTTGTAGCTAACATACTAATTGGAACTACTGCTTACTCATAAGAAGTAAATGCCTTTCTAATGTTCTATTGCCTCTTGTCTTAAATGCTGCCAGGTTTTATTTGCTTTTTTTTTTTTTTTGAGGTTTTTGGGAAATAGATATGTCATGATGAAACTTTTATAATTCTCTTTCCTTCCCCCATTTTTGTCTCTCTCTCTCCTGCCTTACTCTGTTTTTGGATTATATCACTTTTCCAATCATAATGACCCACGAAACTAACTAGGTTATGTACTTCCTGTACACATTGGACTGTCTCCCTGAGAAGTAACTCCTTCTATAACTCAACATGAAAAATTCATGTCTTGCTGTCACTGAAACAGAAAAGAAAATTTAAATTAGTATCTATGGCTTATTTACATTTAAAAGAAAATTTAAATTAGTATATATGGCTTATTTACATAATACTCCAAATACTTCATTATTGTTTAAGATGTTATTCATTATTATTCAAGAGTATGTGAATAACATCTGTAGGTATAACTACTATCCTTCCCTACTGTGCACTGAAGTCCATATACTTGTTCTCTTCCAACATTTCAAACTAGTGATTAGAATAGTAAATTCTCATCTTGCAGTTCCACTCTTCAAAATCCTTTGGTCTTTTTGATCTTCTCTCAGTAATTTCCACATTGACCAAATCATCTTTGCTGGTCTCATTTTCTTCCACTTTGGGGGGAAATGGTATTTTATAGTTAATTCTTATCCCTACTCTTTCTTAAACGCTTTCCTGATGTGTATTTATTAAGTGAATGTTTTATTTACTGCCTACCATATAATAATATTCTGTCTTGGATTTGTAACGCAGATTCTTTATGGCATTTCTTATTTCACAGTCTTTTCCTTTGATTTTTTTAGAAGCTCTTTCTAGGAAACCCCTGAGGCTCTAACCTATATCCTGTTTTATTCTCCCATTTTATCTCTGGATGCACTCAAGTTTAGCTATTATTTTGATAGTACAAATCCTCATAACACTATCCATCCATTCAATCATGTTCAGATTATTGTATCTACTTCTGAGCCCTGCATTTAAAGAAAAGCATTAACAAACTCAGATGTGTCTGGAGGAGAATGATTAAGTTGATTTAATGCCCCTAAACCCTGTCCTGTAAGGAATGGCTAAAGGAATTGTGTATATTTATTGTTTATCCTAGAGTAAAAAAGATTAGGAGTAGGCAAGATAATTGTTTTCAATAATTGGAAAGTCTGTCATGTAAAAGAGAACAGATTTGTTATGAGTTGTTCTAGAAGGCTCTACCAGAACCAACTTGTGCAAGTAATGAGGAGATAGTTTCAAATATTCACTAATGAAGATCAGAGATTAAACCTTACCCATTTTGGCTTTGTATACAGTGTCTGGCACACAGACTTACTTGTATTTGAACCTAATGGTTGTTTATTGACTAGATTGAATTGGCTGGAATTGAAAGAATAAACCTCTCTAACAGCAAAAACAGAATGCCTTTTCAAGTAAAAATACCCAATCTTTCAACGAATACTTATCAATTAACTATAGTGCACCTGTCCCTGTGCTGGGCATGTAGAAGGTAAAGATATTAATGTCTTAGTATTGTAGAGCACTTCTGTGGGCCAAGCATTCTTCCAAATACTTTACATGTATTATTTCACAGCAACCTCACATGGTAGATGTTTTTATTATCCCCAGTTTTGATGTGGGGAAACTGAGGCACACAAAGAATACATACTAAGCTGCATCACAGAACAAGGAAATCCTCAAACTGTGATTTGCATACAGGCATTCAGCCTCCAAAATCTTCCTACTTAGCAACAATACACTACATAGTAACATAGAATGTATGTTATATAGTATATCATTTGTGTGTAATACAAAGTAACTACATACTTAACTTATACTACAATAAACGGCCTCCAGTAATGAAAGACAAGAGAATGTTCATAAACAAAAAGACAGAGGTTTTCTGGAATGGAATATAATCTAGTCCAATCTCTGCCTGGGAATTTCCTGGCCAATGGCTAACCTTATTCTTCCTGATGCCTACAGTCTGTTAAGTTTGTAGTCATTTGTTATGGCAGACCCAGGAAACTAATATACCAGGCCATTTCTGAAATTACTGTTTTGACTAGAAACAAAGGATTAATGTCTGTTGGGTTACACTATTTTGGGCCCAGCCCTGGAGCTAGAGGTAAGGAAGTTCTGTTCTAAATGGTGAGGCTTCCAGACAGAAAACCAGAATGGGCATTAGGGAGGCACCGCAACACCCACTTTATTCTTTAATTCTGCTTCTTACTTGTCACCTACACCTTTCTATTGCTTATACCACAGTTGATCCCAGTCGTGGACCGGAAACCATCTGTTACCTGGTACTTCTTAGGTTCCATTATTAGCTTCTCTTGTCACTAACACTCAGTCACTCCACCGGACTTGCTCACTCCCTCACCTTATCTGGCATAATCCCTTGCTGGTGTAGGCTTCACATTGTCTCGGGCTCCCTCAAACGGCCATGTTCTCCTACCACCATGGCCAAATCCCAGAACTCCAAAAAGCATTTTCCAGCTTTCTTCTGTCTTCATAGGTCCCTTTGATAAAATAGAATTTGGCCCTCTCTATGTTACTTAATATGATCCTGACGACTGACGACGGACAGGTAAATACAGGTACAAATTCCTGTGACAAGGCTTAAACAAACGTGAAAGACATTTTTGTGTTCTCTGTATTTAACACTTTAGAATAGAGCACAAGTAAACATGAAGAAGAGATGAACAATTCATTTAACAATAATCTCTATGAGGGGTTTTCTCCCCTCTCTCATACAAATGGTTGTGTTAAATAAATGTTTGCAAAGGCTTTTGCTTTTAGTCCCCCATGGTCTATAAAGACAGACTATTGTTGCCTAAAAACAGACAAATAACTCTACACTGAACATTAGGATGTAAAATGTGAGTTTAAAACTTATTCTTCTAAAACAAAGAATATAAGGGCAAAGCCTTGTCTTGTTAAAAACTTTAATTATAATTAAATTTTAATTACACCAGCTAAAAGGAGAAGGTACCTGTTAAATAAATTATACAGGAAATCAAAGTAACAAAATACATAAGGAAGAACCTATAAATTAGTGTCTAGTAAAGGAATATGTTTCTGCATTCTGTATGCCAAAACAGAACAAAAAAAAAAAAAATTGAACAATTGAGCTATCACAGAAATAGACCAGAAAACACTATACTTGAGAAACCATGCGAAAAGTGTTTGAAAAGATCAGTATTATTCTTCCCATTCACAGCAATTTCACAAACTGTCTCCTTTTAAAATGCTACTTTATAAAAGTATTGAACTGTATTAGTTTTCTTTGCAGCTATCACAGATTTTAGCAAATTTAGTGGTTTAAACAGCACAAATGTATGATTTTGCAGTCCTGTGTTTGGGTGTGACAGACTAAAGTCAAGGTGTCAGCAGGTCCCCATTCCTTTCTGAAGTCTCCAGTTAGGACCTATTTTCTTTCTTGTCTTGTTGAGGCCACCTGCATTTCGTGGCTCGTGATTCCCTTCTTCTGTTTCCACCATCTCCAAAGCTAAGGAAGGTGATTTGCCTTCTTCTCACATCACCTCACTGACTTCCTCTGCTGCTCCCTTCTTACACTTTTAAGGACCCTGGTGATTATATTGGGCCCACCCAGGTAATTGAGAATATTCTCCCTAAATAAAGGTCGGTGAATTAGCAAACCTTTGATTTCATCTGCATTAATTCCCCATTGCCGTGTAAAGTAATATAGTCACAGGCTCTGATGAGGAGGCTTCCCTTTCGGTGGGTGGGTGGGGCTTATTCTGCCTTTCACATGTACTGTCATCAGCTCATGGTCTTGATAAGTTGTTCAATGGATACGTAAAATGTTATCATTGAGGGAAGTTGAGCAAAGGGTACACAGGGACTCTATCTTTGCAACTTCTATGTGAGTCTAAAATTAATTTCAAAATGATAGCTTTAAACATTTTTTAAGGATTAAAAAATTTTTTTCAAGGATTGAGTGAAAGCATATAGAAATTATAGGATTTCAGAAATTGCAAAATAATAAAATGGATTAAAATAGTTATTTAACTTTAGAATAGTAAAAACATTAAATAATATAAATAAAGGTCACATTTCTCATTCAGTTAAGAGTAATTCAATGAAGATTTACAGTATTGGTTGCTAACACATTTTACAATAACTAAATAAGTTTAAATAAAAATGTTGCTAACACATTTTATAGTAACTAAATAAGTTTAAATAAAACACTGTCCATAATTGACTAAATATCCTTTGACTGCATATCATAATTTAATGTCACTATGGTTGATAAAAAGGATAGATTTTTAAGAGTTTATATACCTATGATAATTATCAAATAAAAACTTAATTTACTTAAACCAGATTACCAAAATGCTTTATAATTTTACACTGTAATTATACTTTCCTAAAAGATCACATATCCTGTTTGACTTAATGTTTTCTAAAGCCATCAGATATATAGTGCAGATTTCATTGTCCCATTTTTACAGATAAAATTATGTCTGAAAAGTTTACTTGGGGATTTCTGGTCAAGAGAAGGAAGTATGTTTATGTTTTAGTATCCTAGTCTGTTGCCCAGACCAGACAATGGAAAATAAAGTTAAAAAAAAAAAAGAATAAAAATATAAAACCAGATTCAAAATCAGAAGCAGAATTAAACAAGCAAAACTGGTGTAACAGGCAGAAATTATGAGTTTGTGAGGCTTTGAGTGTGGAAGCTTTGAGTTTAGCTTCCACTTGGGAGCTGGTAGATAGGCTCACTGACTGGTTTCTACAGCCCCAGGATCACCCTAACTCAAAAACCAAGCCCACAATGGTGGAGCCTTTGGAGATCTGGATAGGAGCCCAAGATATAATTTTGAGGCAAAATAAAAATTTAAAAACTATTCTATCTGAAATGAGCTTACTAATAAGAATTCCAAGATCATGAATAAATCTAAGGCTAAAAGATTTACAAGCAAAATTTAGGTTCTTGGGTACAAAATTTTTTGGTGCAAAATTTAGGCACAGTCTGACAAAAACTTTAGAATACATTTAAAATATCCGAAGAGTAAAGGATAGTTTCTAGTAAAAGTATATAAAACTTCCTGGTATGTATGATTTATCCAGCATCACCAAGCAGCTCTCCAGTTCTTCATGACCAGTGACCAGGTATCACATAAATTTTACTCTGTTCTAACACTGTCCACCGGGAAAAAACATCAGTTCCTACAGGTTAAGGGCTCAGTCCTTGAAGACATCTCCCTCTTGCTGCTCACCCCAAGCCCTACCCCTGCCTCCCTCCACTTCACATGTCAATCACAAGTCCAGGTTGTCACCCCTGCTTCTAACCTATTGACTGTAGATTGGAGGATCCCACAACCCCCTTCTCAGTTTCCATTAGTTTGCTACAAAGGCTTACAGAACTCAGAGAAACATTTTACTTACTAGATTACTGGTTTATCATAAAAGAATATTATAAAGGATATAGATGAATAGCCGGATGAAGTACATAATGCAAGGAAATATCCCAAGCTCGGGAAATTTTGTCCCCACAGAACTGGTGTGTGTCACATTCGTATGGATGCATTCTGGTTCACCAACCTGAAAGCTCTCTGAACCCTGTTGTTTTGGGTTTTATGGAGGTTTCTAATGATTGATTAAATCATTGGGCACTGGTGATTGATTGAGCCTCCAGCACCTCACCTGTCCCCAGAGGTAAGGGACTGAGACTGAAAAGTTCCAACTGTCCTTCAGGGTTAGTTCCCGTGGCAGCCAGCACCCATTCTTACTTGACCTAGAGGCTAGGTGAAGTTTCCTTGTTAACATAACAAAAGATACCTTTATCACTTATCTCTAAGGAAATGTCAAAGGTTTTAGGAGCTCTGTGTGAGAAATGGGAAGGAAGACCGAACAGATATTTTTTCTATTATAAATAACAGTACCACAAACTCGGAAAGCAGAGAAAAAATGTAACCAGACTCGAGGGGTTTGCTGCTTGGGGTGCCCCAAATTGAACACAACCCAAAGAAATGTTGAAAGCAAAGAACTTTTTGTTATTTGTTAGAAGTAAGGAGACAGGGAGATTACTTTCAAAGCATTGTCTCTCCATGGGGTTAGGGAAGCTACACAAACACTTCAGTTCAACTGTGCATGTCTAGCATGTCAACATGCTAGTGCCTATGTCATGTGTTCAAAAAATGGCAGAAAACTCACCCATAGTAGGAAATCTTATAATGAGCTAAAGATAACTTCAGGATAACTCAGAGGGGCTTCTGCACAGGTCTTTATCTCCAATCCAGCTCAAACAGGCTCATTTTCTTTTAAAGATGTGTTTCTTTATTATTTGAGAGAGAGAGAGCTTTGCGCAGTGGCAGTATCGTAGCCAATGAGGTTTATCCGAGGTGCGATTATTGCTAATTGAGAGAGAGAGAAAGAGAGAACACAGGCATGCAGGGGGGAGGGGCAGAGAGAGAGGGAGAGGGAGGATCTCAAGCAGATTCCCCGCGGAATATAGAACCCTAGGCAGGGTAGGTTTCATCCCAGGACCCTGAGATCATGACCCAGAGCCAAAATCAAGAGACAGAAGCTCAACTGACTGAGTCACCCAGGCAGCCCTCCAACTGGCTATTGGTGCAACACCTGCTTGGGCATTTTTTTGCTTGGAACTGTTGGTTCTAGAAAATGAAACACATTCCTTCCCTGCTTTTGTCCCTTCTCCTCACTTCTGCTGATAGCTTTCAGCTAACTTACTCGAGTAACTTCCCTTGGCATCCTGGCTAACAAAATGAAACAAGAACAAATGGTTATGGAGAAGGAGAAATTGGGATTACCATAAAAGTATAAAGTGTTGGAAAGAATACAGTAGACAGAATAAACACTAGAATAGACAAAAACAGAGACATTGGTAAACTGGAAAAATTGCTCAGAAACATTAACCCAGATTACAGATTAGAAAGAAAAAGCATGGTTATTAATTTTCAGAGTGCTGAGAAAAAATAATTTTTAACCTCAATTCATATTTAGCCATACCATCATTCCAGAATGAGGACAAAAATAAGATAAGTTTGTACATACAGAATCAAAGATAATTTAACTCTCAGATATTCATTAGAAGAAATATTTAAGGCTGTAGTTCAACAAGAAAGAAAGTGAACTGAGACACTGTAGCACTCAAAAATTAACGGTGAACACAAAAACTGATAAAATACCAGCAACTTAATAATTAATAATGAATATTTCTTTTAAATAAAACAGATCAGGATGAGGAAATAATTCAGTGCCTGTTTAAAGAATGCTGAAGTTCCTATGAAAACTAAACTGTTAGAAAAATTTATAGCTAATGGGGCACCTGGGTAGCTCAGTTGATTAAGCATCTGCCTTTCGCTCAGGTCATGATCTCAAGGTCCTGGGGTAGAGCCCTGTGTCAGGCTCTCTGCTCAGTGGGGAGCCTGCTTCCCCTTCTCTCTCTGCCTGCCTCTCTGCCTACTTGTGATCTCTCTCCCTCTGTCAAAAAATTCAATAAAATCTTTTTTTTTAAAAAAAGAAAAAATCATAGCTAAGAAAGTTTTACTTTTTAATTTAAAGTACTACTTAGCTAACAAAACCTTTGGATTCAAGAAAGCAGAAAGGAACAGAGACAATTAGATAACTTTAGGAAAACTAAGTCTAACACAAGGAGAAGAAAAAACATTAAAAGAAAAGACAAAATCAATTTAAATTACAAGATATTTAGAACTGAATGACAATGAAAATACTACACATAAAAAGGCAATTTGCTGATAAAGTAGTTTTTGAGGAAATTCGTGGCCTTACCTAAATGTGTTTTATAAAAAAGAAAGATCTAAAATACATGAATTAATGTTCAATTAAAAGACTGAAAAAAAAGTGAATATCCCTCAAGAAATAGAATGAAGAAAGAAATAAAGATGGGGAAAGAGATCAGTGAAATTGAGGACCAAAAAAAAAAAAAAAAAAAAGAGAGAGAGAGAAGAATTGCAATATGCTTTTAAATAAAACAGCCAAATCTCTAGCAAAAATGATCAAAGAAAAAAGGCATGAATACATAATATTAGGAATGGAAAGATCTTTAAAATCACAAAATCCCATGAACAACTTTATGCTGGTACATTTGAAAACCAAAAGGAAATGATAATTATGTGGGCAATGTAATTTTCTAAAAGCTGACTCAAAAAAGTAAAGTGAATAAACAAATAACAATTAACAAAATTAAATCAGTAATCTGATTCATTTTCCATCCCTCCAAGATTGGCCCAGATGTTCGTACAAACATATGACATTGGACCAATAGAACAGAATAGTATCTAGACGCAGCAACAAACATACATAAGAATTGGAAATGTAACAAAATCAACATTAAAAATCAGTAGTGAAATGATAACCTCAATTAAAAGAGTCGGACAAATGGTATCCATATGGAATGGATGTCTTACAACATACACAAAAATAAATTCCAGGTGGATTCAAGTACTAAAATATGAAGAGCAGAACTTTATGACTTTTGAAAGGTAATAGGGGTGTTAATATTTGAGGCTAAGGAATATTATCTTGGAAAATTCATAAAGAACACAAACTTAATTATCTCCCATCTCAGCCATGCCCTAGCCTGCTTTGTGATTTGGGAGGCTCACCACGATGTGCTGCATAAAAAGTCTTCCTGGTTTTTGGGGTTTGGGGGGCTTTTTAGATTCCACGTATGAGGGAGGTCATACAGTATTTGTCCCTCTTTGGCATCATGCCCTCGACTTTCATCCATGTTGTCCCAAATGGCAGGATCTCCTCAGGTATCAGCAGAGTTTGCCAAACAGGAGTCACTGACAGAGTCCTCAGGGCAGGAAGAAATTGAGGATGGGAAAGTGATTCTTCTGGTTCCCTTAACACCCCAGTGCAGCATCTTGTCTGTGTCCCTTAGATAAATGACAGCTCTCATCAGCCAGCCCTCTCCTTCCAGCCCCTCCAAGAATAGCTCTCTACTTCCTGTCTTCACTTCTGGAAGTGGTTGCTGTTTCTGACCCTTGGGAACCACTCCATCCTTTATTAGTTTCCCAAAACCCCGATCAGTCTTTGGAAATTACTAACCTCTCCACAATTTCATGCACTCGAGTATACCCTGTGCTTTTTTCCAAGACTAGCTACTACACCAAGAAGGAAAGAATGATAAAATTCAATTTAAAACTTCTTCATAATAAGACAACCACACGACCAGCAAGGGAAGGGAGCTGGAGAGGATGGAAAGAAAGGCAAGAAACATTTTTTTTTGTAATGCTTAGAACTGACAAAGAATTGTCATCCCAAATGTAAAAGGAGCTGCACATCAATAAAACGGGGGAAGAAATACAAACAGGAAATTCATAGAGGAGGTAAGTAGAATAGGAAAAAAGGAAAACAAAATAAAATCCCAGGGAATTATAAGTTTTCAGTCCCTATGCAACCTGTGAGCCTCCTCACATATTCTGGCTTCCTAGGCAACGATGAGGGGAGAGTTGGCTGGGAGATGGGCACCGGAGTCCGTCAGGGCAGAGGGCTGTCTTGACGCTCATCTGGGAATGACGGTAATAGGGCCGTCGCTGGAAGGGTTACAGAGGAAGTCACTGGGGGAAGAGGTTCAGGATAAGACGCAGGCTGGCACAGTATTGATGGAGTTGAGTTTCACAGTTGTCTGGGCGAGATAGAGGCAAAGTACTGCAGGCGGGGACGGATGATAGTGAACTTGGTGAGGGCAGGTGGTAAATTGAGGAAGTTCACCCCTGATGGCCTCTCACTCGCTCAGAGTATGAGGAAGAGATAGAGACCGGCAAGGACTACTGAGGTCCTCCTAAGGGGGAAGGTAAAGGCAGGTGATCTCCTGACTCCAGGGTTCTTTTGTGCCAAACCGTTCTACACCAATTTGTTCCAAACGGTCCTCTCTACATTTCATAAATCCCTCCCCAAAACTGTAGACTTCTGCCCAACTGGACAACTCATAATTTCCTTTTAAATAAATTGCCTCCAGGCTCACCCTGGGTAGCTCAGTTAGTTAAGCGCCCAACTATTGGTTTCAGCCCAGGCCATGATTTCAGGGTTTTGAGATTGAGGCCCATGTATGGGCAAGATTCTCTCTCTCCCTCTGCCCCTGCCTCCCTCCCCCACTGGTGCACTCTTTCTCTCAAATAAGTAAATCTTTAAAAATTAAAAATAAATAAATAAATTGCCTCCATCTAATAATTAGTATACTAAAGTCCCAAAATGCTTTTTCTGGAAATCAGGGCAATTTAAAATAATTTGTCAAGTTTTATTGAGATATTAACTAACATATGGCACTGTGTAAGTTTAAGATGCATGGTACCTTAAGAATAATAAGAAAGGGGGCACCTGGAGGCTCCGTTAGTTAAGCATCTGCCATCAGCTCAGGTCATGATCCCAGGACTCTGGCATCCCCCATTGGGTTCCCTGGTCTGGTGAGACTGCTTCTCTTCCCTGTGCCTGCTGCTCCCCCTGCTTGTGTGTGTGCACTCTCCCTCTGTCAAATAAATAAATAAAATCTTAAAAAAAATAATAAGAATACACTGAGTGATATTCTTTATTCATTCATTCACCAGTGGACAGAGGTTATTTCCATGTCTTGGCTATTGTAAATAACACTATTGGGAATGTGGGGGAGGAGATGTCTCTTTGACGTAGTTTTTCCATTTCCTTGAGATAAATACCAGAAGTGGAATTGCGGGATCGTACGGTAGTTCTGTGCTTAATTGCTTGAAGAGCCTCCATGCACTTCTCCTTCAGTGGCCCCATCAGTACTGTCCCACCAACAGTGTGCAAGGGATCCCCTTTCTTCCCCACCCATGCCTGCATTCTAACAGGCTTGAGGTGAGATCTCATTGCGGTTTTGATTTGCATTTTCCTGAGGATGAATGATGCTGAACATCGTAAAGGAATGATTTTTAAAGTGCTGGAAAAGAGATAAGGTAGTGAAACAATTGTGTTTACCTATCTTTTTGTGTTCATTTGGGATAAATGAAGAGGCTATGCGAATAAAAATAAATGTGTATTTTCTCTTAACAAAGCCACATAGATCCCTCTTTCAGGATTTTAATAGTCCATATTTCTCCATTTGGAAGATAGGATGAAGGATTTACAAGCACAACTAGACAATTAGCTAATTGGCCTGTATTTTGTTATTGGAGCTCCAAATTCAGTTCAGTGCAATGCACACTGTTGGGTACCGGTGAGGTTCAAGGTACTGTGTATGTGACTGGGAAGAGGAGGGGGTTGTATGAAATACAGGAAGCCTCTGACCATGGCAATGGTTATAATGCTTGTACATAAAATAGCATTATTCCAAGTAATTTCAGTCTCCAGTAGTCTGCACTTTTCCTGCAGGCGTAGAGGTAGATGTATGATCTCCAAATAGGTGTGTTTTCCCGTCACGACTGACCTTCAGGTTTGCTTAAAGCAACAGTGTTGCTCCTCCTGCCTCACCTTTGTTTAATGAGAGCCATTTCCTAACACCAACGTTGGGTTAATGGACTGAGATGGGAGAAAATCAAACGTATCTCTTCGTTTTACACCAGATTGCCTTTCTGCCTTGTGGCTTTAATCACTCAATCCTACTCACATCTGCCATAATAACAATTATGGGTTTTCTCCTGACTTTTTACCCAGGAGGATATGTCAGAGTAGAGCAACATCTCCCGAAGAAAGGAAGGGCAAATTCTTCATCTCTTTCCAGCTTCGTAGGTAATAATTTTCCCCTGCAAACCCTCAAGGAGTACCTCTTTTGGCTTTGCACATCTACTATTCCCACAGGTTCTTGTCTCTGTTCTGATTTATGCCTCTTCTTCTATCCTCTTGCTTCTGAGATAAGTTTTAATTATGTAGACAGATTGTAAAAGTCTTTTTCTTCTTGTAAACAGCTATTTCTCTGTTAGTACTGGATTTTGTTTAACTGGTTTTTCCTTACGAATCTTCTTGTGCACCCAGGAATTATGTCTGTTCATTGTTTAACTGCAGCATCAAGACAAGAGAAAGCTGGCTTCTCGTCATTTCCCTTGAGGGACCCAATCTCGGAACACCTCAAATTGCAGCTCTCCCTCGGGAACTGTTCTCTGTTGCGTATGTTTGGAAAGCCCATAAGATGTGAGCTTTCAATCAATATAAGAGCAAAGCGCCACCCATCAAATAGCAGTATGGTGATATTCACAGTTCTTCTACTTATTTAAAAACTTACTCTACTAGTAAAATCAAGAAAATGCTTGAAATGCTCAAAAGCCCACATGAAAAACAGTGGCCTCTTCCTCAGGTCACTCAGACAAGTGCATACTAGAAAACTCCTCAGGTAATACTAACAATCATCACTGTTCTTCCTTTGGCCTCTTCTGGGTAATAATTAAACTATAAGGAAAAAAAGGAATTTATAACATGACTTTTTTGATGTTGTTCTGCATAAACACTTTTAACTATTTGTTGGATTTGGGGTTTTTTTTTTCTTTTTTTGTTTTTTAAGATTTTATTTATTTATTTGAGAGAGAGAGAAAGCACAAGTGGGTGGAGGGGCATAGGGAGAGGAGGAACAGACTCTCCTTGAGCAGGGAGCCTGATGATGGATTCGGGCAGGGCTCAAACCCAGGACCCTGGGATCATGACCTGAGCCAGCAGACACTTAAATGACTGAGACAGCCAGGCTCCCCGGATTTGTTTTTTCTAATCAGGGAATCACCAGACCACATTTCCTTATAATGCTGATCTCCTAGGTTACCTTTGAAGGCCACCATTCACATGAAAATGGTTTCTGCCAAGAATATGTAAATCTTATCCTTTAAGCAACCAACTATTTATTCCCCCGCAGCAGGTTTTTAAATTTTTCCTTGCATCTCACCATACACCTCTTTTTTTTTTTTTTTTAAGGTTTTATTTATTTATTTGACACAGAGAGAGAGACAATGAGCAAACACCCAAGCAAGGGGAGCCTCCAGCAGGCAGGACTCAATCGCAAGACTCTGGGATCGGGACCTGAGCTGAAGGCAGATGCTTAACCGACTGAACCACTCAGGCTCCCTCACAAAACACCTCTTTAAAAGGCTAAATTAATATTCTCCCCCTAAGTTTTTGAGGCATATTTGGAGAAAAAAGAGAGATAATTTTTAGACACAGCAGTGGATGTGATGTCCTGACAGTGAGAAAACATTCAGCTCATATTAAGAGGGGATGTGGTCTGTGGCAAAGAACAGAGCCAAGGTCTTTCGCCAGTGCTAGATACAAAGCCATGACCTTGGCCTCATTAACTGGACTAACTGTGTGAGTTCACCATGCAGGCGACTGTATTTGCATGGCAGTTCATGGGAAGCAGGGCTTCTTAAATTGGATTCCAGTGACAATAACTAAGCATCCTGCTCTTTAAGCAATTTTGTGTGTGTTTATATTTGTCTAAGAGGGTTTGCATTTTCCTTAGATTCTCAAACATGGATGCAACTTACAAAAAGTAAGAGGGTAACATTACACTAAATGAGGTTGTTCTAAAACAAAGTCACTTCAATATTTCTTTAAACCTTTCATTACAAAGGTAGATTTCTGTAATCTGAGGTCGCTTTCTTACTCCCATGTTCTTGGGGAACAAGATTTAAAGGGGAAGCCCTTTAAATCTGACCTTTTAATATTTATCCTTTTGTACATCGGAGGGATTTTAAATGTACCCTTTCACTTGGAGAAATCTATTACTTTTACATGAGAGGAAAATGATAGATTGAACCCTCCATTTTTATATATTTTTCAGTCAGGAAGTGATTCCTCCCCACTTTATTCTATAAACATGTTTTTCAAAACTCCTTCAATAATCCTCTCTGACAGTCTTCCTTCCCCTGGCAATCATTTTGAGGTAACCTGAACCTGCTGTACTCTTCCCAGTATAGGGTGGCCTCAGTCTGGCTATGCTACACCTGAGTAAATGTGAGGGTCTTACTTATTAACTGTAGGACGATACATTCCTAAGGTTACGGTAGAAAACTGCCATTCTAGGGACAATCTCCTCCAGTCTTCAGAGACCTCCAGTTCACCTACATCTTCCCTAGCGTTGATGTGCTGCAGATTTATGCTGTATTGGGGAAGAAATGCCATCAGCAAGGTAAATGTGGATTTTTTAAAACTTCTAGGTGGCTTCATGGAAGGAACGCTTTCTAGAGCAAGAAAGGATCAAAGCTTTCCAGAGAAACAAATCATGAGGTCTTCAGAAATGAGGAGAAAGGCAGCCATCTGAAATGGTCATGAACCCCAAACAAGTCTTCCTCTCGGTGCTCATCTTTGGGGTAGCAGGACTACTCCTCTTCATGTATTTGCAAGTCTGGATTGAAGAACAGCACACAGGTAATAATTCTTTTTTTCTATTTTACTCGTAATGGTCGTTTTCAATGAAATAAGCTGTAATGTTTACAGAGCTATAGAATGTCACAGTGTTTCCAACAACAAAAAATAGACATAAACTGTAATCCCCAGTTCCTAAAAGGAAGGATGATTATGCAATTCTGATGGGCATTTGTTCCGTGGTGGGGACAACACTTGGAATTTTTATTATATCAGTGGGGGAGCAGCATGGCCCATTAGCCCAGCACAGATTGCTTGTAGAGAATTTGTCTACTCAAATGTGTAGCATGTGTCCTACCTCTGGGGTGTCCTGTTAAGCACTGGGCACAAACCTAAAAGGAACTAAATGTACAACTAAATATCTCCTTTAATTCCTTTTTAATTAATTGAATAATATAATACAGTTTACAAAATGGGCCATAAGCATCAATAGAGACCATTTATTGAAAGCTTAACAAGTGCCTAAAGTTTACAGGTATGTTCTCTAATCCTAATGACATCTTCCAGGGTGTGATATTCTAAGTTTATAGATGAGGAAGCTGAGGCTTGGGTAGGCAAGGAACTTATCCCAGACCTCACATGGGGAGGTCTATGAGTAGAGAGAAAGCTCTGGTTGTCTCTCTGCAAAGTCCATGTCCTTCCCTATACTTGGCTTCTGTGCGGGACAGGGGTGAGGGTGAGGAAAGGTGAGTATTATCGCCTTCTATAGTACAGATGAGGTAACTCAGACCCGGAAACCTAGTGACTTGCCCGAAGGTGCAAAAGCTGAGCGTCCAAAGTGAGACCCATGCCCAGACTTTCCTACTTCCAATGTGCCCTCAAAGAACCTTCTATTCAAAAAGGTAGATAAGATGCACATATATAATAAATGCTGTAGTATTAGTATGGATACTGACTTGTAAACCTAAGCTATTCACAAGTTCACAGATGTGTAACCTCTTCTGCAAGTTGGATTCTTAATTTTGAGTTTGTAATTTTTCCAAGTTGGGGAATTATTTCCCCCGGTTAAGATGTGCATATACTGTAATAAATAATAGTAAATATATTGATTCTCTTAAATTGTATTTGTAATTTGCTAGTACTTTCTCTGATTCTCTATATGTCTTAAATGATCTACTCATGATAGTGAGTGTAAATCTTAGAACCAAGTTTCCTTTAGTAACTATCTGATTGAAGAAAAGTTTTTCAATAAGACTTCCAGCTGGACTTCTGCCTTATCCCACGCTGTGCCTTGGGTTGTAATTCTCTAGTTTTCCAGGTCGACTGATACGTGTGTATTTTATATGTGTTTTATCTCTTAAAATATGATGTACGTTATTCTTGTATGAAACCTCTGTTAAAAAGATACACATCTAACAAAATCCCCTATTAACTAATGAAGTTATATACACATATTTTAAATATGCCAAGTAGTGAAAATCCAAAAGATCCCACCAAAGAACTTATGTTACTTCTTTTCTTGAGATTTTCCAGAATCAAATTTAGTCTCATCTGTCCCAAACTAAAATTGTTCCTTGGATTATTTATCTGACACTGTAAAAATCTATCTAAACAACTTCTGAGCATTTTTATTCAGGATCATTTTTTAAAAAAATAAATCTATTTAAACTAAAAAGAAAACAAAAACAGTTCACTCTTTTCTCCCCCATTTCTCCACCCAACTTGTGACAACTACCAGTCTATTCTCTGTATCAGGGGGCTTGGGTTTTTCTTAATTTTTTTTTTTCAAGATTCCACATATAAGAGAGAGCATACAGTATTAGTCTTTCTCTGACTTATTTCATTTGCTTAATGCCCTCAGAGTCCATCCATATTGCAGATGGCAAGATTTCATTATTTTTTATTGCTGAGTAATATTCTTCATTCATCGATGGACGCTTAGATTATTTCCATATCTTGACTACTGTAAATAATACTGCAGTGGATATAGGGGTACATGTATCTTTTTGAACCAATGTTTCTATTTTCTTTGGATAAATACTCAGAAGTGGAATTGTTGGATCATATAGTAATAATATTTTTTAATTTTTTTGAGGAACTTTCATACTGTTTTCCATAGGGCCTGCACCAACTTCTATTCCCACAGCTGGTGAACAAGGGCACCCTTTCCTACACATCCTTGCCAACACTTGTTATTTTTAGACTTTTTGATAAATAGCCTTTCTAACAGGTGTGAGGTGATATCTCACTGTGGTTTTGATTTGCATTTCCCTGAGGATTAATGATGTAGAACATCTTTTCATGTGTCTGTTGGCCACCTGTATGTCTCTGGAAAAAGGTCTTTTCAGATCTTCCCAGTTTTTAATCGGATTGTTGGTTGTTTTGGGGTTTTAGGGGCTACTGAATTTTTGAGGTTTTTTTTTTTTAAGATTTTATTTTTTTATTTGAGAGAGAGAGAAAGCGGGAGCAGGGAGGAGGGGCAGAAAGAGAGGGAGAAGCAGGCTTCCCACTGAGCAGGGAGCCTGATGCGGGGCTCCATCCCAGGACTCTGGAATCATGACCTGAGCCAAAGGCAGATGCTTAACTAAGTCATCCAGACACCCAAATTGTCTGAGTTCTTCATTTATTTTGGATATTAGCCTTTTATCAGATGTATGATTTGCATATATTTTCTCCTATTCAGTAGGTTGCCTTTTCATTTTGTTGATCGTTTCCTTTGCTGTGCAGAAGGTTTTTAGTTCGATGTAGTCTCACTTGTTTATTTTTCCTTTGTTGCTTTTGTTTTTGATATTAGATTTAAAAAATCACCCAAGACCTATGTCAAGGAACATACCACCCTATGTTTCCTTGAACTTTTATAGCTTCAGGTTGCATATTTAGGTCTTTAATTCATTTTGAGTCACTTTTTGTGCATGGTATAAGGTAGTGGTCCAGTTTCATTCTTTTGCATGAGACTGTCCAGTTATCCCATCACGGTTTGTGGAAGAGACTATCTTTTTCCATTGCATATTCTTATCTCCTTTGTTGTAAATTAACCATGTAAGTATGGTTTATTTCTGGGCTACCTATTCTGTTCCATTGATTTATGTGCCTGTTTTTATGCAAATACTATTCTAACTACTTTAGCTTTGTAATAAAGTTTGAAATCATGGAGCATGATGTCTCCAGTTTTGTTTTTTCTTTTTCAGGATGGCTTTGCCAAGACTAATAATTTGTTGGTTTTTTTATTGGTAGTATTTTTCATGATTACATTAAATATAAACTTGCTTAACTTTCTTTTCAACCTCTAAGTAGACATTTTTTCCTGATTTCTACTAGTTTCTTTTTGATTTACACTAAGTAAGTAGTGATACCTGAATTTAGCTTAGGGTTCAACATTAGCATCTAAGCTAAGAATTATCATAGCTAACATATGAATTATCATAATTAACATAGGAAAGACTCATATAGCTATAATCTCACCTTCTCAAAACTCAGTCACCAATCCAGAGTCTGTAGAACAGAACTCAACATACTTAGCCTGAAAAGTATGTTCTTTTTTTGGTCAGTGATGGGGACTTCCTGTGTCAGTGTTCTATTCAGTTCCTGCGTGCTATTATCAATGGCAGCATAGCCAAAACAGATAGGTACTTTTAATATTTTCTTCTGCTAATGCTCAATAAACATCATTAGGCCCAGGTTGTTTTAACCCTCCTACATGTGTACGAAAGTGAAATGTAGTAGCTACAAGCTTCTGATTTCAGGCAAAGTAAAGCCACCTTATTGCTTTTTCTCAGACAATTGCTTCAGAACCTCATAAGCAAACTGGCCTCCTGCTTTGGTATCTCTTAGGAGATTTCATCTTGCTTTTTTTCAAGCTAAATATATTTTGTGGCATATAAAGTTTTGCAACTAGACTGAATTGACATAATTCTTTTCTCTTGAGTCTCTCTGATGGGAAAGTATGTTCTTTTCCTCCAAAATCAAGCTGTTCATCCTGATTGTGATGTTGCTGTATTGAAATTGTATTTTGTCCCAGGAGATCTTTGTATACCTGAGCTGGAATAAGCCGCTTGTAACATGGAAGGACTTTCCGCTTACAGTCAATCACATACTCAGGAAAATAGAGTTGTTTTTCTTTTAGAAAAAAAAAAAAAATCACTCATTTGATTTACTTCCTCCACTTTTGATGAGGATGGCAACCATTTTTTTAAAAGATTTATTTATTTATTTATTTATTTGAGAGAGAGAAAGAGGGCCGTAGGGAGGGGCAGAGGGAGAGAGAATCCCAAGCAGAATCCATGGGGAGCACGGAGCATGATGCAGGGCTTGAGCTCAGGACCCTGAGATGATGACATGAGCCAAAACCAAGAACTGGATGCTTAACCAACTGTGCCACCCAGGTGCCCCTACAGCCATTTTTTTTTTTTTAATCAAATGAGCACATGTTCCCTCTACTCACCTCTGGATGCCACTACATCCTGTCTTTTATGTGATCTTTGCTCATCTCAGGGTCTCTGAGTTAGCTGTTCTGTCTTCCTAAAATGTGTTTCCTTGGCTGTTTCATTGCTGGCTTTCCTTATCATTCAGGGTATAGTTTAAATACCACCTTCCCTCAACATCTTATGTAAAATAGGTGTCCTCTGATATTTTCTCCCCCAGCACCTGTTTTAATTATTTCCTAATCTGACCTCATGGCACTTATTCCCATCGGTAGTCATGCTTCATGTTTCTTTACATACAGTCGACTTCTCTCAATAAAGTATAAGCTTCTCAAGGGCAAGGAACTTACACGTCGATCACCAGAGTAACTCCACCCCCTGTCCCCAGCTTTCAGGTCCTGACTTGAATCTTCACTTCACTACGAACCCCCAGTGCCCTCCAAATTCAGTGTTTACTCTTACTTCCCAGTCACCTGGAACTTGCTTCACCCAGGGGCCTTTGCCTGGCCTCTCTACTGAGCCTTTTAAGTCTCCAACTCAACTAACCTTCCGTATTATATCCTCTCTTCTCCTCACACAAATGAAAATTAGGACTTCTTAAAAAACTGCAAATGTTAAATGATAAATCTTAGGAAAACGGATATAGAAATATTTGGATACACAGATTTCCATTCAGAATTATGGATGGGAAGATACAAACACAGAGCTCAGAACCTGCTCTCACGATGCTTCTTGCTTATTGGTATGCCAACAGAGTAGTTAAGGGTTCATTGAGAATCGATTAAAATAATTACTAGGTCATTAGTGTGGACTTTGAGTGTGAGTGTAGAGACCTACTCACTAAATAATTCATGGCAATAGGCAGGTTAATGCCTGTTAGTATTGATTTGGTGTATAATACCACCTAGTCCCAAATCTCTCATTTTCCTAATAAAAATAAACTCCATTGCTAGAGCGTCACCTAATCCCAGGCTCCTCCTTTCATAAAGGAGCAACTAAAAGGCTTAAATCTGTATAGCCAATAATAACGAAACTGGCACTGAAACACACTTCCTGATAACCGGTTATTTTCCACACAGTACTCCTCCCCTTACCCTTCTGGTATTTTCCTCCTGTCTTCCCCTTGAGATGAGATTCTTCCTGCCCAATTCTCTCCTCCTGCCCTTCTTGGACTCATAATGCTTGTGAATTACTGATTTGTTTCCTAAAGTGTCTTGAATGTAGCCATTCCAAAATCCAGCTGAGAAGTCTAGAAACCAGATGCCTCACCAGGAGCCAGGACATAGGTTCGGTTCCCCAGTTGAAAAAACAATCTGCCTTCACAGAGAAGACCTTTAGTATTCTAATGGCCTCAGGCTTCAAAAGAAAGTCCACCAGTGCAGAACCAATGTCTTTGGAAATAATGTATTCTACATTTCTTTTCAAACGTAGCTTTCAGGAGTAAGTCAACCAACTAAGGGTTTTGGTGGAAAACTTCCTGGTATCCATTTCCTCACAGGTTGAAGGGATAAAAATTTTAAAAACTAAACAGAAATTGTTTCTAAATAAAAGAAGTTAGCTTTCAGTAAGTGTTCTTTCTTGTTTCCCCGAGTCACAGATTACCAAAATTATATTGAAGTATATATAGGAGATTGAAAGTAAGAATGTTTGTGCTAATCAAACAGAATTAATCACTAATCTCCCCTTTACTATTCTGTGCAGCTTTTAGCTCCATCTCTTGTGAAGTGAATCAGCCTGGGTCGTAAGCATTTGCTTGCATCTCCCCATTTGGAAGCCCACGGAGGGTCAGGCCCAGGGTGCCTGAAGCACAGGAGACCCCAATTAAGACATCAATGGAAAAACTCTGGAGAGAGATTCCAGAGACAGAGAACAGCTGACAATTTATGCAGGACTGACAATATATCAATCTTTGGCGTCATCATAACCTTCTAGATCTGTTTGTGAACTCCGTAGCTCTAGATATTTTATTTTGCCTCTTCTGAAGAATTAAACAACTTTTGAGAGACTATTCATATGAAACACTCACATAGGGATATATGTATAAGTCCCAAATCATTTAATTCATGATTATCATATTAATGGAACTGTATCTTCCCTATAGAATAGCTAAATGCACTTGCTAACCCCCCCCCCCCGCCAGCTTTTCTAAGATCAGAGTGTTGGGGGGAAGATGTACTTTTGATGGAGTCACATAGTGAATTTGGAATATTCTTGTGGGAGTGTTTTTGCTCAAGTCATGAGGAAGCCTCATCAGCTCACTGTTCACAAAAGACGACATTTCATGGTGTCATTCCTCAAGATCAGTCTGGGTGTCTGTCTTTATCTCTGGCAACTACAGACTATGATACAAAATTACACAAGACAGTTTGGTACAGGATAAATGGATGGACTCTTAATGTTGCCTGGCAATCCTCTGTTCCCTATTAAGCTTTTTCTCTCCTGTTTTCCAGAGAGAGAGTTTCTGAAATGCTGCTTTCTCTTCAGCCCTCCAAGCACATCATCTCCCCAATATCTAAAGAGACAGGTTGCCCCTCCTCTTACTTTACAGAAAAGAGAGAGCCTCAGAGGAAATTCTTAGAGCTTGTTGCTAACAGGAGGACGACAGAAGTAGACTTCTCTACTTCCACCCCATTCCTGGCTCTTCTCTTAGCTTCTTACTTCCTCCTCCATCCTCCTCCTCCTCCATCTTCCTTCTCTTCATCATCCTACTCATATTCTGTCTCCCAAAGCATCTGTTTCTTCAGTGATCTTGCCCATCCTCTATATGTTTTCTTCTGCATTTCCATTACTTTCTCCAGCACTTCCTTATATCTGTATTTCTACATGGTTCGGTCTCACTCACCTAAATTACACAAGTCAAATATCTGATGTTTCAACCAGTTTTCTTCTTCCCCCAATCTACTTCCTCCCCTTTAACTTCTTCCAAGAATTCTGTGTACTCACCATAGTCTACTTGTAACTCTCTTCTCACCCTCCCTTGCTGCAGGCTGCCCCCATCAATGACTGGTCCCAGTAGCCTGCCTGCCATCACATCCACTAAGTCCTGACCATCCTCCTCTTGGCTGTCGGTGGCCTCCAAATGCCACCTTCCCTGGACATCCACAAAGACATACTCTTCAAGTCTTCCCACTCTTCTCTGGCTGCATTCTTAGTTCCCTCTCTAGAGTACTGTGTTCCTTTTATCCTTAGATATTGACACTCCCTACCCTTGGCCCTCTTTTCTTCTAACTCTCCATGGTTTTCTCATATAATTCCATCTGTAACCTGATTCCCCCACAGTTCCCATAGTGCCACCTGCTTCCTGGGCGTCTGTACTTAAATGCCCCCCAGATCTCTTACACTTAGTAGCTATAAAGCCAAACTCCATTTTTCTCCAAAGTCTGTCCCATTTCTGGGAGTTGTCTCACTGAAAGACTTGTTTGCTCTTTCTGAGGCAGTTGTCTCACTGAAAGACTTGTTTGCCAATTGGGGTGCTTCCAATATTCTTGTTCCTCCTCCTAGGTGGATGTTCTTCTGGGCCCTCCAGTGGCTCCTGAGACAAACCTAAACTCCATAATTTGGCTGTTTAGGCTCTTTGTGATATGACCCCTTCTTAGCTCTCTAGGCTCATGTCTGCACGTGTTGCATTTATTCTCCAGCTGTGTTATGTTCCTTCCCGTGGCTTGAACTGGCCATCAGTGTGTCACACCACCTTCAACCACTAGGCCACGAGATCTAGGTGACACTAGCAACCCCTTTCACTGTTGCGTCTCCCACGCCCCGCAGGTGCTTCATTTGACCATGATAGGTAGGATTTCGCTAACTCAGTTGAAAAACATTGAGTTTTGGAAAAGAAATACCAGTACATGTCTTCTCTCGGGTGCATATATGTCAGCCCCTCAACTTGAACAACCATGAAAATGACATTTTCCATCAGTACCTATGAGAGTCCACCATATGATATCATGGAAGGAAAAGTCTGTGATGGTAGTCTGTCATGGTGACAAGCTTCCGCAAGAGTTTATCGTGCATCATTTTAGTGACAACGGAGTTAAATTTTAGTATGATTAGATTTTATGGTTTTTCTCTAGAATAAATTTTAATTTATCATTAGTTATTAAACTTCTGTTCTTTTACTCATTGCCCTCACTTCTCTTATCTTCTCAATTTCACACTTCTGAAATGTCTTTGTTTTCCAGAACACTCACTTGGGGAGTCCATCTGTGTGCCACACAGCACAAAATTCTTATCCACAGGGGGTGCCTGGGTGGCTCCATTGGTTGGACCTCCAACTAATGATCTCAGCATTGTGGGGTCAGATCCCCTAATTGGGCTCCATCCTCAGTGCAGAGCCTGCTTCTCTCCCTCTACTGTGCCCCCCCAGATAAATAAATAAGTCTTTTACAAAAGTTATTATCCACATTATCTGTGATTTTTAATAACCAAAAAAGAGGACTGTGGGAGCCGAGTTGACATCCGTGACACTGACAGCTATCGTATCTGGACGCCTCCCATTTGTTTGGACCCCATCTCCGAGAAGGAACGAAATGATCCTGTGCACATGCCATTTTCTTCTTTTCAAATGACATTTAGCTGTTGTGTGGGCAGTGGCTGGCTACATAGTTAAGAATCTTGATGGAGAGAGAATTTACCTCATTAATTTTTCAAAAATTGAGAAGGCCAGAAATTGACATCAAAAATGGTTCAGATGGATTCAGAGAGGAAGCGGCGGAGAGGGAAAATGTCCAGCTGTTCCATGCTGTGGCCGTGCACTGTGCACTGCACTCGTGGAAATGCCTAAACGTGCTCTTAATGAAAACATCACAATGATAAATGTAGAATTCTAGAACGCTTACCGTATACCACATGGGTAGAGTCACAATTAATAGTTGTTTGCAGATGGAAAAGGGTAGATGTACATATTTATATGTTGCCTGGTGCTGGGGACAGCTTTCACATTATTTTAATAACCAATTTATCGTGAATTATTAGTTCATGTAAATTAGGCTCACAATTGGCATTTATTACAATTTGAAATATACTTAAAAATATGAATGATTTTTATCATAAGATATTCGCAGTGCTTTCTACATGACCCACCACATAATAATTAGCTAAGACATAGTAACACTAGGAAAAATTCTCAGTTGAGAAAATCTTCAGATGCACAAAGCCAAAAGATATCTAGTAGTAGGAGAAAAGAATAGTGGCCAGCTTTCATACACTCAATAAACCAATGTAGGTTTTACTAAGCCTTCTTTTAAGTTTGCTCAGGAGAGAGACAAATCCATAAAGCAGTCAGCCTGCTTGTGATCACGCTGCCAGAAATACACTGTAAACAATGAAATTGCCTCCAAATTTTGGACTCAGAATTTTATGATTGACATTAAGGGTCAGTGCCTGCATTTTAGATCCATCCCCAGAAGCAATTCAATAATCAACAGAAATCAGAAGTCCATTCACTGAACCACTGGCAGAAAATTAGATAGAGACTCCCAGTTTGCTTTGGATCAGAGGTATGTCCGATAACCTACAGCTAAGGAAAAAGACATAACTGCAGCCTGAAATCCTGTATTCAAAAAGTAAGATGCTATGTGTTTGGAAGAGCTATGAAGAGTGATAAGCAATCTAGAATGGATGAGAAAATGGTGATGTAATTAGATGGAAAATGGGTCGTAATGGAAAAGTCTAATAGGTTTTAATTCTATTTCTCGTCCTTCTGAAATATTTTACATCAGCTTGATTGAGCTTGTAATAGCAGGTGTGCATTTGAGAAAAGTCCAAACAAATTCAAATTATACTATGGCAATATCCATTGAAATTTAAATAGCACAAGTCTTTTTTAGTTCGCAGCAACAGGTAGGCAGCTTTTCTCCTCTCTATCTCTTGCATTTAAATTTCATGCCCTCTGTTTACAATTGGCAAGAGTCAGGTTATCCTTGATTTCTGCCAGGATGCCAAGTTAACTTGGCTGATGTTGGATTCCAGAAGGCAAAGAGCCTTCTTCCCTGAAGCAATTTATGATTAAGAAGAAAATGAGATCTCGGGTGTATTTTTAGCATCTGGAATTCCTAAATATTCATTTATTCAGTTCTGACTTTGGGGACCCTTTGGGTTGTTCTATGTTTTGTGTGTACAGTGACTAGCACTGCTCCATGAATCATGATATTGACTTCAAACAACTGTGTTGCCATTCCTTCCAGAAGGCTCCCTAGTAAGGCTCATATAACTTCATAAAGGCATACGTCTCGGCATTTGTACTCTCTGAATATTCATGTGAGCCACTGCCGGCCAAGGGCTGCAGAGAGAAGAGAGGACTCCCCAAAGTGGGGTTTGTGGTTAGCGTCACAATAGTTCACCCGCCTGGCCCAGTGGGAAAGGCACAGACCTTAGGAGCCCGGTTGCGGTGGTGGCTTTGCCAAATGTAGTCTTGTTGCTGGACTCTGGCTCTTTTGTCAAATCCTAACAGACCACATTCCTGATATCAGTGCATAAAAATGGCATCTTGTATCGCCACAACGTTTATGTCTGCTTCGGAGCAAGCTGCTCACCAGCCATCTTGAGAACTAATAGGGTGTCCTGGGGAAATGAGTAGATCATCCTTTGTCTTTGACATTTTCTCCCCATTACCTCTTAGCCCTTCCCCAGATTTCTCCTTTCTTTCTGCTGTGTTTCTGTAGAATTCAACTAAACTCAGGGCATGCTAGTCTGGTTTTGCAGGACGGTGGGCTCTCTTTTTTCTATAAAGATAATTTCTCTTTTCAAAAAGCTCACATAATTCAAAAAGAGTCACTAGGGTGTGACCGAATACTACAGCCTTTTACCAGGTGACTGTGCCTTGGGGAGAAGGATATAATGAGACTTTGGGGGGATTACAGGACACTGGCCCTGACTTAACACTAATTTCAGGAGACTTAAAACGTCATTGTTAGAGCAGGGGCTTGGGTAATGAAGGACGTTTGTAACTCAGGTCTGTGTCACAGTGAGTGGTTCATCCAGAGCCCACCCTGTGATTATATCCCTGATTCCAGGAAGCACAATTGGAATGGACATACCCAACTACCGGCAGAATTTCCACCTTGCTGAGAAAAAGGTCTCAGGAGAGAAGTTTACCGGAAAACTGTATGTTATTTCCTACCTGATATATATTTTAGAGAAGAAAATAATGATTGATGACCACCAAGGGAACTCACACAGAGTAGCTCGTGGCCTTGGCCGAGGCCTGAGGCCCACCTAGATGTGCCTCCTGACCTAAAACGTAAGGAAGTTAGTTACATGGTTTTTCCAGTTGCCTTTCAGCCCTAAAATGCTGATATCTTGATTCACTTACAACTCATTCCTTTCAGCACTTTTTTTTCCTTGAGTAGTCAAACCGGAGATGTATTGGGTTCATATCTATTTCCAAATAACCAAATAAAAGTTATTCTCTAACCAAGTAAACATGGCCTTGGCACGCCTGCACATTCTCAGTGATCGATTGTGCAATAAACGCTGGTAGTTTCCCACACTCTTTTGTTTCTACGTGCATCAGATTCGCCTTTTCCCCTCCTTCTTTTTTTTTTTTTTCTTTAAGATTTTATTGATTTATTTGACAGAGCGATCACAAATAGGCAGAGAGGCAAGCAGAGAGCGAGGAGGAAGCAGGCTCCCTGCTGAGCAGAGAGCCCGATGTGGGGCTCGATCCTAGGACCCTGGGATCATGACCTGACCCGAAGGCAGAGGCTTTAACACGCTGAGCCACCCAGGCGCCCCCTCCCCTTCTTCTTGAAAGCCCACCTCTTCCCTGTGGAGCCCTTGCTGCCTTGACATGAAAAATGTGCATTCGTAAGTCTAATGGATAATTACATCAAGGAGGGAGGGAAATGATATAAATTTCAAATTCAGAATAATTACCTAAATCTTAACTATAACTAGCCATAACGTAATTACCTTTTTTTTTTCCCCTTCAACTATTTTTTATGGTTGTGCATATACCAGGCTGATTTTTCATTAACTTTTCATGCTGTTTGTACCTCTAGTCCAGGTTGCATGCAGCCTTGCATAGAGCTTTGGATAGAGCCCCACTGACAATAGAGCACAATATTGTATCGCTTTAACATAAGACAAAGGCTCTTCCTGTAGTGGTAGGAACAGCATTTTTATTAAGATTGGTTCAGTGAACGGAAGGGACAGGCCCACTCCCATCTGGGATCTTATCTTGGCAGTCGTGAAATTTCTGAGCAGTTTGGGAGGCAGACCCATTTTTTAAACATTTTATAAGAAATTTATCTGATGCATTCATTTTCAGCATGTTGAAACATTTGCTCATGAGTAATGATAACACACAGCAGTGGCGATCCCACCTGTTCCTCTTCCTTCTCTGGGTGGTTAGAGAGAGAGAGTCTTCAGCTTTCTCCCCAAACACGACTTCCCAGCACCTTGCAATACCACCTTGACTCCCAACATGTCAGGAAAACACCCAAAGGTATTGTGTAGGACCTTGGGTTTTAAGTAACAGAAATCTGTCTCCATGGAAATTAAACTTATTATAGATAAATAGATAGTTTCAGCAAGAGACTTTCTTCACCTAACCCAGCCGCTAGGAAGTCCACAGTGGGTTTCAGAAATGCCCACATCCAGATTTCCAGCAGTATCCTCTTCTGGACTCTCTCCACCTCTGTCTTCCTCGCTCGGCTGCGCTTTCCTCTGCACGGCCCCATCCTCCGCAGGCTCCAGAATCTGGCGGCAAAGATACCCAGGAGAAATTCCAAGCTTTTACCATCCTTCTTGAGAACGGTTGCAAGGATGGGACTCTCTCTCCCCTGACGCTCATAGCAGTTACTGGAAATGGACTCTTACCCTTCCTGCTAGGGTGGGGTGTTCTACTAACCCACGCACCGGTTTATTTATGAATAAATACTGTGAATGCCCAGCCTGTTACAGACCTACCTGCATCTTGCACTAAGCGACAACTGACAGCCTCATGGTCACGAAGGCGGTGGGCAGGATGGAGGCTGTGTTGCAGAAGGGGCCCTGAAGGCAGGTTTTAAAACTGTAGCTGACATCCATGATGCCTCCTCCGGCTCTGCAGAGTGCAGTCGCCCAGCTCTTAAAGGAACTCACGAAGTGACCTCAGAAATCACAACCAGCGATGACTCCATAGAAGTCTTCCTATCTCTAGGACAACCCTAAGTTTCTAAAATTCCCAGAACCACTATTTCCTTGAGTGGCTCTTTCCTATACAGACAAGTTACGCAAAGTCAGCATTGTTTACCTCCTTTTGTACTTGAGACAAACCCCTACGATAGGCACCAATTCTCAATTTATAACAGAGGAATTTATAATAGAGGAAACAGAGTCACAGACTCCGTGGGCACACGCCTGTGCACACACAGCTGGTAGTGGAGCAGGATTTCCCATCCTTTTTCAGATTACAGTCACCTGAGAAGCTTTGCTAAAAATGTGGCTCATGTAAGTCTCACACTGGGACACCCAGTTCAGTGGTTGTGGAATCAGTTGGGGGACCTTACAGTTTAAAAGATGGCCAACATCATTCTGACAAGTAACCAGGCTTAAGAGCCCCTGATCTCAAGACAAAGAAGCAGAATGGCGAAGGGCCAGAGGGTTTTAGCTATTGGATAAGCAATAGTAAAGAACAAGAAAAGAAAAATTTATTTTATATAATTTGTGACAACCTCTTCTATCAGGAAAAGAGCATTCATTCTGGAAGAGGTTGGTGGTAACACGCTGGCTTTCTCCTGCAATCACTGCTTTTCTTTTTCTGTATCCAAAATTTATTCTTAATATAGGCAACTGTCTCCTCTATCAGCCATAGTGAAAAAACACGTTATCTCTTTGGCTAACAATCATTCTTATAATGTGAAATGTAAACCCCCAGGGTGATTCTAGATGCTTTTTCTTCTGCTTGAAATAGTCTTGCCCGTCCCCTCACCTAACTCCTTCTTAGGCTTCAGTTCTCAGGTTCAGTGTCACCACCGCTAGGAGGCCTTCCTTGACCTACCCATATTTATTAGGCTCCCCGGATATAGTCTCTATCGGCACCTTGCACCAGTTATCATAACTTGCAAATGCAAATTTCTTCGTGTGACTGTCTGATAGTCTAGCACTGACCTCTCGCACTGAATAATAAATTAGTGACCATATTTGATTACTTAGTGCTATATTCTCAGCATGCTTTACAGGGCCTGACCTATGTTAAATATTTGATAATTCTCTGTTGAGTAAATGAACAGGTAGACTTCTTTAAGAAGTCACTGATAACCTGAAGAAGTCTTTAAGACTTCTTTAATTCTTTAATGGAATTATTTAATGGAATTTCTCAAAAAAAAAAAGAAGAAGAAGAAGAAGAAGAAGAAGAAGAAGAAGAAGAAGTAGTCAAGATGCTTGGGTGGCTTGGTTAAGCGTCTGCCTTCAGCTCAGGTCATGATCTCAGGGTCCTGGGATCGAGTCCCATGTTGAGCGCTCTGCTCAGCGGAGAGCCTGCTTCTCCCTCTCCCACTGCCTCGGTGATATCTCTCTCTCAAATAAATAAAATAAAATCTTAAAAAAAAAAAAACAAAGAAGAAGAAAAAGAAAGAAAGTAGTGAAGAAAGGCTGGGAGAAACTTAGCAAGGGCTAAGGGAACAAGAAGCAGAAGCTGATAAGAAGGCAATTACCACCTGCAACCAACGTGTAGGCATCAGCAAACAGCCATAAATTATGAAAAGAGCCAAGGACTCCCTGGAAAGGGGCACGTCACCAGGTCATTCACTAGAGAAACAAGAGCTAATTCCCTGAGAGTCAGACCTAATGTTCTTGGGAGCATTTTGTTGTTGCTTCCCCCTCCCCCACAAAATGTTAGAACTGAAAAAGACTTTCAGTCACACTAATCCAGTAGTCACCCCGTTGAGGTGCCCGTATTCCAGGTGCTTAGAATCCTGGGAGCTTGAGACTATGTTAAAAATTTCTGAAAGGCCAATGAAGTTTCTCTTTCTCTGTAATGTGGTTGACCGACTTAACAGAAAACAGAAGTCTTTTGCCTTTCTCCCAGTCAGATGAGCTCTGTGAGATTACACGTCCACATTATTGATTAAAATGAGGAAGTGAATGTATTTGGTTTGGTGGTTTAATCATTGAGAAATACTGAGTCCAAGAGGAGACAAAAGGGGGTTTGGTGATTTTCTCCAGAGGCAGCTCTCATCAGCCTTATACCCAGAGTCTGATATTATGTTTAAGTGTTGAAAGACATACTTTTTGGTATATAGATACATACACACACACACATACATATACATGTATATGTATATATCTATATATGTATATATATTTATTTTTAGGTATAAATATTTACATATAAATATATAAAATGGAAGCAGGTAAATCGAAATTAATGTAAGTTCACATAAATGCATATAAACATAATTCTTAATGAACTTCATCAATTACTGAACAGAAATCATTAACATTTCATTATACCTCGAAAGTAATGCTTTTAGGGTAGGTCGGATGGGAATGGAGAAGTCAGTAGAAACAGCGGCCATTCTGAGGAATAGTGGACAAGACAGTCGGAATTCTATGGCAGAACTGCGGGCCCCTTCCGTGGCTACATGAAGGAAGCCGGCAGAGAGGTCTGGTAGCAGAGATGGTACCACGGCAGCAGGTGTCCGCGGTACACAGTGAGGTAGCCTCAGAGGCCTTACTAGGAACCATAGGCTGCATTGGTAGTATTTTGCAGTTTATTAAATCTCTTTCTAGAGTATTTTGGTAAGTACTCTTAACTGGAAAGAGTTTTTAAGTCTGGCTTTGAAGTCCGACAGCCTGGGTTCAGATCCCACTCAGTCTATGGAGTTCAAACTCCCTGATATTGAGCTCTCTGAGCCTCTGTTTTCTCATCCATAAAATGGACTATTAATAATTTCTTCCAAGGCTGATGTAAGCATATTAAATAATGTCAGAGTAACTTAGCACAAGGCCTAAAGTAGGGCAGATGAGATTCTTCCTATCCTGAATATCTGGATAATTTAAAAATAGCCTACATTTTTCATGTATCATTTGGGTGTGTCCCTCATCCTTTGGTCATTAAATGTTTTGGTAAAAAGTGAAGTCTGGTATCTGGTTAGAAAAAAAGAAAAGCATCTCTATTTATAGATAGCATCTTCAGTATTAAAGATCCTCATAAAACTATGAGAATTAATAAGTGAGTGAGGCAAGGTTGTAAGTTACAATCAGTAGACCAAAATAATTTGTATTCCTAGACATGCAGTGAGCAATCTGAAAGGCAATTAAGCACCACATTTATAGGGGCACCTAGGTGGCTCAGTTAAGCATCGGCCTTCTGCTCAGGTATGATCCTAGGGTCCTGGGTTCGAGCCCTGCATTGGGCTCCCCACTCACTGGGGAGTCTGCTTCTCCCTCAGCCTCTCCACTGCTGGTTCTCTCTCTCTCTCTCTCTCCAATAAATAAATAAAATCTTTAAAAAAAAAAGAATTATATATATAATAGCACTTGAAAGAATGAGCTATATAAAAGAAATGCAAAATTTTGACAGCAAACTATTATTTAAAGAATGACTTAGCAATTTACCTGCCCTACAAGAGATGTGGGAGAGGTCTTATTAGTAGAGTCCTAGATCCATTCTATCCCAGGTGATTACTAGAAATCAAACTTGAATTTGAATCAGAATCACTGAAGAGCTCATTAAAACATAGACAGGGGTCCCAACGTGAGTTTCAGATATTACAGGTCTTAGGTGTGGACTGAGAATCGGCATCTCTGACAAATCCCCAGGTGATGCTGATGCCGCTGGCCTCTAGCTGTACTTTTTTTTTTTTTTTAAGATTTTATTTATTTGACAGACAGAGATCACAAGTAGGCAGAGAGGCAGGCGGCGGGGTGGGGGAGGGTTGGGGGGAGAAGGCTCCCTGCTGAGCAGAGAGCCCAATGCGGGGCTCGATCCCAGGACCCTGCGATCATGACCTGAGCCGAAGGCAGAGGCTTAACCCACTGAGCCACGCAGGCGCCCCTCTACCTGCACTTTGAGAGCCACTGGTGTAAGGTGAGCATTGCCCTAGCTGTTCATGGGTGACAGAATGAGCATATGATCTAAATTTAAGCCCTGCAACATGAAGAGATTTCTGCTGGAAGACACGACATACCTAATTTGGGAATGAACAGTGTCCCCTCCTGGGTCCCCATCTTTTTTTCCTTTGGGACATTCTGTTTCTGGATGTGCAGCCTAGAAACAGCAGTGGCCATCTTGTGACCATCTGTGGCCATGAATGGACGTGCCTCATCGTGACTTCCCTGGCCGGAGCAGGGAACTGGAAGAAATCTGGGCCCATGATGACAAGTGGCTCTACTGACACGTGGCCTAGAGTCTGAGCTTCTAATTATGTGAGAAAAATAAATATCTTTATTGTTTTGGCCAGTTTGAGCTGGAAATTGTTGTTTGTTACAGCACAAAGTATCCTAATTAACACAGAAATGTCAGAGAACCTGAAACCTATAAGGGAATGGAAAGAAAGTACGTAGAAAAACAAACCCATCACGTACAGAGGAGGAGGACATGTCAGACACACAGTGTCAAGCAACGGCAAACAGAAGAACCCCCACATTGAACGAAGTCAGAGAAAGCAATGAGGTGAAGGCCAGTAGCAAATTACCAAAACAAACCTTTCTTTAGGTGGCAGAAATGAAACAATCCAGAGCAAAAAACTCAGCTACAAAACTCCAGTGAGGAACTCTACGTTGAACATTTACACTTTTGCAGTAGGATTTATTTTAATGTGTTCAGACCCTGAGGCAAAACCTCTGTCTTCCTCCATCTGCCTTCCCAGACCAACCTGGTAATAAATTACTCGACTCGGCTTATCCCTAAATAAAGAAAATTAGACTTGCCCATTTCTCCGCTTGGCCGGGAGCTTCCCCTCGTGCTAATGGATAAGACACAGAGTCCTAACTTCTCTCGAAGGTGCCAAGGGCTCAGAGGCCGACTGTCCTGAACCATCCCTGATTATGAAGAGAAACATCAAATTGTCAAGCTCACCTGGGTAACCAGGGCACAGCCTTGAGGTTAAAAACAAAAGTTGTCAGAATCAATTTTGAAATTCACCGGGAGCCACTGTCAGACAAATGAAGTGGCGGTGATGAGCAGATTCGGATAGAAAGTGATGGAAGTCAAGCAGCTGGCATCAGCCCCAATTAGAGTATGGCATCGGAGGAGCCCGGGTGCACTCAGGGCCACATGCTCCCTTGGAATAAACAGGCTGTCACGGCTACGTCGGCGCCGAACAATTAGCCACATCACAGATCGCAGTTGGATTAGTCAAAGGGCCAGTGTACTCTTCAGCTGTGGTCCCGTGCCCATTTCTATCTAGATTCCAGACAGCAGGTATAGCACTCAGTGTTTCACTGCCCGAACCCAAGGCAGAAATGAGCAGCCTCTCAGCACAACTGAAAATAACCCAGCTCCTTCAGACTATGAATGAATGCCACTTCCTGGAGTAAAATAGGGGCAGCAAATCCCAGGAACTAAAGGGCTCTGTCCCATGGATTTGTAGGAGAAAAAAAAGGCAGTGGTGCCTTGATGAAGGGCTTACTTAATGAGATCCAGCTCCCAGGTGGCCGGAGGACATCTGAAGTGTGGGCATGGAGTCTTGATACTGCAATGTTACATGCTTTCGCCCGCTCTGTTTATTTGCTACATAAATCTTGCTGTGTAGTGGGATTTTCCAGAAACACTATTGGCATCTAATTTTGAATACAACTCCAGACTTCTGACCTCATGGACCTTCCATTATCCCTCACTGCCTTGAGAATTATCATGATATTTGGTGTGGCTATCAGTGCATGACATCATTGTCCTATTAAGGAGTACTGTGGGTAGAAAAGTAGCGTGATCCTTATATAAAAACAACAGAGAAAACATTTTAAAGATAAGTTAGTTTAAAAATTTCCAGGAAAAATGAAGTCTTTGCCCCCTAGGCACTGATAAAAGACTAAAATTGAAAACAAAGGAAGATTTATGAACTCCAACACGAAATACATTAAGTATAATATCTTTATGTTACATCGTGTTTATAATTGACAGTTATTTTTCTGTTTGATGGGATAAGACATGATTATAGGGCATAATTTTTTCAATATTCCTATGATTCCTTGCTCTCCTTTCAACTCCTCCCAAATTACTTAGGTATTTCTCGGTAAACAGTGAAATAGTATTATCTTGAAAAAAAAGAAGTATTCTTTGGAACAGAAAAACATATATTGCTACTTAGATGCATTTTTTTCTTTTCATTTTTCCTTTCCCTCATCTGTCTTCCAATACCTGCAAATATGGAAATGTGAAATCCAAACCCTCATTCTCTTAAAGGGACGGTCTGTGCTTATCATGAAAAACCCTCTGTCAAAATGAAACAGCATTTAATGTTATTCTCACATAATTTAAATACTTACCTACAGTCGGAAAGGCTCATTTGCTTATTTATTTTATATCTGTTTCCCTCATATTATATTCAGAAGTCGTAAAGAACTATGACTTAACTGATGATAAGCCAAGATTGAAACCAGAGAATTCTGAGTCTTGGCGCTCAGGACACCATGGGCGTGGGGACATGTATGTAAAAGCAGCTCCAGCCACAGCTTCGAGAGAAAATCTAAACAGCCAGGTGAACCATGATTACAGGGAAATCATACAGATCTAACAAGGAATAATTGGTGGATTTTCCAGAAGACAAGCAAAGTAGGTTAGTAGGAGATTCTGGGAACAGGTAATAGGTAGGTGCCTAGGTGGGTAGATGGTTAACATCAGGACATTTCAGAAGGAGCAGCTCAGAGAAATGGAAGACTTCAATCCCTGAAAACCTGGAGAAATAGGCAGGGGACCAGCAAGTAGATGGGCCCTGAGTAAGAACAGGGTCATGCAATTTGAGCGTACTACAACATAAACAGAAAAGCAAGTGATAGAGAATCTGTGCGGTAGGCTCCCCTCTTGCCTCCAGTTGCCCCTCATCCGGACTTCATCACCAAACACAGCACATTTGGAGAAGAAAAAAAGTCGAATAGAGCTCTGGAGATATTTTACCAATTTGGGGTGAGTTTATACTGACAGCAGGAGATCTCTGGCCATCTCTGTGGCGCTTCCTCTGAGATGACAAGGGAACCATCTCCCATTTCCACCGGTGCTCTGAGAAGTGGGCGCTCAGGACCATGTACACTTCAGAGCAGTACCAGATGCTTGATTAGGAGGCACCCTACACATCCAAAATATTTCAAACTTTTTATCCGAGCCCATTACTGAAATCTTCCCGTTAGTTACAAACATACGATACTTGTTATAGTTCCCTTCTTGTGTAATTTCAGAGAGCATTTAACTGACAAAATTGACTCACCAACAATGAGACCTTAGAAAATTTTCAGTGTGAGTCTTCTATGCTGCTTACATGTGAAAACGGGGGGCAAGATGGTACCCAGGAAGAATGCTAGATAATGGACTGAAAATGGGTGGCCACTGTGAACTGTGAACAGATTTAGTCTTTCTTAGTCTAAGAAAGATACTGCTGCAAAGATTACCTTCCTAAAATAAGTCCCCATCACACCATTGGCTAAAACTCCAGCAACTCTCCATTGCCTATAGGATTCAAACTCCGTAGGCAAGTATTTAATACAATTTAAAGTGTTGCCACGACTTACCTTTCAAGACCCTCTACTCTTCTACCCATTGGACACTGAAAGCTCTTTCCCACCCAGGGAAACCCTCTTTATTATTTAATGCTAACTATAAGCCATTCAAGCCACGAACTATCTAAAATACAAAGTATTTGTCTTCAGATACACACCTATCCACTCACATCAAGTGCACTGGCAAAGTCTGAGGATTATTGTTTTCCTTTTCAATTATGAGGAAGATCTAGGTTAAAAAAAAAAAAAAAAAAAAAAGGTCTAGGGCGCCTGGGTGGCTCAGTGGGTTAAGCCTCTCCCTTCAGGTCAGGTCATGATCTCAGGGTCCTGGGATCGAGCCCCGCATTGGGCTCTCTGTTCAGCAGTGAGCCTGCTTCCTCCTCTCTCTGCCTGCCTCTCTGCCTACTTGTGATCTCTCTCTCTCTCTCTGTCAAATAAATAAATAAAATCTTTTTTAAAAAAATGGTCTTTATATGAAAATAGGGTATGGCATACAGAGACAAATTTGTCAATTCCCTGAGATAGCTGACATCTATCTGCAGTATTTACTGCAGAATTTATCAAAATTTAAAACTAAAGTTTTCATATTATATCATTGCAGTTTTTTGGTCTAGACCTTGCATGGTAAAGGGATGTGCTGTGCTATGAAAATGAGCGATGCTTTAATTTAAGCTTTATCCCTACATTTTTTACCATTAGCTAAAAAACTAAACCGTAAATATTAAATAAACTGCCATTCAGCATGTTTGAAAATAAATTATTATATATGCAAGATTTAGGAGGCCAGTTTTATTATACAAGTCATAAACATATTTTCCTCAGGTCATATGCAAAGTCTTAGGGAATAAGAAACTGTTGCTAAGACAGCAATTACAACAAAATGGGAACAAATTGGTTAGGCTAGTAGGCGAATTTATCCAAATCCAATAATAGCACTAACAAAACGAGAGGGCTAGTTTTCCAATGGAGCTAATCATTAAGATGGGAGACTAAGAAGAATGATCCTCAGTTAATGATCCTGTTCAAAGTTTAGGCTCAGCTAATTTTACACTTAGTGTGGGACTGTCTCTGTTTCCTCAGAGGCGAACAAAACCAGTTGAAAAAATACACAATTCAGTTGGTCAATACTTTGGGTGATGATGTCAACCAATTATTAAGAATGATGTGTGACTGTGTTTCCTGGCCGTTTATGCATTGATTAATCTTTTAGAAATCTATTTGAATGTCTATCTGTGAAAGCTGAAATTTTCCTCCAGACATTCAATTTTTGTTGCTGTCTCATGAGTAAAATAGCCCACTTCTACTGAAGTAAAATGCAAAATTTACAAAGGGAGTGGGAATGCTAAAATTTGCAGACATATTTTTGATAACTTATATCTGTTAATGTTTTGTGATTTTTTTTACTTTTGAAAAATGTTTTATCTTTAGTACCTTAAGATCTCGTTCTGACTTTAAGTTGTCCACTCTGACTACCACTTGAAATTTGGAAATACCTGTGTGAGGGTAGAGAGCTAAAGAATATTTCTTGTGCAAATAATCAGACTTTTAGGAGTTTCTGTAACTGCATGCATCATTCCACGTAGACCCAGTTTTGTATAACATAATATTCAAAAGAGTAACCAAAGAAATTAAAATAGAACTTCACACCCTGCAATTGCACTACTGGATATTTACCCCAAAGATACAGATGTAGTGAAAAGAAGGACCCTCTATACTCCAATGTTCATAGCACCAATGGCCACAGTTGCCAAACTGTGGAAAGAACCACGATGCCCTTCAACAGACGAATAGATAAAGAAGATGTGGTCCATATACACTATGGAGTATTACGCTTCCATCAGAAAGGACGAATACCCAACTTTTGTATCAACATCGACAGGACTGGAAAAGATTATGCTGAGTGAAATAAGCCAAGCAGAGAGAATCAATTATCACATGGTTTCACTTACTTGTGGAGCATAAGGAATAACATGGAGGACATGGGGAGATGAGAGGAGAAGGGAGTTGGGGGAAATTGGAAGGGGAGACAGACCATGAGAGACTGAGGACTCTGAGAAACAAACTGTGGGTTTTGGAGGGGAGGGGGCCTGGGGGTAGGTGAACCTGGTCGTGGGTATTATGGAGGGAACGTATTGCACGGAGCACTGGGTGTGGTGCATAAACAATGAATTCTGAAACACTGAAAAGAAATTTAAAAAAATAAAATAGAAACTTCACTATTGAATTGAAAAAACGTGACAGGTGCTAATGCATTGGAATATAAGGAATAGCACAGAGGACCACAGGGGAAAGGAAGGAAAGCTGAATGGGAAGTTACCAGAGAGAGAGACAAACCATGAGAGACTCTGGGCTCCTGGTACCGAACTGAGGGTTACAGAAAGTTGGCATTGGGGGGATGGGGTAACCGGGTCATAGGTATTAAGGAGAGCACATGTTGTGTTGAGCACTGGGGGTTATACACAACTAATGAATCGTTGAACACTGCATCAAAAACTACTGTTGCACTGTAAGTTGGCTAACTGAACATAATAATAACAATAAAAATTCCTTTCCTCACTCCCTTATCTTCCCTCTCTTCTACCTGTGGCTGCTTTAGTTTCTCATTACACCAAACCTTCATAGCTTTCTCCCGATAGATGACATGCATAACATTTCTGCCCATCACCTTCCTTTTGGTTCTTTATTATGAGGCTCTCCATCTCTTCTCCAGATTCTAAATCAACGAGAGTCCTCAGATTGGTCTGGCAAATCCAGAACTCTTCTTAGAGTCAAAGAAAAGGGAGGAAACTGATCCCTCTTTCTTTCTACCTACCTTCTTTCCTTCCTTCCTTCCTTCCTTTCTTTCAAGTAGAGTGAGTGTTTTCAGGAGAGGGAGAGGAAAAAAGACCTTGAAAAACTCAAAATTAATCAATTTTGCCTTTATGATTCAAACGTGGATGGTTCAAGTGAAGTGGAAACCCATGTTTATTTTTAGTCACAAATTATTTTTTTCTTTAAAATATTCATTTATTTTACTAAGGCATCAAATGCTGTCTCCTTGTCAGATATTATTAGCAAGGAAAAGAAAAAAGAAGAAAAAGCAAGGAAAGAAGGGAAGAAAGGAAGAGAGAAGGAACCTTGAGAACTAGAGTTAGTTAAACCTCAGTCCCACAAATTAGTGGAAGTGACAGTGTCTGTCCTTTAAAAGACAAGCAATTGCTTCTTTTATTCATTTAACAACTATCTCTTGAAGGCCTAATGTGCATTCAGCACTGAATAGGTATGCTGCTTCCTAACATTCGAATGCAGACAAGTTTCATTTTTCTTCAAAGAAACAAAGAGAAAGCATTTTTATTGCTATAGTTTAGGTTATCTCTGGAATATCATTATTTGTCCTAATATGGTTATTCTGCCCCTTGTTTCACCCTAGTTTACAAAATTTGATTTGAAAGATTATGGAAAGTGCATGTCCCAATAGTACCATCCATCATTTTTTAAAGTTTAAATAATCCAAATCCACAGATTTGCCAAAGTGCTGCTTTTTTTGTAGAGATGCGCCGCCTGAGTCAGTAACCTATATAGTGCTCGAGACGGTCTTAATGGCATATTTCGAGAATCCCCTCTTATATGTTAATACTTCCCAATAGGATCTCTTGCCTGAACAAAATCTTACTTAAATTATAACCTAAGGAAAGGGTCTTCATTATGGCTACTTTGTTACTACACAGAAAACAAAAGGAACTACTTCTGACATAAATTTCTACCCATGACACGCAGGCAATGAGGTTAGCAGAACACAGGAAGTTTTGCAACAGCCCCACAATTCTGTACCCAGATGCCATGAAGAAACACAGCAATACCCTGTCTACATATTCCAATAGATTCAGTACAACATCTGCAGTCTAAGAGACTGCCTTGGAAGGGAATGGAATTTAATTATATCACATGTAATGAATCCTTTTTGTTGGGCACCCAGTATGCTGCCTGGCTCCTAAGGTACGCAAGGTATAGTGGCTGTGATGGGTGGTCGAGAGGTAAGGTAGTAGTTATTAACTTTGGAAAATATTAACAGTTATTCAAAGTCTGTTTGAAAATTTTAACTGCCATGTTATATTATTTAATGAACATTTCACAGAATATTCAGTCAGAGTTTCTTAAAATGAATTGAATTCTTATCCCCTTGCCTCAGGTGATATCCATTAGAAATTTATCAGTAAATCCTAGAAATCAAGTAATAGTCAAAGAATTCAGGGCCTCTGGCTTCTTTGTACTCATTATACTAGCATTTATAAACAGCCATTATAAACAGAGCAAGAAAAACATTAATTCTGGTGATGTGATTGGTTGTTAGAATTAATTAATTGCCTTGAAGTCTGTTAATGATTAGGAGTTGATGAATCAAAGAAATCTGTAATACAAAAGGCCACTTGGCTTGACTCACTAAAAGCATCTATATACTCCCATGTAAGGAGTCCAAGATTTTTCAACAACTCTTTATGAACTCATAAATGATTGTTCAAGAAGTTGTTATTAAGTGAACAAGATTCTGTATCTTGTCAAGAAAGAATGCCACATACTTACAGAACAAACTACTATTTAGAATGGAGGTAAAATGACAATATCTTCTCACACCCTTTTGAAAGTTGAGAGTAGTCAATTTCCAGTAATCTGTGCCACTGGACAGAAGTACACTGAGTCCCGAAGTAGGGGGAAATTACAGCCCTGTTCCTCAAGCTTTAATCGTCACAACACTTCCAAAAAGTTTTCCATAGCCAGGTGTAATCTGTACTGTAAATTACTGATACTTTTCCTGAAGCTACTTTAGAAGCTTCGATTCACCCTGAACAAAGATATCCGTAAATGAGTGCAAAAATTTTAATATCTCATATCTATTCAAATAAAACTTGGTCATCTATATATCCCCTAGCGTTGTCTTGAGGACCAAACTTTGGGAAACACTGACCATGCTCCGTGACCTCATACAAAGACGTGCATGCACCAGCTGTTCTGTTGGAAAATTCTTCAGTTCGTGTGGGTGATGCCTGAGCTCAGTTACAGTTCAACATCTCTTCCTTTCAGTAGTTTTCTTAAAATTCCCTCTCAAAGCCACCTATGATTTCCAGTGGATTCTAATTTAATCAACTTAATAGTTATGACTAACTGTGGTCAGATGGACCAACTGTATAGTAAAGTTTCTAAACACAGTGACTCCTGATTACTATATTTGGAAATTCAGAACAATTTTGACTTGACATGAAGACTAAGAGTATTTTGTACCCTCCATCTAAAAATATCCATACCTAATACAATTTTGCATAATACACTGGAATATATAGTTTCTCAGAAAGGTAATCCAAAGCCTTTGCAATCACAGTGAGAACCCTTGGGAATCCTGATAGCAGAGGTGTCATTTACAGTGACATGTGACAGAGGCCTAGCTATTGAAGAAGAGTGTGTTTAAAGCCAGGAAGATAATTTATGTTTTACTTCTGTGGACATGTTTGCTTCACTCTCTGGTATTCAAATATAACTATTCATGTAAAATAAGATAATTTCTTGAATTTTCACTACAGAGTCCCAATTTCTCTGACCAACTTAATTGTATTTTGGCTCTTCCTCCCAAATATTATAACTAAAAAAATTTTTTTGAGTCACAAACTTTGTGGAAGGGTTACATCTTACATGCTGATGTGTTTTGGATTTAAAAATAATTTAGAGATTACTATTTTCTAATTACTTGAAAGCAAAGAAAATCAATTATATTTGGCTTTTCAGGGATTTAGTTTTCTGCATTAATAAATCACCAGAGATTAGGGCATGTAGAACAAGAGTTTATCAGTGTCTGGGAACCAAGTTTTCCTTTAGTTCTCCTGACAAGGGTGCAAACTATTCTTAAAGGGGAGAATTAAAGCAGCAGTGTACTTCACAGATAAGAAAATATACCTGACTTGGCTGATAAAGGTTGTTAGCAACAATCTCCTCAGTACCAACCAGTGGGAAACACTAAAATCAATTAGGATGAATCCTGGACTATAGTAAGGGCTTGGGTGTATTGGTTGCTGTTAAAACCCCGTAACTCAGAGATCTGCACGGCATGTCATAATTTCTTATTATTCATTTTATCTGAAATTATTTAACACCTGAAATTGTGGAGAAGATATGTGAGGCTACCATATTGATTTCCTTATTTTGTCAGGCCTTCCCATTTGTTGCCCGTTGAAATACACATCAGGCATTCCACTCATGACTGAACTCTGTTCAACTTATTTTTAGTTAAAAGACTGTTCTCTATGCATTCATGCCAGTCTTGAGGATCATGAGGAAATTTACAATGTGCATGACTTTTCCTTCAGAGTAGCTCTTGTTTCCTGTGAATATGTAGTACACATTCAAAAATTCCCTGTCCCACTAATTATCTAATGCTTATTACTCAATGCCAGAAAAACAGGATTTGCACATTTCACATATCCCTTAAAGCTGTGATTTAGTAAACATTATGTTAGAGGGAATCCACCCCCCCCAAATATTTTATTACCCTCTATATGTTAATGTAGCAGATAGACTGCAGTTGGTGAAAATAGAAAACCTGGGTTTCAGTTGTGCTGTAAGAATTGTACAAATCTTAGTAAGTTCAGCTTACTAGTATGCAATTATCTCATCTTTAAAAAGAAGACAATATGGCATTTGGAGATAATCATAGGGTTTTCTTTAAAGTTTTATTTATTTATTTGACAGAGAGAGAGAGCACAAGCCGGGGGAGCAGAGAGGGGGAGGGAGAAGCAGTCTTCCTGCTAAGCAGAGAACCCAAGCCCCCAAGCTGAGGCTGGGAAAGCAGACGTTTAACCAATTGAGCCACCCAGGCGACCGTCGTGGGTTTTAAATCACAAAATAGAGGTATGAATCCTATCTTAGACACTGGCTAGCGGGGTCACCTTTAGTAAGGTACCTAGCCTCTCTGAGCCTCATTCTCCTTATCTATAAATTTGGAACTATAGCTTGGGCTTCATCACATTGCCATGAAGGTTAACCGAAGTGTCAAGGTTCCAAATGTGAGCCTTGATTGTGGCTTATTGTGTGAGCATAAGACTTGAAAGACCACTCCTGTCTATTCCTTCATTTTTAATTTCCTGGATTCCATATCTGGTGCATTTAAAATGAAGTGTCATCAGGCACCTGGGTGGCTCAGTTAGTTGAGCGTCTGACTCTTGATTTCTGCTCAAGTCAGGGTCTCATGGGTCATGGGATTGAGCCCCACATCAGGCTCCTGGCTCAGTGGGGAGTCTGCTTGTCTCCTTCTCCCTCTCCCTCTTCCTTTCTGTGCACTCTCTCTCTCTCTCTCTCGCTCTCGCTCTGTTAAATAAATAAATAAATCTCTTAAAATAAAATGTCATCTATAATTTCCATTGCTAACCTTTCATTAAATGTACACATTGATACTTAAAAATAACTATACAAGAGATTGCTAAACCTTCTTAACAATCTGATGACAGAAACTGAGAACTCGGTCATAGGCATTTTGGTGATATCTCTTTAATGTTATCATGTGGCAGACAAAACTTCTAAAGTGTCCCAACGTCAGTATTTATTATGTGTCTTGGCATATGACAACGGTTTTTATTTAGTATATATTTATGACACAAACACAAGTGAGAGTATTGTCTCTGAGTAAGCTTTTCTATTTCCTTAAACAAGTGTTCGGTAGTTTTGTCCTCTGCTCCACACCCGCACAGCGAATGTGATGAGATGCTTCAGCTCTATCGAATGGTCTGTTTTTGATAATTATGACCACTCCAGGTCCACTCTGTCTACTAGAGCAAATAAGAATTTGCCACTGTGTGTGTGTGTGTGTGTGTGTTTGTGTGTGGCTCCCTGTATATATCTGTGGAAAGCATACAAATAAAAGTGCAAAAGAATTCATTTCTATAACATTTTTCAATTCCCCTAATATGACCATAAGTCCCATTTCGTGTGTTGAAACTAAAATCAACATGTCCCTATAGAAGCTCCTTTACCTTTGATTCTGACTTAAGGTAAAGATGAAGAGTACTGGCACCAGGCTTTTTTATGTTTGAAGTGCATTATTTAAGTATGTCACAACCTCTTTGGTTAAAAAAAAAAAAAAAAAAAGACAAAGAAGAGAAAAACAGAAAAAGGCTCTTCATTAACAGTAATGAGGAATATTGGTGTAAGTGTTGCAAAGAACATGAAGTTAGAAACTACGGAAAATTAACCTGACTGTTAATGGAAATGCTTTAATGCCAGATAAACTGATGAGAATTTATTGCTAACAGTGGTTAAGGAGCAGCCCCTTCTCATCTCAGGGCACACAGGTTCTCCAGGGCCCGCTGGTGCAGGTATCAGCCCATTGTCCTATGCGTTCTGCAGGACGATTCTAGACCAGTGCCATGTCTGTGAGACCTTGCCTGGCAGCTCCTCTGTAGCCCTTTCCTAAACCTGTGCCTCTCAGAGAGGGGATTCAGTTCCCTAGCAACGTGCACAGATAGCCCCGTCTGCTCCTAAGGGAAGTTTCCCTGCAGATGGACATTTTTTTTAAGTGTTAGTAGCTGGAGGAGCCATACAGATAGTTGTAACTTAGTATATTAGCAACATGAGAAACCAAATGGGTAAGCGACAGAGGTGGAAATATGGATCAATGTAACTTGAATGTGAAGAAGATATTTCTCAGTGGTCTGTGTCCTTCAGCTTTACTCAGTAGACCTTCCTTTCCAACCTCTTCATTGCTCGTACGGTTCTCCTAGAGCCAAATGTGAATTCCCTCCTGCTTTTGTTTTGCCGTGGCGTCCAAAACTGTATACAGAGTCATCTGCAAAACCCTGGGTCTCATATATTCTGAGATGATGGGGGAATTACCACGATTATGAAGTGAGAGCCTTATAAGCTAATATTATACTTAAAGGACACAGGTAATTTTCTAAAACATTCCCAAGTCTTTGAAAATGAACGCGTGTCCTTTTTGAGGAGTCACCGAGTAGGAGGACTTGAAGAGGTGAAGAACCTCTAAGGTGATTGTCCTGTTATACCAGAAATTGTCAGGTGATTGTTCATTGACACAAAGATCACTTCAGGCGCTGTCTGGGGTCAAGGGTTTTAGTCGGCTGCCATCTCCCTCGGCAGAGTCTCCTCTTCCAAATGCCATACCTAGGGGACTCGTGTGTACATTAGATTTCTTGGGAAGATAGATGCTTAGTTATTAATTAGTTATGAACTAATTAGTTATGAACTAATAAGATTATTATAATATCACAGTTTAATCCCAAAAGTTTAAACCATAAATATCTTAAGGGTGGAGTCTTAAGGGGGAGGGCAGGCATGCATGAAGATAGAGTCCCTATGAATTATGGCTCCGCACATTTAAATTCTTATAAATTGGCGAAGCAGTATCTACTAAGAATATTGAGAGGAAATATGCCTCACACACTTTCCTTATGGAAGAATACGCTCCGTAAATATAAAGAATGAACAATTGGATGACTTGCTGTGCCTGCTGTTGGAAAAACCACCCAAAAGGGCAACAGTATTCAACAAAAGGGCAAAGAGGCTCAATTAGAAAGGTGATTTTTCCAGTGTTTCTGCTAATGTTGGGTCCAGATAAACGCAGAAAATGACAGATACTGACAGCAGACATGACAAGACACAAACAAGCTTCCCGACACCTTTTGGAGGTATTTTTTTTTCTCCTTTTCCTACAAGCTCCATGCTGACATTTCTGATGTCAATAAACATAAATTTTTAGAACAGCCTCTGGGGAAGAGAATAGAGGCCAATCTAGGAAAGCTAACTCCTAGACATCCCAGCAAATGTTCTGCAGTTCTGGTACAGTGTGATTAGAGGCACACAGTAAAAAGCATAGAGGGCTCTCACTCTCTTGATAGACCTACTTTTAAGACAGTATAACACACCCTTCAATTCTTGCTTCATGTATCTGTTCATAAAAGCCATCCTGCTATCCATGAGGATTTTTTTTTTTAAGAATCTGCTTTCTCTTCCGTTCAAATGTGTTAGAGAGTTTAAGAGACCGACTCAGTTAAGAGACCCCACATTCTCGTTAAGCAAGAGTATCAGGGCCTCGTGTTCTAAAACCTTCCCTTACTTTATAGAGGCGCTTGTAGAAACTCCTTAGAATCTTACCTTAATCATCTGAGTGTTTATTAAGACTTTGACTCTTTGAGATTGTTATACTCTTTATCCAATTTCAGGCTTCTTCAGAGTTTACCATCAGAAAATAAGTCAGCGATTATTTTATGGGTTTCTTTTTAAAGTAATCTCCATCTTCATTAAAAACATAATGTTTCCAGAATGCGGTGTAGTCACCTACAAAGCACACCAGCTTTAGCGTCTGTTAGGCTGGGTTCATACCCCAGTTCCGCTCCTTAATAGCTGAAACTTTGGGCAAATTATTTAATCATTCTAATCCTCAGTTTCCTTACATGTTAGGAAACTCTTTTGATAACTGTTAGAATTCCGCAAGGTGATACTCGGGTGAAGCATACAGAAAGCACTCAATAAGGGATACCATTATTCTTAGATTTAAGGGGATAGTTTTAGGGAATTTCAAGTCAGTTTGTTAAAAAACATTTCCTCAAGGCAGTTGGCAAGGGTCAATTCACCACATTTTCAGTCAAAAAAAAAAAAAATTACTTCAGACCGTTATATAGATCTTTCAAACCAGGTGCGAGATGGATTGGAGCAGCCAGAGGTAGGAGTTGGGCAGGAATAAAAGGAGGAAGAGCAGAGGGGTTTGGGGACCCATGAGAAAACCAGAGGCAGAAGTTCCAGAAATCCGAGCCATCTGAATTTTGAAACATGCCAGATGGATATTAGCTAAACCCAGCTGAGAAGCCAGTGGGGAAAGAGGTAGAAAAGATGTGGTAAAACTAACACTTGGGGAAAAAATTGGCAAATCAGTCACTTGGCAAATTGATGTTTGGTGAATTGGCTTTGTGTAGTCAGTAGGCAAATGGGCCTCTGTGAGGACTATTTTTATAACAAGTAGAGAAAAAATTAACATGGTTTAATTTTTCTTACAAATATACTCAGTCAGAAGCAATCAAATCATGAGTTAACGTATGTACATTGACTTTGAAATACAAAAATAAATGTTCACCCCACCCAAGTATTCATGCACTCGAATAGGCACCTTAAACAATTCATAACAAAATCAGTTACAGTGGATGCGAAATTTTAATCACCATAACAAGCTGTTCACAATTCTGGATATGAGGATAAGTGGTAAATAGAACGAACACTGCATTACTTCTTTTCCACTATCTACCTAAGAGAGCTTAATACTGAGCTAAACGGGGGAGCCTGGGTGGCTCAGTGGGTTAAAGCCTCTGCCTTGGGCTCAGGTCATGATCCCAGGGTCCTGGGACTGAGTCCCGCATCGGGCTCTCTGCTTGGCAGGGAGCCTGCTTCCCTTCCTCTCTCTCTGCCTGCCTCTCTGCCTACTTGTGATCTCTGTCAAATAAATAAATAAAATCTTAAAAAAAAAAAAAATACCGAGCTAAATGGGACTTGTTGAGTATATAGACCTATATAGACTCATTTCCCAGAGTAAATGTAACACCTTTTCTTATAGCTCTCTTATTGGGCTGGTTCCTCTATTTCTGTATAGGGCCTTCATTTGGATCGCAAATAAGCCACACCATATTATTTAATAACATTAGAGCCAAAACACCTACCAATGAAACATGATGTTGTCTCACCCTGAAAAATATCCATTTTCCAAAAGATGTGTGAAAATCTCCTGGTTCCTACAGGGATTTAAACCTAACAAATTGCACACAGAACACGAAATAAGCATTTAGAGAGCATTTTCGAGAGCTCAAGTGCCTTTTCCACTGGACATATCAAAGCCTAAGTGTGTTCCTCTTACACTGTCATCTTGCTCCCTGAGGCGGAAAGATGCCCGAGGTTGTCTTTTCTCTGTGTATTGACAAAACTTCAAGTAAATGACAGTGGGAACCAGCTGTGAAAAGCTTTTGAAATTTTTGCCCAAAAGTTTTACTTAGACATTGGCTTGCCTTGAAAAATTAATCCCAGTTCCTGAGTAGTGTAATTCACCCATTAGTTTTATTTTTCAGTTTTACCATCTTTCACGGTATTCAGGCAGGGCAAGTATCACACTGAGGATGGGAGAATTGGCTAAAAAGGCTAATGGACCACGGGATGGTCATTGCCACAGACTACGCTTGGAAAGACGGATGTATGGCTCTAAAGGAGTGAGGCTTTACTTGGGTACGGTGGAAACACAAGTCTGCACACTATACGCTTTTCCTTACAATATTTTCCTTTATGTGAATCGGTGCTAAATCTGAGAGCTATCTGATAGTAGGAAAACTTACTAAAGTTAATAAATTGTCATTTCTCATGTTTAAATATAAAATATGAACATTTCGATGAATTTTTAAACTATCCATTGAACCCTACTAAAACACCTATTTTCATTGCCTAAATAATTTCAAATAATTTCAAATATGCGGATATCCTTTGTCTTGATTCACTTGAAATTGTGTTCTAGGAGAGGTGTTTGTATTTCAGAAATTTGGGAGGATCCACTTTTAAGGGAAACGGCGGAACTTTTGTTAAGGCTACATTTCTAGTAACTTAAGTACCAATTACCCACCGCGGGGAGCACTGGGTCAAACTGACTAATAAACACGTGGCAGGTGACTTTGGGATTAAATCTCATCCTGGGACAGAAAGATCCCATTTATATTGTTAATTAAGTGCAGGCTTTGGCCTTTATTTGAACCTTTGAGAAGGATCATGTAGCAGGAAATTTTGGTTGAACAGCACACTGACCATTTTCATGCAGAGAATTATCACAGAGTGTGCTTTTAGCCCCTGATCTGTGCACAGTGTCTTTCAGCAAGTTGATAACATTTTTTTTTTTTAATTCCAAGACCTTAAGCAAACATAGGGGAAACTGGATGTAATATTAAGCAAATAAATACCGGGGTGCCTGGTGGCTCAATCGGTTAGGCGTCCAGATCTTGGTTTCAGCTCAGGTCATGATGCCAGGGTCTTGAGATCAAGCCCCAGGCAGGCTTCATGCTCATCAGGGAGGCGGCTTGAGATTCTCTCTTCTCTCCCTCTGTGCACCTCCCCCACCCTGCTTGCACGTAGGCAAACACACACTCTCTCATAAATAAATAAATAAATAAATATTTAAAAAAAGAAAAATAGCATCACATCTGAATCTCATTAATTTGTTACTCTATTGATTAACCTACTAAGTGTGAAAAGCAGAGTTCCGCCCCGGGGAGATGCAATGATGAAAAGATACAGCCCCTGCCCTCAGAAAGCGCACCCTCCCTCCAGGACAGTGGGGCAAAGAAACGCTAACCTCGAACAATAGGAACTTGGAGTAGATACACCACTTTGTGCCATCTGCAGGCTTGGAGAAGGAAGCAATTGTTCATTCTCCTGTAGTCAGAGAAAGAGTCCTGTGAGAATAATTGCTCTTTCGTCTGATGTTGATTTGATTCTTTAAAGAGTCCTTTCAGGGCGCCTGGGTGGCTCAGTGGGTTAAAGCCTCTGTCTTTGACTCGGGTCATGATCTCAGGGTCCTGGGATCGAGCCCCACATCGGGCTCTCTGCTCAGCAGGGAACCTGCTTCCTCCTCTCTCTCTCTCTCTCTCTCTCTTTCTGCCTGCCTCTCTGCCTACTTGTGATCTCTGTCTGTCAAATAAAAAAAAAAAAAATTTAAAAAAAAATAAATAAAGAGTCCTTTCAGTCAATTCCTTCTGAATATACTCACCAACACTCTGTCCCTGATTTTTTTCTCTTTTTTTCTTTTTAACAGTCTTTCCCTTCAAGCCATGCCCACAGCTCATCCTGTCCCTCCTAAGGAAACCAATTCCAAATGGCACCCTGATTTTCCCTAAATTCCACCTCTTTATTTCCTGCTCATCTCAGTCAGTTGTTGTCTTAAATTCTTCAGACTCATGAAACCGAGAATGAATTCATGATCACTGTGCATCAAACCTAAATCTCCCCATCTGTAGGCATTATTTCTGTTATAGCCATGGCCATCTGGCTGGTCACCCAGGCGTCAAAGTGGAGCTCCATCCTTCTCTCTAGGTCTTTCTCCACATCTCATCATCAATTAGTTGCAGAAGCCCTCTTTACTCCAGCTCCGGTATGTGGTTTACTGTCCCACTCTACAGGACATCCTTAGGGCTCCAAATCAGATGGTCAAGCATCATGCTCTCTATGCACAGTGCCCACCCACATTAGTTCATCCAAATATTTACTGAGAGTCTACCATATGCCAATTACCAAGTGTTGAAGTGTTGAGGATATGAAAATTTTTAAAAAGCTCAGTTTCTTAGAAGATAAGAATTCTTTCTACTGAGGGAGGCACAGTATTAAACTATTTTTTAAAAAATAATGGGGGAACACCTGGGTGGCTCAGTTGGTTGAGCAGCTGCCTTCAGCTCAGGTCATGATCCCAGCGTCCTGGGATCGAGTCCTGCATCGGGCTCCTTGCTCGGCGGAGAGTCTGCTTCTCCCTCTGCCTCTGCCTGCCTCTCTGCCTACTTGTTATCTCTGTCTGTCAAATAAATAAGTAAAATCTTAAAAAAAAAAAATGGGGGAGACAAACCATGAGAGACTGTGGACTCTTGAGAAACAAACTGAGGGTTTTGGAGGGGATGGGGGTAGGAAGTTGGGTGAGCCTGGTGGTGGGTATTAAGGAGGGCCCAGATTGCATGGAGCCCTGGGTGTGGTGCATAAACAATGAATTTTGGAACACTGAAAAAAAAAAGTTGTTCAGCACTAAAAAAAAATAATAATAATAAAAATAATGTGATAAGAGTACCATCTTCACTTACGGCATCAAGGAACATGTCCCCCAGAAACTTGACTCTTGAATTTTAAAGGATGAGTAGCAGTTAACTTACCACAAGAGGAGGAAATGGCATTTCCAGGCGAGAGACAAAGAGGGACAAAGGCGTACATTACCTGTGGATCCAGCAGGTGGAGGATTTTCATAGTGACCCATCCCTTCCTTCTTCGAACTTCCATCGGACATGAAAGCTCCTCTGCCCTGTTAAATGGTGATTGTAGTATTTGCCAACTCCTGCCTAGATCACAGATTTTAAGGGTAGGGACCATGTCTGGATTCTCTTTCAACCCACAATAGCACATGGACCCAGTTTACTCTTGCGGTAAGCTAAATAATGGCCCCAAAGATGCCCATATGGAAACCCCAGAACCACTGGTGATGTTACATGGCAGAAGAAACTGCAGATGTGGGTGAGGGCCTGGAGATGGGGAGATTATTCTGGACTATGCAGATGGGCCCTGGATAATCACAAAGATACTCCTAAGAGGGAGGCAGGAGGGTCAGGGTCAGAAGAGATACGGAGAGCAGAAACAGAAGTCAGAACAATATGGTTTCTGACTGTGAAGGTGAAGGGGGTTTTGTGAGTCAAGGAATGTGGGCACCTTCTAGAAACTGTGAAAGGGCAGGCATGGAAGCTCTCAGCACTGCACAACTCTGCCCCCACATTTTAGACCTTTGAACTTTAAGATAATACATTTGTGTTGTTTTAAGCTGCTGAGTTTGTGATAATATGTTATAGAGCAATAGAAAACTAATACAGTATTTAATACTTATAAGTGATGTATAGACTCATGGGATGATTTTTAATATTTTCTTCTATATTAGCATGACAGTTGTAGAATTTTTTTTTTAAATCTTTGTAGAGGGAATCGGAAAGGTAATGGCCACTAGACTGTGCTCATTTGATAAAGTAAAATAAATAGGAAATTTTCATCATACAAGTTTTCGTCTTCAGAGAGGATTTAAGAAGACTGACAAGAATTTCCAGATACTGTGATAAAGCTAATTTCTTCAACTAATGATATCCTTTGCTTTGGAATACAGTTTCAAGCAAAATTTGGAGGGTGTCATTATCAGAAAGTGTGAGTTTTTACTAAAATTCCTACAAAATACCATTCTACGTTTATCTTTAGCCAGCTCTATAACTTAGAGTAAAAAGGCAATATTTTGTGAGCATTGCAAGCTTCTCAGTGTTTTCGAAGAAGCAAATCCATAATCCATTGTGATAGGTGTTGGTAGACAATGACATTGGATGAAATTTGGTGTGGAGTGTGAACATTCAGTACGAGGTGTCTAGGAGAGTCCTCAGAGGATACACACAGGCATCGCCCCTAGCAGGTGGTAGAAACAAGTACGTGGGGGACCTCAAACCTTTTCAGGATATCAGTTTAGGAACTGAACCACCCAGAATTTTAACCTTTAATGTCCCGTGCCAATGCAAGATTTACAAATATAGTCAGTCCTCATTATTTGTGGATTCTGGCTTTGCAGATTTGCTTATTTGCTAAAATTTATTTATAAACCCCAAATCATTTGACAGTCATATGTGGACACATGCGCTCAGAGTGGCAAAAACGTGTGTCACCGCATTCATGTGTTTTGAGCTGAGGTCAAAGAAGGCCGTGCTCTGCTTTCGGGTTTCAGCTCTCCTCCGGAGATGATCGGAGGATGGAGACAGGAGAGGCCAGGAGGAGTGAGTGCAGGAGACTTGGCTCTGGGGCCAGTTGGATGAGGTTTGTGTCCCAACTCCAGCATCTGTTACAAAGTGTCCATAAGTAAGTCACGCAACACTTCTGAACTTTGATTTTTCTTTTGTAAAATAGAGTAGAATCCACCAGAATGAATTGTTCTTAAGATTTAAGAGTATAATCTATGTGAGATATTTGTACACACATACACTTTCCCTAGGAGCAGTGTTCAGTGTTTGAGTTGATTGTTTGTGGTGACTTTATGGAACGTAACTACTACAAGTAATGAGAATCAACTGTACATTTCCGTGTGAATTATTTTAAAGAGTGGCTAGAGCTGGGCATGCTGCCACTTAGAAGACATCCGTAACAAACCTCGGTGGGAAATACACAGGCTGAGCTCATTATGTGTTAGTGAGCGAGGCCAGCCATATACCATGCTCTAGGATCCTGTTTCTCACTTGTAGAAACAATCATGGACACAATCATCAACGCCTTCTACCATGTTATATATTTTTCCTGTCTCTATATAAGCAAGATACATTATTTGCTTATTTATTTTAGCAAGTTACATATTTTCCTACAGGATGACGTTCTAAAGATGTAGGTTAAAAACACACAGTTCGTACAGATGTAGTCACTTTATCACTTCCTACTTTCCCCAAAGAAGTCTGTTTCTCTGTGGCAATAAAAATATCTACACAAGGCTTCCACCCCACACACAACATTTATCTATTATGAAATGGAATTTCTTTTTTCAAGACCCATTCAACAAGGATTTATTAGGCACTGTGTTGAGTGCTATAGAAGATTTAGATAGAGGGATGCCTGGGTGGCTCAGTCGGTTAAGTCACTGCCTTTAGCGCAGGTCATGATCCCGGAGTCCTGGGATGGAGTCCTGCATCAGGCTTCTTGCTTAGCAGAGAGCCTGCTTCTCTCTCTGCCTCTGCCTGCCACTCTGCCTGCTTGTGTGCACTCTCTCTCTCTCTCTCTGACAAATAAATAAATAAATAAAATTTAAAAAAAACAAAACAAAAAAAGATTTAGATAGAGAAGTCATATTTCCTTCTCACGTAAGCATTTATAACATCTGGGGCAGGGTGGTACAATAAGTGACTATACAAAGAGGAATAAAAAAAAGCATATGGTCAAATAGATGTGTATATGTTGTGCATGGGAACCTATATATTTAGCCACCAACTTAAAGCATTCCAGAAGAATTTCTGAAGAGTGTGCTGATCGGAATTTTAGCCACTTGGTATCTTCATGTATATTCTAATCAAAGTTATAATTACTTTGCTCCCTTCTATCGATATGATTGATTCTACGTACTGGTAAAGAAGAAGGGGGAAAGCACCACTAACATCAACTATTAAAAGAATTGTTTTAAAATTTCCATAAAGAGTCAATAAATCCTAGCTTGGTGGACTCAATGAACCTGGGGAAGCTGTAAATTCTGAATTTTATGCACCTTATAAGAACATGGTATCAAACATAGATGGACTGCCTCTTCCAGTGGAGTGAGAATCCCCTGATCAATGTTTGCAGTTATGCTGTGTATTAAAGCCAGGAGAATCCATTTGACTGATCACTTCTCTGAAGAGCTAACTGTATGCTTAAATGATTGCTTATCCTACCTGTTTACCTCCTTTCCCCTCACTGGGCATGTAGCTCTTGTCTCTTTTTCCTATTGTATGGAGAAAATACGGAACAATCCCTGTACTAAATTTCCTATCAGACACCTCATTGGCCTGCTTGTGGATGGACGAGGGTTGAGCAGGGCTCCAAGCTTACACAAAGGATTGATATCTTCAGTATAATTAGATTTGCAAGACTCCAAGGTTATGGGGAGAGAAGGCAAGGGTCCCTGGTGCTGAGGGCAGGCAGGAAGTCTATTTTGGGCTCCTTCTGATACAACACAAACAAAAATCTAACTGACTTTAAACAAGAAGTTGGTACAGGCCGCAGCCTTGGAGGCTGCACATGTTCATTCTGAACTTTCTGGCATTCGGGTCTTGGTTGCCACATTGACCCACACCTATCCCAGGGTTCACTTCCTGCTAAGGTACTGGTGTTTTAAGCAGCCCAGAGAGGTCCCCTTTTGCAAATACTTTTAAATGGAACCTTGAGACCTCAAAAAAGCTGAGTCTACTAAAGTGAGCCCATATTACACACACACACATGCACACACACACACACGCATACATATATATGATTCATTAAAAACAAGTTTTCCCTTTAAAAAATTAAATGAAATCAAACAAATCAGACAGTTACTGCTACTGCTTCTGGAACTGTCCCACATCACAACAGCCTCAAATTTCTAATGATGTCATTTAACAAAATTCTCAGTCACTTTATCCTTTTCAAATAGAGCCTATTTTCTTAAAATTGCACATTCAGATAAGAGAGCAGAGTCCTTTTATCAAAGTACTTCATGAGCGTTGAGAAATGTCAGATTTAATAATTTATCACCTGGATACCGCATGCTTTGAAGCTGAGGACATGGTAACAGTGATAATGACATGGTAAATTACGTTACCGCGGCATGGCCGCCTCCAGTGGCTCCTCGGGTTTCAGGGCTTCAGCTCTGAGGACTTCACATCTTGGTCAAAGGGGCATGGCGTTCGCCCATGTGCTAAAATTGTTTGATCTTTTGGAACTTAATAGTTTGCTCCCTGGATTCAGGCATCCAAGACAGTCTTGTAAGTACCATATGAAATCCCTAAAAATATCAGACCTTTGAATATTTAAGTGTTTGGCCATTAATTGTAGTCATTCTTAACTCTGTACGTTGAGAAGAATGTTTTCCATCTGTAATAGGAGACACAAGAAGTTTTGCCCTTTGGGGAGTCTGTATGTGAAAGAGATACTTCACTGTAAGTAACTGACACCTAGCAAGTGAGATTTGTAAGTTTTGTTATTACAAAAAAGCATTCCTTGTATTGGCTAATTTTACATGTTGTCACGATCCAGTAATCTATGTTCACGTGAATTTTACCTACAAAAGGATAAGTGAAGTAAACTCGTAACTTCAGACCATTTGGAATCAGATGGAATGTATTTTCCCAACATTGAATCAGAGGCCAAGTGAGAATGAGTGATACCTTGAGATAAGACCAGTTGGCAGCCCAGAGTTTGTTTTATCCTTCCTTCTTTGATATCCTTCTGGAAATAAGAATTTCTTTTTTCGTGTGTGTGTGTATGTGTGTGTGTGTGTTGAATACTTTGCTTTTCTAAAGCAGTGGAAATTTCATGTGTTTGCTATCTGGTTGGGCAGGTTTATAGACTGAGTGTGACAAACATGAGTCAGCCAGTGGAGGTCCTTGCAACTAATGAAATGTATCAGAGAAAAAAACCCAAGCCACCTTCCATTAGACCTGCAATCTGTGGGAGTCATAGGTAGGGAGGCAGTTGCTGCACCAATTTGGGGACACTTCATTTTTATTTGTTAGTGATCTGCAGTCTCTATTTCCTAGCTTTAAAGATGAAAAAAGAAATTGTGGTGGGGAAACATATTCTTTAAAGAATTATTTCTTTTACTCCTAGTCAACGACTATTGTTAGAGCTGTCAAATCTTATATGTTGCTGCACTCTCAGTATATAAATATATGATAATATAAGTATATGATTTATATATACTAGATATTATGAAGCATATATATTTATATAATTATATAAATTATGTATTAGTCATATTCTTGTATATAAATTATAGATTAGTATGTATTCATATTGTTTATCTTATATTGGGATTTCATATATATTAAGTTATATATATCGATGTGCTGTCTTCTAACCTCAACAGTATTTTAGAAAACAGAGTGTAATAATGGTTGCTTATGCAAAGCTAGGATCAGAACATATTGTCTATGATTTGTCCGAGTAGAATACCAGCATCAGAACACAAACCACCCGACCCTGTTACCAGACCCAGGCTGATAACTCTATGTCAGTGTCGATGTCTTTGGGTGGCTGGGGACAGGGTCAAGAGGGTGAGATTCTTCTGTGATCATCCTTGCCTAAAGGAAGTCACTATTTGTCAGGCACAGAAAGGATAACATTGATAGATTCTATCTTGTTCGACTCTACAAAGAACACACACACTTTACTCACTCCTCCCTCCCCTGGCTAATTTTTAAATGGTAATTTGTTTTAGGTCACTGCCATTACCCTGAAAGCATTTTTATAGTTTTGTCTTTGTTTAAAAACACACACCAGCCTTTAAAGACTCCATCGGTTACAGAATAGATAGTAGAGACACGGATTCAGTGACTTGGGGTAAATAATGAAAGAGAAAATGAAATGAATTGGAGAAAAGATCCTTCATGCTAAGCCAGCAAAATAAAATGCAGCTTCCAGAATCACAGAAGCTGCATTCTGGGAGAAAGTTGCTTCCGTGCTTCGTAACTTAGGGATGTTAGTCGCACCAGCTCTTCCACGTTTGAAATGAACAGTAAACAGCTACGTGTCATATTCAAAAGTGCTAGGATAAAATATGAATCTCTGCGTTCCGGTCTTCACCCTGTTGCCACATATGCTAGCTGAGATGAGAGAAGTGATTCTGTGTCACAGGTACGGCTCCATTCCAACTTATCAAGGGTGAGTTCTACCTGTACCTTCCTCAGAGTTGTGGACACAAAGGAGACTGGTAAAAGATAAGAAATGAAGAGATCATAAATGTGAGCCCAGAGAAATAGAAAGGGCGATAAACTGCTTGATATCCTGGACAAAATAGATTTAGTCGTGAAAAGTAAGTAAAAAACTGCTTAAAGATAACACTAGACATCAGAAGTCTAGAAGACATCAGAAGTCTCCCTGCCGGGAGAGGAGGGAGGTGGGGGCGGGGGCAGGGCATGGCTTCGGAGGTCCCTGGTACCCAGGCGCTAGCCTGACGCGTTAACCCAGCAGGGATATTGTCACGCTGTGGCAGTCTCCAGAGGAGACCATGGAAAATCTCTCCACCAGGTCTGCTCTCCAGCTGGCTAGCCATGTCCCTCAAATACTCATGCTCTGTCCCTGCCAAGTCACTGCTGGTTGGATTTCTCAGAACATGGTGAGACACGGTGGTGTGAATTCTAGCTCCTTGTCCAGTTAGATATTCACCTACACGCCCAGAGTTCACATTGCCAGTGACAGGAGGTCCAGGTGCTATTTCTGACTCACTCACCTGCTGACTTAGGCCAGTGTCCTCAGACTTCAGTGGGCCTGGGAAATCGATCTAGCTCAAATGATGATTTGCCTTCAGTCGTTCTCAGAGTGTGACCTGGGACGGTTCACATCTGATGAGTTCCTAGGTGATGATAATGCACTTGTCCTCCATACTTTGGGTTGCCAGAATCTTAGCAGAATGTGGTTGACCCTCTCACACAGAAAGAGAGCAGTAAGTGCTCTTCTTAGGGAAAACTACCAGCCACTAATACCATCAGTGGCTTCATGTCCGGAAACTGGACTAGAGTCTTCCAGCAAGGCTTGGGCTGGAGCAGCACATTGTATCTGTTAGGAGAAGGGCTGTCCCTCTCTGCTAAAATGGGTTGGTGAGACTCCCCTGAATCTCATCATTCTGGGTTTGGATCAAGTGAGGCTGCACATCTGGCCAAGCAGGCCTGGCCTATCTGTGGGGTACAGTGTTGAGGCTGTATTTTTCTAACAGGTCACAAGCACCCTGGCCAGCAACTTCAGCCTGCATCATGTATGTTCTCTTACTGACTTAAACCATTTCATCAACTATGGTAAATATTTCCAAGAAACGGCTAAGAGGAAGCCCTTTGGCATTTATTAGTCTTGCCTTTGGTGAAGAACCATTTAAGGATTAAATGATTGGAAGTGTATTTCATAAAGACATGATCCCTGCCTCTCTTTATTCCTCTTATCTTCTCCAGATTAATTTCTGCAGAATATTTGTCCTGCACATCGGATTTTATCATCGTTTCGTTATTATCCCTTGTAGGGACGTGATTGAGTCTGGGAGAGAGAGGAGTAGGCAGTGAAATTTGCGGAAGGAGACATCTGAGAGTCTTCTATGTGTATGAGAGAGAAAACTGGATCATTTAAAAAGAGTCCCCAAAGTCCTATAATGTGCAACAGTTATAACTTGCTGCTTATTTGCTCACAGATTATAAAAAAAAAAAAATTCATGTTGAGTTTCATTACCCATACCATGACATAGCAATAAAATGATGAAGGGGCAAAGAGGCTTGAATAAACTAAAATCTGGATAGGTATTCCCAGAGTTGTCAGGTGGCTTGTCAACCTAAATATGTTAGATTTAACATCCCAAAACTCCATGTGATGACCCCTTTCTAAATTCTGCTTTTATAGGGGTGTACCTAGGGCCCATAGAAAAATGAAGATAGGGAGTCAGGCTAGAAATTCTGGAACAACCCACTTTTTCCTTAGAATAGATAAGTAGATAAGTGGAAAAGAAATATCGTGGGTACTGTCCCCCTCTTTTGAAATTGACGAAATTGTGTTAGTAGTTGAATTCCTTTGACCTGTGGCAGGAAAGCTTTTTATTTCCTTTTACTTTCTTTCTTTTTAAATTTCTAAAGAGGAGGAAAATGTCAGGCAGTAGTGTGTTGTTACTGCCACAAAATATTATTAAAGCATAACTACCAAACCAGAAAGCATCGCCCTGTAAATTTAATGCAATGTCAGTTTTGATCTAGGTATTTTGCTCTCCAAAGAGATGCTTAATCTTCTAAACAAAATTGAACTGAATGGATTTCAAAAAAAAAAAGTCTGTTGTGGTAACATGCCAGTACAGATTACCAGACAAATAACCAACTACACACATTTCCCATAGGTGAGTATATGAATTTGAAACTTAGGCTTGACTATGAAAATATTGATCAGGTAGTGCAATGATAAACAATACCACTTTACTTTCAAGAAAGCCATTAGAAAATTGGGTCTTACTACTTGAGTTTAAGGTTTTAAATGTAGAAAATTCTGTCTTAATAAAAATAAATAAGAGGATCAAGACCAATTGAGATCTTATGCATGAAACAGAAACCACTATAGAAATGTAAGGCTTTATTAGAAATAATCTTTAGTAAGCCTAGAAGATATTTACCAAACATGGTGATTTCCTGGAAGTCATGATATTTACAAAGTTTGATGAGGCCTACTTAGTTGATCTTTTTAGAAATGACTTTAATTATCTTTTTAAATAACCAAATAAATATATATAAGGAATCTAAATATTTTGGAATATATAATGAGATATAATTGATGAAAAAAGACAACTAGATTTACATGAGATTATGATATCCCAACTGGTTAAGCCACTTCACTACATAATGAATGTAGATGTGTGAATAATTTAGGCATATTGGGGGAATAGGTTTAAAGGATCAGGTTTAAAAGTTCAGAAGGAATTCAAACACCTGGAAGCTAAAGACCACCTTGCTTAAGAATGCTTAGATCAGTAAGGAGATCAAAGAAGAACTGAAACAATTCATGGAAATCAATGAGAATGAAGACACTTCGATCCAAAACCTATGGGATACAGCAAAGGTGGTCCTAAGGGGGAAATACATAGCCATCCAAGCCTCCCTCAAAAAAATTGAAAAATCCAGAACACAGCAGCTGTTTCTACACCTTAAAGAACTGGAGAATCAACAACAAATCAAACCAACTCCACACATAAGAAGAGAAATAATCAAGATTAGAGCTGAGATCGATGAGGTAGAAACCAGAGATACAGTAGAACATATCAATGAAACTAGAAGCTGGTTTTTTGAAAGAATCAATAAGATCGATAAACCACTGGCGACACTAATCCAAAAGAAAAGAGAGAAAGCTCAAATACATAAAATTATGAATGAAAAGGGAGAGATCACAATGAACACCAAGGAAGTAAAAACAATCATCAGAAGTTATTATCAACAGTTATATGCCAATAAGCTAAGCAACCTAGATGAAATGGATGCATTCCTGGAAAACTATCAACTCCCAAAATTGAACCAGGAAGAAATTGACAACCTGAATAGACCAATATCTAGTAATGAGATTGAAGCAGTGATCAAAAACCTCCCAAAAAACAAGAGCCTAGGACCTGATGGATTCCCTGGAGAATTCTACCAAACTTTCAAAGAAGAAATAACACCTATTCTCCTGAAGCTCTTTCAAAAAATTGAAGCAGAAGGAAAACTTTCTGACTCTATGAAGCCAGCCTTACCCTGATCCCCAAACTAGGCAAAGACCCTACCAAAAAGGAGAATTTCAGACCAATATCACTGATGAATATGGATGCTAAGATTCTCAACAAGATCCTAGCAAACAGGATCCAACAACACATTAAAAAGATTATCCACCATGACCAGGTGGGATTCATCCCTGGGCTACAAGGATGGTTCAACATTCACAAATCAATCAATGTGATAGAACAAATTAATAAGAGAAAAGAGAAGAACCACATGGTCCTCTCAATTGATGCAGAAAAAGCATTTGACAAAATCCAGCATCTGTTCCTGATTAAAATGCTTCAGGGAACATTCCTGAACTTCATAAAATCTATCTATGAAAGACCCACAGGAAATATCATCCTCAATGAGAAAAAGCTTGCAGCCTTCCCATTGAGATCAGGAACACGATAAGGATGCCCACTCTCACCACTCTTGTTCAACATAGTATTAGAAGTCCTAGCAACAGCAATCAGACAACAAAGAGAAATAAAAGGTATCCAAATTGGTAATGAAGAAGTCAAACTCTCTTTCTTTGCAGATGACATGATTCTTTATATGGAAAACCCAAAAGACTCCACCCCCAAACTACTAGAACTCATACAACAATTCAGCAATGTGGCAGGGTACAAAGTCAATGTACAGAAATCAGTGGCTTTCTTATACACTAATAATGAAAATAGAGAAAGGGAAATTAGAGAATCGATTCCATTTACTATAGCACCAAGAACCATAGGATACCTGGGAATAAACCTAACCAAAGAGGTAAAGGATCTGTACTTGAGGAACTACAGAACACTCATGAAAGAAATTGAAGAAGACACAAAAAGATGGAATACCATTCCATGCTCTTGGATCAGAAGAATAAACATTGTTAAAATGTCTATACCGCCTAGAGAAATCTATACTTTTAATGCTATTTTGATCAAAATTCCACCGGTATTCTTCAAAGAGCTGGAGCAAATAATCCTAAAATTTGTATGGAATCAGAAGAGACGCCGAATCGCTAAGGAAATGTTGATAAACAAAAATAAAATGGAGGGCATCACGTTACCTGATTTCAAGCTTTACTACAAAGCTGTGATCACCAAGACAGCATGGTACTGTCATAAAAACAGACACATAGACCAGTGGAACAGAGTAGAGATCCCAGATATGGACCCTCAACTCTATGGTCAAATAATCTTCAACAAAACAGGAAAAAATATACAGTGGAAAAAAGTTTCTTCAATAAATGGTGCTGGGAAAACTTGGCAGCTATATGTAGAAGAATGAAACTGGACCATTCTCTTATACTGTACACAAAGATAAACTCAAAATGGATAAAAGACTTCAATGTGAGACAGGAATCCATCAGAATCCTAGAGGAGAACATAGGCAGTAATCTCTTCGATATCAGCCACAGCAACTTCTTTCAAAATATGTCTCCAAAGGCAAAGGAAACAAAAGTGAAGATGAACTTTTGGGACTTCATCAAAATCAAAAGCTTCTGCTCAGCAAAGGAAATAGTCACGAAAATAAAGAGGCAACCCACTGAATGGGAGAAGATATTTGCAAATGACAGTACAGACAAAAGGTTGATATCCAGGATCTATAATGAACTCCTCAAACTCAACACACACAAACAGACAATCATATCAAAAAATGGGCAGAAGATATGAACAGACACTTCTCCAATGAAAACATACAAATGGCTATCAGACACATGAAAAAATGTTCATCATCACCAGCCATAAGGGAGATTCAAATTAAAAGTACATTGAGATATCACCTTACACCAGTTAAGAATGGCCAAAATTAGCAAGACAGGAAACAACATGTGTTGGAGGGGATGTGGAGAAAGGGGAACTCTCTTACACTGTTGGTGGGAATGCATGTTGGTGCAGCCTCTTTGGAGAACAGTGTGGAGATTCCTCAAGAAATTAAAAATAGAACTTCCCTCTGACCCTGCCATTGCACTCCTGGGTATTTACCCCAAAGATACAGATGTAGTGAAAAGAAGGGCCATCTGTACCCCAATGTTTATAGCAGCAATGGCCACGGTCGCCAAACTGTGGAAAGAACCAAGATGCCCTTCAACGGACGAGTGAATAAGGAAAATGTGGTCCATATACACTATGGAGTATTATGCCTCCATCAGAAAGGATGAATACCCAACTTTTGTAGCAACATGGATGGGACTAGAAGAGATTATGCTGAGTGAAATAAGTCAAGCAGAGAGAGTCAATTATCATATGGTTTCACTTATTTGTGGAGCATAACAAATAGCATGGAGGACATGGGGAGTTAGAGAGGAGAAGGGAGTTGGGGGAAATTGGAAGGGGAGGTGAACCATGAGAGACTATGGACTCTGAAAAACAATCTGAGAGTTTTGAAGGGGCGGGGGGTGGGAGGTCGGGGTACCAGGTGGTGGGTATTAGAGAGGGCACGGATTGCATGGAGCACTGGGTGTGGTGCAAAAATAATGAATACTTTTATGCTGGAAATAAAAAATAAATTAAAAAAAAAGAATCATACTGATTTTTATTTTATTGTGGGCTTGAAAGTAGTGAATTAAGATTTAAGATCTATTGAGAATATAATATTCAACATTTCTTTTTATTTTTATTATAACTCTAATAGTTTCCTGTTGCTTCCATCTTGAACATGAAGAGATAGAAATTAAAAAAAAAGAGATAATTGGCCCAGATCATATCATTATAAAGGGAAAGAATGAGGATCTCAATGAGATCCTCATTTTACTTGGCAATGTTAAGTCCTAACAATTAGTACTCAAAACATACAAATGACAGCCTTATGGAGTGCTTTCTTCTTTAGATTTTTCTGCCCAGATCCAAATCTTCTTGAGTCACCCATTATTTTAATATGCAATATTTAATATGCACCCATTATTTTAATATGCAATTTAAATATTTTAATGAACAAACTCTTTCCTCATCCAATATAAAGTCCAATATTCATTACCCATTCCCCCAGGGGGCATATAATTTCTTGTGGTCTCAGCATCCATTTCTTCTTACTCCTACTCCATGTTTTATCTTCCAGAACAAAACACTCTCCAGCTTATCTGAGTCCAAATATGGTTCATATGTCAGCCTCATACATCATTGTGCTTCACCAATTTTTGTTGGTTTGGGGGCACCTAATAGAATGGGGTTCAGCTCAGCACAGAATTGGAAGCAATTTAATATTGAAGGTAGTCATTGTGGTTCCAAACATCTGTTGGCCATTTCCTAAAATGAGATTTCTTACTGGCTGTATCTTTCTTTAGGATTCAACTGATCACATATTCCTGTATTCATTGGGTCCCTTCCTCCCTTTTTAGACCATTTTTCCCTTTACTTTTTTTCAGGATCATTTAACCTCTCAAATAAAAAGAAATAAAAATAAAAATAAATTAAAATTTAAAAAATTAAAAAAAAAACCAGCTCCACATTTCCTCTTATTTCATTATGCCAAAAAATCCACCTTTTCTTTTTTCCACACTCCCTTGGACTATCCCAGGAGTCTCACCTTTGAAGCCACCAGGGAATTTTCCTAAAGAACCCCTTTCCCTGAAGATGGCATTCTGCCACTTCCTTCGAAGGCAGAAAGTTGCTACCATTTGTTTTGTTTTTAATAACAAATTTTCTTTCTCGTTACATTAGTACTTTTAATACACATCTATTTTCACATTGTAGTTATGAAAGATAGCAGAATGACAAACATAACATCTACAATTCTTTGTTTTTTAGAATTAAAGCAACAACAACAACACCCAAACACCCTTGCTTTCCTTGGAAAACAGACCTACCTCAGCCTGGCTGGGAAGTGTTCTTAAGAGGCAAACTTCCTTAATATGTTTGTGTTCTGATTCCATTACGTGGAATTACACAGGCTTCAGGATGACATGTGAAGATGTTTATTGAAAAGTTTTCTGTCGCTTCAACACCGGAAGAAAAGTTCAGCTGGTGGCTCTTCTTTCTCTCCCTCCAAGTTTTTACTTTTAGAGTCTTTATTTGTATGTAATCAAAACGAAACATCTTGTCAGGGGATACATATTCCCAGTCCCTGGTAGGGAGGTGGTATACAGTGCTTGAAATGTTTGAGATGACAAATAGCCCAGCAGGTCTGGCCTCTTCTTCTCCCGCCCTGAGCTGCTGGCCATCTATTTCAAATTGTGTGTGCATTGTAGGGTGAAGCGTGTACCAAGGAGTGCCAACCTCCCCCCGAGCAGTGTCTTACTGAATACAGGATTAAGTGAAAGTCTCTGGGGGCTAGCCAGAGAATGAGGTGCCCAACAACACCAGAGGCTTGATGAGCTTAATAGAAGAGACCGCTACATTCCGTACCTCTTTCAAATGTTTACAGTGTCACATGCAATTCTGTCAAATATTTCTGAAAGGGAAAAAAATGAAAATATGCACCAACCATATTTCACCCCATGGAGGCATCATTTGGATGCCAAGAACAAAATCTTGATTTTGAAGTATCTTGAGTTGAAGATAACCTTGCTGTTTTGTTTAAAGCCCAAAGAGTACTTTCCAGCTCTCTCCCTCTCTCCGTCTCTCGCTTTTTCTCTCTCTCTCTCTGTCTCATACACAGACACACACACACACACACACACACACACACGTCCCTGCTCTGAATTGTAGGCAACAGAGTGCTATGTGCCTGCGTTAATCATGGTGGTGTCTGAATGGGTAGATACTGCTGGAAGCCAGAGATAGCAACCGGGAACTCCATCATGCTGACTCGGTGAAAATGATGACAAAGCTAATAACCTACATTTTTTTTTATCCCCCACTGTAAGGCTTAGCTACTCCAACTGTGTGATCTGGATTTTGTAACATTATTCTTCACCCTTTGAAATGACTCTTTTCTGTATATATCTAATCTCACTTTTCTAGGGTTTCCTACCAGCTTCTCAAGAAGTAAGGTCAACCTGTCATTAATACTCAGTCTTGATTTTCTTTCCAAAATATTTGACCATGTCACAACAGTTTAAAATGTGTGTGTGTGTGTGTGTGTGTGTGTGTGTGTGTGTGTGTGTGTATAATCAAGCAAAGAGTATCCCGTAGATTTTCAGGGTTATGGAAGCAATCTCTTAGGTGTTCCTAGCTGTATAAATGGGTCATATGCATGTGAGATTGACATTGCCTCCTTCCAGAGCTACCCCAGAAAAAATGGAAAGCAATGCTGTGAGGGTCTATAACCCTCCGGCCTCCCTCCTCCCACCCTCACTCATATTTAAACACAGTTGTTTCAACTGAAGGACAAAACTAAAATTAAAAAAAAATATATATATACATATATATGTATGCAAATAACCTCATAATTTTTTTTAATCTGTAGCAAATAGTGAATTGGGGAATTTAAAATCAAAGTGACAGATTTGGGCTATCTACACAGCCAGTTCAGATAATTTTATGTAAAAAAAAAACCCTTGTATTTTGCACAACAAAGGAAAAAGAATAGAATTGACCCATTTCTGAAAGACTTCAGAGTACATTTTTTACAAATGACAGTGGATCATCTCTATCCTATAATACCGTAAGACGAAGAAAGGCTAACCCTGACCCATTTACTTTATTTACTTTATGACAGTACAGTATTTTATTTAGAGTTTTTCAATTTTTTACTCCATAAATAAGTTTAACAATGATCCACTTATAATGAAATTTGATTGAATTTTATTTATATTTCGCCTCTTTAGAGTAAGCATTGCTAAATGTTTTTGAGGTAGGAAACTGGAGATGGCACAAAGAAAAAGGAGAACTTAAGTCAATCTCTGTCTCTCAATTTCATACAGAAAATAAGCCGCCATCACAGAAAATCTAGGAAATATATGTGGTAAACAATGAGATATTTGAAAGTTCTGGGTTCAATTCCAGGATCTAACACTTCCTGGGTTATCTTGGGCGAGGTCACCTTTCTGAGCTTCTGTTGTTTTCTCATTTATAAACTGTGGGTAAAATACCTTCCCCTTCCTTTCCTTTGACTAGCTTGAGAATCCTGTGAGGCAATATATGCATGACCGTCGTTTCTGGCATCCTTAGAGTAACAGCCTTTGTTGTCTGTGTCATGACGGACCTACCCTATAGTTGCTGGGCTTGGGGCAAGAGAACCAGTAGAGGCCACCTTTCCTTTCTACCTCCATCATGTCCCCTCCTGCACTGTGAGGAGCTTCATGTACACGCACTGGAACCCATCTGCACACACATCCAAGCCCCAGGCATCCTTTGCACACCCTGTAATGCCCCCCACCGATGATTCAGGCTGTTCCGGTGTACCCACATCTTGAGATCTGATCTGGGAAGAAGGCCCATGTAGACCCTGCCCTGCCTTGGGGCTGATTGGCCAGGGAATTCTGGTATCCCAGGTACTCAGTGCATGGTCTAGGTAAGAAAGGGCAAGCACCATGGCCCTCCTCCCTCTAGGTGGAGGGGATGTGTCTGGAAGATTGGAAGAGTGGACCTTCTCAATGCAGCCCCTGGCTGGCGAATACTCTAGACCGCTTAGTGCCTGGGACCATCTTAAAGGTAATGCTCTTTCCTTCAGGCTTAATTTTTCGTTTATTTAGCATAGCACATTGAGCTAAATAATTATTTAACATTCTCAGTTTATTTGACATAGTATTTATTTATTTGGCATAATATTTATTTTGCAGTTAGACTGTGTGGAATATCGGATGCTTTCAGCTACAAGTGACTAAAAGGTCTGGCTTTTAAAAAGAGTTGGAGGGGGAGGGATAAACAACCCGTAACAAGGAACTCTGAGGTGGGGTGGGTCCGTGGGAGCTTGGAGCCTCAGTGACATTCTCCTGAGGTATGTGCCCTTCGTCACCCTTGCAGTATCTTGGCTACGTGCTCACTTTCCAGGCATCATTCCCAGATGTGACTACATCCACTGAAAGAAAAAGGAGATTTTTTTTTTCCCATCTGTCTCTTTTGATTGGCAAGGAAAACGTTCTGATGAAATTCTCCCACAGAATTCATGTCATTAGCCAGAAATGTCAAACAACCACCTCAAGCAAAGGAATGGGACCACAGTGACTGGCTTGCATCAGTCATATTTCATTGGTGTCTTGTGAGAGGAGCGTCGGGTACCAGCATGGAATGAGAGGAGAAATGACCACAGGGTAGGCATTCAGTTATGTCTGCCACGGCCAATAAAGCTAGGAAGTTGCTCCTTCTCCTGTGGAATGCCAGACTCAGGCTGGTGCAAATCTCAGCATCTAAGTAAGTGTCCAGTGGCTGACCACGGTGCTCCCCCCACCCCCACACCCCTACCCCCGTGGCAGTGCTCCGCTTCCCATCTTTTGGGAGGGTTGTATCCCAAGGAGCTTCTCCCTGCTTTGCTTTTTCTGAAATCAGCATCTCACGCTGATCACCAGTAAAAGGTTTGGCCAGAAAACTGTGTATTGCCTTAGGTGTTCAGATCTTTATTTCTCTTCTTTTCTGAGTATCTCCCACTCTATCTCTGTTTTGAAGTGAAGACCCCCTTCTAGCTGCCACTGGGGGCCTCATCCGTTGAACCAATCTGCGGACTCCTCTACAGCCCTGCCCTTGACTGTGAATTTCTCATGGACTCTTTGCAAGCCTCCTTGTCCACCTGCCCAGTAACAGGCCCTCAGCAACATTTGCTTTTTGCTTTCTCCTAAGTATCCAAATGAATGTCACTGAATCTCTTCTACACATAAAATGTATTAGATAATTAACAACTTTTCTAGGAAACTCAGGGAGTCAACCAGATTTTCGGAGGATAGTTTTACAAGGTTACAAAGAACATGGCAATGCCTAGAAGCAGTCAATCAATATCCACTGATCTAAGCACACTTTCCTTATTTTCTTCCTTCAGCCCGTGAAATACGAGCTTCCCCGTATGTCTAAGGCCCAAGCCTTTGATGCTGGTCAATATGAAGGAAAAAATGTGTACGATGAGGATTTTTCAAAGGTTAAAAGAAAAGAAAAGAAAAACTTAGGGCTGGTGGAAATGAAAACCATGCTGACATCTCAAAGAATAAAATCCAGCTCACCTCTGGCCTCCATAAGCTTTCTCCATGAGCTAATGAGGCGATGATTAAGAGCATGAGAGAGAGAGCAATGAAATGTGGTTATTTCCTCCAGATGAAAATCCGGGCAGGACTGTGTGTCTGTTAGCCAAATAGATTGCCATTTAAAGTGAACAAACTCTGACTTCACAAGCACAGATTCTGATTGGACTCATATCATTACCTTCTATAATGAAATGTTTCCCCTTGTTGCTTTCCTACAGAAAATTAACCCTAAATAATATGAATGCTCTTCATTCAATGTAGATTCTGCTAATTTATCTTTTAAAAGTAAATCTACCTAGGGAAAATAAAGTAATTTTTAATTATTCGGCAGAAATTGCTATTGAATCTTCTCCATGTTTCAGTTCAGAGGGCTTCTCTGTCATCCTAACCATAAGCCATGAGCTTTTTTGAAGCCTGGGTGAAGATTTACATGTTATTGTTTCCAATGGGTGCCCCCTGGATGCTTTACAAGTCTTAAGATGCTTGTTCAATGGTGAGATTCTGCTTCTTTTCCTTTTGACTGGTTACCTGGAAATAGGTTGATAGCGTAACACTCTTAGAAATTCAAAATATGTATTAATCTGCATAGATTGTGCTTAAACCACATTCCTGATAATAACAGATTTTATTATTTTTTTCATGCAATGGAATACGTGTACATACTAAAATGTTGGGTGAGAGAACATATTTATAGGTATAGTTGATCAAGGCATCTCAGAAAAGAAAGAATGGAGGAGAGCTGTGCATTCCTGGGGGAGGGGGCAGGAATAGTAATAAGCATTGGTATATATTGATAGATATATCAGTAAATATCCTCATAATGAAAACAGAAAGAGAAGTTGTTTTTACTCTCTATTGCTGCATGTGGATGTTCGCCAAAACTTAATGATATAAAACAGACATTTATTTTGCTTGTGGTTTTATGGGTTAGGAATTTGGAAGGGGTTCAGCCAAGCAGTTGGTCCCTAATCCACATGGCATCTGCTGAGGTGGCTGGAGCTAAAGGATCCACTTCCAGATGTTTCTTCATTCCCACACATCTGGCAGCCAGGTTGGGGTGGCAAGAACAGCTAGTTGCTGGCCTTGTGTGGTTCAGGAAGCTCTTCCCATGTGGCCTCCGTGTGTGGCTAGCTTGAGCTTCCTCACAGCATGGTGGTCTCAGGATGGTCTGGCTTCTAACATTGTGACCAGCCTCTCCCAGAGCAAGTAGTCAAAGACCCAGGGAACAGAAGCTTCCTGATTCTCAAGGCCCACATGGTCTCAATGCATAAAACATGGCATTTCTAGCATATTCAATTTGCTATGCAAGTTACTAAGGCCTGGGCAGATTTAGCAGGAGGGGAATTCAACCCCACCTCTTAACATATGGTCATTTTTTTTTTCTAACACAGGATTGAATAAACATTATGAAAAGACTCTTTATTTTACAAAATAATTCATTCCTATCTCTTTTGCATAATGAACATTCAAGGGACATCTAGGATATTATGTCATTTGAAAATAATTATTCACACCGAACTTACTAGAAACATGCTCTTGCACAATGGGAAATATAAACATTGACATCCCCGCTTTTGCCGGCAGGTAAAGCGTACATTAGTAAAACTAGCATTCCCATTTTGCAGAGAGATTTAAGGCCTGGCAGTCACTGCACATTTTTTTTTCCCTAATCTGACTTCAACATCTAAAGGTCTTCCAAAAAACTTCTCTGCCAAAAATGACTCCCCCAGAATGAGGTCCTGAATATCAAAAGGTTTGCTCTAAGATTTAATTCACCCAGGCCAATGCGGGGAATCTGAAAGTAGCATTTGCTTGTCACATTAATTATGTGCTTGTCAGGTGGATCTAAGTGGGAAGAAATTCTGTGCTTGAGACTTTCCAAGACAATGTAAAACTGCTGTTTCTCATACTGGTTTTACCATGTCTTTGCAGAGGGGTCAGCCCAGGAAAAACCTTTGAGCGTTCGGTTCCTCGTAGGCTTTCTCCTTGCGAGGACGGATGGCAGACCCCAAGGCTGGGGAGTGCAGATGGAGTGTCAGCTCTGCCAAGGCAGATGGTCAACCTTGGAGGCCTAACTGTAGCTGTAGTGCTATGTTTCTGAAGGGCCAGTCTCCGTAGCTCAGTACACACGGTCTGGAGCTCACAGCGTGCACTGTGCTAATAATGGGTCTCTGCAGAAGCATCCTCACAGCGTATCAGCTGACCAAATAGAAGCAGACAGGAGAGCAAATGGAGTTTACTAAACCTGCAGGAGGGGGTTAGGATCCACAACCATACAGAAGCTCGTCCCTGTGGTCTGCTGAGGCCAGGTCCATTTCAACAACAGCATAAATCCAGGCATGAGTGATTAAATAAACGTCACAGCCTTTTCGTACTGTTGACCAAACAGAAACTATGCAACTTCTACAGTCTTCTGTCGACCACTTTAGACCAACTGGTCTTTAAATTGGCCCTGTTCTGCTCCTCTGTTCCTGCTCTGCAGGACTTACAGTCCCCTCACAGCCCTGTTTATATAATTTCTTTACGAGCCTAGTGTCTGCTGTGCTGTGTAACTCAAAGGACCGTTGGATCTTGGAAGAGTTGAGTTACTTATTCAGGGTCCTTCCATTTGTTGCAAGGAATAAGTACTGGCAATGAGATCTCATGATTTCTAGAAAAGCTCTCCCTTTCTATTTCGAATATATCAGCTGTGAACAATTCCATAGCTGCTGCTCCCTACAAAGTACAGACGAGAATTCAAACCACAAACCCTGGATTCTAAGATCATATCAGCTTCACTCATAATCAGAGAGAGGTTTGCAGTGTAAATTGTGTTTCATCAAACCAAGTTGTATTTGAAAAGAGGAAATGGAAGAGAAAAGAAAGGCATTTTCTAAAAGCAAAGCCACTTCCTTCTTAAAAATTCTAAGCGAAGGCAAGAGAGAGATGTTATGGTAAACCTGTCAAGAAACTCTCAGAGCCTGAACTTTATAATATTTGTATAAATGTAGCCATTGACCTTGAGCATATGAAGTATTATCATATGTTACTAGGAACCACCTGACATGGTATGTTTAGAAAGAGAAGTACCTAGAAGTACTCTGTGTCGCTTTGTCCTAAGCATTGAGATGTGAAATGTGACTGCACCATATACTCCAAATATTTAGGATTATTATTAAACACATCATTTTATGTAACCCTCACAATGACCCTGTCAAGTGGGAACTATTCTTACCCTCGTTTCCTGATAAATACAGTGTGATTTAGAGAGGTTAAATGATGTGCCCAATATCCCACACTGATTTAAATGGCAAGACCTGAGCTCTTCACCACTCCACGGAACTGCCCTCATCACCATAGCCAAGGAGCTCGGAAAAGGTAAAAATCTCCCTGCTCATATTCCAACCCTGCCATTCACTCATCAGAATCTTGTGACCATTACAAAAAAAGATTTCCAAGCCTCCTTTCTCTGCTGGCAAATGGAAGTAATTACCATCTATTTCATGGAATTATTGCAAAGATTTTAATTAAATAATATTTAGGTGACATTAGAGTACCCAACTCATTGTTAAGTTACTAAATAAGCGCTAAACTACTAAAAAGAAATTCAAAGTGTGAAGGTCTTTTGACATTCTACTCCTGAAACATTGTGATTGGATACTTAGCAGTTGGAATAAGCCATTGAGTCCTTCTAACAAATCCAATGGTAAAAAATAAACAGTGAATAAAAACTGCTGAATTGTTTTTAACAAAATAATTTATTCAGGCAACCCTCAAAACCTAGGGTTATATGTAACTTGCAGACATCCCAATTTTTACTCCTCCATATTGTCCTCTCGTTTGTTGTTACTTACTAAATGATTTGGCAAAGTTGCTTAGCCAATTTTCACTCTTTCCTTACCCAAAAATGGGCATATTTGGAAAGCTTCATCAAACTGTGAGAATGAAATGAGCTAATCCCTATATAACAATGACAAGCACACAAACATTGCTTACTGAACATTAGCTACTATTATGAGTGTGATTATAATAAGAGTACTCTGGCAGTATCAATTCGAAAGGATAAAGTAAAACTCCAATTGTTTCTGTTTTCAGTTGGAATATCAAAGAGAGGCAAAGAGAAAGACATCTTGCATATGTCTATGTCTTGTGTACACACACACACACACACACACACACACACACACGAGAGAAAGAGAGAGAGAGAAGGAAGGGAAGGAGAAGAGGGTGGGCCAGATGGTGGGGGTGGGGAAGTAGAAGAATAAAAGTGTGTAATGAGATCTCTATGCTTCATCCCAGAGTCTTGTAGCTCACAGGCTCCCCTTGGCTAAGATGGGAAGTCAGTTCATCTAATTCCAAAGTCCCTGTTCCTGTTCCTAGACCATGCTGTTTTTCCATGGAAAGAGGTTGATTAAGAAAACTGCATTTAAATGGACTTTATATATTCATATTCTCTCTCATTACAATCAGTAAGCAGGAATCTTTGGTATATACATACCCAAATCAGCAATAAATTCTTAAGATACTGATAAAAGCATTTCTTCATTCTGAGGACTACTTTGTTTTTCAGTCTCACATTAAAATAGCTAAACATGGCAGTGGTGGCCTGGGTTTTAGATGGGCTCTGCAAATCAACCAGCACTGTAACCTCGTTAACCTTGTTTGTAATTAAGGCATCTGAAGCCAGTAAACCTTAAAACCCCTTCCTCTCTACGACCCTATAAGGTAAACAGAATTAAAACCGTACCGCCTTCTACTTTCCCATTAACTCGAAAGTATAGGAGTGCTACAGATTCTCATTATCCAGAAGTATTGCCATTGTTTTCCATTAAATCCAGGTGAAACAAAAATGATATGAAAAAATTCATGGGAGTTAACATTATATTATCTGGTGGCTACATTTCTCTCCTTCACCCCCCACCCTGCCACCTTTTTTTAAGTAAGTGGCATGTGCACAGTAATTTTCCTTGTCATGATTCTATGCCTTCTTCATAGTGCATTTTGCCAAAGCAACATCGGACATAAATGAACATTCTCAGGTATCCTAGCAACGGGATGTGATTAATCATACCTCTCAGCGCAGGGCAGATAAAATGCCTGCAAGGGAACGCAAACTCAGAATTGGCTACTGAGAAATTGGTAGTGCAGTGAGGGAAGCTTGATAAGATTCCATGACAGACTTTATTATACAAAGACGGAAGCAAGTAGAAGAAAGAGTGTATTTCAGAGACAAGACTATATCTGAGTGTAAAAATACAGTACGCATATACACGAATGTAATGCACATATGTGTACGTGTAAATATATGCACATACATGCACATACACATGTGCACATACAAACTAGACGTAAGTATATATTTATGCAAATATGTAAAAAATTTCCTTTCCATTAGCAGTGACATAAAATACTGAGTTGCCAACACCCCTCCTGATTATTGCCAAGACATCACTGGATTGCCATTTATGTGCCTATGGTTTTAAAAGATCAGGAGCAATAATTGCCATTAGGATACTGCTTCCATACTGAGGTAGAGAAATGTGCTATAAATTGATATATATTTAATGTTCCTCCATGGAAAAATATCAACAACCTCAAGTCTAAAATAGCTTTTAAAAATATCAGTGCTCGATTTATATAAATAAGTGGTCATGACAGGTGGACTGTTAATGTTGAGTTAAATACATTTTCTCAGGAGAAAAGTTTCACCCTTCAAATTCCATTTTTATGAGAGTACCATCCATTTTTATTCTCACGGGAGGAATGTGCATCCAGCTTTAAAGAGAAGTAAGGTGCAAACCATACGTTAGTGTTTTGTTTTTAAACTAGAATCTTTAAGCATTAAAGCACGATGAGGGAAAAATGCATGTTCATTATTCTGAAAGCCTCTCTGTTATTTTATCGCCCACTTTTCTAATAGAATAGTTTTCCAGGGTGTCCCTTGTAATGTAAATACCTGGTAAAAGCTCTGGTCTTGGTTGTACTTGCACTCAGTGTTAACAGCACTGAAATTTACTTCCTGTTCCCTAGCATTTTAAGGAGGGCTGGAGCATTTCTTAACTCTCTGGGTATGTTGACTGAGTCCCAAGCATTTGCATTCAAGGCTCTGTAGGCATGTAGAGAGGGAGAGACATAGGGTACACATATCTCTCGCCCTAAAGGAGGCCACAGTCCAGTTGGGGAAACAAACTTGCAATTAATTATGAGCCAAACACTGGGGTCACTACTGTGACAGAGATTCAAATAAAGGGGTAAAGGAGCATAACAGAAGGGTGGTTCTGCAGGGAATGGAGAGTTGGGGGCGGCACAAAGCAGAAAGCTTCCCAGAGGAGCTGGCATCTGACTCAGCACTGAAGGATGAACAAGACAGGACTGACATGTCAGGACATTCCAGGAAGCAGGAACAGCTTGCACAGGGAGTTGGGATGGAAGGTGGGATTTTTGGCATAACTGGTCAGTGTTGTGTATGGGGCTCATTGAGGGAGGGTAGAGAAGGTAGGTTGTGGCCAAATCATCCAGGGTCCTCATTTTCCCATTCGGGCAGGTGGATTTAAATCTCTAGTAGTGATCCGACTCAAGGACAGAAAAGTCATCTCTAAAATCAACGAAGTCAGTTAGGACCGCGTAGGAAATAACCCCAGGAAGAAAGTTCATATCACGTTTGTGAACTAGGGCGGGGACAGTGAGAAAAGGAAAGTGTAGCTCCAAAGGCCCTGTGGAAAGAGAATGGAGTGGTCTGAGGGTTGCATTAGGCATGGACATTGAGTGAAGGGGAGAAGCCAGTGACTCTGAGGCTTTGTGTTTGGGGGCCTGAGCGACTGAAGGACAACTCCGAAGATGAGCAGTTTTGCAGGGAAATACAATGATTTAAGTTAAGGGTGTGTGTTGTAGTGCAGTAGAAAATACACATAGAGATTTCCAGCAGGCCTAAAAGCTTGGTAGAGGTTGGAGCTAGAAATATGGGTCTCCTAACTATCTCTTTCTATGAGGGTGGACACCGTGAGAATGAGGGACAGGATCCCCCTCGTTCAGAGCAGGATGACGGGACGCAGTGAGAAGCGTAGAGGGTCTTCTCCAGTTAAGCAGTGTACTCTCTGTGTCCCCTAATCAATACCATATTGTCTTATTTATCTAGTTTTCATTTTTCTAATTTGCAGTCTAATGTATATGTAACTAGGAATAGAAATCTAAATTGATTCCTATAACACAACTAACAGCATAATAAAACTAATCAATAACATTTATATTGCACTCTACAGTTTACAGAGCCAATGCATGTAACATGGGGGCAGAGGACTGTTTAAGGTCTCAGTGAAGAAAAGGCTACAGCGATGTCTTCCAGCCTCCCTTCTGAAACATCAAACCCCAATATCTTGTGTGAATTTCTTCCATTTCCTACTAGTTCTGCATGTGGAATTATTTATTTTCCACCCCACTCCAGATAAGCAGGTTCTGATCCCCACTTTATAGAGAGAAAGTCAGGGAGACTGATTGATTTGCCAGTTGGCAGGAGCTGGATACCTTTTCAGATGGGCCTCTCCATAGGGCTCCTTGAGTGTCCCCATAATGTATTATCTGACTTCCCTCAGAAAGAGTGATCCGAGAATGCAGGATGGAAGTCACCAGGGTTCTTAAGACCCAACCTTGGGAGTCACATTCCATCTTTTTTACAAAATCCTATTGATTGCAAAAGTTTAGTCTTAATCACTGTGAGAGGGGTCACTTAAGGACACAGTTATCAGGAGAAGGAAGGACAGGGGTCATTGGGAGCATCTTAGAGACTCACTACCATACCATATTATTAATCTCCAATACTTTCATGGACTTATGATTTTTAGGACTTACGATTCATTCTTACATTACAAGGAGATGTTTGTCTTTAAACATTGTATATAATTCAGGACTTGAATAACATTTCTTAAAATCTGTAGAAATGTTTGAGGCATCTAGTATACCAAAATTTGTAATCAGATAGGAAACAATGGCTTACCTAATTTAAAAAACTTAAATGAGGAGGTACCCCATGACACTCGGTAATGAATAAAGACTTTAAATGGACTATTCATGTCCTTTACCTGTTTAAATTATTGAAACATCGTATCAAACAAGAAAATCACCCAAATGAACAGCATGTGCCTTTAATCAAGATGACAGTTAAATGCATTCTACGCATTTGGCGGCTGCATGAGGGAAAGGTTGTACATTTCGCACCCTATATTTTAAGATTTTAGAAGACAGGAAGAGCTGGTAGAGAAACTTGAATAAAGTTTACATGCAGCTCGCATGTGTTGCATAAACTCTCAGTAACTAGCTCCATCTGGGAAATGGTGAAAGCTGACAAGAATGTGATGACCAGAAGGGCACCCACACTTACCCGTCACAAAACCAAGGCTCTCACCTCCACGGTGGTGTTTCCACATACCTGTGCCCTGGTGCAGAATTTCTTATCTAAGCCTGTAACCACGCTGAGGTGGCCCATAGGCTAGCAGAAATGTGGGGTTTGCTCCCACTCAGACTGTTGCTCATTCATTGGCATGCTTCCAAATTTCCTGAACAAGAAGCCATTTCCTCAACCCCATCTTCCTCACCACTCACTACTCTTGAGGTTCACACAGTGTCTCTTGTGTTCCCCGCCCTTGCTCTGCTAAACCAGCTTTCTCACAATATAGCAACAACCGTGTGAACCCACCAGATCAGAAGCTGTGGGTGCCCACCCTACTTCCTCACATTATCTGTGGCACATGACTCTGTGCTCTGTGGAACTCTGCTGCTTCTGTTTTCTCATGGTCCTATGTCACAATTTTAGAAGGAGCATTTTGTTCTCTTGTTCACTCTTCTCAGCCCACCCCTTTGTGCTGCCTGCCTTTATGTTCTCATTCCCCACCTCAGCCCCAGCCATCTTCTCAAAATGAAGCTTCTCCACATTGTAATTTCGATTCTGATCTCTCTCCCAAGATCCACATCACTGTAATACTTAAAACTCAGTTAAGTCTTAAACTGAACTTGTCGTCCCCCTGCCCCCAACACATTTTACCATTTCCCCAGATTGTATCATCATGTTCAAAGTCACCCATGAAACCTTCTTCCTGACCTTTCCTTTTCCCTTGTACTTTACATTTTGTAAGACCCTGGGTCTTAAAAGTTTCACCTTTCTACCTCCCTACTCCCATCGTCAACTCTGTCCATTACCTCTTATCTAAACTCTTGGAATAGCCCTTCTCCTGAGCAAAACTATAGTTCCCAAAGCAAGCTTTAAACATGGCTCTTGCTCAGAAGGTCTTGTCCTACATACCCCATACTATTTCTTTTCCCAAGAATCAATACTTTCCCTTTTTCAAATTTCCCAGATTACATTTATCTTTCAAGGTCCAAATCAAATACCATTTTCTTCGCAACTTCATGGGCATCCTTTGAATTACTTAAAAAAATCACTTCATCTTCTCATTTTTTTTAAAGATTTTATTTTATTTGACAGAGATCACAAGTAGGCAGAGAGGCAGACAGAGAGAGAGAGAAAGAGGAGGAAGCAGGCTCCCTGCTGAGCAGAGAGCCTGATGTGGGGCTCGATCCCAGGACCCTGGGATCATGACCCGAGCCAAAGGCAGAGTCTTTAACCCATTGAGCCACCCAGACACCCCGATCTTCTTATATTCTTTAAACATATTGTACCTTTGGGGTACATCCTATTTCATAGTGTGTTGTCTGTCCTTTATTTTCCCCAGTAGGTTGTAAGAGGTCTTGATCTTATTTTATTTGGGTACTTATCCCCACAGTTCATTCTATGGGGATTTGTACTTTGTAAGTTTATTGTTGGGTAAACGACTCTTACTAACAAGATTTATAAAACCTAATAGCATACTTAAGGTATCCTCTTTTATTTTTGATTTGCATAAACTGGTTTGAGAGCATTTTTCACCCCTTTCACCTCTGCCCAGTCAATTCTAGAAACATGTTGGACACAGCCGAAAGAGTGATTGTGTTTACAAATTGCCATAAACTGGAGTTCCCTCTTAGTTATAGCTTGTTCTCATCGACCCACACTCTGCAACTGACCTGCCCCTTCTCATTTCAGGGAGAGTGGAGAAGAAAAGAGAACAAAAAGCAACTTCAGGTAAGATTTGGACTAATTAGTTCCAATCATTTCCTGTTTTTACTTCCGCCTTTAAAAAAATCTATCTGCAGTTTAATACTTCAAAAACTCACATTAAAAAAGTAATAGTTTATGGTCCTACAATTGATTGTTATTAAATTAATTAAATTTAAACATTTAGCTTTTTCACTTTCACATCAATCATGTCCTCATTCTATCATTCTGTTCTAAAGAAGTTAAGATAGAAGGTGATTTTTTTCATCATTACCTATTAAAAGGTAAGTCTTACAAGCACCAACTTTAAAAATTTCAGGTTGTTAAAAATATTCAGGTTATAAAAGTTGACATTTTATTTTCCCAAATATCTATGAATCTTAATTATTCTTCTTAAAACCATTTGTGGAGTTGATGTTTTCTAGGACAGTGTTGACTGCTTAACCAAAAAGAATCTTTACATTTTAAGAATTATTCTATTCCTAACTTCTAGTATATATCCAGAGATGAATGATGTTTTAACACAGTGCCATTGCACATAGTAGGGGCCAATACTGCTGACTAATACAAAAACAAATTTTTAAATTTCCATATTTTTATTACTTGGCCTTTAGCTGAAAGTCCTGAGGTAAGATAAAATTTCATTTACCAAGTAAATCTTTGCATAAGGGCAATCTTCCAGCTTCCAGTGCCTTCAAATTGCCAGTAATCTTAGAGAATTCTAATTTGGCATATACACCTGTGCCCACCACCTTTTCCAAGTATCTACCCCATTATTCTATGATATGTGAGAGCAGCCAACAAAAAACCACATTGTTCCTAACCACTCTCTTCACTGCATTTTTTGGTCTCATAGCAAGACAAAATTTGTTTGTTTGTAATTTTTGGATTCTGTAAAAGATAAAATCTGAATTAATCAAAAAATGTGTAAACAACCTACGCCCCTGTCCCTTTTCTCTTTCCCAACCTTAGTAATCATCACAGACAACAGAGCAATGTACTACCTCTATGACTTTGCTCTTAAATGTTGTTTGCATTCTTTTAAAGCCTGATCATTAATAGAAAAAAAAAAAATGTGAAGGCAAGAAAATGTCTGTTCTCCTCACAGATGTGATCACCTCCATAATTGCTCCTTGGGGAAAGATTATTTATATTGTTTCTAAAATGCTGATGTTATGATCCTATAGGTACTGGCTTAAAGAAACTTTATAGTTTGAGAAAAAGCTAAATTAGCCACAGTGGTAAACCAGATGGCTCTTTAAGTTCCCTTTGTATTCATGGATTCTAATATTCTGTGTGACCAAAGGTGACACAAAGGTCTAAAGACAAAAGCAGGACAAGAACTCTGGTTCCTCAACTGGTTCTTTCCCACCTCTCATCATTCTAACCTTTCTTTTCAAATCAAAGTGCTAGTCACTTTGATACTGTGTTGAATTTCTAGCTTAAAATAATATTTTTCAACAATTGGAAAATCTTTTTAAAGCAACAAGATCCTTGTAGGGCACACTAGTTACCAGGGTTATGAGGAACCTCCTTTTATTAAAATGGAGCTAATCTCCCTCAACTGAGTCACAGTTTGTCAGTGTGTCTGATTTTTATGAGAATGTGAAAGAAACTTTCCACGAGGAAGTGAAGTCAGAGATAGATAATGAACAGGGCTCACATTAATGGGAAAATTTTGAGACTCATCATTAAAGAATACAAATTCAGTCCCCACAAATCTGTATTTGTGAAGATAGTCTGAGTTTTCTAAAGGTTGGGATCTGACCTTTGCCAATGTAGTCATAAATATCACTACCTTCAATTTGTGATGCTCATCTGAATAGATGCATCTTTAGATGTCAAGAACGTCATGGGCATCCCTGCTTCTGAGGTCCTGCCAGGACTTCTTTTTATTGTTTGTAATTCATTCTGTTCAGATTCTATGTCCTGCATGCCAAGTTAGACCATGCTCCCGCACCCTCTGGGTGATAGCAGCAGATCCATCTCCAAGCTGGGGAGATCAGTATTCGTTTGTGGATCCACTCAATCTAAGCCATCTTGTTGCATGAATCATGATGGGAACCAAAGAATATAGAAAGAAAATATAGTAGACAAAAATATTACCCATTGAAACAGGAACTCCCAGGACCCTCACTTTTTGCTTGGTTGAGATTGGTTAATTCTTTGTTTATGGGATCTTGGGCTAAGATGAAAGCTTTGTTAAGTTTTTATTCAGAATAAAAAATAACTTCCTAACAAGGCAACCTCTCCAGGACTGGAGAAAATGAGATTATGTTAGTAAAAGTGTATGCAGGTTGAGCCATCACCTGTAAGGAAGGGTGATAAGAGATTCACAAAGAGTCTGATCATTCCTAAAGTGCTTTCCAATTTTGTGTCTATGATTCTATTTACCATTATTACTTTTTGAAATGGCTCTGCTATGTGTATCTGGATCAACACTCACACACACACACAGTCCTAAAGTGCTCACATTTCATTATATAACTGAGTGAATCATGTTCCAGAGCTTCAACTAAGTTATTTTGGTGAGTTGTTCAAGAAATCATATAGCTAATGGGGCTAAGACTATAGAATAATATTATCCTATGGTCAATTTAGCTTCCTTTGGGGAGAAAGTTCTTTGACCCTGATTGAAATCCTGGCTGTAGTTTCAAATATGATGCTTTTCTTGATAAGCCAGGAATAAGTCCCAAGGAAATATGCATAACCTGATAATATTATCCATTTTGGAAAAATAAGTCAAAGCATATGTCTTTCAATACTGAGCGCAGAAACCTGTCTCGAATTCATATGAAATGGCCAGCAAGATCAAAGCTGAATTTGGCTATTTGGTAAAGAACATTAAAAATACATGCTGACATGATGATAAAGAGGCAAAATATCACGGGGCAAGTTCCCCATATCATCAATTATCTATTTGCCCTTGATCTTCTCAAGGACCCAATCTTCTTACCAGAAAAACAGGAAAAAATGACCAAGTGTATTCCACAGATTTTATATAAAACACCATTTAATTTGAAGAATTTTAACTTGTCAGAAGAAAGACCCCTTTTTAGATCCTTTGGTATTAAAAAAAATACAGCAAAAAATATAAAGAAGAATTCTCACAGAAAAAGGTGCTTCATAAATCTTTGTTTAGAAAAGATATACTAATTAGAAGGCTTACTAAGGTAGACTATAGAGACACCATCTGTTAAATATATATTGTTCCAAATTTTTTAGAGAAGGAAAACACTTTCAACTCTAGTCAAGTATTAATTAAAGAACAGTCCCTGTGGGCCAGAGAATTGGAGATATAGATAGAGATGATAATGAGTATTTTTAAATGAAGTTGCACATTTTCCATTTATGACATTAGATCATCCCTAAAGTTGGAGAGGTTTTGTTCATTTGCATTATTTGCAAAAAGTTACTGGTAAAGAAGAGCAATATTATTTTTCTCTCAACTCAAAAGATGAGATTTATTAACAAAAATTCAGCAAATGGTAGAACGTCTGCTTTGCAGCTCAGTCTCTTGCTTACTTTTGACTGTGCTTTTCCCTTCTTTGAAATGTCCTAAAGCATCAATAGCACCTCCGTTTTAAAACGTATAACACATATTTAACATGCAGTCATTCAGGATAAAAAAAATACTTAAAAAGATACTTAATAAATTCTTCCATCCGTATAGTAACAGCATGTTCACTTTATTGTATGTTACTCATTTATTAAATGCAGATTTTCAAATGGATTCTTAGATAGCATTTTTCTACCTACTATTACTATTTTTGCAGTGGCTTTTGCCTTGATTCTTACATACTTCAGAAAAAAAAATACCCTCAAAAATAAGCATTAGATGACCTAATTTGTTATTGTTTTACTTATTGATGACCAACATTAAACTTACAAAGTTAACAGGCAAATCATGTTGGGACAAATACATTTAAGTAAATTATCATTATTTAAAAGCCCATCATTTAAGAATAATGAGAATCATTATTCCAGTTAGAATCAAATCTGAAAATTTGTATCATCCTAACTTACTTATAGCTTACAAAATCTCTAGTTACTCAATAATCCTGTGTTAACTATTTGAATGTTGCTAACAGAGTAGATCTTTAAAGTTTTCATAAGAAAAAAGGGAAAGAATTATAACAATGTGTGGTGACAGATGTTAACTTATGGTGATAATTTTTCAATGTATATAAATATCAAATCATTATGCCATACACCTGAAATGAATACAATGTTTTATGCTAATTACATCTCAATTAAAAAAAAAAAAAACTCTTCACTTGAACCCATCTCATTTGGTGTCACAACATGGGCAGAGAAAAAATCTGACTAAGCAATTGTAAGTTGATACATTCTGTCTGCTAAACATTTTTGTGATCCAAGCTTTGTGCTTGATATTGTAGATGTTATGGTGAATAAAATATAGCATTTATGTCCTCAGTTCATTCACTTTCAGCTGGGGAAGAAAATGAACAGATGATTATAATACAGTGTGAAGAGTGCTTTTTATAGAACTACTGACTGTCATGAGGGTGTCAAAGAAGACATCGAGGAGGGGCGGGGGTGTTGCCTTGAGTTGAACCTTAAAGAAATTGGAGCTTACCAGGTAGAAACTAATAACCAAGTCAAAAAATGGGCAGAAGACATAAACAGATACTTCTCCAAAAAAGACATACAAATGACGAACAGACACATGAAAAAATGGTGAAAATCACTAGCCATCAGGAAAATATAAATCAAAACCACAATGAGATGCCACCTTACATCAGTTAGAATGGCAAAATTTAACGAAACAGGAAACAGCAAATGTTGGCTAGAATGTGGAGAAAGGGGAACCCTCTTACACTGTTTGTGGGAATGCAAGCTGGTGTAGCCACTCTGGAAAACAATATGGAGGTTCCTCAAGATGTTAAGAATAAAGCAACCCTATGACCCAGCAATTGCACTACTAGGTATTTACCCCAAAGATACAAATGTAGTGAAATGGAGGGGCACATCCAGTGTTCATAGCAGCAATGTCCACAATGGCCAAACTGTGGAGGGATCCAAGATGCCCTTCAACAGATGAATGGATAAAGAAGATATGTACATATACACAATGGAAAATTATTCAGCCATCAGAAACGATGAATACCCACCATTTACATTGACATGGATGGAACTGGAGGGGATTATGTTAAGTGAAATAAGTCAAGCAGAGAAAGACAATTATCATATGATTTCACTCATGTGAAACATAAGCAATAGCGTGGAGGACCATAGGGGAAGGGAGGGAAATCTGAAGGGGGAGAAATCAGAGAGGGAGATGAACCATGAGAGACTGTGGATCCTGAGAAATAATCTGGGGGTTTCAGAGGGGAGGAGGATGAGAGAGGGGGTAACAGGGTGATGGCTATTGAGGAGGGCACCTGCTGTGATGAGCATCGGCTGCTATACTTAACTAGTGAATCACTGAACACTATATCAAAAACTAATTATGTACTATACAGTGGCTAACTGAACATTTAAAAAAAATAAAAAAGACCAAGGGAAGCATATCCCAGTCACTCAGGAACTTTGTGCAGGTATAAGAAACATGTCAAAGTGGCCACAATATTATTTAATAAGAGAAGGACGAATGTAGCTCCTTGCATGTTTACTACTGGAAATGAAAGCTTCTTGTGAAATATTGTATTTATTTGGGGAGAGATGTTCGGGAGGGTGGAAGAGTGTGTACCTCCCTGTTCTTTCCCTGATCCCTTTCTCTCATCTCTGAACTGCAGGGGACTGAGCCCTCTTGGACTTTTGTGACCATATCACAGGGGAATGCTTATGTGATGGTTGATTTTGCTGTGTTAGGTACTTCCTTTCCCATTTGCTAAGGTTTTGTAACATACATTCTGACCTTTTTCCCTTCTCTTTACCCTAGAAAAATATAATCAATAAACAAAAACTTACTGGTACTAAAAAAAAAAAAAGAAAAGAAAAGAAAAAGGGAAAGGGCTGGCTGTCCAGAGAGACAAAGACAAGAAAAAGCTTCGCCTGTTGAGGGTGCTAATAAGATGAGAGCACAGTTATAAGCAGACAAAAGGCAGGGCACTTGGCTCCAAAAGCTGGCATGAACCAGAATCAACAGGCACCATTTTGCCATTCCATGGAGTTGGGACCTTATGCAGTAGATACCAGAAAATAATGAAGTACAAGGAATTATACCATCTGTTTCATTTTCTAGAAATCCTTCTAGAGGAAGTATGGATTGGAAGGTGAATTCAGTGGGGGCAGGGAAATCAGGTGGTATGCCACATTAATTACTTAAGAATAAAAAGTTGTAGGCCCAAGGGGTCTTTACTAAGACAGTGGCATTAGAGAGGGAGCTAGAGAAAACAGAATGAAGATACATTTACAAAATAGAATTGGCCTGTTAGATTGTATAGAAGGTAAAGGAGGATGACTCTTCGATTTCCAGCCTAAGAAATGAGATGAATGGTCCCTCTTGCTTCAGAAGAAGGAAGAATTGGTTAAGCATAACAAATGCCACAGAGGAACCAAATAATATAAGCACTGAAAAATGTCCATTGGAATTGGAGGAAAATATGTTGGTCACCCCTAAGAAATGATTTTTCAGGAGATCTGAAATGGAATGTAGAGAGCACTGGACTCCCTCATGGGCTGAATGAGGGAGTTATAAACAAATGAGCACAAATGCAGACTTGTTCTCTCAGAGTTTGTCAAGTGTGGGGGGGGAAGGCAAGGAAACAGAGACATAATCATGAAATCATCAAGTCAGGAAACTGATGTTTATGGAAAACCTCTTTCTGGCTCTGGGCGCGGCCCCTTCTATTGGACCCTCAAAACGAGCTTATAAGGGTTGTGTATGGTCAACATTTTAAAAATTAGAAAACTGAGATGTGGGGAAGTCAATTCACTTGCCTTCAGCACCCCCATCCTGGTGGAGCCGGAAATGGAACCAAAGAAGTGGCTTCCTGGAGCCAGCTGGAACTATCTGGGAGAGCATTTAGAAGCAATGGGGGTGTGGTTTTCTTCCAAGCTCAGCATCAGGTGAGGTCATGTATGTAGCTCAAACTGGCTATAGCCAGAGCATTTACACCACAGAAATTGGCAAACATGACAGACCAGCGTTGGTTGATTTGTATGACAGTGTGCAGCCAGGTGTGGTCTGTGCCACGGCAAAGCCAGAGCAGCTCCCAGCGCCCACACGGGAGATCTGGCCAAGGTCACTTGGTTAGCTGAACAGAGAACAAGAGTTGAAACTTGAATCCAGACCTGCGACCCACACCCAGCCCAGCAGAGGTGCTAAGGCTTTGCTGAAAAGATAAGTGAATATTCCTTCTTCATCTTCTATCCGCAGATGGCCCAGGTTGGGATAAATGAAGTCTCATATTTATCAGTCCTCCAGTTCTAAGGTAGCAATTTTCTGCTTCGGCCTCCCAGGCTATCCATCTCTGGGTGTGTTTGCTTTTTAAAATAGCTTTCCTGAAGAACTGGCTCTCTGAACTATGTTAATGAATTCTATTTTTAAAAAAATAACCAATTTTCTCTGGGTTTATGGTTTCACAACAATATGTATTATTAAGTGAAATAAAGTATCTTAGATGCATTTTTCCACTCACAAAATGGAAGACTTACATACAGCCTGTTCATTAAAAGAAGTCCTGAAGAGGTTATTTTTAAACAAACTTCATTTTCCAGCCAGTCGAATTTATGATAGAGGGGGAATAACCACACAGCTGTGCCACATTATTTCGAAAATACCTTAAATTCTATTGTACAACACTGCATTTAAAACAGTGCCTTGACGCAAACTAAACAAATCTGAAACGGTTAGAAGCTAATGAAGGAGAAATCGCCATGTCTAACCACACAAAGTACAAATGTGAAAACGTATCCCTGAAATTCTCTCCACCTATTTAATTTGGATTACTGTTACAGCATCTGGGGCTGGGTGTATTTGCACACAGTAGAGACTGGAAACATGGTTTCTTTAGGTGGCGGGGGAGACCTGTAATCTCGAAGGGCATCATAAATATTTCACCTTAATGTGCTGCGCCTCCTTGCATAACTGAAAAGGCGAAACTTACCTGAGTTGATTCTTGCACAACTTCTATGTGTTCTTTTCACTTGGGTGAGAAAGTGAAGAAGAGTTTGCTAATTTTGTTAGCCAAAAATTACTTCTGGCTTTCATCTTAAAAATTTTGGTTAAAAAAAAAAAAAAAGCCACAAGAAATTCGCAATTAAAAACACAAATACAAATGGACTTTCAGGAGCGGATAGAGCTCATTCAGGCAGCACAGACCACAAAGTTAGGTCCCCAAAGTCAGGCTCATGCTACTTTGAATGTCCTGTGGAAGTTGCGTGAAAGAGCATTCCACGTGTATCTATGTGTATCTGTGTATTCTACGTATATCAGTCAGTATCACAGTAATTACACTTTAATCCGACATGATTTGGGAATGAAGCATTCAAAGTATGTGCATATTTTGATTAGCTAAAAATGGCAAAGGATTAAAAAATGTCCCCAGGAATTGAATATAGCTGATCCTTAGGCTTTCTTCTGAAAGGAGTCTTAAGTCATGCCTGATTTTCCCACAGAGAAAACAATGAACTTGTATTTCTAACCGAGGAACAGATGCCCAACTTTTTTTTTTTTTTTTTTCATAGAAATGACCACAAACATTTTAATCAACTGTAAAAGATATACTTGTACACTGGGTAACTTCTAAAGTGAATGTAAGTCATTTGAGCTGAGTAATACAGGAATTGATCATATAAACTGTCCTATTATTTCACTGCAAATTCCTAGATAAGAGGATTGGCAGGGCAGGAGAGAAGCCATGACGCTGTAAGGAAACAAAAAGCCCCTGAAGACAGCTTACCGCAGAAATGAGGTTATGACTTGAGTGGAGGAATTCTGAAAGGGGCGGAGCCTTACTTAGAGAAGTGGATGGTGGGGGTGCGGTGAGCACAGTGTTGGAAATATCAGCACCAGAAGACCAGAAGCTGCTGCGTAGCCTGGCCAACTAATTCATACTGAGGAGCTAATGAATGGCCATGAATTCATACATTATTGATTCCAGATAGCATATATAAATTTTATTCGATGTGATCATCCCTGTCTTGGCTTCCATTTGAACCATTTAAAGGAGCGGAGGATTCCACTGGTCCATACCTGGAACACTTTGCCTTATTGGAGTCCTCTCAGAACATCTCTCGAAGGCTATCTCTGCTTGCTTGACTATCTTTGCATGCGCATCTTCACTATGCCCTACTTATTAACATGACTGCAAATCTTTAATATATTTCTCACTGCACAGGAACAACCTGCATTTCTCAGCCAGTTGTGGCCCTTTCCTCCTCAAAAAGATCCCTGAAATGCAATTCTACCCGTACCTTCTCTAAAAACATACAGCTCTGTGTTTCATTGATACACTGAGACAAACAAAACACCACATTCAATTTCATAATAATTTATTTGCTTATTTGGGTTTTTTTTTTTTTCTCCTTCACTTGCCTACCTCTAGATCAGCAATCCAGTAATAATATAATGCAAAGCATACAAGTAAATTTAAATTTTCAAGTAGCCACCTTTTAAAAACTAAAAAGAAATAGAGGAGATTAAGTTAACAATATGTTATTTAACCCAGTAAGTTCAAAATATTCCTTTAAAAATATAATCAATATAAGGAATAAGATGCTAGAAGCAGTGCATGTGGTAGGCACGTGTGTTACAGCAGAGATTAATGGAGTACAGGACACTGTTGTAGCACTGGGTGCCTGCAGAGTTAGCCTTTATCAGCAGCAAGCCTAGTCCTGGAATGTCTTTTTGGAGACGGGTATCCTTGCAGGTTCTATTTGCTTCCTTTCTGAGCTATGTTTTCATTAAATAAATTTAAAAATGTAGTAAAAACAAAACGAGAAGTTGCTTGTGTGGTTCTGTTTCACCCCTGGTGCCTCCCACAGGTCCTGGAAGAAACAAACTTTCAGGAAGTATTAGTTCTACAAATGAAGGAGCACGTGGCTTTGTTAAATCATCGGAGGCAGAAAATGTCCCTGTGGATTTTCTAAGGAAAGAAGTCCTTAAGACTTAGGGGAGAGAATTGCAAAGATAGGACAGGAGAAACCCAGAGAAATTGAAACATACATGAGAAGGAGATGGGCACCCTAGAATGTGCCTTTGAAAAAGCACTAAGAATTCTCTCCAACCAACCCCAGAGTTGTAAGCATTTCCTTACCCATAAATTACACTGAAAACCTTATTAATTCTGCATATAAATTTCTGCATCCTAATTCAATTTGGAAGTGAAGGCATTCATTTATTCATTCATTTATTGGAGAACTATTAAAAGCATATTTATTATTTGCTACTATGTGTCAAGGGCAAAGCAACAAAGTTCTATTTGAGATGGAGAGAAATCTCAAAGATATTTTTTAAAACGTTCTTTGATTTGATTGTTTGGGGAAGTAGAGGATTCAATGGTATTTTTTGAATTTTGCCTTTAGATTCATGATTGATGAATCTTGATTGCTCTGGAAAGAGCCTATTTGCTTGAAGAGATAATGAATATTACCTTTTCAGTGTCACTGCAGCATTATAAACAAAGAACAAAAATCCCTTTTTTTGATAATTCTGTCATTATTGCACTTGTTGATTTTCAGTATTCTGTTATTATTTTAAAAATTATTTGCATGCAGCCTTTCTCTCTACCTGCCTTTGTGCTAGTGGAAATGGGAGTCAACATTTAGAAGTGATCTGGGGGATGGACTAAGAAGAGATTTTAGAGCATCTTTCACGTTTATCTCTGATCTTTATCACATTCCTTTGTTGCATCTCTTTTAATTGCAATCAAACGCATTTATCGTTAACTCATTTGTCATTGATATAGGAGCCACTAAGTTTTGGAAAATAATAGATTATGAGGGACGATTTCTCTATGTCAAGGAATGTCCAATTTTTTTTTTTTCCTATTGCGGAGCAAACCTAACAAGAGCTTGCATCCTTCCCCATGTTTGTCGCTAGCCATGCCTTGTCAGCGGTGAACAGTAGTGGTCCTTGTGTGCCAGTGGGACAGCTGTGTGTTGACTTCCCGGGCATTTTAAGGGCATTTGTGAAAAGTCAAGCTAGAGCATTCAAAGCATCCTTAATCAACATGTTTGTGGCATTACTTCTATAAAGTTAAATGTGTCATATTCAAAATGTGTAAGTTGTACTTAATTTGTGTAATTACAGGGGTTTTTAATACTTAAAAATGGCAACATTAAAAACCATTACCATGGTTTAACTGAAACAATTTTTCATCTAAAAGTACTAGACATGTAAAAGGTTATGACTTTATTGTATCGTGATTTTTAAATTTTTTTTATCAAAGTGTAATTGATGGGCAATGTTACATTAGTTCCAGGTGGGCAACATAGTGATTCAACAAGTGTGTAACTTATGCTCAGCACAACTGTAGGTACCATCTGTCACCAGACAACACCATTGCACTACTATTGGCTATGTTCCCTATGCTGTACCTTTTATCCTCATGACTTGTTTATTCCACAACTGGAATATTACGATATTTTTTTATTGTTGAGTATATGAAATAATTAGCATCTTTTTTCTCTTTATTTAACCTGAACCAAAATGCAGAATATTTTTTGAAAAGTAAAATGTAAATTCATGGCCAGAATTTAGTTTACCTTTCTGGCATTTATGGAGAAAACAAGAAAAAATAATTTTCCTCCTCCACATGAAGAAGAAAATCAAAAGAGAGATAACCAATTGAATATTTTTTAACTCTACAGCAGAAGTCTTTAAGTAACAACTTCCTCACACAACTGGGTTAGGTCCTGGCTTCATGTTCAAGAACCAGTAATGTTTTATTCTTAGTGTTCTGATTATAGTCACGATGTTTGAATTTCACTGAACTTTACGGAAAGCATTTTAAGTTGGCAGTAGTCAGAATCTTTGAGAGATTTTACAAACAAAAACTAAATGGCCTGAAAGATGAAATTCTTTACCTCTTGTTTTTAAGTAATATATAGTGATTGTTGGCAAAAATAGATAAAGCAAACAGATGCCTTGGGTCAGCTTGTATTTTTTTTTCCTTTTCTCTCCAAAGACTACCACACAGGGTCCAATATCAACACAGCAGGATCTAGTACAGTATTACTTAGGCACTGTACTCTTTCAACTAGTAAATTATCAGCTGTAACATCATCACTCACGAAATAATGTCAAAGGAAGATCTTTGTTCTGGGTGAAAATTAGATTTGCCTATAAGATGGAAGATATGATTGAACTTTTAGTTCATAGTTATTGATAGAAATGTAAATACCAAGGCTAAGATGTCACTAATTTAGATTTTTTTTTTGACATTTGACTTCAGAACTTGAACAAGTAGTATAATAAAGTATAGTTTTGTACTCAAAATGAGAACATAGTCAGTACTTAATAAAGGGCCTATCTAAAGGACAGACAACAAATGTGTCCCTAAAGCAAGTAGATCTTCTCCAGAGCACTGGGATGGAAAACTTAAAAGTGAAATAATTCAGAGCTTCATAAACCAGCAAAAATAAAGCTGTTTATCAACCCCTCACTCCCCCACCCCCAGTCCCTGGTAAGTTCTAGAGATCAGCTGTGCAATAGTGATCCTAAACAATTCTGCTGTATTGTACACTTAAAAATTTGTTAAAAGGGTAGACTTATGTTATTATTCTTACCACAATAAAATAAAATGTAAAATAAATTAGTTAGAATAAACAGTCAAGCTCTACATAGCAGGAGGCACTGATTAACTAACCCTAGGTATAGTGACACTAACACGGTAACCAAAATGTCAAAACTGATCATAGGATAGTCCAGACCTTCACTCAGGCTATTCAAGGTTCAGAAAATAATGGTCCCATCCATTAGCAGCGTGCGGTTGAGACTGCCTGGCTCCATCTGAAGTAGAGAGAAACTTGATCTTAAGGAATGAAGTTTTCCATTTTTCTGTTGGTTCATAATAAAATGTCAGAAGAGGGAGACCTGGGTGGCTCAGTCAGTTGGGCAGCTGCCTTCAGCTCAGGTCATGATCCCAAGGTCCTGGGTTCAAGTCCTGTATCCGGCTCCTTGCTCAGCAGGGAGCCTGTTTCTTTCTCTGTCTCTGCCTGCCTCTCTGCCTGCTTGTGCTCTCTCTCTCTCTTTCTCTCTGGCAAATAAGTATATAAAATATTTATAAATAAATAAATAGATAAATAAATTATCTATTTAATAATAAATGTCAGAAGACTAAAATAAAGAAAACATGGCAACTATGCCTTTGTTTTTCCTCCTGTTGAAACCCTATAATGCAATTCTAGTCACATGATATTTCCAGAAGGGTTGTTTGGTTGGACAGTCAGATCCTGTCTTCCAGATATTTCAGGCAAACAGATGAAGGAAGAGGGGTTTCTTCCCTCTTCTTTCATCCCTGAAATTGGAAAGAAAGAAGAAATGAAGGCCACTCTTCTTCAGTTTGGGGAACTTACCTACTAAGGAGGATTCCTATCTCCTCTGTGTCCATCAGAAGAACTGATGCTGTTTCTTGTCCTCTTTTCACCAATTTGAATCATCTAGTGTGTGTACTCAACCTGTATTCACAATTGCATTATATATGGCAAGACACTGCTATGAAGTGCATGCACTTTTGAATTCTGCCCATGAATTCTGCACATTTTTATTTTAAACTTTTTAACTGTTTTTTTCTAATTATAAATAATCTGCTTCAGTAGGTTCATATTTTTCTCTTTTTTTTTCAGTTTGTCTTTATCCATGAGAAAAGATAAATTTAAATACTTTAGCTAGAGTGGTGAGGGAAGATCTCTCTGAGGAGCTGGTATTTGAACTGAATCAAGAATGATGTGAAGGAACCAGTCATGAAAAAATCTGACAGAAGAGGGAATGGCAAGTACAAAGGCCCTGAGGCAGGACAAGCTTGGTGGATTGAAGAAACAGAAAAGAAAGCCAGCATGACTATAGCAGAGTGAGCAATGGTGAATATGTAGGCAGAATCCAACTTATATGGAGCCATGTAGACTGTAGTGAAGAATTTCAGTTTTATCATGATCACAACAAAAAAATCACTGCAGAATTTTATGCAAGGAAATTAGGTTTTTTTAAATAATTTTGAGGGGTTTTTTGTTTTGTTTTGTTTTGTTTAACATTTTACTTATTTATTTGACACAGAAATACAGACATTGAGAGAGGGAATACAAGCAGGGGAAATGGGAGAGGGAGAAGCAGGCTGCCCACTGAGCTGAGAGCTTAACATGGGTCTTGATCCCAGGACCCTGGGATCATGACCTGAGCCAAAGGCAGATGCTTACCCAACTGAGCCACCCAGGAGCCCCCAGTGAGATTTTTTTTTTTTTTTTTTTGGAGAATTCTGGCTTGGGGCGGTTTCTAGAGGGCAAGAATAGAGGTCTGGAGAATCTTTACAGAGCCATTATAGTAAGCCAGGAGAAAAATGAAGTGGTCTAGAGTAGGATAGTTTCAGTGGAAATAATGACACGTTATCAGATTTAGGATGTATTTTTGAGGTAGAAACAGGTGTGGGTGACTAAGAGAGGGATAACGGATGGCTCTAGGTTATGGCATGAGCAAGTTGGTAATAATACTGTTAGCTGGGATGTGGACCAACAAGAGAGGGCCAGTTTGGGGAGCTGGGGACAAAAGGAGATTTCTACGTTAGATACATTAAAATTGAGACGACTATTACCTACCGAAGCAAAGACACTTCCTGGGTATCTACTGCAGTTATCTAGGTGAGAAATAATAGTGGCCTGAACTAAGGAAGTGGCAGTGGGGCTGGGAGAGGGTGATGGATTCGGGAAATGTTTGAAGAAAGAATAAGCAGGAACTTGATTATTAATGACAAGCAAGCCTGTCAAGGGAACACAGGAGGAATCCCAAGGCCTCTGATTTGGATGACTGAGGGGTGCGGGTCGCTGACAGGGAGTCCTGGGGCAGAGACACGATTGGAAGATTTTCCACCGCTGTGGGAAAAGGGTATGGAGGTTTCTCAAAAAATTAAAAATGGAACCACTGTATAGTCCAGCATATCCCATTTTTGAGGTGTTTGTTTAACCAAAAGAATTGAAATCAAGATCTAGGAGAGGTATTTGCACTCCTGTGTTCACTGCAGCACTATTCACGATAGCCAAGATGCGGAAACAACTTAAATGTACGTTGAAAGATGAGTGGATAAAGAAAATGTGATATATACATACAATCAAATACTACTGAGCCTTTAAAAAAAAAAAAAAAAAGGAAGTTCTAGAACATACAATAGTACGGGTGAACCTTGAGGACCGTATGCTAAGTGAAATAAGCCCGACCTCAAAAGAAGAATACTGTGTGATTCCATGGACATCAGGTATCTACAATAGTCAAAGTCATAGAATCAAAGAGTAGAATCATGGTTACCAAGCAACAGGGGAAGGGGGAAAATAGGGAGTCACTAATCAATACACATAAAATTTCAGTTAAGCAAAATGAGTATGTTCTAGACTCCTGCAGTATAACATTGTGCATACAGGCAACAATTATATTTCACACACTTAAAAATTCATCAAGAGGGTTGATCGTTGTATTTGCAGATGATATTCAGGTTAAGCGATTATCTTCCAGGAGATTGAGTCCAGCAGAAAACAGGAAACGACAGAGGCAGACCCCATGACCAGATTGCAAGGAAGGCACTGGCCATTCACATAAACCCAAGTCTTCTGGCTCCAAAATCGGTGACCACTCCCTGACCCCCAGCTGCCTTTTTAGAATAATGGAAATTCTGTGTCTGGGAGGAGCCTTGGGGATTATTTGGTGCTAATCTTCATTTTATAAACAGATGGAATGAAGTCATAAGACAGTAGCTTATTAAAAGTCACACACTGGGGTGCATGGGTGGCTCAGTGGGTTAAAGCCTCTGCCTTTTGGCTCAGGTCATGGTTTCAGAGCCTTGGGATCGAGCTCCGTGTCGGACTCTCTGCTCAGCAGGGAGGCTGCTTCCCTCTCTCTCTCTGCCTGCCTCTCTGAGTACTTGTGATCTATCAAATAAATAAATAAAATCTTTTTAAAAAAAAGTCACAAACTTGCTTTGGGGTGCAATCCATGAGGATGTTGGGGCCTTTCTATTGTGCTCTAGTGCTGTTTACAAGACTTTTTTTTAAGGAAATGAAACCAGTCTCATGTATGCCCTCTGTGTGCCTCGTGCCCGACTCTCCTTCTGGAGAGAGCAGGGTATAAAAGGTTAAGATTTCCAGCCGTAGTCTCAGACCCCCAGGCCTGGAGTCCCTGCTCTGTCCCTTAGGAGTCGTATGACCTCAGCCTCTCTCAACTTATTCCCCTTATTTGTCAAATGGTGGTAGTATTAGTATTATCTCATAGAGTTGTAATGAGGATTGAGTTGAGGTAATACCCATCAAGCCTTGGGCCTAAGACTTAGCTCATGGTATGTTCACAATAAATTTTAGCCATCTTTTTTATTGCCCTTGGTATTACTTTATATTACTTGCCTCTGTCCTTTAGCATCTAGGAGGGAAACGTTAATAACCGACACCCAAAGGTTTATTTCCATGTAGTGGGAATAAAATAAGTATTTGTTGAGACAGTGACAGAAGAAGGAAAACAAGAAGGAAGAAAGTGAGTGAGGGACCACTTAGCACTAAAAGATCTTTCTTCATTGTCGGGCTCATATACTGAAAAGTGGAAGTGTAGAAGTTGTTTTTATTATTGATATTACCCATTTTTTTGATCTGCAAAATATGCGGCCAGCATTTTTCATGTGGTATAGAAAAGATCAAGAAGAAAGGGGTATCTTTTAAGCATGGAAGACCATTTCAGAGGTTTGCCCATTCCTGTATATTGTACCTTGCTCCTGTGGACTGTCTATATGTGTTAGAAGTGCAGACAGGATGGAGACAAAATGCTTTTCCTTAGTGACCTTGAGTATTTACACAACAGAAGCTTCTATAGATCATGTGGTGTTAGGGTTAGGAGCCTTGACCCCGTGGCTCGACTCCCTGGTTTGTTTCTCACACTTGGCAATCTTGCACAATTCGCCGTAATTTTATGTAAGGGATAGCCACTTGACAGCATGAACATTTTTATGAATTTCTTACAAAGTCATAGGAATCTTACGACCTTTCTAATTTACTTCTCGAAAGAAACAGTACAATGGGAACATGAGCAGGAAATATACAACGTAAAGAGGGAAAAGGTGGGGCCTGCATGATAATGAAAACCTATTTATTTATTTACTTCCTTACTTATTTTTGTCCTGTTTACTAGAATCTTAAAGCTGAAGTGGACATTACGACATTTTGTAGTGGAACAAATTAGGACCCAGGGAGACTAGGTTCATTGGTTTCCCTGGAGATGGCTGTAGAATCAGACCTGCCCCTTTTCAGTGCTGTTCTGACTTCAGAGGCTGCTGCTTGGACTCGCCTTCTCAGCACCTCCCTGGATACGGTCTGTACTCTATTTCCGACAAACCATGACATGAAGTTCTAGGTCCCACTGCCCGGGGAGCCTGGCATGGGCACAGGTGCCCTTGGCAGCCAGCAAAGCACAAAGGCTTCTCCAGCAAGAATGCAGCCCTGTGAAAAGAGCACTCCATACACACAGTGGCACCGGATCTTGCCCTCTTTCTCTCTTTTATTTGCATTTCCTTTCAGTTAATTTTGTTAACTAACTAAAAATCAGTGAACTGATTTCGCAATGCTTGGAAAAGGAAATAAACGTCCTTGCTCATATGGTCTTTACATCTGTACTCATGTTAATTAAATAATCAATCCATTATTTATAATAATGCGTCCAAAAACATATTGAAATGAGATCTGCTTTAAAGGAAGGAGGATTTAAATCTAAACCACATCTATAGCCAAATGATTGCAATAATTATTTTTTGAAACCAGATCATTTAAGAACGAAATAGCTATTTTCGAAGGCATATAAAACTGATGTCCCATGTATGAACATCTTGCACAATTTAAGATAATTTTATGGAAGGGATACCCATTTGAGATCTTAACCTTTTTTTATGAATCCCTTATAAAGACATAGCAATCTTAATGCCTTTCTCATTTGCTTCTCCAAGAAATAATTTGGAAAACGCCAAGAAAAGAAACATGGAAAGCATTTAACATAAACTGAAATCATTAATACTTAATGGAAAAACATAATAATCCATTCCAAGGCATTTTAAAACAGCCACTATATGATCATCCCTTCTAGGAGGCCGCAAAGTTCTTAAAAACCGGTGCTTTTAGTCTTACTCAAAGAAGGACTTGATGGAAACAGAACCTGTAAGACTCAAGGATTAGAAGGAGGTGGGTAGTGAGGTTCAAATGCCTTCAATGTCATTGCTTTTGTCATCACAGATTTCTACCAAGCTTGCACCCTGCCCCCACCCCCGGCTCCCTGTTGGGTCAGAGGTTCTTCTGGGTTGGTTATGGTTTGCTGGACAGGAGGGATGCCCTTTCAGAGTTTCTTCAATTTCAGAGTTGCAAGAACTGGTTCTGAAATAGTTGGCAGTGTCAGTTGGCCAAATTTGTTTGCAGAAGCCTCTTTTGTTTTGAACCAGTGAGGCCCAAAGTCAAGAAATACTTGTGTGAACTTAATGAAACCAAAATTGCAGGGTTCTTATCTGCCGATTTCTAAGACTATTTCATCACTTTCTGTCTTCTCTCTTCTGCCACCGTGTTCTGTTGATGACCACTCTTAAGCTATCTCAAGCCCGCTCTATAGGTGACAGCAGTCCACCCATCCCACCACAGCTGTCCTAAGGCTCACTGGGCAGAAGGAAAGGATACTGGACAGGTAGTTTGCAAGGCAGAATTCTGAAGCCAATCCTTGTTGTACCTCTGATTTTGTAATCTTGGGCAAGATAGCTTAATTCACTGTCTCTTTCTCCTTCTCTCTCTCCATTTAATATATATAGTATACATATAATAAATATAAATATATATTATAAATATATAAAATATAAATAATTATATACTATAAATATAAATGTATATAATATATAATCAAAGTAATGCATACACAGGTAAAGTATCAAATACAACAGAAGTTGTTTTTGAGTTTTTTTTTAAACCAGCCCTCTCTTAAACAATTTGTGACCTACTGACCAATGATCACAGCCAGCTAAATACCAGGGCCTCACCTGCTATCTCTCTAGCCTACCTGTCAACTTCTGACCCGATATGTTGGGATATTTGTGGACCAAGAGTCAATTGTGTTTGTTCCCAAACCTGCTGTGCCAATTATGCTTGTTCATATAATTATTTAGTTCATTTATAAAATAGGTAAACCAAGGACATATGAGTGAATAAAAGAATTTCTATTCCTATAACAGTGTTCTGGAAAGACTCAATGAGGTTGAATCATTAAAAATAAAATGCTATAGAATAAGATGTGAAAATATAATGGTTAAATATTAGGAAAAGACTCAAATCGAAAAGGATTTTCTTTTGTGTCTTTAAGTTCTCAATACACTTTAACAAAACCAAAACTGGATAATATAAATGATTATGGATATGGTTTATGTAAAAAAAAAAGTGCAGAACTTGAAATATGTAGTTATATTCTGTATGCAGAAATTCAGGTCATATTCCCATGCAATTCTTCCGGTATTAATATTTTGTCCTTTTTTGAATTTTTATTTAAATTGTAGTGAGTTAAAACAAACTAAGGGTTGCAGGGGGATGGGGGTAAGGAGAGGGTGGTGGGGTTATGGACATTGGGGAGGGTATGTGCTATGGTAAGTGCTGTGAAATGTGTAAACCTGTACCCCTGGGGCTAATAATATATATTTATTAAAAAAATTTTTTAATCATAAAAAAATAAATAAATTATAGTGAGTTAACATTTAGTGTAATATTGGTTTTAGGAGTAAAATTTAGTGATTCATCACATACATATAACACCCAGTGCTTTACCCAACAAGTCTGGTATAAATTATCTAAGGTTCACATAAATACCAGCAACATGTCTGGTATTTAATAAGGATTCAGTACATACTAGATATTATTGTGGTTATTACTAATTTAATAATTGTGCTTCCAAGTAATTTTAGAAGAAAACAGAGAAGAAGGTTAAGTTTAGACCAAATTAATATTTCAAAAGAAAATATTGGGCTAAACTTTTAAATCCAACAATAAGATGTTAGCAGAGAACCTAAACTTCACCGTGATCACTTTTGTATCAGAATACCAGCGTATGAAATGAGGGCATTGATCATCGCATCTCTGAAAGGCCTAGCTGGAGGGGGAAGAACCCTGATTCATTCTTGAAAGGTAACCCTGCTTCAGTTTTAACAACAAATTGCCACACAGTCTTAGGAAACTGTCCAGCCTTTCCCTGTCTTTGTATTCTTTGTTAGGTAAGGATAATGGTGCACAACCCAACTAGTTTCTCACTGTGACCAGAGGACTTACTTTGAGAAAAGTGCACTGTGGTCATATGATGTTCTCTCACTTGAGTGTGAGTCCTGTTTGACTCGGCATGCTATTTATGATGCATGGAGTTCTCAAACCCTGAGGAAAAGGATCGGTGAAATGCTATTTTTTTAATTGATTTCCCATCAAAGCTCTAGGACTATTCAGTGAGTATGAGGCTTATGCCAAGTTTCATTCAACAGGTGAAACGTGCTTTACTACCGAAACCAAAAATGACTCAGAAGAAAGTCATGGGGTACCTGGAAAGATCCTGTTTCATTAGATTACCTATACCATTAAGCCCTTAATATCATAATCAATCTTATCAGCACGATATAAGAACATGTACACAGGATGTGACATTTAAATTCTTCATTTCAGGGATTGTGGTCAAAACCCAGTTAATTTCTGCTATCTGAAACAAGCCTGAAGGCTGACATTTAAAGTCATCTGCACAGTTGACTATGGAAGAACATTCATAGTTACTTAATATATGATCATGCAATAAGGAGTCAGTATAATTTATACTGATTATATGGACTGAGCCCAACATCCGCGGTAGTCATTACATTAAAAATATTTCTAGGAAGGGCGCCTGGGTGGCTCAGTGGGTTAAGCCACTGCCTTTGGCTCAGGTCATGATCTCAGGGTCCTGGGATCAAGTCCCGCATCGGGCTCTCTGCTCAGCAGGGAGCCTGCTTTCTCATCTCTCTCTCTCTGCCTGCCTCTCTGCCTACTTGTGATCTCTCTCTGTCAAATAAATAAATAAAATCTTTAAAAAAAAATTTCTAGAAACAACAATGGTTTAGAAGATACAATCAAAGCCTTTAAGACCTATACACACTATTATTATTATTGAGTAGTGAGGTAAGGTGCTTTTCTTTATGAAGACAATTCATTAACTTGAGGTAAGTTAATAAAACAAATAAGCAGTTTACTTTCTGTCCTTTTTATCAGAAAAGAAGTCTTTAAGGGCATCTGCGTGGCTCAGTCAGTTAAGCGTCTGCTTCTGGCTCAGGTCATGATCTCAGGGTTCTAGGATTGAGTCCTATATCAGGCTCCCTGCTAAGTAAAGCCTGCTGTTCTCCCTACTTGTGCACTCGCTCACTCTCTTTCTCTCCATGTGTCAAATAAATAAGAAATTTTTACCTGAAAAAGATATTTTATAATTTAATTTAATTCAGTACCTGTTTATACATGACACAAAACTAGGTTCAGGGAAGTTATAAAGAGGAGAAAGACCGGATCCTCCTGATGTTCAGCAAATTTACTGTAAAATATCAGAGACATGCGTTCATCTAATACATTTCAGTCTGTGATGTGTGGGGAGACAAACTAGACCAGGGATGAGTATCAAGTCCCTGACTGTACTTCGTTATTATGCACTAATGCCAGGTTTTCTGAGACCCTTAAGAAATTGGTGGAACATGGTTTCCTGGGGCTGGGGAGGAGAGAAGGGAAACAGCGGTTAGGGTTCGATGGGTATAGAGTTTCAGTCATGCAGGGTGAACGAGTTCTAGACACCTGCTCTACTACATTGTCCTTTAGAGTCAACAGTAATGTACTGCACATTTTAAAATGTGGTAAGAGGATAGGTCTCATGTTGTCTGATTTTTACCACAATACCTTAAAAAAAGAATAAAAGAAATTGGGAGATAACCTTGCACAGCCTTTACATTTTTGTGATCATAGAGATGGGGGAAATAGCCGGTCATGTTCACATTTTTTTAAGGAAATTACTTGATCATTGTAAGCCAGAGCTTGAAAGCAATACCCAATGAGAACAATTCCTCATGCAATCCGTAAGCAAACTAGAATGTCGTGAGAGATAAAGGAGCAGCCACATTTAGCTTTTTGAATAGCCATTTTTTCCACATCAATTTAATTTCCTCCCATGGTTATATAATGGATTATATAAACAATGAAAATGTGTTGAATAAAATCAGTTTTGTATGAAGGAAGATTTGGAGTTCTAGCCTAAACAATATTCTTATCGCCAAGCCATGCAAGTGTGATCTCAATCATGCTACTGTTACATGAGTGAACAAGGAAATAGAGTTGCAGTTACATCAAAGTGAGTTGAAGCATGGATCACATGTCAATTTCTAGCCCATGGGGATCAGTTGTACTGTAGGACCTATAACTTATTGATGAACTATACAAATGACTTATAAATGCCTTCATCCAAAATGCAGGAATTTCTAAATCAAGTGGAGCTGCTGATACTTTATACCAGGAAACGCATGACAATACTATTCAGAATGCCCTTGGGTGTATTTTTTAAGTCATTCTGAAGGCAGAACCACATTTAATTGACATACATATAAACTATACTTTAGCACAAATGAAATTTAGTGAAAGATTGATTAAAAAGGCAAATGCCAATAGGACCTTTGTCACAATTAGGATTAGAAAATGAATATCATCAATGAGTTACACTGTCAGCAGGTTATTGAAATGACACAGGACAGCAAACACACTTACTCCTATCACTGCTTAAGCCTCACCAGTCTTCAGTATTTTTTCAAGTTTTTATCAACATACTTTGAAAGGGATATTTTTAAAAAGACAGCATACAGAGAGCAAGACATTACATATACATGTATTTAATACAGGATCTATATTAATATATAGTTTGGCATGTCATATTATATATATGCTTTGGCATGTAATATATAATTTAGTATTTATGTAAAATTATATATTATATAATATATCAAAATTATAGATTATATAAAATGTGGTAGGGCATACAGTATATAATACATATCACACATTACATATGTGTAGTGTGTTATTTAAGGGAAGAATGGGAACCATGTAATTTGGAAAGTGGAAATCTAAAGAGTCATACTTACCATGTTGTGGCTCCCTGGAATTGTTTTCCGAATGAGTTGAGGCTCTCCTCTCCCCAAAGATGACTAAGCCAGAAGGAATTTACTATGTTACATTTAGCAATTTCATCCAGCAGACAGAGGTCCTTCTTGATTATCAGGATGAAAAATCATTGGCTCAAGGAAAACTCAAAGATTTCTTTCTCAGGGCTCTTTACTACAGAATAAACGAACATTAGTTCTGGATGATTTAATATCCATGGGATCACTTCCCTCAAAGAGCCTTTTTTCTTTCATCCTAGATTTTAGTTCATTTACTCTTCCAGGCTTCACAGATCAAGGTGTCCAACAGTGAGCCAAGGATACTCGACGCCACGAAATGCACACAGCGTATCTATTCCGAATATCAATGTTATTCAAAGAGGTCTGTCCCAAGGACTCAAAGAATCTAAGCAGAAAATATAATTGGATATAAACAGAGATTTATGCAAATATTCTAAGCAGGAAATAAAATTGGTTATTAACATACTGACCCAGAATGAAGCAGAATGCAAAGAATCCAGGAAAATTCTCTTCCCTTCAGTGGACATATTCCTGCTCCACTTACCGGCCCCCCAGTCCAGTCCCCAGTTCTATTTCTCTCATGCAGAGACAATAGGCACAAGACTCAGTCTTTTCTGTGGCAAAGTCTGAAAGTGCCCTGTTTCCTGTTAAGTGACACCAAGCCTGTCACCTCTTCAGCAGCCTAGAAACACAGGGGTGAGGTATTCTATTTCTTGACCCTCACCCTCGTACTTCATGATTTTCTTTGTTAGAAATTAAAGACTAGAGGCATTGAGGCATCTTTATGTAGAAAGTCTTAGAATGTATTTAGACATAATGGGTGTATATGAATTCCTTTCCTCTTTTTTTCCAGGATGGGAGCCAGTAAATTACCTGTGCCTATACCCAGAATCAGTGAGTCAACTTGACTTATGTTTGAGTCTTGGGTGGCTATAGATAAGCAGAGCAACAACAGGAATATCTGAAAACCCCATCGTGTCCCTCTTAAACACCTGTTCTTACACTGATAACAACTGTCACCAGAAAGCAAAGCTGAGGTGCCGTTGTTGGGGTGTATCATCTAGGAAGGTGGGGAAGAGAAGCTAGCAAACCATAATCCTTGCCCCAAGGAATTTACAAAGGAAACCAAAAAATTTGAAGATAGATTTGTTATATCGAGCTTAATGAATAATTAGTGTTTATCTTATTTGAAAAAGTTTACATTTTCCCTGTTTTCATTTTTAAAGCATCTTACACTTTTCTTGGACTTTATTTCCCAGAAATGCATTCTTTTATAAATATCTAAGACCTCATTAATTCAGATATTGCTAATATACAGTCTTGACCATTTGACCCAGACTAAGGTGAAATTTACCTTTAAATTGTCTGCAGGAAATGAATTTGACAAGAGAAATAAAGGGAACACCTCTAACTTGTTTAAAGAGAATAATTGTTTTCATGGCTTTTGCATATACATTGGTCTTTAGGCAAGAAGATTCAGCTATAAAGTAAGGATTCATGTCATTAAGTAGATGTCTCCTTAGACAGACTTTATTGGCAGGTTATAGTATTGAAAGTAATAAAACTGCATTGCTTTCAATAAATTCTGACTTCCATAATTCAGGCTAGCTTCTCCCTTTTCCTCCCTACCTCCCCAAACTCATTATTCCAAACTAATGAAGTTTACTATTGTGTTACACGTGAATATAACACTTATTAATAGAAGATCGATTCCTATCATCTTTTTAAACTTACAAATATAATTTTTTATTTTTTTGGATGCTTATTTGCAACATGGATCACCTGGATGACAGAAGTATATTTACTTTTATAAGAAAAATGATCTATCATTCCCTCTCCCTTTCCATGACTTCATACAGCATTTTTTTTTTTTATTTAAAAACCAAAATTTCCCAAAGCAGGCAAGATAAATTCTCAGGCTAATAATAGTGGAGATTTAAAATGAGGGGGAAAAAAGCCTGAAATCAGATCATGCCCCTCTTGAGGCATGTTGAAAAATTGCAGTAGTAACTGAATCACTATTCATCCATCCATCCATCCATCCATCCATCCAACAAAGGTTTAGTCAAGGACCATACGTATTGCTTCAAGGTGTGTAGAGATAAATAAAATTCTCTTTTTGTCTCCATTGTGCTGACAGCCATAAGCTGAAACAGATGAAGACAAATAATTTTCTGATGTGATAAGTGATATGTTTTCCTTGTCAGCAACGTGTGTTGGGAACACAGAGACTATAGCATTAAATCTGATTGGAATAATTGGGGAAATATTCATAGTGGGTACAACATTTGAGCTCATTCTTAATGAATACAATTTCTGCAAATAGGACCTTTCAAATCAATATAAACAGGAGTATGGAGATAAGGAGGCACATGGAGTGCTCAGAAAAACAGAACAGACGTAGTGAGTTGCGGAGAGTTGAGGGGTGGGGGAGCGTTGTATGGAATAAATACAGTATGTTGTTAAGAAAATGTGCCCTTAGTAGGTGATTAGAAACAGCAGTTAAGGTGAGAGAAAGATTTGAGACTTGAAGGGTGAAGAAATGGAGCAAGATAAGGCTATTCGTGGACAATTGAGAGAACTTCTAAGAACATAGAATAGAGGGGCACCTGGGTAGCTCAGTCGGTTAAGCATCGGTTCAGGCCATGATCTCAGAGTCCTGGGATCGAGCCCCTGATCGCCTCCCTGCTTGGTGGGGAGTCTGCTTCTCCCTCTCCCGCTGCCTGCTGCTCCCTCTGCTTGTGCTCTCACTCTCTGACTCGCTTGCTCACTCAAATAAATAAATAAATGAAAATCTTAAAAAAAAACATAGAATAGAATCAGCTTCTCCCTGAGATAGGAGAAGTGGAGTAAAAAGAAAAATAAATTTGAAGGTGGATATAAAGAAATTCAAGGAAGTTTATGTCTAGAGGCTTCCATTTCTTTCTACATGGTTAGATAAGCAAGAAGTGTAGAGTAGGAGGACACAAGTTCGCATCCTAGCTCAGCTGCCGTGAATAACCTAACGTGGGTAAGTCACATAACCTAGCTACATTTCAGTGTTATCTTCTGTAAAATAGAGGCAATAATATTTAATTCCTAGCTTGGAGAACTCTATAATGTATGTCAAAGCATGTTCCAAACTATAGAGCACTCTGTATTGAGACGCAGCCTGAACGAGTAGCCAGAACACATGCTGAGTGATCTCACTGAGCTCCTGTCTGGATGAAGTGGGGATTAAAAGTTGCTGAGATTATTAAAGATAAGATCTGCATGATGTATGCACATAAAGAAGCTCTACTCGTGGTTGCTGCGAGATGGTTCTCCTCTGGGAAGAGGATCTTGTCCCTTGGGAAAGAGAAGAAAATTGCGATGGGAAATGAAAACAAGAAGGGGCTACACAAAAATGTTTTTCAGTGGAATTAAAAGCCTATTCTGAAAACATGACTTTGCATATATAGTTATACCTATGAACTCCAGAGCAGCCAAAGCAGATGACTTGATGGGCTGGAGTTTGGGAAGGTCAAAGCAGGTACTGTGTGATGGAGGGAACAATTAGAAATGTTGGTCAGTGCAGATCCCAGAAGCTTGCAAGCCTCCTTCAGCAAGACCTGTACTCCAGCCTTAATGCTGAGTTAGCGGAATACTGACTTTTCTATTCAGGGTCATCTGCCTTTGATCTAAGGCTCTTGTCATTACCAAGTAATGAATGAGTTGCCTAACTACCCCAAGGTCAAATACTCCCCCTTCGGCTAAGCTCCAGCTGTGGGCTACTGCTCAGAGAACCCTTGGTTCTCAGTCTCCCCTATCCTCTGCCCGGCTTCCCTGTCTGCTTGAGTTTTAGTTCTTCTCTAGCACATATGGCAGTGAAAAATTTTCCACCTCCTCTGGAGTAAAAAACTTCATTTGAAACCAAATAAAAAGGCGCCAGGCTGCATGCCCTTGGTCCCTCATGCCATCAGCTCCCATTCAAGACCTCCTCAGTACAGAATTTGCTGGTTACAACAGGCAGGACCACACTTTTCTCCCACACCTGGCAGTGGATTATCTCACCTGGCCACTAGGATAATGTCCGGTGTCCTCCTAAAATGTTTAGTGAGCCTTGGGGACCCCAGGAGAAAGCTGCCAAAACCTATCATGATAGGTACTAAACTTACCTCGGAGGGAGATATGAATTGCTAAAGCGTGTCCTCAATTTGCCAAATGGCGGTAATAAAGAAAATATAGGCTATATTGTGCACATTATTGACTCCTATTTTAATTAATGTAAGACACATTCCTCATTTGGGAGCATGGTTGATTCATTCACTCTGTAATTATTCATTAAGGATATATTAAATTCAAGGTACTGCTATCCAAGATCTTTGGAGATAATGAATACAAGCATCTTCCACGGGTAACATTTGAAACATAAGGAAAACCCTGTCAAATTCAGACAAAATTCTAGGTTTCTGTGAATGGACAACTGCAGAGACTCCTCAGGGGTTGGGAAACCCCAGAGCTTTTTCTTCTCTCTCCTCAGGCTTGGGTCCCACAGTCCATTCTGCTGTGAATACCAACAGGGATCACAAAACTCACCTCCAAGTACCTGGCTTCCTATCTATTCCCTGCAGGCAGCTGTGGTAATCTGTGAATGTGTGGCTTGTTCCAAAACCTGTTATATCCTCGCTCTCCACACATCCTCCCCTGTATGTTGGGAGCTGAGCTGAAGTGCAGCCCACCTCTGCCCTCCCCAGAGTGGGGTGATGCTTCTGCTGACTTGGCGTCAGACTGGACATTCTCCCACCTGCGGTAGACCTACGTCAGCCCTTTCTTGAATGCGCTCTCCATGCCCGATGCCCTCTGCAACCACGGTTTCATCCCCGCCTGGTTTGCATGCAGTCTTCGTGCTGCATCTGTCAGAGGAAGCCATTCGCCTCTCATTAAAAACAGACGCAGACTTTTTTCTCTCCATTTCATTTCTTTAGCCCCGGGTACACCTTCCTTCCATCGTCTCCTTTTGTAATCCGCGTGTCTCCCGTTTCTAGCTTCTTTATGTATTTTCCTCTTTACACCTCATCTCTACCCTTTATGTAACGCAGAGTTTAGTGAACGTTGAACGAAAATTTTTTGGCTTGTTTGCCCCTTAGCTGGAAGAACACAGCCTCCTGTCAGTTCGGCAAACTCAAAATTAGGAGTCTCTGTGCAGCAACATTTCATTTACATATTTTTCTCATCGTTCTTTAAAAATCTTTCGCTGTGTAGTGGAATGATGGTCACTGGGAGACAATCCTGTGAACCACTACAAGTGAGAATACAGTCCAGATTATAATATCACAGACTCGGAGACCTTGATAAAATGTTCAAGGCAAAGTCTAAAACTCAAACCCTCTTCCTATGGATCCTGTACTCCCTGCAGCCTCCATTTATAGATACTGGAGGAAAATGCTTTCCTTCTATTTCACGAGTGAAAGTAATTCAAAATCATTTCTTAGGGTCATCGAACTGCGAAATGTTCCTTGGATTTTCAGGAAGAAAATCTTCAGGCAAGGTTTGTGTCTCAGCGGAAGGGTATATACACACATTCGAGGGTAATCCCTTTTTACATGTTGAGAGCAGACTGTGTCCCGGAGTAGAGGGGCCATCTTTGTGGAAAAGCTGTGGTGGCGTGTGATTTTAAAGAAGAGATGCTCCTAGTCGCCAATGAGGTGTCTCTCGAAAGTCAGTCTGTACAACCTGTGCTCATGCCTAGACCTTTGTCTTTTGTGATGCGTTCTCATAGGCACAGTTCCTGGAAGGGGCTAGTGCTTATGTGTACCCGGTGTCCTTGTGTTCATGCAGCTCCAAGGAGACGAAGCACATCTCGTATCCATGAGCACTCCAGAATGCAGAAGGGTGGTTTCTGTACGGGGTCGGGGAGGGGGACTCCAGTCATACCCTGGGCATGGCTCGGGGCATCTTCTAGGGCACACCATGCTGGTTCCTTTGCACTTAGCTCACTAGGGAATGAGGAGAACTGAGAAGAGGTATTAATGGTGTTAGAATCAACGTTTTATTAAAGTTAGAGTGTAAAGGGGGTAGTTTTCCCTATTTCATGGGCCCCTAGCTAGCAGCCCTTCATTTACATGTGCCTGGGACATGCTTCCCGTTTTCAGCCAGAACATTCCTTTCTGTAAACCCAGGATTACAGAAGCTGGTTGGAAGGGATAGTTAGAGACTTTTCTATAGCCTTCCTGAGCTTATGGGAGAATTAAGCCTTACAAATCTTATAAGAATTGATGAACCTGGTGATATTTTTAAAAATGCAGCATAAACCTTCAGATTCATGGCCTAATCATCACAACTGGAAAGCCCTTATGCTTCAGGACTAAAAAAAAAGCACTCTTTGCCAGCTTTCCCTACTCTCAGACAGACTCCAGTACTCCAAGAGCTTGCAAATTCTGCACAAACTGACACTATTGTTCCCACATCTCTAAAAATAAACAGTGGCGTTGTTGGGGGTTTTTTTGGGGGGGGTTGTTTTGTTTTGTGTTTTGGTGGGAGAAAGGATATACGTTATTATTCTTGTATGGAAATAATTAACAAAGAAAACGTGGCATCCCACACTTAATTTAACCGTACTTTTAAATATTTTCCTCATACCTGAATTACATGAACATAGTATTTTAATAAGCTGATCTGCAAGTGTTTTTTTCCCCCTTCTCATTGAGGTGCAAAGTAATCTAGAGGGTCAAGGTTTCCAATCTTTTTCTCTTGCATTAAAATGATCTGTCATTTCCATTGTGGCTACACCCAAAAGTCAATTTTTGGTCTGGTTAAAGTGCCCTGTAGAATAATTCAGTGGTTACGAAGATGGAATTCTTCTCGAAGTGTAACTACTCCACTTGCTGGTGTATGGTGGCAATGACATTCATCTTCGAAACGATTCCAGTCCAGAGCAAGGGATTTTTGTAGTCGTGTTTCAGCATTTTCTTTTCTTCTGAGTAATTCTTTATCTTTATGTTTTGGGGCGTCATAATGAATGGAGGCTTAACTTGAAGAAACTGAATAAATTAATAGTGCCATCCTACATTGTAAACCAGGTATATTAAATTCAATAGAATAAGAATTCTTAAATATTTCTCATGCCTAGAAAGTAGAGAAATATTCTGAGTGATGTTTAATGTTAAAGGTTTGTTTAATAGTAGAGCCCCTTAATTTTTTTAATTGAAGTACAATTTCTGTACAATAAAAAGCACAAATATTAAACTTCCAATCCAGTGAGTTTTGACAACTGTATATACCCTGTATAATGGCCAAAATAAGTAAGACATCAAATCTCATACACTAAATAGTTCCCTCGTGGCCTTTTCCAGTCAATTCCAGTCCACGACCCTACTGCCTCCCTCTTACCCTCTCATTTCCTGTGTTCTCCCCAAGCAATCACTTTCTTGTCTTTGTCACAGTAGGTTAGTTGGGCCTATTCTTGGACCTCCACCAAAAGGAATCATACAACATATACTTTGTAAATGCTCTATTCACTTACCCTCACATTTCTGAGATTGTTACATGTATCAGGAGTTTATTCCTTTTTTATTGTTGAATAATGTTCTATTAGATGACTGAACTACAAATTATTTCTCTGTTATCCTCTTTTTGACATTTGAGTTGCTTCTAGTTGGGGACTTTTATGAATAAGATGGCTCAGAAAATTCTAGTATAAATCTGTTTGTGAATATCTGTTCTCATTCTGATTGGATAAAGACCAAGGAGTAGAATTGCTAGATCATAAGGTAAATGTTTAACTTTGTAAGTAACTTTCCAATGCTTCACCAGCAATGTTGAAAGTTCTAGTTGCTCCTTATCCTCATCAACAGCAGGCATGAAATGGTATCTCTAGTGGTTTTAATTTGCATACCATTGATGGCTAATGATGTAGATCATCTTTTTATGTACTTTGCCCATTTGTATCTTCTTTGGTGAGGCTGTTCAGGTTTTTTAAAGTTTTGCCCAATCACCTATTTATTGTTGATGGTAGTTCTTCACATAGTCTGGATGTAAGTCCTTTGCCAGATACATGTACTGTAAATATTTGCCCAGTTTGTGGATTACTTGTTTATTTTATTAAAAACGCCTTTTGGGGCATGTAGCTGGCTCAGTCAGTACAGCATACAACTCTTGATCTTGGGATTCTAAGTTCAAGTCCCATGTTGGGTATAGGCAGTACTTTAAAAAAAAAAAATGATAAAGTACCTTTTGATGAGCTTAAATTTAAAATTTTGGTAAAGCACTGTAAATTACTTTTTTCATTTTTGGTTAATGCTTTATAGGGTCCTAAGGAAACCTTTGTTTACCCTGAGATTGTGAAGATATTCTGCGGTTATTCAAAAAAGTGGTGATAGCAACTTTTTAAAATTGGGAATAATAATGACCATTTGCAGGCAGATGAAGAAGCCTGCTTGTAATGACTGAAACACAGGGCTGTCTCTGCACTTTTACAAATTTGTGATTACTTGTTACTTTGCATGTGTCTCCTTGATTTATCCTCTTTTTTCTGAGAAATAGAAAGTAAATTTGGGTGCTTTGTGAATTGTCAAGATTGAAATACTAGGAAAGAAAGCTCAATGTGAAGTTTGAATGTCCTATATATGATAATGACTTTAGATAATGATCTTTATAGCACAAGTGATTTTATAGCATTATTCACTGTCCTTGAGCAATGACTTCAATTCCAGGGAGCCAGACCATGCTATTTCTATTTTTTGGCCTCATCTTTGCAGCAAGAGGATGAGAGCAAATTATGAAACTTTCCTAATAATATCATTTGCTGCAAACATTAATTTAAATATACAAAAATTTTAATATTTTAAACATATATGCAATATATATGTATAAAATTCTCATCACCTTTACTAAGATGATACTCTCACATCTCCTAGAGCTAAGGAAATCTCTGAAAATATTTTATTCCTTTGATTAATATTTATTAATCCATACTGTGTGCTAGGCACTGGGTATGTTGTGGTGAGCAAACAGACCAGATACAGACCTCTAGGGGCTTACTCTCTAGATGAGAAAGGGTATTGTGTAGATTTTGCTAGATCACCTGCAGGATATTATAGGACACTGTGAAAGACAGTAAGGGGGACAATTTCTTTTAGAGATGCCTGCCTCTGCAAGTGACATCTAATCAGAGAGTTGGGTAGAGGAGGACCCAGCCATGTAACAGGTGGGGGAAGAGCAGTCTGTGCAGAACAAGCACAGGTGAAAGCCTTAAACAGGTAAGGACTAGTATGATCCAGATGAGGGTAGTAAGGTGTAGTGCACAGAGGGGACAGATGAGGTAAGGTGAAGTAGGAGAGAGAGGTAGCAGCAAGATCACTGATGGGCCTTATTGACCATGTTCAAGAGTTAAGGTGATGAAGACTATCCTACCTTTCAGGACCATGTAAGCATGATCCACATTTCTCACAAAATATGTGCAAGGTGTTTATAGCTAGAGTAAGGGATATTAATTAATATTTTGTTTAGAGTCCCTGAAAAGTAGCTCATATTTATTTATAAGTGATAACTGATAGTACATAGCCCAGGATGACTGGAGTCACTCACTGGTGTTCATTGATGACAAAAGCTCCATGAAAGTGTGAAGCAGAGAGGGGGTCACTAGCCAAGTGAATTCAGATTTAGAACCCACCTAAGGGCTATACGGTGCCAGTGCCTGAACATTCTGAAGAAGGTGGAAGACAGCCACAAGTCAGATTAGGTTGAGGTGAAGTCCTGAAATAATGTCCCGGATTTAGGATAAGACCACGTGAGGGATGTCAGACCTCATGTACACCAACCATCTGTAGATTATCCCCATGCAGACTGGATGGAGAAAATGTGGACTGGATGGAGAGAAACCAGAAACAGGAAATTCCACTAAAAAAAGTTTGAAAGTGTTTGTGTAACTTAATGCAGAATGGTAAAGGATACGAAGCCATGAAACCAAGAATGGTTGTGCAGAAACCTCTATCAGTTGGTCAGATTTGCTGACAACTCTCAATTTTCAAGACCAGCCAAGTTTATTCAGGTATATGATTCTTTCTGTGACTCAGAGTTATTTTTGGTCTTTAGGAAGTATGGACAAACTTTGCCATCTATGTATCCCTTCCCACAGGGTCTTCAAGAGGGACGGGGTGTGGCTAGAAGCTGCCGGACAGCTCTGGGCAGGCAGATGCATGAGCTGGGTGCAGGGTAAAAGTCAGAATCCTCTCCCTGCTTCTGTGCCCCCATCACAGGCCAGGCAGCATTAACCCTTCCTCTCCTCAGTTAAGATTCCTCTGGCTCTCTCCCAAAGGTCCATAGTGCCTACATAGACACACATACAGCTCTGTCTCTGGTGAGCATCTAATCGTAGGAAAATGCAAACCGCATCCTCCCACACTGAAGAGACTGGAACCCTCTGAAAGAAAGGTATCGGAATGACTAACAATGAATTAAAGACCAGAATGGTGAGCTTGCAGAAGATTCAGAATGCAATAGTTTCAAAAATATTTTATAAGGAAAGTCAAGGAATTTCACTATCTTTTCGTGGTTGTTTTTGTTGAGCTTTAGGGTCTAGCTGGATATCTGCAAATGACAGTAAATAACCCCTAGCTTTTGGGAAATATTCAGATGGAAATATTCAAGAACAGTGAACTTCATCAGTGAGAAACAAATGAGAAGATATAGAGATAAACAATTTAGGGATAAAGGAAAGAGTCCTTGGTGATACGCACGGTGGGGATTCATGGAGAAATTTTTTTTTAATAGAAAAATGGTAGATACTCTAAATGGTGAAAATAAGAAAAGCAAAAAATGAAGAGGATCACAGAAATAAAGGTCAAAGGATGTCTACAATGTGCTCTTAACAGTGGTGACTATAATTGAGAAATTGGAAAAATTTAAAACAGGAGAATCTTCCCCCAGTCTTTACAGTGTGTCTGCAGAAAATATTTTTCAATTGATCACTCTTCAATTTAAAATTTCTTTTCAGGAAATGGGCTGTATTAAATCCTACAGTTCTTGGGGCAACTGGGTGGCGCTGTTGGTTGAGTGTCCAACTCTTGGATTCAGCTCAGGAGGTCTTCTCTTTGGGTCAGGGGATCCAGCCCTTTCTCGGTTCTCTGGAGTCTCCTTGAGTTTCTCATTCCCTTTCCCTCTGCTCTTCCCACTGTGCTCGCTCTCTCACTCTCTCTCTAATAAATAAAATAAATCTCCATAAATAAGTAAATGCTCTAGCTCTTGACTCACCGTTTTTGAAATCTAGAAATTAATCTATAGATAAGCTTGACTGTTTTATAATGGAGTAGTCTGAGGGCTCTTTTACAATACTAAATACGTTTTTGTTGAATGGGTTGCAAAAACATTAGTTTTAACAGATCTCTGATTCTTTACATTTTCTATTCATTGTATTAGATACTTTTTTCATACCTCCTAGGGCTAAATTTGGCTAGTTGATATCACTGTGGAATTGGAACAGGGGAACATAGAACTAATTTCCTCATTTGACTTTTAAATTAGTTTTTGTGTGCGTTAACTAAAATTGAAATGTTTCGATTATGAATAATGCCAAAATGAAATGGTACACTCCATTGACTTTAATGAAGTGCACATGTTCTTGCAGGCTTGTGAATGATGGTGTGGTAGCAAAAAGCTTGAATCTTACTGTTTAATATTGACTGCATTCATATATTGTATTTATGATACTACTTACCACAATCCTCCTTTTTAAATTTCATGAACACAGTTGAACTTAAAATTTTTGTTTCATCGACTTTTCCAAGGGACAGACATTACCAAGGGTGTGCCCAACCTAATTTTACATAAAAGCAAGAGTTGACAACCAATTCATTAAATTCAAATTAGCTGACATTTACTCCATGACTACTATTTGAAAGACACTGTGTTAGGAGATTAATTTTCAAAGAATAAACAAATCATCTAGGTAATTAAAGCTTCAAAATGAAATTTTTAGTCTTCAGTGCCAGTGACTATAATAAAGTATATATAATAACTTAAATACTAAACAACACTTGCTGCTAATACATACAAAAGAGAGAAGCATCCAGAGAAATTCTGAATAATGATATTAATATAATATTAGTTGTGCAGTATCTTGAGTAAAACTCTTTGCTAATTTTTTTAAAATGGAGTCTTGAATTAACTCTTTAGTGGTTGTTAGAAAAGTGAAATAAGTTTAGATTCTTACAAGTGTATTTAAATTTCATGCCCTATATCTATAATTTCAAGCTAAAGCTATGGTTTTCTTGTTTGATTTTTTTTTAATTCCGGTATACTTAACATACAGTGTCATATTAATTTCAGGTCTACAATATAATGATTCAACAATACCACACATTATCCAGCGCTTATCACAACAAGTGCCCTCCTTAATCCCCATCACCTATTTCCCCCATCCCCCCACCCCGTAACCAACAGTTTTTCTCTACAGTAAGAGTCTGTTTCTTGAGTCTGTCTCTCTCTCTCTCTTTTTCTTTTGCTCATTTTTTTTTGTATCAGAAGTTCCACATATGAGTGAAACCAGATGGTATTTGTCTTTCATTGACTGACTTATTTCACTTAGCATAATATTCTTTAACTTTATTCATGTCCTATGTTGTTGCAAATGGTAAGATTTTATTCTTTTTTATGCCTGAATAATATTCCATTATATAGCTATAGATGCAGGTATCACATCTTCTTTATCTATTTATCTATCAGTGGACACATTGGGCTGCTTAGACATTTGGGCTATTATAACTAAGGCTGCAATAAACATCGGGATGCATGTCTCCCTTTGAATTAGTGTTTTTGTATTTTGGAGGTAAATACCCAGTAGTGCAATTACTGGATGGTAGGGTCGTTCTGCTTTTAACTTTTTGAGGAACCTCCATACTGCTTTCCATGGTGGCTGCCGTAGTTTGCATTCCCACCAACAGTGCAGGAGGGTTCCTTTATCTCCACATCCTCGCCAACACCTCTTGTTTCTCATGTTTTAAATTTTAGCCATTCTGAGAGGTGTGAGGTGATATTTCATTGTAGTTTTGACTTTCATTTCCCTGATGATGAATGATGTAGAGCATCTTTTGGAGTGTCTTTTGGCCATCTGGATGTCTTCTTTGGAGAAATGTCTGTTTGTCTTCTGCCCATTTTTAATTGGATTATTTGTTTTCTGAGATGTTAAGTTGTAATTGTTCTTTACACGTTTTGGATCCTAACCCTTTATCCTTTATGTCATTTGCAAAAATCTTCTACCATGCAGTAGGTTGTCTTTTAGTTTTGTTGATTAATTTCCTTCACTGGGCAGAAACTTTTTATTTTGATGCAGCCCTAATAGTTTATTTTTGCTTTTATTTCCCTTGCCTCAGAAGACATATCTAAAAATATTGGGGTGCCTGTGTGGCTCTGCAGGCTAAGCATCTGCCTTCAGCTCAGATCATGATGCCAGGGTACTGGGATCGAGTCCCACACTGGGCTTCCAGCTCAACAGGAAGTCTGCTTCTCTCCTTTTCTTTCTCTGTCCCTCCCCACCTCCACACACACATGCTTTGCACGGGCTCTCATTCTCTCTCTCTCTGTCTCAAATAAATAAAATCTTTAAAAAAAAAAAGAGAGAGAGAGAGAGAGAAGAAAAATGTTGCCAAAGCCAATGTCAGAGACATAACTGCCTGTGCTCTCTTCTGGAATTTTTATGGTTCCTGGTCTCACTTTTAGGTCTTTAATCCATTTTGAGTTTATATTTGTGTTTAGTGTAAGAAAGTGATCCAGTTTGATTCTTTTGCATGTAGCTGTCCAGTTTTCCCAACATGTTTGTTAGAGAGACTGTCTTTTTACCATTGGATATTCTTTCCAGCTTTGTCAAAGATTAATTGACCATAGAGTTGTGGGTTTATTTCTGAGTTTTTTATTCTTTTCCATTGACCTATGTGTTTATTTTTGTGCCAGTACCATACCGTTTTGATCACTGCAGCTTTGTAATATAGCTTGAAGACTGGAATTGTGATACCTCCAGCTTTGTTTCTCTTTTTCAAAATTGCTCTGGCTATTCAGAGTCTTTTGTGGTTCCACATAAATTTTAGGATTGTTTGTTTTAATTCTGTGAAAAATTCTGTTGGTATTTTGAAAGGGATTGCATTAAATCTGAATTACTTTGGATAGTTTAGACATTTTAGCAACAGTTGTTCTTCCAACCCATGAGCAGAGAACACCCTTTCATTTCCTTGAGTCATTTTCCATTGCTTTAATCCATATTTTATATTTCTCAGAGTACAGGTTTTTAACCTTTGGTTAGGTTTATTCCTAGGTATCTTATTATCTTGATGTAATTGTAAATTATATCATATACATTACTCCCAGAGAGTGGACATCCTTGTCTTGCTTTAGACCTTAGGGAGAAAGTTCTCAGTTTGTCCCCATTGAGTAGGATGTTGGCTGTGGGTTTTTCCTATATGGCCTTTATGATGTTGAGATAGATTCCCCCCAGCCTACTTTGTTGAGGACTTTTATCATGAATGGATATTATACTTTGTCTAATACTTTTTGTGTTGTCTATTGAAGTGATCATATGGTTTTTATCCTTTCTGTTATTGATGTGATGTATCACATCAATTGATTTGTGAATATCAATTGATATTCAGGATACCCTATATCCTGGGAATAAATCTCACTTGATTATGATGAATGATTTTTTTTAATTGTTCAATTCGGTTTGCCAGTATTTTGCTGAGGATTTTTGCATTTATATTTATTAGTGATATGGGCCTGTATTTCTTTTGGTAAGTGTGCTGTCTTTATCTGGTTTTGATATCAGGGTGAGTACTCGCTTCATCGAAAGAATTTGGAACTTTTCCTTCTTATTCTATTGTTTGGAATAGTTTGAGAAGAATAGGTATTAACTTTTCTTTAACTGTTTGGTAGAATTTACTGGTGAAGATGTCTGGTCTTGAACTTTTGCTTGTTGGGAATTTTTTGATGAGTGATTCAATCTCCTTGCTAGTAATCAGTCTGTACAAATTTTTCTTCATGCTTTGGTGTTGGTAGGTTATATGTTTCTAGGAATTTATCCATTTCTTCTAAGTTGTCCAATTTGTTGACATATAGTTTTTCATAATATTATCTTAAAATTGTTTGTATTTTTGTGCTGTTATTTCTCCTCTTTCATTTCTGATTTTGTTCATTTGAGTCTTCTTTTTTTCTTTTTCTTTCTTTTCTTTTTCTTCTTTTTTTTTTAAAGAATCTGTCTAGAGGTTTATCAATTTTGTTGATCTTTTCAAGGATCCAGCTCTTGCTTTCACTGAGCTGTTCCGTTGGTCTTTTATTTTCTATATTATTTATTTCTACCCTAATCTTTATTTCTTTCATTCTACAGATTGGGTTTCACTTGTTCTTTTTCTAACTCTCTTGGATGTTACATTAGGGTTTTTTGTGGGTTTTTTTTTTTTTTGAGATTTTTTTTGCTTCTTGAGGTAGGTCTACGTTGCTACAAACTTTTCAGAACAGCTTTTGCTACATCTCAAAGGTTTTGAACCATTGTGTTTTCATTTATATTGTTTCCATGTACGTTAAGATTTCTTTGATTCCTTGGTTGACCCATTCATTATTTAGTAGCATGTTATTTAACCTCCATGTATTTGTGGTCTTTCCAGATTTTCTTCTTGTAATTGATTTCTAGTCTCATAGCATTGTGATTAGAAGAGATAGATGCATGATATGACTTTGATCTTTTTTAATATGTCAAAACTTGTTTTGTGGCTTCATATGTGATCTATCTGTAGATGATTCCCTGCACATTTGAAAGTGTTATTCTGTTCTTTTGGGATGGAATATTCTGAATATATTTCTTAATCTATCTGGTCCAGTGTATCATTCAAAGACACTGTTTCCTTGTAGATTTTCTAACTGGGTGATCTGCTCATCGATGTAAGTGGGATATCCTACTATTAATTAGTTCGTTTTTGTTTGTTATTAACTGTTTTGTGCATTTGGATGCTCCCACACTGGGTGCATAAATATTTATAATTGTTATATCTTCTTGTTAGCTTGTCCCTTTTTTTTATTATAAAGTGTCCTTCTCTGTCTTTTGTTACAGTGTTTTAGTGTCTGTTTTGTCTGATATGCATATTGCTACTCTGGCTTTCTTTTGACACCTGTTGACATAAGTTCTTCTCCATGCCCTCATTTTCTATCTACAGGGGTTTTGAGGCCTAAAATGAGTCTCCTGTAGGCAGCATACAGATGGGTCTTTTTCAATCCACTCTGTCCCCCTGTGTCTTTTGATAGGAGCACTTCATCTATTTATACTCAAATTGATTATTGATACATATTTATTGCCATTTTATTACTTGTTTTTTGGTTATATTTGTACTTTTTCTCTGATCCTTTCTTCTCTTTCTGTCTTTCATGGTTTACTACTTTTCTTTAGTGATATACTTGGGTTCCTTTCCTTCTTTGCCTATTAGCAGTTTTTGACTTGTGGTTACCATTACTTTTGTGTAGAACATCTTCTGCCTAGAGCAGTCTGTATTGAGTTCATGGTTGCTTAAGTTACTCCTCTCCCCACCGTGTTTTAGGTATAAGGTGTCATTTGCTCTGATGCCAGTGTTCTCTGGTTGTATCCATAGGACAAAGTGACTTTTGGGTCTTCCTACTCAACTGTCTTCCCCAGTCGTCTGTGCGATTATTTTGCTAACTTTTTTTATGCCAAAGGAGCAATCACATGATAAAGGTATACTTAAATTAACAATTATTTTGTCAATATTGGGAGGGTAAACAAGTTAATTCATGAGTGTACTAATGTGTGTTTAAGAGCTTTGAAACAAACAGTGGATTCAGCATGTATCACATGCTCTGAAAATTAGCAGTTGTGCCATCTTAATGAGTGTTCTATATGGCACAAAATCACGGAATGGGAAATGATGAACACCACTTTACTTGTTGCTGTTGGATACACTGAATGTGTCATGAAAGTCCTTCCTAGTCAGATCATACAGTCCTTTATCTCATAAATGACAGAGTTTAAGTAGCTGGAATCAAGCTCATACTCCAAGTGGAAGAACTGGATTTACGAGCCAGGATTCCAATTTTCAGCTTCTTGGAAGTGTATTATAGAGGTAACATCTAACTACAGGGAGAGCCTAACATCTCGCACAATGGCAAGTGCCATGTGCACATGATCTAATTTAATATACATTTTCATAGTCTGCAATTCTTTGACAGATAGCCAGTAGCTACAGTTTTCAGCCCCATGTCCAAAATGATTGAGGGTAAATTTTATTTATCATTGCACCCTTTTGTTTATTTTGGATTCTGAACTTGGAAAATATGTCCTGGTCTAGAATTCTAAGTCGATTACACCCTCACTGTGCAATTTGTGGAAACTTGCTTTACTTCTCTGAGCTTCAGGCTTCTGTTTTCATTTTGTTTGTTGTTTCCATTTCCATGCCAAAGATCTCTCTAAAGCATAAAGAGCTATATAAATTACAATTAACAAATATACATTTATTTACATATTTGCTGGCTTGAGGGCTTGGATGTCTCCAGTGGCATCAGAGGCAGGGATGTGCTCCGTTCCACCAGCATCCTGGAGAAAATTTAGGTCAAGGCCCAGGCAGATATGGGTGGACCTGTGCACCAAGAGAGAAGGAAAACCCCCCTTTTTACACCTTTTTTTCTTCAAGAGAGCAAAGGCAAGAGTATCTTGTAGAAGTACAGCAATTGAAACTTAGGAACCCACGTGCAATGGGTTGTCAGGAGATGTCAGTGGCTAACACCTGCCAACCTTGTGGGAATTTGGGTCTATGAGCTGCCTTTCCTGATGAGAGGAGTAGGCAGCAGAAGCCACGAGTCTAGCTTATTGTCTGGCAACCCAGAGAGACCTTCTGAGTCACTCACCAGACAAGCTTATTTTGTCTCCCCAAGACTGAAAGTCTGGAAACATTTAAATAAGAGAATTAGAAACAATAGATACTGATTTCAGCCATTCCCATGAAAATGCATCCTGAGTTTACTTCTTTGTCTTTCTACATAAAGTCTTTCTGTTGTCCATTTCCACCCCTGCACTGTGCTTTACCTTTCTCTTCCGCCCCTGGGTGGCTGTTCCCCTCTTCCAGCTGCGTTTCCCAACTCCAGCCACCTCCACTCTGCTAACCCCCAGCGGGCCCCTCAGACATGGGTGTCTCTCAGAACTTCCCTTGTCATGTTCTTTCTCTGCCTAAGAATGGCCCTCAAGGTTTTCAAGATCAGTGTCTGGCTTTCCAGTTTCTGTCTGTGTCCCATTCCCTCCCTTCTACTCAGACTTCTTATGGTGCCGCGTTCTCAACTCTCTGACATTTTAACCTACCAGGTGGGTGGTGGACTTCCATGAAGCTTTCCTGATGATTGCAGCCCACGCTGGTCCCTCACTTATGTGTACTCATGCCACTAAATGCTGAGCAGTTTGGAATGTACTTGTTCCACAGTTGTTCAGCCTCCTGTCTTCCTGGACGAGTCAAGGGACTATACCATGAAAGTTGCACGATTCTCTGCCCTTCCTGCGACAGGTGTTTAATTACCATCTGCTTCTGGATTAATTGTCTGATCATGATAAGTACACACGAGGGGGAAATGGACAACATTTTGGCCTATTTCATATTTTCTCACCATCAACCTTCCTTCTGTGGCTTCATGCTTGACTCTGGCCCCTTACCCTCCCATGGGCATTGTAAGACTTTGGACTCTGGGATCAGAAACAACGGAACTCAAACCTTGACCTGTTGTAGGTCCTGGAACATGTTCTTTAACCACCCCAAGCTTCCGTACCTCTATAAAATGATGATATAATAAGAGTTGGGGCTTTTGGGGGGAGAGGGGACTTGTCTGTCTATCTGTTTATTTGTGTAAATGGATGTGTTAACCTTTCTCTAATGCATGGAGAAAAGTGTTCAAAGATACACAGATTAAAGATATGCCAGTCTAAGAGCGCTCCTTGCATACTATTTTGAGAACTGTGCTATTCAGGTTCCTGAGTATATTGTAGATGTGAAACCTGAGGTTCAGAGGAATTACTTTTTTTGTCCACCGCCCCCGAGGTAGGAGGTGTGGAGTTGGCGTACAAACTTGAGGCTGTGGGACCCCAAACCTCACACTCCTCTTTTCCACATGCCCTGTGTGTGTCTGTGGAACACAGGATTACTCCAGGTGATCATAAGAGAACATCTGTCTTGAATGACCTTTACAATTACTTAAAGTTAATATAAAATTCATACACAGCCAGTAATTTACATTGTCAAGTGCACCAGGAGAGAGGGACTTCTTTTTGCATATGTTGCTAAAATTGTAATCCTCTGAAAGAGGACAGTTGAAGTGAGAAGAAACATCATAGACCGTGAAAGGTAACATCCCTTAAATCCTTGGGCTAAAGCCAAAGCTACTAGGTCCTGCTTCCAGCTGTCAACTATCATTTTGTGATCATAGATGAATTACTTCATCTGAAGAGAAGAAAATTATGTATCTCCAGACATGTTATAAGTGAAATTGATTACTGAATATGATACAATTGTATTTAAGTTAAAAAAAAAAAAAAAAAAAAAAAAACCTAGCAGCCCAACACCTAAGACAGATAAGCCTGCACAGAAATCTAAGGTTAAAGGGTGATATAAATGAAAACAATAAAAGTATTACCTTGTTACTTTCGCTGGTTTAATTTAAACTCGTGCTTTCAGGTTTCACCTCTGAGGCTTATGGTACTAAGTGTGTATTTCTGATGCAACCCAAAGTGAGTTACCATGGATTTGATTCTACCAACGGCAAAAAGAAAGGAAAAAGAAAACAGAAAGGAGATGAGGGAATGCATTTTCACAATTTGATTGTGAAAGAGCTTCAGAAGTTGTATTTCAGAAGATATGTTTTTAAAAGTATTTTATGGTAGCCTTTTCAGCAGAGCCGCAGAATAATAAAAGCTTATTTAACTTAATTTTCCACTCCATTACTCCCCAAAGTGTAAGACCAAGTGAAGGAATGTCCTCACAGATTGCTTACCACATGTCAGAAATTTAATATCGTACTCACTGGGAGTATTTCACCCATTTCTCTGTAATATTTTAATTCCTAACTGAAGGAGAGGAAATTACATTAAAACTTAGATCTTAGTCTGAGAATGCTCTGTCAACCTCCATTAAATCTAAAAATCTGTTGTCATTTGGTTACTAAGGGATCCTGAACAACAAATTCAAATAACCCACCGTACATTAAGCAATAATGTGTGCAGAACAGCCTGCTCGAGTCTGTGGGCAGAGAAAAAAGGTGAACTTGCAAACCTCTCTTGCGACTCCTAGGAGGCAGTTCTGTGCCTTAGTCACAGACCACCACAGCCACCAATTCATAGAATTGGATCCTCAAGCCAAATGTTTAACCACTGTGAGTTTTCTCGTCCATAAAATGGAGTGTGGTCCCGGCTGGAGGGGAGATTAAATTGTCTCTCAGATCCTTTATAACATTAAAGTCTTGAGAGTCCACAACTGAATCAGAGTTGCACATACACATAAATTGTGACAAAATATTAAGTAGAACCAAATAAGTTCTCCTATCCTTTCTTGATGTTTAGAGCAAAAACAGATCTAAACAACAGAGGTATGTTTCTGTGGGCGAGAGAGAGAACCACAGGAACAGAGGGAGACAGTGCTCCCAAGTGATTCCCCTCGCTTGCAATTTGGTGTTTCAGTATTTTTGGCAGAGGAAAAAACAGACAAAAATCCTGTCACAATCCTGTCTCAAAATCGGAGGACCATTAAAAATCCACTCTTTTCACGGTAGCATAAAAGTTACAATTAGAAAGAGTGGCATTACGGGATCCTTCCTGTGAGCCCAGCACCATGCTGGCTGTTGAGGAATAAGAGAGAGAGGAAAGGATGTAGAAGGACACACAGGTCCAGGAGCCCAGGCTGGGGAGAGCTTGAATGAAGGTGAGCCTCCTGGCCTGGCAAGGAATTTATTCAACACCTTTTCCGCAATTAATTTTCACTTTCTGCAATTAAGCATTTTCCATTTAAAGAAATTTCTGCTCTAAACATACTGCTTCAAAGATGAAAGATTTCTTAAGTTGCGGTGAATCACAAATGATGCAAAGAATACATTTAAAGTGATTGGTTTTAAGACATGTTTAAGAGAGACATATTAGTGGGGGCAAATGCTTTTAGATTTCATATCTGATATACAGGAAATTCCAATGAATTGACTGTTGTAAATACTTTCAAGGACCCCTTGGTCATTCCAAAATTATTTCTCTAGCTAGGTCATTCTCTGAAATAGTCATTTCACACTTCCTCTAGTTTGAAATTCCATTCCCCAAACTCCATCTCCCACCCCTCCCCTCCTCAGTGGAAGACCTTGCTGCATGCTCCAGAGAAGTTAACAGAACCATTTCAGATACCTACACCAAACCTATAAAACAATTTGCTTCTGCTCCCATCCTCCGCTCCTGCCCTTCTGTTCCAGTGGAGGTCATGGACCCCCCCGGCTCTCAGTAATGAGTTGTTGCACCTGTGCCCTGGGTCCCATTTATTCCATCCTCCCGGGGACCTCCCTGAATGGGGTACTCACATCTTTTCTTAGATCTTCAACCTCTTCTTCCCTAAAGCTGCTTTCTATCAGTATATACAATGCTTTAAGAAAAACTCTTTCCTGAGCCAAGCATCTCAAAAGTCATCTACATCTTTCCACACACCCCACCCACTCCCTCCCTGTTCACACCAATCTGACTTCGGTCCCAGCCACTCCACGGGCTTGCTCTCACTAATGACCCCTGTGTTGTTAAATTCAAAGGACTCTTCACAGTCCATCTGACTTGATCTGTCTTCATCTTACTCCTCTTTCCTTCTTGAAAAATGGGTTTTCCTCCTCCCTTTCTGACTGTTCCTTTACGGAGCAGTCATCTCCCATCTGAATTGTACATATTAGATTCCTGGCTTGGCCCAGCTCCACTCTGCTTTGGAGTCTACACGCTTTCCCCAGTGATTTCATCCACTCCTCTAGACCAGCCTCTCTGCTCTGCATGTTATCTTCAGAACTTCGGAGCCATGTAACCGGCTGTTATCATGTGCCATTATCATGTGTCCCTTAAGCCTGTCCCTCCTCCAACATTCCCCACCTCAGCTAATGTCACCTAATTGCTCCTGTTGGAAACATGGGACTTACACTTCCTCCCTTCTTTAGCTCACATGTTCAGTTATTAAGTCCCAGCCATTTTACTTCCGAAATGTCGATCATGTTTTCCCTTTCTGTGCTTGTCCATCTACCACCATCTCTCACTGGCTATGGGAACGGCCCCCTAACTGCTCTCCCTGCATCCACTCTGCTTCTTGCTGTTCATTGCCCTTGTCTTAGCCAGAATGAGTTTTACCAGATGCAGACCCGAACGTGTCACTCCAGAGCTGAAAGCTTTCAGAGGCTTCCCTCTATCCTTAGAAGAAAATGCGGATTTCTTTCCCCAATGGTATGTGATCTGCCTTTACCCCACCAACCTCCATCTCCCTACTCCTGTTGCCATCACCTGACCCATTCACCCTTCTGTTGCACTGACTTCCCTCAGCAGCTTGATCACAGAGGCTCCTGCAGAAGCCCTGAGATGTTCTCCCCACCTCATTCCACCGACCCCTCCCACCTCCAGGCTTTGTCTTGGGCTTCAGATTAAATATCACTTCCTCAGAGAAACTCTCTAATCTTCCCAGCTCCTCTTGACTAGACTTGCTCTCCTTGCTCTTTGCTAACTTAACACCCTTAATCCGTGATATCCGTTACCACAACTATAATTTTTTAAAGGTTTTATTTATTTATTTGACGCAGAGGGAGCATAAGCAGGAGGAGCAGCAGGCAGAGGGAGAGGGAGAAGCAGGCTCCCCTTGAACAGAGACCCTGATGTGGGATTCGATTCCAGGACCCTGGGATCCTGACCTGAGCTGAAAACTGACGCTTAACCAACTGAGTCACCCAGGCGCCCCACCACAACTGTAATTATATACTTACTTTGTCATTTTGTTTGACATCTCTTCCCAATCAGACTATTGTCATTCCTGAACCTCCTTCAGCTAGTATATTTCTAGAATAGTAGGTCTCAAAATTTTTGTTGAATGAATGAATGTGCAGCTTCATTTTTTCTTTCTTTTCTAAAACCTCCTTTCCAATCATTCCATGTTTATCTTATACAGGTTTTCCATCTTGTGAGGAAAAATGTGAATGAAAAGTAGAAAGAGCTTTGGTTCTATTTTGGTCCTAGTCATAACCTAATTCTCTTTGAGACTGTTTGTCCTCTGCTTTTTTCTAAACTACAAAGGGGGACTAAAAGAGTAATAACTAATACAAGTGGAATTCAAAACCAATAATACATTTACATTATCCTCACAGGAAGTATCAAAGGATTTTACTTCCATTTGTTTAGATACTCAGTGGAGTATATGACTTAGTATCTCATAAGCCATTGTTCATCAAGCTGCCCCTCTACAGCGGGTGCCCCTCATGAGTTCAGTGGGTCTCTCTTCCTTTTCACAGTTCGGGTACAGATTGAGAAGTTCATATTCAATACAATAAATATTCATCTTCTTCATCTTCCACTTCTTTAGGTTCTATTTTAAGCATGCTTTTAGTTGTCAGTAGCCAAAAGTACATCTCAAAAACCTAGACACCTCCACCCACCGTTGAATTTTGGTATTTCTGCTTCTCATTCTCCTGGGTTTATGCGATTAGTAACTCCCAAAATAAATAGATGTATAGATGTGTCATTCTGATTCAGATTTTGCAATAATGATAGGTTTTTTTTCCAGAAGTCCACACACTTTTGTGTTACTGCTTTTACATTGAAGAAGATATATGGATAAGATAGCCTGATCAAAAATACAGCTGATCACCGTAGAACGAAGGAAAACAAACAGGCCTACATGGAAATAGAACCTAAGTGTGGCCTCCGTGATACTGTGCTTTGAGCAAATGGACTGAACACAAAAAAATATACACACAATTGGTGACACAGATCCAGAGAATCATTAATTCATCCATTTGTTCATCTAACTCTAAGTTATGGAATGTCAATTATATGGCAAGTATTGTGTATTTACTAAATAAAAAATTATATTTTTTTAAACTAGCACCGTCCCTTGGGGCAAATCAAGTACAGTATCAATGCATGATTAGACCAAATGTATAGCCAGCTACCAAGCAGTGGTGTTGCAAAAAAGTAATGTGGATCTGCCAAGGTTCTATCATCTCTCCAAGGCAAGGCCATACTTCGAGGCAGGAGGCCCATGTCTTCTTTGTGGCAGGGCACCCCCATCCACAAATGCATTTCCCCACCTCTCCTCGGATGCCCAAAGTACTCTTTAGCAAGAGACATCCATTTCATGACATAATTAAAGGAAATACTAAGTCCAGAGGTAACGTATCATCAACGACTCACATTGGAGGAGCAAGAGACTAAAATCAGTTTCTCACTGAGACTTTTATACCAAGATGTGGAATGTGGATGTTGAATTTGGGATTTTGAGAGGTCAAAGTGAGCTCCAGGGAATAAATGAAAACACACACACACACAAGATACACATACATACTCTCACACCAGTGTGGACTAGAGGCTTGAGAACATACTGTGCCCTCTCACCTACTTTCAAGCTGTGCTTGATATTGTCCTGACAAGACCAGAGACTCGGGAGTCCTGATCACCCATCAGAGTGTCCTGATGGACCAGCCCTGAAGCTGTTCAGACAGCTTGGCTTTGTAGGTCTGACCTGGTCCAGATCAGTGAGATTAAGCAATTCCATGAACATTTTTATGTTGAACAGAACAAACTTCTAAAATTGTAACAATCCCAGGAAGACTGAGAAGTAATCGTATCCATTGTTTGAATCGGGAAAGGGGGAGTGGGAGTAATAAATTTTAGTACAAAAGAACAGATCTGCCACTGGAGATGGGAAATAGTTCTTAGAAACAATTGTTACTACTGTTTATGTGACACTGTGGGACACTATGAGGACAAAGAACTACAGATCTCTGGATTTCAACTGTACCTGAAACCAAGTGAATGAAAATTAAATGATAAAACAGGCCAAAGAGAACGACAATAAAAATGTGTATGGCAGAGAATATTACTTTAAACCCAGTTCATGATCCATGTATTGCTAGAGGTTTGGGACTTACTTGTCCCAAATTCACTGAAATTGGCTTCTGTGAGTATAACATACCCTCCCCATGCCTGGGGTGTAGGGTTTAGAGATCTCTGAAAATAGATTCATCAATGAATACTTGATCCTGGCTAAATAAAAAAGAAAGAAAAATTAATAAAGCCTAGAGCAGCTAACCTCCTTCTCTTCGGGGCACTGGCTAAAGTCTTTCCATTTTTCTGATTACATCAAGAGAGAAAATTCCAATTGCATACTGATCCTTTTAACTTCATGCTAATCAGTTTTCCTTTTAACTAGTCTGTAAATAGGTGACAGAAATAGGACTAGGGCAGGGTAGAAAGTAGAAGTGAGAAAACCAGAAGGATTTGAGGCTAAGAATTCTAAATACAAGGATTAGAAGCAAGTCCTCTTTTGCGGCTATGGAAATATAAGTAAATATAAGCATAATTGACTGGAGTTCTAAGTCATGATCAGTTACCAATCCAGTGGTCCTTAACCTTATTTCCATCCCAGAAGTGGCTAAAGAGCCCAACACATGTCCATCAATTATAGTGGGTCTGAGGCTGCAAGGGCTGAGCTGTTATATTCCCTTTTTTTTTTTTTAAAGATTTTATTTATTTGATAGAGAGAAAGAGAGCAAAAGTAGGCAGAGCAGCAGGCAGAGGGAGGCAGAGAAGCAGGCTCCCTGCTCAGCAGGAAGCCTGATGCGGGGTTCGATCCCAGGACTCTGGGATGATGACCTGAGCCGAAGGCAGCCACTTAACTGACTGAGCCACCCAGGTGCCCCTGAGCCGTTATATTCTTAAGCATCTTATGCCCCTAAAGGAGCTTGGAAGTGTGTATCTGGGAAAATCACTCTCCTACAGAAGCTTCTGATACCTCCCCTCCAGAGCTGTCTCCTGGTCTATTTTTCTCCAACTGATGTACCTCTTTTGTGCCTTAGTTTCCCCAATAAACTGAAAGTGTTATAATCAAGAATCTGTAAATTATAAATGAAATAAGAAAAATTTTAATATCTCCCATTTGCATTTTTTTATGGAGACAATTTGTTAAATATGGTACAACGGAACTGGATCTGTTGGATGTTTTAGTTAAGGTCCTGAACACTTAGGTTCTAAAGAGAGTCTAAAAATAGCATAGATTGGAAGTAAATACGGTCCTCAGTCTATTTAAAGGTCTTTATGACTGCTTCAGAGTATTGAGATTGTTTCTACCAAATGTGTTTTTTAAAGATTTTATTTATTTGACAGAGAGAGACAGCACAAGCAGGGGGAGTGGGAGAGGGAGAAGCAGGCTTCCCACTGAGCAGGGAGCCCAAGGTGTCATTCAATCCCTGGACGATGGGATCATGACCTGAGCCGAAGGCAGATGCTTAACGACTGAACCACCCAGACAACCCTCTACCAAATATTTTTAAAGACAGAAGAAAAGACACGTGTTTGGCTTGCATCAATTATTGAGCTGCACATCATAATAATAACTCTCATTTATTAAGCCCTAAATATATGCAGATAGACTGCTAAGGGCTTAGCATATAATATCTTATATAATCCCCTAAAACACTCTTTTATCATCATTCCCAATTCACAGCTATAAAACTGGCACTTCCTTTAATTTTTTTTTTTTTATTTAAAGAGAGAGAAAGAATATTCGTGAGTTGGGGAGAGGCAGAGGAAGAGACAGAATCTCAAGCAGACCCCATGCTGAGTGTGGAGCCCAACTTGGGGCTCCATCTCACAACCCTAAGATCATAGCCTGAGCCGAAACTAAGAGTCAGATGCTTGGCCAACTGAGCCAGGGGCCCCAAAACTGACACTTAAAGAAATTACATAACGTACCTCGTATCCCACAAAATGTTGCTAACTCAGTATTAAAGCCTAAATTTTATGATTACGACATTTTGCCTCTTAGCTCCCATACTAAGTTTCTAGGAATACCAGAAATGATCAAGAGAAATCAGAACTCGAAAAGAGTTGCAGCGTGTCTGTCATGTCATTCTACATGTCTGTACTACTATTTTATTGTTTCACAAGATGAACGGAGAGAAACCATGTCAGGATGTGAGTCTTAACAGAGGAAGAGGGGGATGTGACTGATCACATTCCCTAATAGCTTATTTTGTAATATACAACTCAAGGAAACTTGCTCTTACAATAGTAAACTATTAAGTTCTTCAATTACAAATGAATTTATAGAGTAAATAAGTAACTCACTATGATGGTATACTATACCTACCCAAGCAACTTTCCTCTCTCCTAATTAAAATAAATTCATCATAAGTTGGATGCTTTGTCCCTGAAATGGCCACATTTGAACTGGGAAAAGGAAACATTTAGAGCAAAATTACCGTGAGATTTTGAAGTTGGACCTTGTCACTAGGGGGCACTTAGGGATATAAAATCAGCATTGCCAAAATATTTTCTGAAATAAAGCAATTGCTGATGTGTGTTGTTTCAAGGGAGAAAAATAATACCTGTGTACAGACATAAAAAATCAGGACATCTTCTGATGGACTGTTTTTAGTTGCCATGTTGATTAGAGAAGGAGTCTCTAAGTGGTCAGAGTACTGAAGTCAGAAGTCCTGTTTTCTCTCGTTCATCTCACCACTGGAAGCACAAAGGTGATGCTAAGAGGAAACTAATAACAAATAAAGGGAGAAGAGAAGAGTTGGGAAAAAATCTTGCATCCTGCCCATCCCTTTCTTTGCTTCCTCTGAACTGGTTTCTTGCTATCCTCATCCCTGAGAATATCTGTCCTGGCCCTTCTGACCCTTGGTTATTTGGTCTCCATTTTCACTGGTCTTTCTTTCTGTTCTAGCTCTGTTCTTCTACTTTATGGTCATTAGCTGTGACATTGACTTCCAGTTTGGGTTTTTATTCCTATTTTGTGGGGTTTTTGGTTTGGGGTTTGTTTGGGCTTTTTTCCCCCTTTTTCAGACACTCACATCCCTATATCCTTAAGAGATCAATAAAATGTGTTTCTGGGATCTGTTCTACCTAAACTGGTAATAGCGTGTTACCTGAAGCCAGAGGAAAATAGTTTCTCACACTGGTCAAGTGAATAGGGAGGGGAGAAAAGGGGAGCCAAAAACACACTCTTACATTATAGTCTCTTACAGGAGACCAACAAGCAGACAAACCTATTTCATGGTGTTATATACAAGACCAAAACCACAGATTGAAAAGAGAAAGGTGTGGCCAAAAAAAAAGCTTGCTTTTGTTCACATGACACCACACAACCAGTCTAATTGATTATCTTTTCCTAATTCATCATTTCCTTTGGTTGTCATGGGACAAAATTATAAACTATTTAAAATTTTGAAGTTCTATATTTAAGGGATGTTAGATATCTTAGCAACATCCTACAGCAAACATGGGAGACCTTCAATCGCCCTACTCCTTAATGCGAAGAGAAAAAAAATCTTCCTATATTATGCACCCTATCTGCGGAAATTGCCCTGCAGTTATAATTAAGAAAATAATTGCAAGTACAATTTACCAGGTCCGTGCCCATCATTTCATCCTATAAATTGAAACACTTCACCCACCGACCTAGTTTGTGAGCTTTGGGCTAACCTCCCACGAGCGGTAGATGTGGGTCTTTGTGAAGAATGACTTGGTAGCCTGGGACAGGGAATCATGAGTTTGGTTCCATGTTCCCCAGACTCACCATGTGGTCAGTTTTTCCAGTAGGAAAATGATTAGTGTAATTGTTATGCAGATTACTCTAGAGCTTTGATTTCAATAAGCCATCCTTAGCACCCAACTCTGCCCTCAACCTTTAAGTCAACTTTTTATTCTCACAAACAACAAATGAAACTTCAGGTGTCAGTTTTCACAGTATCATTATTTCAAAATTATTTTTAGGATGAATTATGTTAATTTTTCTACTTATTTAAAGTGAAATCCAATCATAAGACATCTATCCCATTAGTCAATCCACATGGTTGAGTGATAAGAAGTTAATTTTAATTTCAATTTAACTTATTTTAATCAACTTATTTAAAATAAGTTAAATTTCAATTAAATTTTAAAGAGAAATTTTTTTTTTCATTTTTGTCATTTGACTTCTCCCATCGGGCCCTACTCCACTGACCTGACTTCATATATTGACGCAGTCATTAATATTGTATAATTCCTTAACACTTCTCTTAGGAAGATAGAACGGTTACATTTTTTGTGCACTGTGATATGTTGCATTTCTATATCACATCTACTTCTTGGCTTCTAGGAGTACCCAGGTGGCCAATGAATACAAAGAACTTCGTTTTCATGGCCTGTAAACAGACTATCTTAATGCAGGACAATGTAATGTACTATATAGTATGTGTAATAACAACAAGAGATGATACTTTATTCAACAGATTTCACCAGGGGATACAGGCCCTCCTAGGAAGAATTTCTGGAAGTTTCTGAGAACAGCTTCCTGTTGTCACAGAAATTGGAGGTTGCTGACATTTAGTGCATGGCAGCCAATGCTGCGGGTCAGTTCTGCCCAACAAAGAACTGACCCCAGTTGCACATGGCTTCCTTAAAACCTAAAGGATGTTCTTGAAATCATTTTTAGAATTAGGTGATCCTAGACCGTTACTGTATTTGAGATAAATTTAAAAAGAAATTATTGCTATTTTAAGAAACACTAAATTTTCCAGAAAATAATTACCATGTAAACCTGGGGAGACTCTTAAAATTTTGTTCAGAACTTGACCAAGAGTCATATCTTTGAGTAATTATGTTACCAACTGTTGCTCTGAGCATCTGGAACACTAATACATAGTGTGTGTCAGTCTGGGATTATTGGTAATACAGTCAGTGTTCTAGTCGTAGGTTCACTTATCTTGCTACTCTCTATTATGCCCTTTTGGTAGTCTTACCTAGGAAGACTTATATACTGAAGTTTGTATGATGTTGTTATAAAGGACTGCCCTTTGGTTCTTTTTTATTATAATTAGGACATTACATTAACTATCTGAAATTATGTGTGCATGTGCATATAAGTTTTACCATCTGTGCATTTCAAGATAACTGTCAGTTGGCTGTTGCCACATAATAAACCACCCCAAAACTTTGTAGTTTCAAACAACCACCACTTACTCAGCTCACAGTCCTGTGGGTTGGTAGTTTAGGCTGGACTTCCTCATGAGAATGCAGACACGGGGAGAGGTCTGGTAGTAGGCTTTGCCAATACTGTCTGGACTTCCTCTCATCTCTAGAGCCTAAGTTGGGACAACTGGGTTACCTCGGTCTGGTCCATGTGTCTTACCTCCTCCAGTAGGCCAGTCTAGACTTGGTCACATGGCAGAAGCAGGGCTCTCAATTGTGCTAGTCTAGATTCAAAATTGTCACACTGTCACCCCTTCAGTATGTCATTGACCAAAAGAAGTCATAGAGATTCCCAGAGGCAAAGGATGGGAGAACAAACTCCATCTTTTGGGAGAGGCTGCAAAGCCACATTACCAGCATATGTGGGTACAGGAAGGGAAGGAACACAATGGCTGCATTGTGTGCAAGCAGCTGGCCACAAACATTTGTTATAAAAGGTAGTGCTGGGTCTAAGTGAGAGGTCTAAGAACCACTAGGATAGTCAAAGAAGTGGCAGGGAACCAGTATGATCAAATTTGCACTTAGAAGGCCATCCTGTAGTCTGCAGCAGGTGCATTGCTGGGACATATGGGTGGAATAAAGGAATTAACAAGGCAATTGCAGGCTCCCAAGTGAGGGTTGGATTGAAAAAAAATGAACGATGCTGGCCTCCAGATGGAGTTTTGCAGCTTGTGAACTGCAGAAGGAATGAGGATTGAACGCCCAAGGACAATGTCTCCAAGCTGTGGACCCCAGCCCAGAGCTTAATTAGCTCGAAGGAAGGGGCACCTTTCTCTAATCCTTCCATCCAGAACACGTGCCTTGTCTTTATTTTGTCAGCCCCAGGGGGAACCTTTTTAAAACTGTGTCTTTCCACGGGAGCAACGTTTTGTAATTAGCACAAAGGCTCTGTGTATGTCTGGCCAGCGAGATCAGTTTGCTATCTCATGATTCCACGCCTCTGCTCCCACTCTTTCTTCTGCTTCGAATGACCTTTCCCTTTTGTCTGCCCGGCAGATGTTTTGTTGTCTTTCAGAATACTATGAGGATGACCTGTTCATTGAATTAGGATTTCTTGATTCCATGCCATCCCCCACCCTTGGTGGAGAATGCCACTCCCCACATTGTGTTGATGGTTTAGCCAGTATAAAGTTCCATCATTAAGTAGTTCTTGCTGAAATGGGATCCTGAAGAATCCAGTTCTGTCCTGTCAAACTGCCACTACCACCACCCTTTCACAGTGCATGTTCAGGCAAAGGCATGACCTTTTTTTTTTTTTTTTAAATAATAATGCTTTATGCCAACCCTATGAAGTCTCTGCAGTCTAAAGTTAGAGAGAGACCAATGGGCCTCCAACCCAGTCAAGCCATGGAACCCTCTTTCCCCTCCCAATTAGGTCCATATCCAAATCTCATCTCATCTTAACATTCTGAAGGTCCAAGCACTCAGAAGAAAGCAAGAAAAATTGTTCACAAAACAAGCTTCCTGACACCTCTCCTGCTAATGCACTCTAGTCAAATAATATTCTTGGATTTGCAACATCTCAGCATTCTGCTCCTGGGGTATGAAGTGAGAGCACTGAGGATGGGGTCTCTTTCCCAAGGGGAGGGAGTTCTGCCACTTCCTCCTCTTCATCGACTGAAATTAATGTCCAGTCATGGTATCAGCCAGGCTATTTACTTTCCCCTTCGAAGAAGATGCATGGATTCTCGGAAAAGCCAGCCATTCTTTTCTTGGATCATTTCTTCAATCCATATTACTGTTCTTATGAATTCATCTAGGAGATAAACACACACCCACATATAATACACACACATACACAATTTTTTTTGACTTGGCTCTCTAAACATTAGAATCATCTGTAAATCATATAATGCTTTAGTCCCATAAAAAGGCAAAATAAGAACTAGGAAAAAGAGGATTTACAGTATATTGGACAGAAAGAAAGTTAATAATCTTAACATAAAGAGCTTTTATAAATCAATGGGAGTTAAAACTCCCTAGTACAACTGAGCACAGGGTGTGGGAACAAGCAATGGGGAAAAAAATGTTGGTGTTTGAAAAAAAAAAAAAAAGAAGAAGAAAAGGAAGAGATTTTGCTGTTTGAAACAAATAATATTAAATGTCGATACTCCGTTTTATACAGAACAGCAAAAATTGGTCAATAACAGTTATGTCTAAATATAAAATGTATACCTATGTAGTGGTAATAGAGCACATATGTAAAATACAATTTCATAGATTTGTGGTGTTATTTTGACAATTACATATTGCTAAACTTGATAAGTGTGTGTTTTATCTGTCACTCTGATATATTTGTCTACTTCCTCCCACTGGACCACAATGAGGTTACAAATTACTCACAGTACCCAACACAGTGTTGGCACAGAGCAGACCTTCAGTTAATGTTTTTTTTTTTTTCTTTAGTAAATTTTTTTAAATGAATAGATTCTTGTGAAATATAGTTATGACTCTGTTTGCTTTTGTCCTTTGGAGCAGAGAAGAAAAATATTTGGCCAAATCTGATACACTTCTAAGTTGTAAACATCTTCAACATATTTCCCCTGTTGAGAAATCTCACTTCCACTAGAAGCTCGACAGCCAACTGGAAACTAAGCATTTAGATGGGTCGCTCACTCCTTTTCAAAGCACACAAACTGATTAAATTTAGTTTTTGCCAAACTTAAATCACAATTACGTTGTTTCAGAATTTTTAACACTACAGTAGGGAAACATTATTTAAGAAAACCTTTTGTCTAGAATAGTGCCGTTTCATACCATACTTTCTAGAGCTCCGAGTCCCACAGACGCCTCTCACCTTGGGGAAGTCCTTTTCTAGAGCTCTGAGTCCCACAGAAGCCTCTCACTTTGGGGAAGTCCTTTTTCCAGACTTCACCTCCCACTTCAGCCAGAGCAATTTTGCTTTTCTTTAAATTACATATTGGGCTTCCACATAGGATTTTAATGGAATGAAGGGAGCAATGATGCAAAAAAAAAAAAAAAAAAAAAAAAGTAAGTATGAAAAATACTGATGTCAAAAACAATGCATTTGCCATGATGTACACACACATTATCACATCCTACACTATCTGTCTTGTATCTTGTGCATTATTCAAAGACCTAGTTCATATCTACTCCAATCTCCCTCCTCTACAGAGTCTTGCAGAGTCTTGCCAGTTCCCCCAAAGGATTAGTTGCTTCAGTCTCTATGCCTAATGTTAGCTGTTCGCATGTCTTTATGTCTGTCCTTTGGGGACAGTGGTTTCCAAAGTGTGTCGTTCCTACATTAGGAGGTATGCAAGATAATCTATCAGGGAGAAAATACTAGAACTTCCATTTGTGCATATTTTTTTTATCTTTTTCATGCTCTATTTGGTTAGAATAAATTTTATGAAATCAAAATATCCCACAGTCGTATAGGAATAGATAGGTGATAGATAGGTAGATACGTAGATAGATAGATAACAAATACATGGAGGCAGAGTTTAGTGCCCAAAGAAGAAGTTTTAAGATGACTTCCCTGGTCTTGGACTCCTAGGATAGAGTTTCTTCATCTCTATATGTGCGGGTCATATAACACTTCCCCAATAATTTATTTATTTTTATAATTTATTTTGAAAGAATAGATCAATTATTTTGGATTTTCATTTAAGTTTTCTGAAGGCAAAGCATGCCTCAGCTAAAGTTTTGCAAAACCCCTTCGTAAGTGAGCACCTCTGTCACCAAGTCCATCTAGTTTTCCTCCAAAAACACCACTATAACTAGTTTTTTCTCAAGTGCTGAAACAGCTTCATGGGCTGCCTATGGAAACGAAGAACAGGGTAGATGGGGTTAGACAATTTAGAAAGCTGGAATGAATCCGCAGAGTGTAGTTAGCTGCATATACCACTTTGGAAATAGGGTGAGGAGTAAGGTTGGGAAAGGGGTTTCTGTAGTGTGATCCTGCCAGGGAGGGTAGGGATGCAGAAGGTGTCATTCTGAATATGCTCCGAAAAATTAACCAAGGGAGCCTGGCTCTCTGCCTCGCTAAGCGTACTGTCAGTGAGTTAACCGAGCCCACCATCAAGCTCATTTTCTGTTTCATTTCATTATGCTATTCTCTTGTACTTTAACTGGTGTATTTTATAATCCATCATTAAATACCTAGCTTTGCATCATTACACACTATTCTCACTCAACATCTCAGTATCCAATAAATTAATTGTATGTATTTTGAATTTTGACTTTAATTTTATCAATGGGTTTCCTTGAATATACGCTACCAACTCTGTGACATTTCATAAATTACAATACTTAAAAAATCTCTGAAATGTAGGTCATTTTTATCCCTTTGGTTACAATGTAGGAAGTTAAAGAGAAAAATACAACTTTCTCAATATATAAAAAAACTATAAACTATAATGAAATCCTTTCATTTTCTCTAGCTTCCAATATTTTCTTCATATAAAGTCTTAAAAATTTTGTTCTGTTTAAATTTTAAATTAAATACCGAGTTGATTTTATAAAACACTTAATGACTTTGGGAAGTGGATTTTATAAGACTCAGTAAAGCCAGTTCCAATGATATGAACTAAAAATCTAATATCATGCTTGGAACACAATTTTTGAGAGCACACTGCCTCACTGGTGGTATTTACTTTGGAAAATGAATTATTGTGTTATGGGCTAAATCCTGCCAGAATTGATTTTGGAAATTCGAAGTGGAATATTTTGGATACTATAGTTTAATATGGAGTGAACAGGCAAATAGCATTTTTATTTTTTAAAAAAGTAATAAAATGGTTTCAATAAGTTGTTATACTCACATTTATTACCTACTCTGTGGCTCTGAACCATAAGTCGACAGCTATATCTGAAGTGTAAGCAAACACTGTTCTGTATAAATGTGGTATAAGCATTTTCAAAGCTTGTTGCACAATCTCATTATCGTGATCAGTTATTGCTTTTCTTCCCAAGAGAAGGGTTGTCCATCCTAATTTAGCAGTGAAGGACTGATTTTTATTATGTTCTCCCAAGTGAAAAGTAGCTCTAATTCTTTCAAATGGAATGAGAACCAGGGTGACTTACAGGAGCGTGGGGGCGTGGAATGGCCAGAACCTACAGCTACGCAGAGGAAAGCCCAGCCATGCCTTGGGCCACGCACCCTATTGTCCCCTAGGGAAAGTACATGGCCTCAGAAGCCCTTTCTGTCCTTGTTCACGTGATAATCGGGGCTTTCCAGCATTTATAAGACATTCTTCACATTCAATATGAAAGACTTCGACATTAGAGTCTCTCTGAATTTCTTGACACTCCCATTTTTTTTATTTTCATCTTTTATCATCTTTATTCTCCTCGTCCATTCATTAGTTAGCCAGTGTTGGTTTTTTGTTTGTTTGTTTGTTTAGTATCTGTTTTGTATCGAACCCAAAGACAGGGGTTTATGCCTTCAGAAGGAAGATGGGTGGGCAAACTAGGAGGTGAGACCCAGCAGTATACAGGTGACTCGATAAAGGTCTGAGCAGAGCACCACGAGGGCACAATGACTACAGGCTGTACTCTGGCGAGTCTGGGTCCCCTAGAGCTTGCTCCCATGTTTTGCCTGGGAAGATAAGAAGCCCCGCCTCACCTCTAACTCGAGTTGCACCTGTAAACATGGCAGGGGTGAGGGGAGTCTTGCCTCTTGCTGCTGCTGCTGCTGGTACTGCTTCTCCTCACGATGCTCTTAATGATGACTACATAACTAGCAACACAGGATGGGAATTTTAAATAAAAACAAGGCTTTTCATCATTTTCTAATTAAGGTGTATTATACAGTGTGGAACTGTATGTTTCGTGGGGGAAATTAATGGCAAGAAGTATTCAGGCTGCCCTTCCAGACCCTGTGCATAAATCTTGGTTAGGCTAGAAGGATGCTGGTTGGGCCTCGTCACCCAGGTCTGAAAGACAGTAAGGATAACGTAGTAAAGCAGTAATGTGCTAACGTAAAAGTAATTCACAGTTCGAGTTCATTTTGAGTGATATTGTTTGAGCATTAGAATGCCCAGCACATTGAGATACCACCTTACATCAATTAGAATGGCCAAAATTAGCAAGACAGGAAACAATGTGTGTTGGAGAGGATGTGGAGAAAGGGGAACCCTCTTACACTTTTGGTGGGAATGCAAGTTGGTGCAGCCACTTTGGAGAACAGTGTGGAGATTCCTCAAGAAATTAAAAATAGCGCTTCCCTATGACCCTGCAATTGCACTCCTGGGTATTTGCCCCAAAGATACAGATGTAGTGAAAAGAAGGGCCATCTGTACCCTAATGTTTATAGCAGCAATGGCCACGGTCGCCAAACTGTGGAAAGAGCCAAGATGCCCTTCAGCGGACGAATGGATAAGGAAGATGTGGTCCATATACACAATGGAGTATTGTGCCTCCATCAGAAAGGATGAATACCCAACTTTTGTAGCAACATGGACGGGACTGGAAGAGATTATGCTGAGTGAAATAAGTCAAGCAGAGAGAGTCAATTATCACATGGTTTCACTTATTTGTGGAGCATAACAAATAACATGGAGGACATAGGGAGATGGAGAGAAGGGAGTTGAGGGAAATTCGAAGGGTAAATGAGAGACTATGGACTCTGAAACACAACCTAAGGGTTTTGAAGGGGTGAGGGGTTGGAAGTTGGGAGAGCCAGGTGGTGGGTATTATGGAGGGCACGTATTGCATGGAGCACTGGGTGTGGTGCATAAACAATGAATTCTGTTACACTGAAAAGAAATTAAAAAAAAAAAAAAGCACAAGGGGCTTTCCTTGGGGCTTATGAAAGCATAGGTAGGGCTCCTATCAAAGGTCTCTTAGCAATGAGTTAGGCCACTTAGTCCATCATCTGCCATCAATACATGATTAAGTGGCGACTTAGTAGGATTCCAGTCAATGAATAAAGATCAGCTACTTGGGGGGGGGGGAGAAAGCAATTAGTTAATTCTTTTTTTAAAATTTCTTTTCAGCATAACAGTATTCATTGTTTTTGCATCACACCCAGTGCTCCATGCAATTCATGCCCTCTCTAATACCCACCCACCAAGACAGTATGGTACTGGCATAAAAACAGACACATAGACCAGTGGAACAGAGTAGAGAGTCCACATATGGACCCTCAACTCTATGGTCAAATAATCTTCGACAAAACAGGAAAAAATATACAGTGGAAAAAAGACAGTCTCTTCAATAAATGGTGTTGGAAAAACTGGACAGCTATATGTAGAAGAATGAAACTTGACCATTCTCTTACACCATACACAAAGATAAACTCAAAATGGATAAAAGACTTCAGCGTGAGACAGAAATCCATCAGAATCCTAGAGGAGAATATAGGCAGTAACCTCTTCAATATCAGCCACAGCAACTTCTTTCAAGATATATCTCCAAAGGCAAAGGAAACAAAAGCAAAAATGAACTTTTGGGACTTCATCAAAATCAAAAGCTTCTGCACAGCAAAGGAAACAGTCAATAAAATAAAGAGGCAACCCATGGAATGGGAGAAGATATTTGCAAATGACAGTACAGACAAAAGGTTGATATCCAGGATCTATAAAGAACTCCTCAAACTTAACAATCAGACAATCATATAAAACTCAACAAAACAGGCAATCATATAAAAAATGGGCAGAAGATATGAACAGACAGTTTTCCAATGAAGACATACAAATGGCTATCAGTCACATGAAAAAATGTTCATTATCACTAGCCATCAGGGAGATTCAAATTAAAACCACATTGAGATACCACCTTACACCAGTTAGAATGGCAAAATTAAGAAGATAGGAAACAACATGTGTTGGAGGGAATGTGGAGAAAGGGGAACCCTCTTCCACTGTTGGTGGGAATGCAAGTTGGTGCAGCCACTTTGGAGAACAGTGTGGAGATTCCTCAAGAAATTAAAAACAGAGCTTCCCTGTGACCCTGCCATTGCACTCCTGGGTATTTACCCCAAAATACAGATGTAGTGAAAAGAAGGGCCATCTGTACCCCAATGTTTACAGCAGCAATGGCCACGGTCGCCAAACTGTGGAAAGAACCAAGATGCCCTTCAGCGGACAAATGGATAAGGAAGATGTGGTCCATATACACAATGGAGTATTGTGCCTCCATCAGAAAGGATGAATACCCAACTTTTGTAGCAACATGGACGGGACTGGGAGAGATTATGCTGAGTGAAATAAGTCAAGCAGAGAGAGTCAATTATCACATGGTTTCACTTATTTGTGGAGCATAACAAATAACATGGAGGACATAGGGAGATGGAGAGAAGGGAGTTGAGGGAAATTCGAAGGGTAAATGAGAGACTATGGACTCTGAAACACAACCTAAGGGTTTTGAAGGGGTGAGGGGTTGGAAGTTGGGAGAGCCAGGTGGTGGGTATTATGGAGGGCACGTATTGCATGGAGCACTGGGTGTGGTGCATAAACAATGAATTCTGTTACACTGAAAAGAAATTAAAAAAAAAAAAAATGCCCAGCGGGCTACAGGACAGCAGCCATCTTTATCTTTTCCTTCTCAAAAGTTTTCAACTTGGTTTGCAGGGACCCTTCCATGGAATCAGCTCTTCTCTAAGGATGCAAGTCAAAGGGACCATCCCTTTACAAGCTGCTTTACTGGAATCTTCCACCGTGCAGAGAGCTATCTCTATTACAAAGTGGTTACTCCTCTAATTCCATGCCATGGAACCAATTTAAATGTCATTATGTAATAATAAGAAACCAAACCCTCCCAGATGGTCTAGAAAGATGGATTGCATTATAACTGTTGTGCCTCATAATAGATAATATTGAAACATTTTGGTTTTATGGCTAAAGATGGTGCTACTAATAATGGCACTTTCTCTACCGAGGATTTTGTTCACAGTTATATTATGAAGAACTACTTATTTTAGGAAAATATCTCTTATTCTCTGAATGATTGCTGATGCTTATTGAGCAATAGCTGTGGGGAAGTGTGGGGGCAGTGAAGGGGGGAGGCTGCTGCCATCCTAAGCGTTCCACAACCCTTTTAGTAAAATCTGCTCTTGTTCCCTTTTAGAGATGAAAAGTAAAGCTCACAGAATTAAATAACTTGCCCACTTTGCTAGCAAGTATTAGAGCAAAATCAGAACTTGAGTGGTCAGATTTTAAGAACCATGCACTAACTCATTGTCCAAAGATGTCTAAAATACTTATAAAAAATACTGTATATTTATCTGAAATTATGAGACATTTGTTGATAGCTACCAAGAATTATTATTGACACCAGAAAAATGTGCCCTAAATCAACTGATTTTTTTTCCAGTAAACATAAAGTCAAATGAAAGGACTGGGCATAATTTATAGACCTAAACATACATGTGGCTATCATAGCTGACTTTAGATTCCACACTCATGTGCACACAGACACACATTCACATGCACACACTGTAGGAGAACAAGAAACTATTGGACAGACATTACTCAACTGTCCTTTTACTTGAGTTACTATCCTTGCATCTGTCTAGGAAATTTTAAACTTTTAGTCTCCAACATCCATTTGGGCAGCAATCCTCCTTCCTTCCTTTCAGCCTCTCGCTCATGGCGTTTGGTTTTGTTCCATGTAGACTTCTTGCCACCATAGCTGTTAGCCAATAACTATAAAAGCATTGATGAAGACCAGACCTTTCCTCTCCCTTACTTCCTGGTCTTGAGCCCTCCCAGAAAAGACCGGTTTCTTGCTAAGAGTCACCGTTACAGATATAAGTAGTAAGAGCAGTAAGTGCCAACTATGAGGTGTGGGAACGGAGTGGTATGAACTGTCTCTTGGAGCCGTCAGCCAGGCTTGCCCACAGAATCCTGCATGGACAGGGCAGGCTGGGGAGCACTCCAGGAGGCAGTGCTGCCCAAAGCTTGATGATCCAAAGGCTGGATCAGCTCTAGACTTTGTCAACAAAATGCGTAAGCCGTGCATAGAGAATCCGGCTCTATCCCCAGGTGAGTATTGCATTATTAACCATGTAATTTCTTCTTATTAAAGCTATTAAAAAAAAAGATCTTTGACAATTCTTGGATTTTTTTTCATTCTCCCTTAAAAGGGAAACTGCAACTTTTTAACTGAAATAAAGGAAAATACAACCTAAACTGGATAATTCTAGAACTAAATTTAAAAGACTAGAAAGACATGTTCAAGCAGTTTCGTGTAATAATAGGAAGACAGAACAAAACAACTCTCTTTTCAGGTTAAAAAATGGCATAGACTCAGCTGAGATTTTAAAGTTGTTAATAAAAATTGTCCAAAATGGATGTTTTAAACACTCACTATTTTTTTCATGTGTCTATGAGCTACAGCTTCAGAAGGCTGTCTCTCTTTTTTTTATTTCGGAATGTTATTCCTGACTGATATTTTAGGCTGAACTTATATTAGTTATCTATTGTTGCAGAACAAATTACCACAATACTGAGCAGCTGAAAACTTAATATTTCAGAGTTTCTGTGGTCCGGGAATCCAGTGGCGGCTTAGCTAGAGCATTTTCGCTTCCGGTTTCCCAGAAGGCTACAGTCCTCTTAGGGCTTGCTACTTCGAGCTCACTCTTGAGAACAGACCTCACAAAATCTGCTTCCAGGTTCTGTTACATGGGCCTCTCCACAGGACTGCCTCACCACGTGGCAACTGGCTTCCTCCACAAGTGAACAATCCAAGAGAGAATGTCCAAGATACAAGCCACAGCCCTTTTATAACCTAAAATTAAAAGTGATATTCCAATACTTCTGCCATATGCTGTTTGTAAGAAGGGAATCAATCAATTCAGCCCATGTTCAAGGGAAAGGGATTACAAAGGGCTTGAATACCAGAAGGGAGGGATCATTGAGAGACCTTTTACCAGCTGCCTGATAGAGCTGTTTAGCAAAAGTCAAAAGAGACAAAGAATTGAGAAAAGGAAACTGAGAAGAGGTATTGAAAAGGTTGCTCTCAGCTCTCCCCCTGCCCAAACACAGACAGTAGGCATTTGACTGATCATAGCTTTTATAAACTAAGATACTTTAGTACTTGGAGAAGCATAAGAAAACAAAAACAGAGCACTTTTTAGCATTATTTTTATATATATATGCATTATATGTAAATTTTTTTCTGAAGACTAGTGTTATGGACTGAATTTTGTCTCCCCCCCCGCAGATTTATATGTGGAAGTCCTAACATCATGAGCATGTGACTACATTTGGGGATAGGGTTCTTAATGTGGTGATTAAATTAAAATGAGGTCATTAGGTTGGGCTTGAATCCAGTCTAACTGGTGTTCTTATAAGAAGAAGAAATTGGGACAGCAAGAGAGACACCACATATGCAGGGACATAGAAGAAAGGCCATGTGAGGAAGTAGGGACAAGATGGCCATCCATAAGCCAAGAAGAGAGTCTCCAACTGAAATCGGCCCCCCAACACCCTGATCTCAGACTTAACACCCTCCAGAACTGTGAAGATGCAGTTATTCAAGCCACCCAGTGCATGGTGGTCTGTTGTGGCAGCCCTTGCAAACTCATACAACCCATTATATTTTAACCAAAATCTCTGTGTGCATTTTCATGTGTCATTACTTCTTAGTGACCTCATAGCATTCTATTTTGTTTTGTTTTAGTTTCCCCTGGACATAGTCCTAACCCTTCTATTTTTAGGATTGCTTGGAATTCTCCAAAGAACACAAATTAATTTGCTCTTTCTGTCTTTTGTTGGCTTTTTTTTCTTTTACCCATTATGGTATTGTTTCCTCCATAGTCTCTGCTTCATCTTTACTAAGATAATATTAAGCTGCCTTTACAGTGGTTTAGTACCAATACTTGTGGCTAGATAGGAATCTTGGCACTAAGGTAATACCATAGAAATTAATAGATGAAAAACATTTCTTGGGTTCTTCTGTTATTTTTTTATGGGACAACCATTGGCACAAGCATACTGTTCAATATCTGCCTTCATTTCTAGACTTTAAAGTTCTGGCTCTTCCCAAGAGAATCAAATTTAAAGTTTAAATTCTCTTTAGTTTCTATGATGTTTCCATTTCATGGGACAGGCATCTGCTCAGCTTTAGTGGAATCTGATCGCCAGTTTCCAAAGTCATTATGCAAATTACACTCCTCCATGAGTGTTGGAGAGTTCTTTTTGTTCCAAACCCTCCCCAGCACATGGCATTGTTTGCTTTTTTTTTTCTTTTTTTTTTTTTTAATTTTAGCCATGTTGGTGAGTATGTGTGGCATAGTATTTTCATTTTCCTGGTGATTCCTGAATTTGGGTAGCTTTATCATGTTTCTGTTATTTGAGAATCCTCTTTCACAAAGTGGTTTTGCAAGTTCTTTCCATTTTTCTGAGCGGTTGACTATCTTATTGATTTGTAGGAATTCTTTATATATTCTTTTGTCAGATACATTCATTGCAAAGATTTTATCCTTATTAGTGAATTTACTTTTTACTATGTTAATTAATGTTGTCTTTGAATAATCAGAGTTTCTTAATTTTTATGTAGTCAAGTTCATCAATTTTTTTTATGGCTAGTTTCTTTGTGTCCTGTTTAGGAAAGTTGTTAGTTGTTTCCTCCAAGTTTATAAAAGTATTACCCAGTGTTTTGTTCTAAAAGCTTTATTGTTTATCCTTCTCACTTAGTTCTATAATCCATCTGGAATTAATTTTTGTTTGTGGTGTGAAGTAGGGGTCAAGACAGTAGTAACCAGGTTCTGGGGCATAATTAATGGAAAAGACCATGCTTTTTGAGTTAGCAGTTTTTTGGGCATTGATTATGCTTCATTTCATCTTCACCAAATCCCTATAAGATAGGTGTTTCCTCACTTCATAAATGAGAAAAATTACAATTACATGAGTTAAATTAATTTCCCAAGTGTTCGTGGTTAGTAGGGATTGGGAATCTGGGTTTTGAGCTTAGGTCTTTTGACTTCAAAGCCTTTCTTAAGGTAATCCTAAATCCCAGTGTTATCAAAAGGGATAATTACATTTTGTTAGTGAAAACCAAGAGAGTAAAAGGGTTGGAAAGCACTGGGAATGTGAAGGTGAAGAAGTATTGACCCTAGAAAAGAGGAGGACCTTGACTAGTGCTTCATATATAGCAGAGCTCAGGAACAATTTACTGAATTGTAAAAAAATCAGAATAAATATAGAGTTTTGTGATTTATACTCATAGAGCACAGATGATTTTTATAGACAAACTTTTTTTGATCTTTTCCTTACCTGTCTAGAGCAATGGTTTCCAAAGTGTGGTTCCCCTATCTGCTATCTCCAATATCACCCCCGAACTAGTTAGAAATACACTTATTGGGCCTGACCCAAGACCCATGCAGTCAAAAATTCTGAAGGTAGAAACTGGAAAATTGTGTTTTAATAGCTTATTCGGGTCCATGAAATTTGAAACACACTGGTCCAAGGCCTACATTTTATCCACCCCCCTTCAGGGCTTCCGCTAATCTGCCATGCATAGTCCTACCTCCAAATGAGTGCTTGTTGACCGTGCCTCTGCCTGGATTTCTGTCACGATCCTTAGCCTGGCTAATATCTTCTCAGGGATCAGCGACTCCCTGTCCTTGTATGTGCATGTGCACGCACACACACACTCACGTCTAGATTCAGTCCCTCAGTCAGTCTTCTTGCAACACTGCTTTATCAATGTCTGCTTATCTCTATCTGCCACTAGACCATGAGGAGCTTAAGGTAAGGATCTTTGAATTCCTAGAGTGAGGGATATAGCAGATTTTCTTTACAATTTTTTTAGTAAATGAGTTGTATTCAACTTTATTCTTAAAGGACTTTCGTATTGAAAAGGGATTACATTTTTTGGTTTATTTATTTATTTGTTTCTTTTGGTAAATCAGTAACTATTTGAAGAACTCTTCTGTGGAAACAGAGTCCCAGAACAAGGTACAGTGAATAGAGACTTCAAGGAAGTAAGAAGCACTGAAATACCTGTCACAAGAGGCATTCAAGAAAAGACTAGAAAATCTCCAAGGACCCTGCAACCCCTTTCCCACTGCCTCTTCCAAACTGTGAGCTCCTTGAGGCCAGTGACAAAATCCTATTCACTTTGTGTCCCCAGTCCTTAATAGAGGCTTGTTCAGTGCCCAGTACTCAATGAATTCACCGTAAGTGAATGAATGAATGAATGAGTCCCTTAATGACATACACCGTTTTGTTATTGCCACTGCTCTGTTTGCTTGATTGTTCTTTGCTGGAGAGACAGCTATAGCTCTAGATCCCCCAGTTGGCTGAGTATACAATTTTTTAAGAGCACCAGTAAAGCAGAAAGGAAAAAAGTGAGAACAGTTTGACTTTGATAAATGCATTTAGAATTTAGTAATCAGAAATGTTTTTAAGAAATTCATTTAACTACAGCATGCATCTGTGTTTCGTGTTTTATGGTTTCTTCCTCTCTTTTTCTTATTTACATATGGGTAAAGGGACTAGGAAGTAGCCCCATCATCTCTCCAGTGTTTAGAGGCTGTGAACCTGGCCCCTGGGCAGAGGCCAGACCATGAAAAGCTTGTGGGTCTTGTTTACTGCGTGTAGGAGTTTGTACTTTATCTTAAAGGTACCTGTAAGCCATCGAATGATGTTAAGGAAGGAAAATAATGTGATAGATTTGCTTTTCTAAAGGTCACTCTGACTGCTGTGCGGAGGATTGATTGGGAAGTGGGAAGGGGAGGACGCAGACTGGAACGCGGAGAGCGACCAGTTCAAAAAAATGTTGAAGCTGACGGAGAGAACGCGGATGAGGACTTGAACTAGGGCCATTGGGGGCGGGGGTGGTAAAAAAAAAAAAAAAAAAAAAAAAAGGACCAAGAAACTGTGTTCCTCAGATATTCCTTAAGTTGACTCAACCCACTGAATTTGCTGACAAAGATAGGGGACTTGTCGGAAATTATTAGAGCCTGCTTTGAATTTAATAGTAATAATGACCTCGTCAGGCTCGCGTCTCCTGGATCTGCGAGGTTATGTAATGGAAGGCTTTGTGAACCACCAAGCGCTGAACACATTGGAGGTGGGATAATGACCCACAGAAATCATACCTCCAAAGTCCCGGTGCCAGAGGCAAGCGCTGAGCGTCTGAAAATGAGTTCGTGTTTGTTGGCGATCACCAGCAGGATCGCACATGCACTCCCAAACAATGAACTTACTGTTCAATCTCAAGTGCTCATTACAATGGAAATTAGTAACACTTGAATGATGGATGCCTTTCTGCTCTAAACATGCCACTTAGCAAATACTTGCTGCGCTAAGTATGTCAGGAATTCACTTGCTGATTGTTGCCAGACGGGAGTGGCTATTTCTTGTGAACGGAATGAAGACCGGTACCTCGCGGTGAAGACTATGCAGTGTATCCGCGTGGGTTGTGGGCAAGACATTGTTCATAAGTTGCCATGAAGTCGCCCGGTCATGTGTATTTATGTCTTTGGCCCCTTAAAAAAAGGAACACGGAAGCTGCATCTTACCAATATTTTATGTTATGCCTTTTTTTTTTTTTTTTCAAAATCAAAAACCTTGCTTTAACGTGTAAAACTCAATCTGCAACTAATTCCAATTTCTTAATTTGGGAAACTACGGAGCGAAACGCACTATTCCAATTCCATTACGCAGATGTGCGCAAAAATGAAGGGAAAAAGAATCCTCCTGAAGCCTTCATCCATTTCCATCACCATCATGGAATTCTCCTCACATATTTAAGGATCATTTTTTTTTTAATATATAGTTGACTAGCATTTTGAAGAAAGACTAAAGAAGTGAAAGGTGGTATCTGTTCTTTGAGATTATTTCATTTTTACATCTGCTTTCTGCACTCGGGTTTAAACATGGAATATATTCCTTCAGCTTCTGTTTTAGCCAATGGGTTGCTATGAAATAATTCCATGGCCTCTCTCACATCACTCTGCTCATTTTCTGCCCTTGGTAAAATATTCATTATTAACTGGTATAAATTATAAAATCTTCTCTTTTTTTCCCAGGAAAAGTCTAGACTTTTTCTTTTTTAACAGATTTGGAGCTGATAGGGCTGCTTGCCGAAGGCAGCACTACCAGTAATTGAATCTGTATGCTGAAGCTGTAAACCTTTCTGGGACTTTTGAGAGGAAGGAATCCTGGTGTATAAAACAGAGGAAAGGCAGGTTGATGGAAAAGTGGAAATTCATCTTTCTGAAACTTCCTGATTCCAGCATAGGAATCACCGAATAACTGAACATCATAGCAGGCATTGAACAGTAATTCTGTCAAGATTTCCAGAGCAAAGAATTCCACTAATTCTCTCTCTGTTGGGTACATAATAATCATCGCTGTTATTACCTCTGTTCGTCGATCGGTTTCATTATCGAGTTGGAATAAACACCAGCTACTTGTAGTCAACAAGAAGGCACTGAAAATCTGTTACCTCTTTTAGGTGCTGAGGATTGTAAAAATGAGTGAGATTTGCCTCTTGCCTTCAAAGATCTAATACTCTTCTCTGGAAGAAAGAGTATGCAATTGAGCATCATAAATTTGTGGTGGAGGGATATATGGAAGCACACAGGAGGCGCCCCCAAGCTTGACAGGTCAGAGGTTGGTAGAGGAACAGAGAGGTTTTCCTGGAGGAATAAATGTGTGCTCTCTTCATGGAGCCTTGACCAATGCTGGGATATAGCCTGGAAATGATGAAAGTAAATGCACCTTCTTTAAAAGAAATTGGTCAATATATATCAAGAGTTATAAAAAATGTTTAGACCTAGAATTTCCTTTCTCTGAATCTTTAATTTTAAAAAACCTGAAATACAGAAAAAATATATATTTAAGAGTATTAATTACATAGTTATTTGTGGTAACAACATTGGAACCAGCAATGGGGAGTTTTTGAGGCAATTATGGTTCCTCTACTCAAAGGACTCGAGAGTAGAAACTCATGAAAGAATTTATCACAACATTCGGTGGTTTCGTCTACAGATATTTACGGAACATTCTATGTCAGGCGCTGTTCTAGGCTCTGTATCCACAAAGTCAAATAGACCTGCTTCCTACTTGAAGGAACTTGTGGTGAAATGGAGAGTACAGAGGATTATGTTTACTCGCAGAAGAAGAGAGGCGAATGCCGATGCTGACCTATAGATGTTATTAGAAAACATCTGAGGCTCATGTGATCAGATGAGCAGGACACATTAAGCTACCAAAAGGAGATGGTGCAAGACTTGAGTTTTGAAAGACAAGAGAGGAGAAAGGAGATGGAAACAGAAATGTTTTTATTTTATAATGTTACGTGGGAAATAAAAGCAGACTCTAACACTGAATATGCAGTTTGATCACAATCCTACAAAACCAACCAACCAAACAGATACATATACATATATATAAAGAGAGAGAGAGGGGCAGAAGGAGGGAAAGCAAAAAATAAAGGATTAATAGTGGTTGTCTGAGAGCAGTGGTACTACCGGGGATCTTTTTCTTACTTCTTTTTGGCCTTTTTCAAATATTCTCTTATGAACATACTGCTTTTATAATGAAAGAAAAAGACGCCAGCAGTCATCAGCAGGGGAGTAAAATGCACAAGATGTTCACATCTTATAAGAGAACTATCCATGGTCAGACAGAACAAAAAAGAATGGGCATATTTCCAGGACATCACAGCGCAGGACTACATGCTGTTCCCTGACATACCATCCCATTCCTAAAACACACACACAGATCTACGATGTGTCACATAAGTCACCCGGCAAATTCCTACTGTCTGCCAAAGACATGACTCTTGGATTCAGCCCTGTGTGGAGAACCCACTCTGTTTAGCCCTGATCTAGACCCTGGAGCTGCCGCTGACTCAGTGCGTCACTCCCTTAAGTTTACAGAACGCTGTGAAATTTAGGAAGCATTTTCATAAAGTCTTTATTTTTATTTTCTCCACTGCCCTGTGAGGTTAGTAAGACAGACATTCTTTCTCTCATTTTACAGTGGAAGAAAGTAAGACTTAGAGGAAGGTTCTTGCCTCCGGTGACAAGGCCAGTAAGTGCTGAAAGCGACCCTGGAACCCAAATTTCTTAGTGAATATGGTGTTTGTTCCTGTGTATCACAAACAGCAAACTGTAGGCAACTCCTCTTCAACCAGGAAAAGCAGACCAATGTCATGAGGACAGATGAAGTGTCTTGTTTATAATCTATGCGGCCTCCCGTGTCTAGGCGAGTTCTAGCACAGGATAGATGTTGACTTTTCGTTGTTGCTGAGGCAAAGAACAAAAGAATTATTAATACTCTGACTTAATACTTAATAAACATACGGTTCCTAAATAAGTCATCCAAATAGATCGTGTCATTTTCCTTTAGGAGTCTATGCTAAAGTTCAAAAGGGCGAAGTCTATTATATATATAAACATATATATTTATTAACATAAACATTATATATATAAACACCAATATCAGAAACAGGGGAAAGAAGGGGAAGGGTCAGTTAGGAAGAGTGCAAAGTAAAACACTGAGACAAAGAGATTCCTCATTAAATAAAGCAGAATTGTTGGTTACCAATTTCGGTGTTACTCCAAAAAAAACCAAATTGATATTCTGCACTAAACATCATTTTACACTGTGGAGGAGGGAAAGGAAGGGAGAAAAGAATGTCTTTGAGAATCATCAAAGCACGCCTTCTTACGTAGCCGTGTACCTGCTCTTTCTGCCTGCGTCTGGAACGGGGGCTCCTTTAGCATTCACTGATGAAGGGAGAGAGCATTCAGCACTCCCGTGGAACTACTGCCATTTTTTTAAAAAACTTATGAAGGTGGCACAAGGAATCACGCATGGCCTAGTGACTTCGGCTCTAGATGCTTTTGAAAAATGTCTAACGACCTGGTGGACATCCTGCACATAAATGTCACCACTTAGAATGAGATTCAGACTTGCGGCTCGTTGAACTGTTCTCTGTCTGGGCTGCAGTGTCATATTGCCCTGATCTAGTGAAAGCACATGGTTCTTCGTGAGTCCCACCTAAATAATACCACATACTCTTTCCCTGCCATACATGTGGTGATGGTGAACAGCTCAGTGATACACACAAGAATGTGTCTACTGATGGATAAGGAACAAAAATGAAATTGCAATCTCTGTGACCCTCGAACCTTCTAGGTTGTTTTCAAAACTCATCACTGCAACAGGGATATCCCCCCATATTCTCCTGACTAGCCTTGCAGATTCAGTTTCAACATATAGAGGAGGCATCTTTAAATCCATACGCTATTTTACTTTTTTTTCACAAACGACCTTTGGAAATGATTTCCAATAACCGCTGCTGACTTCAAGCTCAAGGCTTGGTAATGAAAGGTCACTCTACACTTAGACTAAATGTGGATAGATTTGTACTCCGTGTAACAGGTTATTGCTTTAGGACCCGCTGTTGTATTGGACCCAGTCTTCTTTCTAACCCAAACATTTAGACAGCTTCCTTATGGGTTTTGTTTAAACTTCTCTCTTTTTTTTTTTTTTTAGTTCAGTACAAATTAAATGACTTTAAATATTATAAATAACATATTTTCCTTTTTTTTTTTTGGTAACATATTTTCTTTAGAGATGTTCATTTTCATTAGAAATTTAAGAAAATAGAGTGAAGTGTGAAGTGTGTGTGTGTCAGAGTTCTAAGACAGCGCTGTGACTTCCCCAGGATTCTCCCAGCCCACGCCAGCCCTGCATACCTGCTGAGGGCCTGCAGAGTGCGCTCCGCTCCGAGGCACCTGGGGCTCCCCATCCCTTCTTTCCCTCTCCTTCCCTTCAAGCAAGATCATTCCTTTTAAGTTGGGAAGGCAGGCAGCTATGCATATGCACCTGATAGGGCTGCGTGGCGGAGAATGCAGACATAGATTTTTTTTTCCCCCTTCTAAACCCAGGAGCAATGCTTTCTCCTGTCCCCAGATTCTTTCTTCCCCTCACCAGGCCCTGGTGATTTCCACTTGTGCTCTGTGTGGTATATTTCTGATGCTGTCACACCATGAAGCCTCTAGAAATGAGTTACAGGGTACTTTTCTTCTTGTCCTATAAGAGTCTGTCCACGGTAGAGAAGGACTTTTAAAATATGCAAAAGACTCCATCATCTCTCCTTGTCTGGGCAAGCCCTGGGACTGCTGACTATCAGAGAACCCTCTCCTGGTCCCTGCCCTCCTCCTGACCTCATCCCTACCGAGTGGAAAAGCAGAGATTCTTCCTACTGCTGGTATGGAAGGCCCTGGAAAGGATCCCAGTTGGGGCATCAGGGGACCTGATTCCCACTCAAGCCCTGCCATTTACTGTTTAAGAGACTTGGTCTACCTCACTGAACAGAATAAGTTCATAGAACTAATTCCTTTAATGTCAATGGAACAACTTGACTGTGTCTCCATTTTCTAAACGAATGCCCTCATATCAGACTCAGTCAGATTCCCGCCGCTCTGTCTGATTCTGATTTCAAAGAAGGTGCTCAGATGACTCAGTGTGCCCCAAGAATGCACCAGAAGAAGATAATTTCTTATATTCAAATAGAATCTGGAAAATTCTAAGTTGCTTTCACTTATCCCACGTACAGTAGCTCGTGTAATCCTCCTGAGTAGCGTAGGTTTGGGGCTTACTGTTGGAGTCCCATCAAGTGTGCTTGGCGCTTTTCAGAGGATTGCCTCAGAGCACTGGATGCCCTTCCAAGGTCGTGGGGGTCAGCCTGTGTTGACTGGCCAACATAGATGCATGTGGGAATATAAAAGTCCAACTCCTTTGCCTGGAGGTGGAATGAATGCTGAGATGTAATTTAGGCTCTAAGCATCCCTCGCGACAAGCCAGCCGAGTCTGGCGTTTCTGAAATCGCCCTTGTTTGGCTCCTTCCCCTTCCGCACCCCGCTCCCCCGTGCCCTGCTAGCTTCTCCTGGGAGCCCGTCCTTACTACGTCCCTTGCATCTGTAAAACAGTGGGTTTAAATGGCAGAGTTGACAGGACCCAGTTGGTGTGTTATCAAAAGACTCATGCTGGCATCCCTGCTACGTACCAGCCGTGGGGCCAGGAGCGAGTTGCCCGAAGCTCAGCGCTTCTCTGTCCTCATTCGTAAAATGAAAAATAATGATCCCCGCTCTGCCTACTGATGGGTCCTTGGGAGGATCCGATGGGACTGCGGACTGTGCCAGCATTTAAAAGCTGCCAAGCATCACGCAATCATAAGGAGACTCGTGTTTTAACCTCATACTGAAATCACAAGTAGGTTTATAGAGGAAACCAACTCAGAGCAATTTTTAAGATTCAGAATACGTACTTCACATCTTGGTTGCTCGCACCTTTCTTTCCCACCCCCATTCCTCAGACCTCCCTCATCTGAACGTTTGCTCTCTTTCAAGGAGCCCATCAGTGTCCCGCATAGATGCTAGAGGAAGCAGGGAATGCAGCATTGCCCTCTGTGTCTCAATTACTAACCATCCTCCACCTGGTTAGAGATATTTGCTGCACTTGCTGTAGGGCTTACCACTGTCCGCTCTCTGTCCCTAAGCCCTGATTTTCAGGTAAGTAGTGCTGCATTTTTCTCATCCCAAAATGTATTGGGCTTTAAAACTTCAAGGGGCAAATAGACACTTTCAGTGAGATCTATGTCATAGATCATAGCTCAACTCCTATAATTCACATTTTGTAATATCGACACCAATTGATGGGACACAACATAATAGAGCCAATAACACTTGTGGCCCAGATGGTGGCTCGATTAGAAACACCACGGTGTGTCTGAAGGATCATGGCATGCATGCGAAGTTTCTTTCCACGGAGGCCCTCTGAGATTCATGATAAGATTTTATTTTTGATAAGCGTCTCATTAGAGGGCTCAGCAGGACAGAGTTAGAAGACATGAGTGGTCAGTACAGTTTGTTCCCAAAAGTATTTGTCAAGCACTTAGGCACCAGGATAGAAGGAAGAAAACTCCATAGCTCCTGGTGGAAGACACAGATACAGAAACATACCATTAAGGCAGGATGTGGTCAGCTGCCGGCGCGGTCTGAGCGATGGCGTCCGGTCTGGGTTTCGAAAACCACTTCGTCATCTAAAGCATCCCCTCCTCAAGCCTTCAGAGATACATGAAAATCTCTTGAAATTCCCCTAGGATCTTTTATCCACTGACCCGCGTCCTTGCCTCGTTGATTCCAGCTTCTCCTTCGGGATTTTTCATTCATTTCCTCCAGCTCACCCTGACCTGGCGCCTGTGCTGCCTGGTGCTCTTGGAGAGCCCGGGAACACCCCTTCGAACCGGACAGACCCAATCCCCGCCGTGTGGTTGTTGAAGCTTGCATTTGAGCGGTCCGACTGGGACGATTAACAAGGGATTGAACTGTGATAGAGTGAAGTATTAGAACCGCGGACAGTAAAGGGAGCTATGAAAGAGAGATAGGACCAAGAACAAGCAAGGGAGGCCCCCTGGAGTTACCATCCAGGGAAGGCCTCCCTCACCTGAGACATTTGAGCGGAACATGAGAAGGGTGCCCTGGGTGAAGGGCATGTCGGTGAGGCTGGACAGAACTCGGGGTGATCAAGTGACAGAACGCAGGCCGGTGTGCTTGAAGTTAGGGAACCTGGTGTCAGAGGTTGAGTCTGGGGGGAGGCAGAGGCCATCGTGGGGACCGTGGGAAGAAACCGGATTTCACGCTCAGGGCCGTGCAGCGTTTGAAATGAAAACCGCGTCTTCAAACACGCACATGCCTGAAAGGAAATCTGTAATCAGAGCCCATGGTTAGGAGAAGTGCCATCAGCCCGTGTGAACGGCCATCAGCTCTCACCTGGCTTGCTGCACCAACCACGCACCCTCCAGTGTTCATCCTTAACACAGATGCTTCTTGAAGTTCAGTGCAATATGTTATTATTTTTCAGCTCAGAACCCTGCCGTGGCTCCCTGCTTATTTGGAGTAAAAGCTAGAATCTTTACGGTGGCTTCCAAGGCCTCACACGGTCTGGCCCCAGTTTCTAGGTCCCTGCGCGTCCCCCTCTGCCCCAGCCACACTAGCTTCCTTGCTGTTCCTTAGTCACACAGAGACACTCTCGCTGTGGGCTCCCTGTTGTCCTCTCCATCCAGAACCCTCTCTCCTGGATAGCCCCAACTAACTCTTTCCTCTCCATCAAGGCCTTGTTCAATGCCATTGCCTCAATGGATACCCGTGCCTCTATCTCTGCTCCAGCCTCCTGCCCCACTCAACCTGTTCTTTCTCTTTATCACTTACCATCTTCTAACATAGGTTATGGTTTGCTTACCTATTGTGTCTATAACTCATTGTCTGCATCCTCCTCTAGAGTCTACAGTAAATTCCAAAAGGCAGAAATCCTTGTGTGTAGCCATGAGGGCCATCCACTGACATCTGGCTCTTCCTTCCAAATTTACTATAGGAGTCTATTTTTCTGATTACTTGGATGGAGAAAAGGCTGTGTGACTTATTTTAGCCAACAGAAGATGAGCAGAGAGGATGTGTGCCACGTCTGGGCAGAGCCTTTCACGGCCAGCACACTCTCTACCATATTCCCTCTTCCTTCTGACACAATGTCCCACACCTTTCAAAATGAAGGCTGCACCATTGGGCTGGGTCCCGGAGTGAATAAGCTGAGCAAAATCCCCCTGAGAGCCATAAAAAAAAAAAAAAAAAAAAAACCCTACAGCATCATCAAGAAATAAACCTTTCATCTGAAGCCACGGTAACCTGGTGATGGTTTGTTATCACGTATCACCTGGCCTCATCTGACTGAGTCTCATTTGTTCACTGATACATCCCCAGGACTTAGAACAAAGCCTGGTGTACAGCAGAGGCTCAGTGTTTGCTGAGTGAATTCCTCTGTTTTAATTCATCAGTTTTTATATGGCATGTCTTAAATGTAAACCCACTAAAGACAGTAATATCTGGAGACAGGATTCCACACTGTTCTATGACCGACCCTGACAACAATTAACGTGGAGTAACTACTGCATGAGCTCAGTCTTTCTTAGGGCTCCCAGAGGAATAAGGCACTGCTTCTGCCTTAATGTCGTGGGCACACTAGTTGCAGAGACAGAACCCGTAGACAAAATCCCGTGTGCCACTCTACGGTAGTAGGCAACACCTCGCAGGATTGTTCTGAGAATTCGGAGGTGGGAATGCCAGGCCCCCTCAGCTGGGCCCTGAGGACTTGGGCAAGGAGAAATAGAGCTAGGGAGGGAGTATCCCCGCCTTGAGGAGTAGCATCCATCACTCACCACGGGAGCATGTTCTGAAATAGTAGAAGGAACATATACCACTCTGGGTGGAAGCCAGGTTGTAGAGCTCGACTAGGTCTGTTAAAGTCCTGGCTATCTGTGGGCTGGCTCTGTGGCTGCAGACAAGTCAGTTATCGCCTCGGAGCCTTGACAGCTCCGTCTGTAGAATGGGAATCACAGTAGAACCTGCCTCAGAGCATTGTCTTGAGACCCCAGGAGAGTGAGTGCCTGTAGTGTTTAGACAAGTATCGGTGGAGGGTATGGGTTGATTTGGAAAGAAGAGGTGAACATTGCACAGGCCGCAGATTTTGCATGATCTTAAATCTGAGATGAAAAAATCTGCTGTTTCATTCTGTGGGCAAAAATATTTTCCACCAGCACTTCAGAAGTTTTTATCAGAAAGCGTTGGATGGTTAATATTATAGTAGGGTGAGCAGGGGTTGAAAGGTCAGGGCCGAGAGATGGGTTTGGAGGCAGATTCGATCATCTCATTGTGGGAACCTGAGAGCACTTTCCACGGGACTGGCCACAGCGTGGAGGAGACGGATGTCGAAGGCATCTTAGAAGGGGTTGCAGACCTTCCAACAGGCAGGCTAGGTAAGGAAAGAGAGAAGCCAAAGGGACCCGAAGGTTTCAGGGTCTGGGTGACTTCGAGATTTAGTGATAGCCCTGACCAAAGGGATGGAGGCCGGCGGGGGAAGAGATTTTAAGAGAAAGATAACAAACTCTATTTTAGACGCAGAAGTGTCAAGGTCAAGCTGTTGAAAAGGAAATCAGATATGAAGCTTGACTAACTGAGAGCGATGCTCAAATGTCACTCGGAGACCTTCCCCAAAAGCTAATCTAGGATACCTCCCCCTCCCTCTCGCTAAGTGTCACCGCCATCATTTACTTTCTTCAAGCCCCTTCCTGGCACAATATTATATTCTGTATTTGTTGATTTGCCTATTATCTATCCCTGTCCCTGTCTATCATGGAAGGTCAGTAAGAACAGGGACACTTTCGTCTTTATCCGTTGCTCTGTCCTCAAAGGCGAGGACAGCGTCTGGCCCGTGGTCTTTCAAAAACTATTTTGTGGAGTAAAACAAGTTTTCAATCTCCAAGCAAAATTGCCAAACACATACTGTCAGCCAGAGGTCACCTTCTGCCTGCATAGAGGCTTTCATACCTTACACTATTTAGGGATTAATGGAGGGGATGGGGCGGGGTGGGGGGGGGGGAGAAAAGCAAGACTAGATGGTAAAGCATTAAACCATAAAAGTACACGAATCCAAACAAGAAGAGATCGTCGGCAGTGGAGGTGAGAGGAGGCCCGACCCCCTTGCTCAAGCATTGCACCAAAATCAACCTCAGGCACATCCAAGTTTAAGAGCAGAAGTCAAAAATAACAAATTGTAAAGAAACTGGGAAAAAAAGAACTGATTTTTTAAAACAGCTGGGGATTAAGAAACACGTTCTGAGAACGACATGAAATGCATGGAGCATAGTAGAATATTTCATCAGTTTACTTCACAAATCGTAATACCGTCCACACAAAATGAATTTTCCATGATCCAAGTCGAAAGACGGCAGAGTTAAAAATTCTTCAGACCATTCCAACAAATATCTAATGAATGTAATGGGTAATAAACTATTACAAGTAAAAAGTAGATGTGAGGACAATGGACAGCTCTCAGAAAGATAATCACCAGTGATTCATAAACATAAAAGAATCAGCCTCATTCATGATAGTTTTTGGCTATTTTTCTCACTCATAATTTTTGGAATTCCACATAAATCCACTAGTTAGCCATGGCAATGATTTCAAAGCTCGAGAATGCTAAAGCCCAGGGCATGGGGAAAAGATACTGTCATACACTGTTGGGTGAGATGTAAATTTGTATAACTATTTTTATAGCCCTTCAATGACCAAAATTTTAAATGGACATACCCTTTGGCCAAGCAGTTTGAGTTCTAAGAATTGAACCTACAGAATATACTTTTATGAGCACATAAAGGTAAAAGGAAGTTCATTGACAACGTGGTTGTAATTCAGAAATTTCCCCCAAACTGCTCAAAAAGTGACAGGGCTTCTATACAGGAGAATATGACACATAAATGATAGGGTGTATCCATATGGACTGAGAAAGAAAAGTTTAAAATACTGGTTAAGTGAAAGAAAAAAACAGAAGTAGCTAACCAGCACAGATAGCAAAGGCACACTGGTGTTAAAACAAAAGGATAGGGGCGCCTGGGTGGCTCAGTCAGTTAAGTATCCGACTCTTGATCTCAGCTCAGATCTTGATCTCAGGGTTATAAGTTTGGACCCCATATTGAGCTCCGCAATGGGCACGGAACCTGCTTTTTTTTTAAAGGGCAAAAAGAGAGAAGAAAACAGAGGTAAAAATCCTTGCATGTGCCGCAAAAACTTTCAGAATGTTGTCCAAGAAGCTATTAACTGTGCTTCCCGTGGGGAGCAGGGCCGGGGAGCAAGGTGACACTTTTAATTTCTACTTTAAACTCTCTTAATATTGGACATTTTTTCCCACAGTGAATATGACTACTTTTAGAATTTCATAAAAGAAAGAATAAAGCCCTCAACACTTCGTTCACACTATCCTTTTAACCAATCCCCCCCAAACAGTGCATCTGTAGTGTTCGCTTGATTATTCCTGAGTTTCAAATTACGCGAATCCTCAGGCTCGCCCAAGACATCTGCCAGTGGGAGCATTAGGTTAAGTAGCATTCCAGAATCTTTTAAACTTCTGCAGGAACTTCCGTAAATCCCTCCTAGAGAGGAAAAATTAAAGTCTTGTTTCTTATCACCAGTGATCACCAAAACACTAACCAGGGAGAACCTAAAATGCTAAAATAATTCATGTGCCTTAAAACAGCCAACTGCCCTTCATCTCTTCAATTGATACCAACTCAGGATCCTTTCCAACATCGCCAAGGGAACTAGGAAATTGATGGGACAGTTGTAAAGACATCCACCATAATAAGTAGATTTGTGGTTAATACTTGGAAGGCCAAGCAGTTACAAAGAACTATCTATGTGTACATGTATGTGCTCACACACGTGTGTGCAGATGGATCTATGTGTGCAACGCAGAGCAGATTCTGAACCAGTATCAGCATTTTGTCGAGGATTCAGTTTAAATCAAGAAGTACTCAATGCAATATTTGTATTCCTTCCATGTTGTTTCAAAAGAATTTAAGGCAGAGAAATGAAAGTTTTTGAAGCCCCAGAGGACTAGATATTATTCTTGCAACTTAAAACGATTGTATATTTCTGTTGTAGAGTGTAAGACTAGAACGTATTTTTTCCAGGCTTGACTCACTTTTGTTGTGTCTAGTTTTTTCCAATGGTTTAAAAGTAATTTCTTTAGAAAAATTGAATGTATCCTACCAATTACAGTTTATCTTTGATTTTTTTTTTTTTTTTACAGTTGTGGTCATAGAGAGTATAGTTTTTAGGAAGCATTTCACCTTTTAAACTTACCAAAAAAAATTTTTTTTAAGATTTATTTTGAGAGGGGCACCTGGATGGCTCAGCGGGTTAAAGCCTCTGCCTTCGGCTCACGTCCTGATCCCAGAGTCCTGGGATTGAGCTCTGAATCAAGCTCTCTGCTCAGCAGGGAGCCTGCTTCTTCCCCTCCCCTCTCTCTGCCTGCCTGTCTGCCTACTTGTGATCTCTGTCTGTCAAATAAATAAATAAAATATTTTTTAAAAAAAGATTTCTTTTGAGAGACAGAGAGAGAGAGAATGTGGTGTGCAAGCATGGGGAGGGGCAGAGGGAGAGAATATTTCAGACTCCCCACTGAGCTAGGAGCCAGGAGGAGGGCTCCATCCCAGAGCATATGAGATCGCGATCTGACCCAAAACCAAAAGTCAGACACTCAGTGGACACTCAGACACTCCAGGAACCCCCCACCAAAAAAATTATTAGGAATTATGAACAATATTGAATTTTCCTAACTTACACTTCTCACATTAAACGATCTGTTGGATCCACCCATTGGGAATGCTAGAGACTTTGAAAAGAACAAAACAATTATTTGAAAGGAATGAAAGCAGCATTATGAATAAATTACATATTTTTGCTACCCGACCAAGATGGATCATATCCCATTGTTCCATTTTAATTGCCAATCCCATCTCACTGAGTGATTGTCAGAATTCCAGAGGGTTTTTTTTTCCTTCAGTGTTCACTTCTTGACTATCCTTTCTTGTCCTACTAGGAGATGTTTCCTACCTGAGTCTCTCCCTAGGCCTACCAGTCCAGCCACAAAGCCTCTCTGATGCCTATGAAAGGGTTCAGCCTCTGATGGTTCTGAGAAAGCTAGTTACCATTGACTTTCCAGGTGCTTTGTCCTGTGGTTGCAGGGAGTAAAGAGAAGAGAGAACATGGAGTCAGCTCTTCTAGGCCCTTGGCAGCGTGTTATTCATCGAGTCTGCCAAGAAACATCCTGAAGTCCTCCCATCATTACCCAGAGCTCTGTGATTTGCAGTCGAGGCTTGGAGATGTTAGAGAACTTGCCTAAGGTACACAACTAATGATTGGCAGTACTCACACTTGAACTCAGGTCTGTGCCTGCCAAAGCCCGTGCTACAGGCCAGGGTCAAATTAAAGGGCAAGCCAGATGGCCTGCTGCCCAGGGGTTCCGATCTATAAAAGGCAGGACTGTTACTGGAGTAAATAAATACTATGTTGCCAGTTCACTCGGGTTTCCATACACCAGTCTTCACATAGTTACCAACTGGTTGCCCTCCCAGCAAACTGGACTGCTCTTGCAAGTGGAAATAACACTCTCTGGGCACCAGTACGGGTTACCTCACAGGAGTATGTTCAGTGAAATGCACTGGGAGTTGCACTGGGCCGCCTGGGCCATGACCCACCGACCAGGTGACCCTCCTCACCTGAGGCTCAGAGGCCAGTCACAGCTGAAATTTTAAACCCAAATCATGCCTGGCCCAATGCTGTTCATTGGGAGTGATTCTTCATACTAAGTTTTACATTTTTTTTTCCAAAGATTTTATTTATTTATTTGACAGACAGAAATCACAAGTAGGCAGAGAGGCAGGCAGAGAGAGAGGAGGAAGCAGGCTCCCAGCTGAGCAGTGAGTCCGCTGTGGGGCTCGATCCCATGACCCTGGGATCATGACCCGAGCCGAAGGCAGAGGCTTTAACCCACTGAGCCACCCAGGTGCCCCCAAGTTTTACATTGTTTTAAAGAAGCTTCTCAAGAAGGTCTTGACTTTGGACAACAAAGAATGAAGGGAAGCAGCAGATAACGCTTCTGAACATGAAGAAGTAGGTGTGCCTCTTATGTTCTAGATGAAAGCACCTGCCTTCTTGACTGACCACGAGACAGAAAGACCTCCCATATTACTTCTTGCTCTGCACCTTTGTGTTTGGGATCGCCTCGTGCTCCATCCACGTGCAATACTGTGAAACACAGGCTGGGCCGTGTGCATTTCCTTTGGTCCCCTTCTGAAAGGACAGCACTCCAAGCTGCTCCTTCTCCCACAGAGAGCTTCCACCTTTTCTCACATCACCACGCACATAGAAAATGGTGTTGCTAACCTGGAATGCACGTACAGTTTTGTGGCAAGCAGACAATCCTGCTGGAGGTGGGAGGGCGAAGGGCCTGGAGACCTGGGAGCTCCGGGTTGGAGGGTGGGGGGTAGATCAGTAATTTGGCACAGATGGTTCCTCTTCCTTGTGCAGGCCTCAGAAGCTTGGCTATAGGGAACACTAGATTGTCCATTACCATGACCTGGACCTAGTTTCGATTTTTCTTGCTTATGCATCAAGGAAAAAAAAAAAAAAAAAAAAAAACCATGTAAGTGATGTGCACTAAATGGGAAAAAGAAATTTGAAGTTTGAAATGATCATATTTGTTTCTGGGTGGGGAGAGGAAGCATTCTTTCCCTGCTTACACTCCCATGAATACGTGACTGTCCTTTGCTGAGGTGGTAAAACCCTCCCAGCCCCCTGTAGGGGACAGATGCAAACAGACCAAAGCAGAGGCAGCCTGGCCTTTCTAGGCACCAGTCCAGGAACCAGATGGATGGATGAGAACGAATGAACACTCCCTATAACAAATAACTCAGGAAGGCAGTTAACTGAAACGTACAAAATAAGAGTTGCCTCTAAGTAAACCTGTAACATTTTACACTGATTTCTTAGTGGCCCAATTAAATGTGAGCAAGGGGAATAAAGGATATGATATGGATTTAGATTTCCTCTCCAGTTTGTTCTGCTTGTAGTAAGAAATAATTGATGCCTATCCTGTGGAAGTTCAAGTACAGCATGATGGTTTGATTTACAGATACTGTGAGATGATTATCACCATAGGTTCAGTGAGCATGCATCATCCCGTAATAGATAAAACAAAAACAAAAGAAAGAAGGAAAAAAGGTTTCTCCTGTGATGAGAACTCCTAGGATTTACTCTGTCAACAGCTTTCCTGTGTATCAAACAGCAGTGTTCGCTGTAGTCATCAGATCGTACATTTCATCGTAATACTTGTTTATCTGTAACTGGCAGTTTGTACCTTTTGACAGACTACCTTTCTCCAATCCTCCCCGCCCAACCACGGCATCTTCTGCTTCTCTGGTAGCCACGTATCTGATCTTTTTCCCTATGATTTTTGTTTCTTTCTTTTTTTTTTTTTTTTAACTTCCACACAGAAGTAAGATCACACAATATTTGTCTTCTCTCTTCTCCAATGTTTATAGAACTTTAGAACTCTAGTACATGTTATCAGACCTGTGTTAGCTACATCAAGATCTCAGTTCTGCTTCAATGTTCTTGTGTAAAATGAAGTTTATGAATTCTCTCTAAGTGTATCTAAAATTTTCTTCTGGTAAGTCCACGATTTGGTTGTCCTGGCGATAAATGCTTGGATCCTACAATCATTTCCTCTGTCTTTCCTATAATCGTGATAAGAGATACTGGCTGCATTTACTGAGCATCTACTATGTGCCAGGCATTGTGCTAATTATGGTACATGCATTCTGTCATTCCTCCCTTATGAAAACCTCATGAGGTAGGTATTGTTCTGATAATCCCCACTTTAGAGAAACGAAGTTTAGAAACAAGGTTAAGAGATGCTAAGTAAATTGTCCAAGATCGCACAGCTGGTGAACAGAAGAGTTGGTGCTCATGTATCTTAAAACCCATGTATGTCTAACACCCAGGCCTGTGTTCTTAATCACTACATCCTACCATTATAGAATATTCCTTAAGTTGCAGTAAGTGTATACATTTGAAGAGACACATAAAGAGTTGTTTCACTTATTTTTTTTTAACGCTCTTTTAAAGTACAAGCTTGAATCCATGCCGCCCGGCACCCTAGGGCTCCGTGAAGTTATTCCATTTGAACAGATGGGGGAGCTTGAAGGCAGCTAATCTTTTTATTCTCCGAGTTCTCCGAAATAGACCCAACGGCTCAGTAATAAGCACCCACATTAGCTTTTACGACTAGTCCCGGTAATGACTTTCCAGGCTGCAGACTTCTAGAAGCTTGGAGGTAACTGCCAGCCTTACGTAAAAGTGTACATCTGGAGGACGACAAGACGTAATAGTAGATCCAGAGTCTGTGGTGTCCCTGGAAGGGGCAGAGGAGTCGGGCTTTAAGTATCATATTGACAAAATGAGTCTGTCGAATTCTTGAAGGGAGACAACCTGAGGCAGCAGAAAGCACACTGTGTGGAGAAGTAGACGGGTGGCGTATTTTGGGTACGTGAGGTATTTACATGGTTCAAAGGTCACGACTCTAATAAAATGTCTTCTCACAAAGTTCTTATTCCCATGTATACTCTCTTCCAACCTACCCACCCATACCCTTCCACATAAAGCAGTATTTTCAATAGTCTCTGCTTTGTTTCCTCTACGTTTCTTCTGCAAATAGAACCATATAGATATATTCATGTTCTTATCTCAGAGACATTTTCCATAGTGTGCTTTTATAAACAAATAGTTCTCTCTTGTGTGGGTGTACTTTAGTTGTTTCTAATGGGTTGTTTGTTGTCTTCTGTTATTCCTTTTAGTGCTTTCTTGAACAACCATGTGGTTGTTCAAGAAACCATATGGCACGGGTGTATCTTCGAGGGCAGATCTAGAAGTAGCAGTCAAAAGGTTGACTCAAGGGGCAAATTGTTGTGACGTTTTGTTAGAGGCTGATGAATTCTCCTCCTAAGGGGTGGTCATTGTGCCTCCAGGGCCAGTAAGGTGAGAGCGGATCCTTCCTGACTTAATGTCCTTGATACCACACCCTCGCTCCCTCATTTCATTTCTTATGCCTTTCCGGCCTCTCTCTTTAGCTTTCTGAGCACTTCTTCCTCTGATCACACCTAGCCCGACTTCTTCTCATTCTAGACATCTCATCCCTAGATGTCTTACATGGTGTCTCACCATGTACCCATTAGAAATCATTATCTTGCCCTCTAAAACCCCTCCATGGACGGTATCACCATCCAAGGAGACACCAAACTTGGAACCCACCAATTGTCTTGATTTCTCCCTTCCACTAACCCATCAAGCAGTTGCCTTTACCTGCTGCACATTTCAGCCAGGGGTCCCTCCTCTACTTCCCAATACCATTTTCCTGCCTCAGGATCTCCTCGCCTTCTCGCCTTTCCCCAAGGGCGTTGAAATGGCATCCTCGCTTGTCTTCTGTTTCTGACCCAGACCTTCTGAAAATCATCTCAACACAATGGCCATGATGAGACTTTCATGAATTTCAAATTTCTGTCTTGTTTACAATCAAGGGTGTTGAATTAACTTTCTATGATCGTTGCTGTATAGCTAATCCTTACAACGGATCTAGATTTCAGAAATGCTCTGACGTGTGTGGAAGAAATTTTAGGTAGCAATTTAATATAACAAGTATTCACAGGCTGCTTTCTGAAACAGACCCCTCCCAGGGTCAGTATTGTTACAGAAGAAACAGAATGTATCCAGTTATTTTAGAACTAGCATCGTGCTATTATAACCAGTTTTTACATAGCAAGTGTTCCCTCACAGACAAAAAAGAAAATCTTTTTTCTTTTTTACTGAATTTTAACAAAGTCAAGAAGAAGGGATCTTCTCGTTACATAAGATTGTGATTGGTGATTCAAACTACCAAGATATTATTGACCTTAATTTGGTTAACAGAGAATGATGAAATTTACCTCCTCTCATCTTAAGTTCTTATTTATACTATTCGGTGTTTTAAATGTAAGAAGAATTATACAGATGTAAGCACTCACTATGGCATGCTAGCAGATTTGCTATTATTTGCCTTACCATCAAACTTCAAAGGTTTATGTTCTTCGTTCTTTCAAGGGCAAAAAAAAGAGAGAGATTTTCAAATTTAAAAAATCACATAAAAATTCATCTATGAAATGGTTTAGGGATTTATGAGTATAAGTGCTTTGTTCAAATTATTACTGTCACAGTACCAACCAAACTTAACCAGAGATATAAATTTTCCAAAAGGAAGGAAAATAACAAAAGAAAATTATTCTGTTACCATTGAAAAACAGAATAATCAACATGTTTTCTTGTTAAGTTAAAAAAAAATGGTAAGCTCTAAAACCCCCAAATCTTTTCTTACAAAAAGCGAGAAGCTAGGGATCAATTTGGATTTAAATGAATATTAAATAATTTCCCTCTAATTAATTTTAATGATGTAAAATAAGTAAGTCTTTGATGAAAGAAGTCACTAGGGTACAACCATAGTGAACATAGCTCAACATGTTGAGCCTTGTGATTTCTACCATTTCTTGGGTATCAAAAAAGAGTTCCCACCCAGAATTGACTTAGGACACCTCCCTGTACTCTACCATCTCCCCCATCCCCAACCTCTCACTCTTTACCCCCACCCCTGGGCTAGGAGAGATGATTAGAAGATACTTAGGAACTCTGAAATGTAAAACAAACTAACAGTGGCAACATTCCCCAAATTGTTAAAAAATATACTAAAAGTAAAGGAAATGAAATTAAAGTATAAAAACGAAGCATCTGTCCTCTCCAGTGTAGATCTTGTAGGTTGATACCCGAAAAATGGTGCCCTGTGGAGCCACCCAAAAGTTGCCCATTTTCCCCTGGTCTTTGTTGCCTGAACCACAGACCCACCGTAAGCCACAGCATGACCCTGGGTCTTACAGAGGGACCCGTGAAAAAAACCCTAGCCTTATCCTTTTCTCTCCATAGGAACCCTGATCTAAGCTATCCAAACAAACGCTGGAGGTATGTTTACCTTCTGTACAAAAAGCTGCTAGATTGACTAACAATTACAGCCCATTAACAACCCTTTCAGCTGGTTCTAGCCTTAAGTGAGTAAGTGTTGATGTATGGAAAAGAGTTAATTGGAAAAAGATCCATATATATTGTCAGAAGTTCCTAGCAGTCTACAAGTTAGCTAGGAATTAACCAGCTCACTTCAGTGTTCCCATTTAGTGTCACTCTTTAAAAAAACAAACAAACTAACAAAAGCAACAACAACAACAACAACAACAACAAAACTTGTTTGACTTAAAATCCTGTTTGAATTTGAAAGCAAAACTCTTCTTTAAGTGTGATCACCAGTGGTCAGTGGTTTAATCAATCCTGGCTATGCAGAGCAGCCTCCATAAAAGAATCAAGTAATTAATTAAAGGACAGAGTTCAGTGACATTCTGTGTTGGAGAACAGTGCAGATCCAAGGAGATTGGCTTGCCCAGAGAGCATGGAAGCTCTGCCCCCTTCCCACATACCTTGCCCCGTGCATCTTCCATCAGGCTGTTCCTGAGTTAGAATTCATAACCTTTGACTCGGATCCGGGACCAGTGAGAAGATATGCTCTGAAACTAGTCTTCTAACTTGCTAGCGCCTGACAGTAAATCTTTATGTTAGCTTGTCTTAGTTTAGCAGAGAGACAGCATCTCTTCATACTCACTGCAAACGATGTAAACTTTTGAATTCCATCACCTGAGGAAGCATCAAACCACTCAAACATAAGTAAAATACAACTCTTGCCCCAAATTGTAATTTGACATTTATTTCCGTCTCTCTACTTGTAAAACAAGTCTTAGTCATCTCTCTGCAGAAGTTTGCCTGATACTCACCTCTTCCTTGAGCTCACTCTATATTTTAAAAATAAAATATTTTTATTTTTTTTTTATTTTATTTTAAACTTAACCATTGCTGACCGGAGCTGATGATCCCATTTCCACCATTACTTGCCAAATTACCTGCTTTAAACGGGCTCTACTTCCTTGTTTCCACATTTGCATGAAGCACATCTTCTCCCAAGTCACTTAAGCTTAAGCTCTTGGTCACCTCTGAGCATTGAGTCATGTATAGAATTGTTGAATCATTATAATTATAGATCTGAAACTAATATAATAGGATTTGTTAATTATACTTGAATAAAAAATTGAAAACAAAAAAAACACACACCAAGCCAGAACACAAAAGATCTTGACCATCTTTAATTCCTTTCTTTCCATTGTCCCACCGCCTCAGCCCCCCATCTGAATTGTTACATCGACTTTGCTCACTCAGTGTGTCATAGTCACCTCCATTCTTACCAGCGGTCCCCCTCCTCAAGTCATAACATTGTTAGATTTATCTTTAAACAGTTTTGATCAATTTCTGGCTCAAAAACCTTCCGGAGCTCCCTTACCAAACAAATGTCAGAATCTCCCCCTAAGTATTTAGACCCCTCTGTGACACTGGTTTAGCCCACAGGTTTTGCCTTGCCTCTTATTCCTCACTAAGGTACAGACTCCCCTGAAGTCAAGGGCCACTGTTTACAACTCCCATACCTTCCCTGCGCACTTCCTGATTCTATGCTTTTGCTCATGCTTTTCCTCCTGGGTAAAATGACTCTCTTCCAATCATCTTCTGCTAATGTCCTACAGATACAATGCTATCTTCTCCATGAGGCATCCCTAGGTGCCCCCACCAAACATCACCTCTTTTTGGGGGGCGGTGACAATTCTATGGAAATTTTCAAGCTCCCTCGTTCTTTTTAGAGCCAAAGAGCCTAAGTGCTTAGAAACAATCTTAGAAACCCTTTGTCCTTGAAGCACTATCGTTATGTACCAAAGACAAAGACTGAAGGAGTAAAGTTGTTTACTAAGTACCTTAGAGCTTGATAGCGGTAAAGCCAAGAGCAGAAAAGTCTGAAAGTAAATCTGTCACCATTTCTACTATATCAAGATTTAAATACCCTTTGATCTGCATACGTATACAATTTACCAATAATCCGTTTCAGCTTTGTGATTTCACATGGTTGCCTTTTTCTGTGCCCATCCTGTTTCTTCTACTTTATTCTGTGCCTCCAGCACACCAAGCGTATTGTCCAGAATAGATGCTCATTAAAATGTTGCTGTAGGATCAAATGAATGAATTTCAATAGACTCAAAGTATCTCTAGGTTTGGGGATAATCTGAAATCCTTTGGCCTGAGGACAGTGGCTATTGAGAGCTCGTCCATTCTTTACTTAACCAGTATTTTTTTGAGGAGTTCAGATTACATATTGAACTCACAAAATATGAACATTTAATTGAATACCCCAAATATATTTTGAGACAAAGAAAAGAAACCAGTATTAATGCATCTATCTTTTAGGCTGAATTAAATTCACTTTGATAATAGACCGTTAACTCAAATTCAGATTATTTGAATTTGGAAGCATCAGCCCAGAGAGGGGATCATAATTTGAATTTGAGTTAAATAACCAGTCACTGTAACCAGTGTAACCACTGTAACCAACTTAACTAAAATAAGCTAAGAAATAAATAATAGCAATCTAGTTTTTCAGCTTGTACCATAAAATGTATCTAGGTACTTTCCTGCCTGCCTCACATTGGCATGTGTGTATACACACAAGTGTGTCACATGACACACACGCACACACGCACGTGCGTGCAGTCCACTTGCACCACACTTATCTTTGAAAAATGGATTGCTGTAGCTCCAGAGGGAAATTCTCTGATGGTGGTGAAGAATGAAGTCATTCATTATTGTGACAATTAAATTGTTATTACTATTGTCATTGTTATTTAAAGTCCCAATTGGGTGCCTGACTTTTTCTGCAGTAGAGTTATAAACAATGAATGCTGATCTTTAAAGTGTCAAGAGATCAAGTTAGTAGCTACATATGACTACCTAACGACCGCTCTTTCCAGATAGCTCTCAGCGGGGGATACAAAGCAATTGATAGCACTCTTCAGGACCAAGTGGAGAGATAACGTTTCTACACTATATATATGGGGACATGGTCTTGGTAGCCATCTGTCACAGAAACAGACTGACTTCAACCAACAGATTGCATCAAACTCATTTTCTAGACAAAGAAACTGAGGCTTGACAGAGAAGGGAGCATCAGCCCAGAGAGGGGATCATGAGCTCCCATAATTCACTTAGCCCCTAGGTTCCTGCACCCCTCATCCTTTTTTCTCTCAGTGTTTGAGGGCATTGTTCCTTCAGTTTGTGCGAAGTTGGTTGGAGGTAGGCACCATGGGTTTGATTGATACAGCAATTTGCATCTCAAGGCATCGCTCGATAAATACAGGGCAATGAAAGGCCACTCTCTCACAAACCAATTTCCCCCTCTGGGCTGACTTTAGAAGCTCATTGATGTCACTTCCTTCCTCAGTCAGCAAGTGAATTTTCTTTAATTCTCAAGACCAGCTGTCCATGCTGTCAACAGAAAGTTATTAAAATTCCTTTAAAGTGAATAAAAATAGCCTAAAAGCAAATGTACTTGGAAACAGGAAAGAATCAGTATGCAAAGTCCACAAACCTCTGAGCAAAATAATGTTGATCCAACCAGAGATTTCAAACATTGTATATTCAAGATGCTAGAAAAAATAATTAAAAGATGCTAAAACGCATACTTCTTAATCTTTTATTAGCAAGGGCTTATGCAGTTACCATTTAGGCCGAAAATTCCATTCCTCTTTTTCAGATATGATTTGAATAAACTTGGGAATGACTTAGGTTTTCCTGGAGTGGGATTCCCTCTTTTTTTCCTGCATCGGCCAGAGAACATATACATCTCCACCAGCCTAAGACTACCCATAAGCAGGAGAAAAGAAAAATTATCATTAACTGCAATCATAACCACTAGGGCCAAAAAATAATTATATAATTTTATATTTTAAGTCATTAGAGTTTTAATAGCTAAAGGGAGGAGATGATTTTTCTTATGTTTAAATAACTGTAACTCACAGAAGTGGTCTGTCTGGCTTCTGAGTCCCTGGGATCCTCTAGCGACTGAATGACCTCAGGAATTAGAAGCCTGCCCTGTTATCTTCTGAATCAGCCCTTGCCTTACCCCCGATCCCCCAGCATGGCACCCACCTTGTTGTCTGAGCTGCACCTGACCTGCTAATTAAGTCCATCCGAAACATGGAAGTGTTTCCTGCCACTTCTACCACGAACTGTCGCCTGCCTCTTCCTCTTTTGGACAGATGACCCAAATCCTGGACTCACTTAGATCCTTTGCCAAGGAAATCTGTATCCAGCCTGTCTTGTCATCCCAAGACATGGCCCAGGTTTGTGTCTTGGATTCCTACCCATAGCTGGAGCCAGGGCTCTCCCAAGTGTATTACTCTTACAGTTCTGGAAGTCAGATGTTCAAAATGGGTTTTACTATACTAGAAGAAAGGTATGGCAAGACTGCATACCTTCAGGAGGCTTGAGGGGAGAATCCACTTCCTTCTCTTTTCCAAGTCTAGAGGCTGACCACCTTCCAGGCTCGTGGTCTCTTTTGGCCACGGCATCCCTCTGACCCCCACTTCCATTGTCACATCCCCTTTCCTCTGACTTTGGTTCTCCTACTTCTCTCTTAAAAGGACCCTTGTGATGCCATTGCTCATACCCAGATAATCCCAGATAATCTTCCCATCTCAAGACCTTTAATTTAATCACATCTGTAAATTCCCTTTGCCATGTAAGGTACGACATTCACGGGGTCCAGAGTTTAGGATATGGACATGGTGGGTGCGGGGGGGGGGCATTATTCTATTTACCATACTTGCCATGTCAGTTTTCATAACCTAGATACCTTCATTTTAGTTATGGGGACAAGCCCATAGGGCTCCCTTAATCACTTCTTTTTATATTCTGTTCCTTTCCCCCCTCCCCCATCTATTTGGGGACACCAGTCTCTACACGTTCCCTTCACTGAAAACCTAGGGCTTGCCCTCGCTCCCTTTCCTGTACTTGCCACATCCACACAGTCTCCAGAACTTACTTGAGAAAGACCAGGCGTCCTTCCATCCCAGTTTTCCCTCCTGGGCTGAAAACCTCCTCCCTCCTGCCTGAGCACTGGACATGCTCATTGCTCTCTCTGCCTCCTGTCTCCCACTCACCGTCATCCCGTCCTCCACACAATTACCAAAGTCATCTTTCTCAAGCACGGCTTTGGTCACCTCACCCCTGCTGAAAAACCTCTGCTGGCTTTCCACAGCCTCAAAAACGCTTCTCAACCTCACCTCAAGCCAGAGACGCCCCAAGGTTGTTCTCTTACCCTCTTCCCACCCCCGCTACTTCTCACCTGCTCCAGTATACACTCTCTTTCTCTAAACCACTAGAACCTCTCGAGATGCATCCAAATACACCCTCTGTTCGCCTCTGAGACTATTCTTCCTGTCACAACTCCCTGGAATGCCCGTCGCTTATCCTTTGCCTGCGAAATGCATGCTCCCTTCCTTCTAATCCTCCCAATTCTGGAGACAAGGAGATATTGTGAACTCTTAGTTATAGATGGCCAAACAGGCTGGGCCTTCGTTAACTGGCCCCAAATCAGACACCTAGTAAATGGCAGGGCTGAGATTAGATACCAGATTGTTCCCTGCTCTGTTCACTAGCGTCCAGTGGGCTGCTGCGTTATTAGATGATGATGATCTGATTGCTTGGGCTCTCATTTTTCTCTTGAGTTACTTCAGAGTTCCCTCCGTTCCTAAGGAAACAAAAGGAAGGCTTTATACTGCTGCTGCCACCCCAGGCTCCCTCCTGCCTCTTCGCAGTTAGCAACAAGCATTGAGTGCTCTTTTATTTTTTTTTATAATTTTTTAAAGTTTTTTATAAACATATAATGTATTATTAGCCCCAGGGGTACAGGTCTGTGAATCGCCAGGTGTACACACTTCACAGCACTCACCATAGCACATACTCTCCCCAATGTCCATAACCTCACCCTTCTCTGGAACCCCTTCCCCCAGCAACCCTCAGTTTGTTTTGTGAGATTAAGAGTCTCTTATGGTTTGTCTCCTTCCTGATCCCATCTTGTTTCATTTGTTCTTTTCATAACCCCCAAACCCCTCACGCTGCATCTTCACTTCCTCATATCAGGGAGATCATATGATAATTGTCTTTCTCTGATTGACTTGTTTCACTTAGCATAATACCCTCTAGTTCCATCCACGTCATCGCAAATGGCAAGATTTCATTTCTGTTGATGGCTGCATAGTATTCCATTGTGCATATATACCACATCTTCTTGATCCATTCATCTGTTGATGGACATCTAGGTTCTTTCCATAGTTTGGCTATTGTGGACATTGCTGCTATAAACATTCAGGTGCACGTGCCCCTTCGGATCACTACATTTGTATCTTTAGGGTAAATACCCATTAGTGCAATTGCTGGGTCGTAGAGTAGCTCTATTTTCAACTTTTTGAGGAACCTCCACGCTGTTTTCCAGAGTGGTTGCACCAGCCTGCATTCCCACCAACAGTATATTGAGTGCTTTTTTTAAAATGCACATTTGACCACATAGTTCCAATGTTCCTCCCCACACCCTGCCCTAAATTTCCTTAATAACTGACTTCCCACAGCTCTTGCAATGATCATAAATCTCCCAGAAGTGGTCTATGTTACTTGCTTCCCTGCCTCATATTACACACCTCATATTACACACCCTATGTCTCTACTCTGGCCATGATGGCTTCCTCCCCATGCCTTGGACCCACCCTGCTCCCCTTATAGCCTAACTTTGCACATGCTCTTCCTTCTGCTGGATGTTCTACTCCTTTTTCTAGGCAAGACTGGTGCTCTAATTCAAAAGGCCAAGCTTTTTCCACAAATCATGTTGCCTCTTCTTCAAACATTCTGTGTATAATCCAACACAAGATATCTAATTATTAAAACATATCAAGAGTATCTCATAGAGCAATGCCATTAAGAAAGGAAGGAAATGGGTTCTTATTATCTGAAGACTCCAAGATTGGCCCCTGGCATTTTGTAACAGTGGTGTGATAGTCCGCTCTTAACGCTGTCATTCCAATTTCTGTGCTCCTTACGCTGCTGCCGTATCTCATAAAACACTTGGCCTAGTGCTTGAATCCTTAGTGAAATGTTCAAATGTGCTTTTTTTGGTTCACTAATTGATTAGTAAATATCAATTATTCATTACATGTATTAAAAAAAAAAAGTTTGGCAGTTTGTTAAACAACTAATCTTGCAACTATCATACAACCCAGTGATTGTTCTCCTGGGCATTTATCCCAAAGAAATAAAGCCTCACCCTCACAAAAAAAGCCTGCATGCAAATGTTGATAGATGCTTTATTCATAATAGTTAGCAGATGACCTTCAGTAGGTGAATAGCAACACACCTTGCCCCTCCACACCATGGAATACTATGCAACAATGAAAAGGAAAGATTGAACAGGAATACACAGGCCAACATGGCTGCCTCTCTGGGGAATTCTGCTGAGTGTGGGAAACCAACCTCAAAGGTTATAATGAAGGATTCCATTCATTTAATATTCCTGAAATGGATGGAGAACAGATTAGTGGTTGCCCAGGGCTAAAAGGAGGGAGGAGGTGGTAGGAAATAGATGGGGCTCTAAGAGCACACCAGGAAGGATCCTCGCAGTGATGGAAATGCTCTGGGTCCTGACTGCATCAGTGTCAGCATCCTAGCTTTTGATCTACGGGATGTTACCATCAGGGGAAACTAGGTAAATGGTACCCTTGATCTGTCTATATTGTTTCCTAAAAATGCAAGTGACTGTGCAGTTATCTTATTTAAAATAAAAATAAAATAAAAGTAGTAAAAATGAAAATAAAATAAAATAATAAAATAAAATAAAAATTTTTAAAGACATGTTTAATCAAGGGTGTATCATATCATACCAAGATGTTCACAAGCACTTAATAACTCTAGTGGTGCAAAATTTCTTCTTTCCCCTCTTTCTTAGTTGGTTGGTTTGTTGATCATTTATTATTACTAAGGATTTTTTTTCTTCTACGTAAGACATAAACAACACTGATCGTTTTCAGGCTGTTTCACCATGAAGCTTTACCATTTTAGCATCTTTATTCTTTATATTCTTGTAACCTTTCATACATTACCATGATTTTTTTTTTTTGTCCTGACCAAGATACCTTTCATAAAACTGCTGGTTTTCATTTTAACCACTGCGGCACCTTAAAAACAATGTATAATAATGTCTTTATTATCTTCAGGAGTAAAAGAAAAGATTTTAAAAGTAGTGTTGGTGCCACCTGCCACGTTAGAGCTCCTTCTCTGGTCCTCAAAGTTCCAGGAGCTCAGTGTTCATATTATACTTGAACAGGTTGTCATGGTTTGGAAACCTTTGATTGGCTGTTGTTCAAGTTTTTACTCAGTCCTTTTTATTTCTCTACTTCTCTGCCAAAGTTTCATGCAGTCTTCGGGTATCACCCTCACCGGATGTCCCCTCCATTCTCTTAACATTTTTGCCTCATGTGGTTTATTTAAGATTTGGCTTTTTTTTTTTCTTCCCAATTATTGGAGTGATCATAAAGGTCCATATCGCAATATAAGTGTTTACGCAGATAGCCCTTGACTGCTTTGGAATTTGAGTGAGAACAGAGCAGGATCAGTACTGCATTTTATTCATTTTTCACACTTTAATGTCACATTTATTTTTGCTTTCTTTTTCAGTGACTAGAGAAAAAATCCAGGAACATATCACCAACCAGGTATTTCTTCCCTTCTCATAAATTGTAGAGTTATGCTTTAGATGTTAATAGTTAAGCATTTGTAAATATGGAAAAAAAAGTTTTGCTAATTATTAAGTATGAGCAATATACATGCTGTTGGTTCTGAGAACAAATACATTGGTCAGACATGGATGATCACCTGCTTTCTCTGTCTCCCCATTCTCCTTCCTTCCCCCCCCCACCCCCCCCTCCCCACCGAAGGAAACAGTGGAGTAAAACACTGCCAGTTCTGATTTGCAAGGGTTCCCCTGAGCATATCATGACCTCTGCATTGATATTCTCATGGCTACAAATAGACACTTGTATCTAATTTTCCCTTAACTGAGTGACTTTCCTGTGTGAGCTTCCCAAGTTTTAAATTGACCAGCTGAAAGTCACTCCCTCCCAAACAGTTCCAAACAGAACCCCTCCCAGGGGAACCATACAAGTTGACTTTCCCTTCTGGTCTTTGATTTCTATGCAGCATGGTTAGCCAGCATCTTCCTGTCTGCTTCACTGCTATCCTACCCAGTCTTGTCACAGACTTATTTTTATTTGCTGGTAGATGGAGTCACTCTGTGTCACTGTTGAAGGAAGTTGACTACAGCCACCCATAAAGGGAGAACGTCACCAAACCCTGTCTTCCCCCACCCCACCTCTTCTTTCCAGAGGTGATAGGACTGTCATTCCCCAAAGGCTGCCCATGCCAGCACACTCCAGGAGAGCCAAGAGGGGCATGCTTGGGCTCCACTCACAAACACAAATCCCCATGTCCTTTTATTTTTTAATGGTTTTTCCCCAGGCATTAATTATAACTCACCCTTGCCAAGGAGAAGAGTGGTAAGTCTACTTTTAAACCAGTCAAGGGTACATTTTCAAAAGTCTTCTCATGCCCTCCCAGGTAAACTCCAAGTCTAGCCCTCATTGTCATTCCACCCCCATTAAGTTCTAGCTTCACCTAATCTGTGCCAGATGCCCCATAACTCATCAAGCTCTACAAATAGTTAACTCATTAAGCTAATGTACTATACTGCAAGTTCAGGAGGCAAAATGTAATGCCGATCAGGTACCATTTTGCTTTTGCCTGTAATTGGATATGTTGACTGATAGCAGCAGCCATCTTGATATTTGAAACGGCCGTCATTGCGCAATGGAAAAATCAGTGAGCCATTTCAAGTGGTTTATTTGCTTTTTGAGCTTCATTTCTTGATCACTGTATTTTCAGTTATTTGTATGTGCTCAAGTAGCTTGGTAAGGCTGAGCAACAGTTACCCGGTAAAGTTTATTGCTACCATTTTTATTTATTTAAGTCACATTGGGAATACTTTTTCTTATAAAGAGACCTGTTTTCTTTATTAAGTTAACAAGTTAAAGCAGTTGACCAACACATATATTAAGGCCACCTCTTATGGGCAGATTTTCATTTCCTATACTTTCTTTCTTTTTACATTTGGCTAAACTAACAGAATATGTGGACACCAAAATAGAACACCAAATATTTACTTGTAATCTGAAACACTGATGTGCTGCCAGATGAAATCATAATGGTTTCCAGTCCCAATAAGAGAGTGAGATTCTTTGGACTTTAACATAATGAGGAAGGGTCTTCAGTACCTTCGTTATACAAGGAAGGGTCTTAAGTATATTTTGTTATTCAGTCGTTCTCAGAACAGACAGTTGTGTTGTTCACTGTCTGCAGCTGGTATGTCTAATTTTACTATAGAATTCCTATTCTTTTATCTCCCAAGTAGAGAAGAGCTCTCCACTCTCACGAACACACAGACAATACAATACAAAGAGGCACCTTACACCTCTAATTTATTGATTTTGGCAGAGAACCAAGAAATGAAGTCACACCCCTTCTTTAAATCACTGGGCCAACTCCCGCCCCCATATTTGGCTTTTAAAAAACGAATTTGAAAACTCACTTTGGATGATCAATACAGTGTTCTTTATCAGAAAAGAATGTAAAACGAAGCACTGTTGAGCATTAATCTTTGCCCCTAAATCCTTCCCACCGGGCACTATAGATTGTGTAATTAAATTGAAACTGAAAATCGAGTCCTTTTTTTTTTTTTTTCCTTCTTTTTCCATTAAGTAAGCGACGAATTGCACACCAATGTGAGAAATCAGGGCTGGGGCGGATGGAAAGCTCCAGCCCCTTGGCCAATAGCCAGCCTGCATTTTTAGCCGACAGCAATTTTACCACACCTGAGCTCTGAGAACAAACAACTATTTGAGTTCTCTGGAGGGAACGCTGGATTCTTTCCTGTGTAATTCACTGGGGAAATTAGTATGCTTTTTTAAAGTAACTTGTTAACGCAGCTTGTTTACGAGAAGAGGACAAAAATGAGCAGTGAACCGCTTGGCAGCTTATGTCCCAGAATGGGATGAAAGCATGACCCATTTTTTCAGCTGTCTCTTTGGCAGTTCGGTGCTGCAACCATTTCCTCTCTGAAAAATGTTCCTTCTAGAGATGAAATCTCCTTTAGGTTTTCTGAATAATTTTTACTAGGGGAGATGAAAGATAATACCCTAAAATGCTACCAAAAATACCTTCAAAACCTCTATTAGAATATCGCCCCTACAGAATGGGAATACAGTGCATCAAACCTTCTCACTTCAACTTGGAAACTGCCTTCTTACAGAGTAGACAAGGGAAACCTGTAGTAAATTAATACCTTCTGTGTATGCCTTTTTGAATAGTAGATGATTGAAACCCATTGTGAATCAGGACTTTTTTTTTTTTACTTGGCAAGGTGACAGAGAGGGGCTTCATTTCTTGTGGAGAGGACATGCACGTTGGGGAGGCGCTGGCGGGGACAAAGGCTCACCCTCGCTGAATGGCCAGTTGAGAGAGAGCCAGCCCTGTTGCTGTGCCGTGAGAGCTGTGCGTTCGTTCCAAACTCCCACCAACTGGATGCTTTCAAACAATGGAAATGGGTTGTCTCTGTTCTGGAGGCTAAAAGTCAAAAAAATCCATGTGTCGATAGGACTTCCTGCTCCCACCAAACCTGTAGGAGAGGATCCCCCTCCTCGCCTCATCCTGGCTGCTGGGTGGCGGCCGGCAGTCCTTCGTGTTGACTTCCAGCTTCGGTCTCTGACTGTCGGCACGCGGCACCTCCCTGTGTGTCTCTTCTCTTCTCTCTCTCTTTTTTTAAAGATTTATTTTATTTCTCTGAGAGAGAGAAAAAGACAGAGAGAGAGTGGGGGGAGGGGCAGAGGGAGAGAAGCTTCAAGCAGATTCGCGGCAGAGTGCAGACTGGGAGGTGGGACTTCTGATCCTGAGATCATGACCTGCACCAAAACTAAGAGTCAGGATGTTGAACCAACTGAGCCATCCACGTGCCCCATCTCTTCTCTTCTTATGAGGACACCAGCCATATGGGGTTATGGTGCCATCCTAATGACCTCATCTTGACTCGATGACATCTGCAAGTACCCTCTCCCCAAATAAGGTCACACCGACAAGCATCAGGAGTAAGGAATTATATATACCCATCTGGGGGACACAGTTCAACTATAAAAATCGGGGGACCTCTGAGTGATCCTTGAACCCAACTTTCCCTTTGACCCCTGACCATTTATGATGTGACCTCCTGACACCCCTCCCTCCAGCTCCTCCTCTGCCCAGCCCTCCCCCACCCTGCACCTCTTCTTCCAGACCCTCATCTCGTCTGCTCCCTGTAACTCTCCTGCTTCTGTTCACCGCCTTTCCAATCACCTTCCCTGCTGCTCCTCTTTGCTTTCTAAAATACCAACCCTCTGTATCCATCTTCTGCTGCAAAACAAAAATCAGACCAAAACACCTCCCCCACATTTAGCAGTGATGACGAGCCCTCCTTGTGCATTATACTCCCATATGAGGTTTTGTTGCACAAACCTGAGACTGCGCTCCTACCCCACCCTTAGAAATGCTGGGTCAGGAGTTGGGTTCAGACTTAGCACAACCCTTAGACCAGGCCAAAAGGGGTCATATACTTTCCAAGACCCCAGACAGCACAAACGCAAAAATGCAAAGACTTTTTTCTTTGGAGCTTGGTGTTTTGTTGAAGTTTGATACTCAGCGGAGCGCACTTAATATAGGGGTGGCAGGACAGAGCAGCTGAGTCAGGCCCCCTGGTGCAGTGGAGTGGGGTTGGGCTTGGAAACCAAGGAAGGAGGGGCTTCGATAGCTTTAAGGTGTACTTCTGCCCTTCTCTCTGCTTTGGAGAGAGGTGGAGAGGGGGACACAGTTTCGGGTGATATTTAGAAACATCGGGTGATATTTCGGGTGATATTTAGCAATCCTGAGGTCAGAAAAGTGAGCTGTAAGTGAAGCATGATCCCTGGCCTCCACCCCTCCCAAGGAACCTAAAGAGACTGAGTCATCCACCTCCTTCAGCAGATCTAGTGTCTGGCCTGACTATGTCTTCTGCCTTGACTTCCTCCTAAAGGTCCACGGACCACTCAGGTCGTCAGTGACAGGGTGGCTCCCGGGGACAGTAGGGCTCCTATGGCTTCCAGGCCCAGGACCGTCCCCTTCTGGTCAAGCTGCAGACCCTGGATGGAAATGAGAGCCACGTATTGGGTATTGGTTACTTTGAAACTTCGAAATATTTAGACACAACAGTATGTGGGCCTCCATTCGTGCTCTTGCTCTGGGCCCAAAAATGTTGAGAATGATTCTGCTCACACACCTGCAGCTTTGAAACTCAATATGTGAGTCTCATAAAAAGCTCAGATTGAACCCACTCATATATTGTCTATAGGATAAAACCCTAGCCTTTGAATGTGAAACCCAGGGCCTTGTGCCCCCATAATACTTTGGACATCAGGCTCCTCCCTAGATTCATTTCCCATTCTGCTGCCTTCTTCTGTAAAACAATTGTGTGCTATAGAAACCTGTTCCACCATCATCCTAACCCCTTTTCCTGCACATGCAAAATTTACTCATATTCCAAGACCTAACTTAAATACCACCTCTTCCATGAAGCTCTCCTTCATCATGTAGCTAAGAATAATTTCTCCCTCTTCTATTCCCATACTATTTTTCAGTCCTTTTGCTACTGCTCCTTGCGTGTTCTACTCTAGTTTCCAATTATTTGTCCCTATATGATTTGTAACTGGATGATCTAATCCTAATGAGACAAAGTCATGTTTGGTTCATTTCAGTGTCTACCATTAGACCTTGCACATCATAAATAACCAACCAATTGCTGGTCAAATGTGAATTTTTTAAGTCACCAAATTATTGTCTGGATAGCCAGAGGGATGCTAAATGTGGGCAGCCCACTCCCTATACACGGTGCTGCTCTAAACTGTTGCGTCATTGATACCTACACGATGAGAACCAAGCGTTGTCCTGTGCCCTCCCCAGCAAGAAATCTCGGCTAGAAACAGAAAGGATAAGCTAAGAATGCACATGATCTCTATGAATAATGGTCCCACTGTCAGAGGGATGAAAGAATCAAAGGACAGGGAGACCCACACCTCTATTTTATCTTTGTGTCCACATCCCACCACAGCCTGTAGAATGTTAAATGGTTTGCTTGGGTCAAGACATGAGCACCAGACCTTCTTTTTTTTTTTTTTTCTCGAATGAATTTCTCAAATTTCAGTGTAGCATGAACTTCATAACTTCTAAATTTAAAGTGGGATTATATTACCTCGCACTATTCTTATCAAAATGGCCATGCACTCAAGGAGACAACTTTGACCTAAAGAGAGTTTCTCACTTCAAGTTTAGCACTAATGGAACTCATAAAGATCCCACCCCCCCTCATTCTCTTTGAAGATTACCTTCCAGAACTGGAAGTTATGCTTTAGAAAAGCTGTCCAATTTACAAGCCTTTTTTTAAGAATGCTTGAAAGCGAGACTGAAAGGCTCCCGAAGTGAAAGGAGCATGCATAGTGTTTAACAAAGCAGGATTTATAAAAGATGATCTTTATTAAAGGTCAGATGGCTTCCTATCTAGAAAATACGTAGGTGTAAATGTCAAAAGGCTGGGGCTCACCTCTTTAATCGGAAGCCAAGGAAATTAAAATATTGTGTAAGGGTGTCTGAGGAAACAGACAACAGAGAGCGGTCTGTGGAAATAAACCCTTAAGACAGAGGGAGGATGAGAAAATGGCCCTCGGGTACTTTAAAAGCATGAGCACTAGAAGCAAATAATGACGGAGATTAAGAGAATTGTTTATTAGCAACACTGCATGATCTATTAGCAATCAAATATGCAGATAGTTCTCACTCAAGCACTCAAAATGCGTCTGAATAATTGCAACCACTGATTGTGCCAGCCACTCAATGCTCCATCTCATTTATCTGTCATAACAACACTATGAGGATACATATTTTAATCTCCTTTTTCTACAGGTGGAAACTTAAGCTTGAAAGATTCCGTAATTTCTCAGGTTCTGCAGTGCTTTGCACTCAATTATTAATAATACCCGTCAACGCTGTTACTAGGCCCTTGATGAGCTTTCTGTGTGCAGGCTCAAGGCTCAATTTTACATAAAATTATCTCATTTAAACCTCATGTAAACCTTACAAGCAGTGATCTTGCGAGGTAGGTACAAATCAAGGGATTCACAGTCCATCAAGTGGCTTGCCCAAGATCACAACGCCAGGATTGAAATAATAGAACTTGACCGTGTAAGCACCAACCACTATTCTATACTGTTTGAAATACCTTTATTTAAAGGTACCTGGCTGGTGAGCGGCAGAGTCAGAATCAGAATCCAGACATACATCATTCTGAATTCCTTTCTTTTCGCTATTGGTCTATATCGTTACTAGTTCTGAAAGTTTTCCTATTAACTAAATGATCCCACCATGACCACCCTAATCCAGCACCCCAATTTTGACACTAATCCTGAAGCCAGTGATGGTGAGACCCTAGAACACAGCTACTTAAGATGGTTAGTTTTTTTCCCCTAAAGCAACAAGATGTGCCTATGCTCACTCTGGGGTTCCTGTTAAGCCTTAAATTACCTTTTAAATTAAGCAAGTGAAAAATCAAGTGAATCTGGTCCAAGAGAAAAACTATTTTGTCACCTGAATAGAGATTAAAAACTGAGGGGGAAAAAAAGCATACGTTGGGATAATCTGCTGCCCACTGGCAATTTTCCTCAGCAGAGCCCCAGCAGAAACACCATGAACATAAAACAGAATGGAAATAGACCAACTATAAAGATGTGCTCATATTCCTTTATTTTCCAGAAAAGTACCTTACTTCTAAAAACTCTCTTATAAGTTCTTCATTCTTGGTTATAACTGTGTCATTGTATATACCCTCATGTGAGAAAACCTGGGATATGGAAGCTCTGTGTCAAAAAGGTAGCATCTCATAAAAAGAACAAAAAGAGCTAATTTGCCATCTCGTGTAAAGGAATCACACCACCGTAAGACGTTACCATTTGATAACCCAATGAAATGGATCCCACGAATGATTTTCTTGTCAATCTGTTTTCCTTCTTTTTCTTCCCCTCTTTTGAGTTTTTCTAATCACATCCCTCCCTCCTTGCTAGCATAGCACTTGGAGCTCAAGAGGAATAATTTGGGTAATAGGAATTTTTCAGCTTAGCAGATTTTATGAGCCAAAATGGTTAGCACCTCGTTTGGGATTATTCTCTCCACACGGAACAACGAGCTTCAGCAGCCAAGTTCTAGGTGCCAAGAGTGCAATGATTAGCATTCCCCAGCTCGAACACCACCTCCACGTGGAATGTCTCTTTTTCATTTCTAGGATTAAAGCTTTGATCAAAATGGGCCACGAAGCCAACATGTCATCCTAGTTTGGTATATACTCAAACGACAGGGTTTGGTTTGGTTTGGTTTTGATTTTGTCTACCTTTAAACTATTTTACCCATATTGCTTTCTCCTCATAATAGGAATTGAGTAAGTCATCAAGTGAAAACTTGGTATCTTTGGGATTGTGGGAAAGAGATGCTTAAGGGGTCATCATTTTGAGTAAAAATGGCTGGTTGTCATAAAAATTTGTGTTTTAAGAAGTAGTGATCAAGGGGGGCCTGGGTGGCTCAGTGTGTTAAAGCCTCTGCCTTCAGCTCAGGTCATGATCCCAGGGTCCTGGGATCGAGCCCTCCATCGGGCTCTCTGCTCAACAGGGAGACTGCTTCCCCCCTCTCTCTCTGCCTGCCTCTCTGCCTGCTTGTCATCTCTGTCAAATAAATAAATAAAATCTTTAGGGGAAAAAAAAGAAGTAGTGATCAAGGGATCAGAAGTATTTTTGTAGTGTATACCTGTCATTGCTTAATTCAGATGTACTCTGTATTTTCCTTGCATTTTGAAACTTTAAATACTGTTTGATCTTTATCAGTGTGAATTTCACTATTTCCAATATTTGGCCACCCTAAATATTTCTAAAACCCCCCAAAAGGAAAAAAAGACAAGAAGTGGCCATTAATACTAGACCAACTCTCCAGAAACCACATTGTATATACAGTCTAGACCCCCTTAGTGCAGATCCCCTGGGCATCCATCAAGAAATTCCTTTTGAGTTTGTGTGAACTTTTGTGTTTACCTGCATTTTGTTGAGGAAGCGTTTCTTGGTCTTTTGTCAAAATCTCAGGAGTCCAAGAAAGTGTCCTAGAGAATTTTTCTTCCTCTCAATAGAGAGAAAAAGTGATCCCACTTATTTCTTTCATTATGCATAACTTGAAACCAATATCATTTCAACTTTATTTGTAAAGTAGCGCTTAGAACCGATTTCTGTTCTTGTAAAATATACAGATGAATAGTAAAAATTCAGAGTACCAGGAAGGATCCCTAGTGAAAGCTACCTTGTGTTTATTATCCTCCCTGTGGAAAAAGTTATTATTCACAGAAATGTTATGTTACATTCCATGGTCAGTCATCAAACAAGGAAGGAATAAACGCGATTCTTCACTGTTTCATCATGGGTATGCGCCTTGCTCAAAATGTATTAAAGGGGAATATTTTCATCATGCTATTACTGAATAATTAAATTAGGCCAATGTTCTGTGGATGTGGAATAATGTAATTTACTTTGTTGAATGATTAGCCAATCAGATTTCTCTCATTTTCTAAGGCAATGAATGGATTGACTAAAATGTGACCATAAACAAAATAGATTTTATTAGGCATAATCTACTTTGTAAACAAATGAAATTAATTCTCTGCCTGACCTAAAGCTTTGAAAATGAAAGACCAAAATTGAACACATGCTTCCAATTTTGGTTCTGTTACTAAGATGACACTTAATATAAAAGTTACAATTTAACTTCCCCTCAAGTATTCCATACTTGATACTAAATGACTCTTAGAAATATGTTCATCAACAGATGGGAGCCACTTATGGCCTCATAAACTCCAAAGCAAGTGAAATTATCTCAGCAAAATAGAAAGATTACAAGAAAGCCTCATCTGGTTATCTCAGAGATGATTAATGCATTGCATATTGGTTCAATGGCGCAATGAATATTGACAGATAATCACCCTTCCTCATATGAAAGAAATACGGAGGAGATGAATGCTACTCATGTATGTTTTTAATCAATCAATAAGCAATTTTAGTACATGCCCTATGCTTGGAGCTGAGCTTCGTGCGACGAGATGTGGAGGAAAGTGCCAGCACCGACCCTCTTCTAAGGGGATTGTCTCTCTTGGAAGAGAAGACTAACAGGCCTTAAGTGCTGCATAGAATGACAGACTGTGTTACTGCTTACTTGCTCTTAACCACCCAGTATAGACACTGTGGGAGTTCGGAGAAGTCAACAATCAACGAAAAGAGGCCAGGGAAGGATCATGGAGAACTTGAAACCACATTTATTTAGATTTGATTCAGCGGGAAGTACAATGAGCTGGCAACAAAGTTTTGAGAGTTGAGAAATGACCTCGGGAAAATGAGTGTGGAATTTTCTTAAAACCATATCCTGTATTTTCCTTTTTGCTCTGTCTCCAGTGGTACCAGCCACCAGCCTCTCTCCAGGCTACTCTGCTTCCCCTCCTGCCAGGCCCCCAGTCCATTCTCCACTGGGCAAGGAGAGTGAGCTTTATAAAACATCAGTCACATCATGTTCTTGACCTCCAGCAGCTAATAAGACGCTTCTGATGAGACCCAGCGTGCTTCCTATGCTCTCCACCATCTGATTGTCCTACAAGATAGGGTCCCACTGTCCTCTTCGATTTCATCTCTTGTCACTGTGCCCTTCCCGCTCATGTGACAACCACACGGGCCCTGCCCTCCATCCTTCCACCGGGCCTGTCTCACCCTTACACGAAGACCCTTTCACTCGCTGCCCCTGACAGACATGCTTGTCATTCAGACCTCTGCTCCAGTAGCTTCTCCCGAAATAGATCTTCCCTAACCATCTATCGTCTGCGTTGTCTCCATTTCCTCTCCGCCCCGCTACTCACACTCCCATCACTGTCCGCTTTGGTGTTTGTTTCTCACTTACCACCAGTGACTTTTTTTTTTTCTTGATTATCCCTTTGTTTCTTTGCACATTAGCTACCTCCACCCACAAGAACATAAGTACCAGGAGAGCAGGAGTTTGTCCCAAGGCATTAAACAGTACACATATTAGATGCTCAATAAATGTTTCTCGAACGAATGCTTCGCTTAATTCATCCTGTGGGCAGGCAGTGACAGTGGTCTGGGCATGAAAAAAAAATGTGTGCGTGTCCTAATATTGATAGTGGAAATGAACACTTTAGAGAAAAACTGAATAGAATTTGGTGCCCGAATATGAAGGGAAGTAACAGTCTAAGACAAAGATTAACACGAGGCCCCTGGGGTTACCGCAGAAAGGTGATACTCTCAGCAGAAATATAAAAGTCGTAGTTAAAAGCCACATTTTATGAATATATACTGCACATTGGACATTATATATATATATTTCATTATTTTTCACAGCTCCATTAGGGAGGCACCATCTCCGTCTTAGGGATGGGAGGCTGAGTCAGCTCCCACCAAGGTGTTCAGTTAGAGATGCTATTCCAGTGAGGGAGGTTGATTTGGTAGAAAAGCACTGGTAGAATAGTGATTGACAGTTGCATGTTAAGCAACGTGTGTATACCGATCCAACACCAACTCACCACTCATCCTCTCCCTGTGGCCTCAGTCCAGGAGCTTGCCTTTAACTAAAGGAGACAGGAGCCCTGGTGGGGGTCGAGACAGGCAAACTGACCCTTTCCTGCCATCTAGTGTCAGCACCCCTCCTTCACTGTTCTGAACCTGGGAACCTCACTGGACGGACCCTGAGTCACAGGCGAGGCAGGAGGCTTTAACCCATGGGTCTAAGAACCGATCTAGAAGCGCACCTCCATCTACTTTCAGTCACCATACTGGCTACAGGCTAGTTACCAGTGGCCTTCAGTTATAGAAGACCCTACGGAAATTCCCTGTGTGGAGTCTGGGACTTCCTTCCCCCGGTTGTGCACAGCTTTCCCTTGTGTAGGAAAGTAGATGGAATCAAGAAGCTGTGGTGTGATTTCTGAGTGGGGGGTGCCGAGATGTGTTCATTCCTTCCAAGGAACAGATGACAGCATTGCAAGGGAGGCGACGATGCACTGTCGGAAGGACCTTCAGAGAATTCTGCTTGCTGGCTGGATGAGATCAGTGTCTCTGTAAATAGGTTAGACAGTCCATCAGTGACTGGATATAAGAAAATTGTAGTTGGATATCAACACAAGCCCTGCCCTCCCACCTGGCATTGCTGTTCCCAGGGCTCAAGTAGCTTTGGACTAATAGGTACTGGGTTGTGGAAGAAGAGTTTCCCCAGGTATATGCTGCTTCCCCAGACTTGGGCTCTGCCTAAAGAAAGCAACAGAAAGCGTTGGACGACCCCCAGCACCACTGCCCGCCTTGGCTGGGGTCCCACTCGCACTTACTGAGTCTGGGCTGCAGAGGGCAGGCGCCTCTCTGTCATCCATGTCCACTCGCAGCTCATTCTTTTTTTTTTTTTTTTTCCTGAGTATTTTATTTTATTTTATTTTAAATTTTTAAATTTTTTATTTTTTATTGACATATAATATATCTTTATCCCCAGGGGTACAGATCTGTGAATCGCCCGGTTTACACACTTCACAGCACTCACCAAAGCACATACCCTCCCCAATGTCCATAACCCCACCCCCCTTCTCCCAACCCCCCTCCCCCCAGCAACCCTCAGTTTGTTTTGTGAGATTAAGAGTCACTTATGGTTTGTCTCCCTCCCAATCCCATCTTGTTTCATTGATTCTTCTCATACCCACTTAAGCCCCCATGTTGCATCACCACTTCCTCATATCAGGGAGATCATATGATAGTTGTCTTTCTCCGCTTGACTTATTTCGCTAAGCATGATACGCTCTAGTTCCATCCACGTTGTCGCAAATGGCAAGATTTCATTTCTTTTGATGGCTGCATAGTATTCCATTGTGTATATATACCACATCTTCTTGATCCATTCATCTGTGGATGGACATCTAAGTCCTTTCCATAGTTTGGCTATTGTGGACATTGCTGCTATAAACACTCGCAGCTCATTCTATACCAGCTCTGGGGAATGAAGTTGTACAGACCCTGAAGACTCCCCGCCTCAGGCTAAGGGATGGGGACCAGCACTGCTCATACCTGGCCTTGCGAAGAAAGGGGGACCCAAAGGAATATCCAGGGCCAGGGCCCTTAATGCTTCTTAGTTTCCATAACTTCTTGAATCAAGTAGACTCATCTTCAGGAGAAACAACTCATTTTGGAAACCCCAAAAAGCTTCAAAATTTGGATTCAAATAATATCAGTAAGATAAAATGGGTAAAATTGAAGGCATGAAGGGGTAAGACCTACAAATATGCATTTTGATCATCACTTCGTTTCGGTAGGGATCTGTTCCTTCTGATGCCCTCATCTCGTAACTCACTCTGTTGCCCCCTGCCTCTCTGTCCCTCTCCTTTGCTGTGAGTGTATCTTACTTTCTCCCTGGGCATTTTTTTTCACACTGAAATCCCCAAGAGAGATCCCACTCAGCATGATCTCACGATCGATCGCCAAGGCCTGATCTGGTGCCTAAGGCAACCCTCTTCCTAGTGCAGGACCCAGGTAAGCCACCGAAGGCTGAGGGGCCTGCTCTGGACTGAGAGGGCTGGGCCAGGCTTTGGGCAGGCAGCGTTGGGTAAAGCTGAGTTGTCAAATCTGCAGGCGAGTAAGCCAGAGAGGCCTGTGTGGCGCTCAAAGGTGCTGACACCGGCAAATCTGATCCTGGGCTGGCAGACACTTAACCAAATCAGACGAATGGAATGTGTTCCTGCCAGGGTCACTGTGGTTCTCACAGCGTGGCCCTTCCCAGAACTCAAGTGGCTTTGGACTGATAGGCAATGAATGGGAACGAAACAAGCCCTGGAGTACACGCTGCTTCCTGGGACTGAGTTTTCCCCCACGCCAACGGTCTCACCACCACCAAGGCCTTGACGTAGCTCTTCTCTTGGACTCTGCGTCTCTTTAAGGCTGTTACTTTTTTTTCTCTTCACTGATAACTGGTTTTCCAGCCCACAGCCAGAGGGGAGATGGATTAATGGACTTAGCTAGTCACTGGCCACACCCCTGAGCAGAGGTGATCACTCCGAACTTTCTTACTGGCCTAGGGATGGGTGGCCTTTACAGCAGGTGCTCATTCCTAACTGGTGTCCACCTCCATCATGTCGAACAGGAATAGGACCTGTTGCTCTAGTCACTTCAGCCTGCAACTGGGAAGATGGGCCTTCTGCATGAGCTGCCCAGTATTAAGGGACAACCAGAGAAGAAAGGCACAGAGATGGGATGTGTTAACATTTTGGAGAAACTTACTATATGTCGGACACTGTACTGGGTCCTTTGAAACTGCCTTTATCTAATACATTCTCAAAGAGACTCCTTTTTTTTTTTTCCTGCCACCAGTGTGTCAGAATCAGAGGGCTGAGATTTTAGGATGGCCTTGGGTAAATGGGTCCAAAGAGGCTTTTTTGGCTCAAAGTTCGTTCTAGGTCATAGAACTGCCTACTCTGGGCAAGAGAATTCTTACCAATCTATCTAGTCTAGTTCAGTGCAATAAGATGAGATTCCATAAGGGGTTCCTTTTCTCAGCCTTATTTTATACATATGTACACAAACGCACACCATGAACATCTCCAAAGGGCAAGTGACACTTCCAAAGGGCGAGGTGTTTGGGATTCTGGATGCCAGCCAATGCCATCACTTCCATTTCAACATGTCCAAGAACAAATATTAGGATTCTCACTTTAAAAATAGAAAAACAGAATTAGAATGTTAATTGACTTCCTGTAACAACACTGGCTGTGTCTTTGTAATATCCTCTCATCTCTTAATATTTCCTTGCATTTTGGCCAGACTTCCAGCTGACTACCGACACCTGTGACTCACTGCCTGAAGGAGCTTACCCTGGCTTCCTGTAGAGCAGCCTAGAATTGCCAGACCTCTTCCCTGTAGGAGCCTCCAACCATGGCTGATGGGATTTGGTGGGATAACTCTGGAGCTCTCAAAGTTCCCCAGTGGACCTGAGATCCAGTTCCTACTGTGCTAACTTTCTTTAAAATTCACCCTATCCTCTCTGCCTTCTCTTCCTTATCTTATTTTCCTATTGTCCTACACGTACTTGATAGAATCTACTCCAAATTAGCCACTTGCCTCAACTCTTTGACTCAAGGTCTGCTTCTAGGGAAACACAAATGAAGACACTGCCCTAAAATTGCCCAATGAATATGTGGAAAGCCTGGTGGATCTGACTTAAAATTAAATGTTCTTTATATTTTGTGGATCTATCCAGCCACCATGTTGTTGGCCTCACAACGGCTTTCTTCTCTCTTGCACTTACATCTCCATCCTATGGAAGCAGCCAAGCCCCCTCCTCCATGGCTGACCCAGGGCTCTGGCCTTCCCTGGTCCCCTGGTCCACCCCAAGTTAGTCCCCTGTTTCAGTATCTCCCCTATTTATTCATTCCCCTTGCTTGGTAATCCATACCTCTACACAACAAAAGAGAGAGAAAGAGAAGGAAGGGGGGGGAGGAAATAAGGAAGGAAGGAAGGGGAAAAGGAAGAGAGAAAAGAAGAGGGAGGAAGGAAAGAAAGAAAGAAAGAAAGAAAGAAAGAAAGAAAGAAAGAAAACTTCACACATAGGCTTCCAACCCAGGGCAGCAGGCTCCCTCTTCCTCATTATACCCCTGTGAACAAGAGCAAGAATAGTCTAGCCACTGCATTGTCTAGAAGAAGGTGTCAGAGTCAAGGTTGCCTCCTCCATGTCTCTTCCAGAACCGTCTCAGGTATACACACTCTTGTTTCTGCTCATCTTCAGTGCAAGGGGATAAGCAGCGGATTGACAATTAGTAATTTTTAGAAAACTCAACACCAACTTGGAGATATTAGAGAGTCCTATTCCAAATCGATTAGATATCTACAATTCGGTGAGCTATCAAAATCCTTGCAGCGCAACATCCGTTTATCTCCTGCTTCTTCTATTGCAAATATCATTGGCTGTATTTGTCACTCTCCTCCCCACTGGACCCGTGCAGGGCTCACCCTGGAGACAACATGGTGAGGATCAAACATTCGGAATGGATTTCACGTTAACCCCCTGCAGCTCCTCATTAAAGTTTTGAGTTTCTTTAAAAAGCAAAGTGTTGTGCTCATTCTTCCTAAGATGGAAATAGAGAACTGGACTGGGTTCCTGACTCCGCCACTGACTCCGCAGAATGACCTTGGGCAAATTACAACGCAAGTAGTTTTATTTATCCACGAATTTGAAAGCAATAGCCTCATTTTTCTCAAGAAACCTTAGAAGAAAGATAAAATGATAAATCTATAAAAGCACAATGGACTCCTTGGACAGAAGCCTTACCTACTTACATACATCGAGGTTATGTCTGTTTCCAGGTTCCACGGGTCTCTCCAAACCAGAGAACGGCACTATTCTCAGTAGAAACTTCGTCCTTGATGTTGACATCGCCCTACATCCTCGTCTTTTATGTTTCTTTGGCTTTAAGGGAAAAAATAGAGAGAGAAATTAAATCCAAAATTGAGAGGACTGGCAAATGAAATTAGAATTTCAGTCCCTGCATCCAAGTTGACTATAGAAATGAGCTCGTTGGACCAGTTGGAATAATCTCAGTATTGAAAGTGTTGTTTTGTGTTCAGGCAGCTTCAATGATTTGAAGGTGGCAGCTGAGAGAGAACCAAAGGTCACTAGTTTCTCTCTCCACCACCCCCCTGCCGCCCCCAGTTTCACGTACTCATTATTTCTTCCTGGGATTCTAAGTGTGCTTTCTTTTCTTCTGTTTTCTTTCATCATCTTTATCGCCACTACACTGATTTTTTTTGCTTTCCCATTTCTGTCTCTCAATTGTCTTCTGCTTCTTTCTTCCACTCAGCTTTATCCCCATTGAGCATTTATCATGGACTCTTTTCCCTTTTTTTTTTTTTTTAAGATTTTATTTATTTGACCGAGAGTAAAATCACAAGTAGGCAAAGAGGCAGGCAGAGAGAGGGAGAAGCAGGCTCCCTCATAGCGGGCTGAGCAGAGAGCCCGACACAGGGCTCGATCCCAGGACCCTGAGATCATGACCTGAGCTGAAGGAAGAGGCTTAACCCACTGAGCCACCCAGGCGCCCCTTATCATAGACTCTTAAGTCTGTCGTGTTTTAAGTGAGAAGAGGAGAAAAAAGACTGGAAAAGCAGAGGAAAGGCATTCCTATTCCCCTAGAAAATGCTTGTCCCATAGAGATGCTCATAAATATTTAAGGAACAAATCAATAAAAACACCTAATATTTATAGAAAGCAAACTTTGCATTAAGCACTCCACACATACTTCCTATCATTCAGCTACGCTGCAAGGTAGATGCTAATATCCCCATTTTAGTGACAAGGAGGCTGAAGCTGAGAACTAAAACAGGGTAGCCAGGTTTGCTCGGAGAGAAAATGATAGAAACAGGAGCCACCAAACCAGGTCCACGTGACTGAGAAATCTCAGTTCTCAACTGCCATCCTCCCTTGTGGCAGACATATGCTTTATGCTTTATTTACATCAATTCATTAAATGGGCATTAAACGGGGAGTAAATTGCTTGATGTATGACGCAGCTGAAAAAAAGCACGGATGAGTAAGACCGAGGTGGGAAGCACGACTTCAGCAGCAGCTGTGTTAACTGGGGCCGGTTATGTAAACTCCCTGAGCTTCGAGCCCTTCCTCTGTACAATGAACATATCCGTATCTCGTTTTGGGATTGATGCAGTGGTTAAATTAACTTGCTCCATTCCCCTGCCCTTTTAACTAGGCAAACACAATGAAGAAGAATATTCTAGAGAGAGGACATAAGTCACCGAAACAGGAAACAGAAATGATTTTGCACGGCACACACTTTCTCCATGAAACCCTCCCCACCCTCCAAGCTGGGATTAAATGCCCCCCCCCTTTTTATGCTCCTTCTTGTCTTGCCTCCTGCTGTAAGTGTGATAATTCTTGGTTTTCTCTTCTGTATCTCCCTCCCCACCCCCTGCCCCTGAGGCTTCCCCATAAGAGCAGGGACCAACTATGACTTGCTAGCTCTACCTTCAAAATGTAGCCCCGTGCCTGGCACCCGGTAGGTGCTCAGGAAACATTTGTACGATGTGTAACTAAAGATGGAAGAGCGGAGGATAAGAATGGAGGAGACGGGGCTGAGGGCGCTGGGTATTGGGACTGGATGCTCACATGCATCTCCCGTTGTCCCAGGGTCCTGGTGGAAATGCAGTCTGTCTTCATCCCTCTCATAACTAAACAATCAGCTTCAGAAGTCCTTGGCTTGAGAGTTGAGAGGAACAGCTGCAGCAAGGAGGGACCAGACAGAGACACACTGGTTTGCTTCCTTAGGAAGGACCCACTTTCTAGCAACCCACCCACTGGCATCATCACCCTTATTAACCACTAGAAATAACTGGGGCTCCAGGAGGGTCTGAAGAATTTTAACTCGCTCATATCTAGAAAGAAGCTCAATCACAAAAGATACATTGCTAAAAGTAATGTTATGTCATAAAACTAGAAAAATGTCAAAACTCAGTGATAGGAAGGGGCATATTTAATCACCAATATTATCATCACCAAGAGCAGCTGTTAGTAGACCACAAAGGTCCCCCCACAAAAGACACAGGCACTGTGGACACTCTGAACTCAGAAAAAATCCTGGGCTCATGCAATGTCCTTTTTCTCAAGCTATGTGCCTTAATCGAGTTCCTTAATGTTTTTGAGGCTCCATTTCTTCATCTGTACAATGGAAATGGAAGATGACCATAGCGACAGGTGCTGGTGGGTTACGGGTCTGGCACGTGGCAGGCACTCCAAACTGGCAGACGCCATGATCATTATGGCAGCTCTAAGGAACGCCTTCGAGGCCCATAAATTCAGCTAGTGCCTCCCCCAGCCAAGCTGATAATGAGATTATCCAAGCTGATAATGAGAAGACACTTGGGAGGATGAGATGCGGATAAGAGGGAGAGGCAGTTGAGGTTGGGTTTGACTCCTCACACCCATATACCGTATACCCAGCTTTGGAGTCCTAATACCAACACCCCTATCTCTCAAGGGCACCTCAAACTCAAAAGGTCTGAAACTGAAGACAGTGAACACTTACACCCACCCCATCGCCTCCTGTGGTACCTTCTACTCCCTCTCCTGGGATATGGGGAGGCATTCCTTACACTTCTTTTGCCCCCACTCTTACAGTCTGATCAATTTCTTAAATTTACTTCAACTAATTCCCTTCTTCTGCACTCTTACCTCATTGCCTTGGTTCCTGTCCTAAGAATTCCTGATGGGCTGTCACACTTGTCTTCTACATCTAGACCTGCTTACCCCCAGCTGCACCTCCCCACTGTGGCTAGAATGTTCATTCTAAGTCCCTGCCTTATGGAAAATCCCTGTCCTCTACATGGCAAAGTCTAGACTCTTTATATGGGTGTGAGGAGTCAAACCCAACCTCAACTGCCTCTCCCTCTTATCCGCATCTCATCCTCCCAAGTGTCTTCTCTTTATCAGCTTGGATAATCTTTCCCATCCCTGGCTTGTTGACCTACCAACTCCCCAGGATCCTCCCAGATTCATCCAGGCTTCACTTCTCTGTGAAAGTTTCCCCCACAAAATTTCTTCAGATAAAGTAAGTACTCTTGTCTCTGTTCCCCAATACCCTATGTATCCTTTTATTATAGCAATTGTCATATTTTTTCCATAAACTCCTTTTTTATCAATCCATTTAAACTTTGACCTCCTCAGGGGGCTGTAAAATTTATCTATTTTATCTTTGTTTCTACAGTGCCAAACGCAGCATATAGTAGTAGTTCAATATACGTGTGACAGATGAATGATCAAATTCCTTCAGTTACATAATAGCACATTAGTAGATCAAGTTTTACAGAAGTACAGTACTTGTCAACTGCATAAAGCCAATATGAGTTAATTACCCAAATAAAGGGACGTATGGGAATGATAATGCTCTTTACTTCAATTAAATGCAAAACATTGGTTTATTCAAGACTATTCTAGATGCTAGTGGGGGTTCCACAGATGTATACACTGACCTTTAATAAGTTTAAACTAAACAGGAGCGACAGTCACCTAAACATCCAACTGTAACAACTAACCAGGATAAAATAGAAGGTGTCAACAAAAGACTTAACACTCAACCAGGTCAGACTTGCCTTTATACCCTGCTGCCCCAGCCTCCATTAGAATGCTGCTGAGCCTTTGCCACTGTAATAATAGAGTAATTAATTGTGTGATTATTTACCTAGGGTCTTTTCCCTTATAAGAATATAAGCTCCGTGTGGGCAAGGATCACATTTGTCTTACACAGTCCACCATCCTGGGCATCTGGCCCTATGCCTTGTGTGCGGTAGACCCTCAATGAGTTTAGAAGGAGAAAGGGCAATTAATGTCAATGTACAGACAAGGCATATGGAAACAGAGGTCTTAAGGACTAAGAACAAAGCTTTCAGGTTTACTGGAGAGTTCATGAATAGTCCACAATTTTTTCTCCATTAGATTTCTTTGAATACTCATTTTTTTCACCTATAATGATCTATCTTTCACCTGACTTGCCAAGCAGATCCATTCTTCAAAGGTATTTGTGGAAAACTATAGCTTTCTGCCTTGGTGTACAATTGAGCTGTGGCTAAGAGTTTGCCCAATGAGAAAATCAAATAACTATGTGAGCTGGAATAAAATCACTTTTTCACAGGTGGTGCAGACAAAATGCTAAGTTTTAAAGAGAGCAGAATCCCTTGCTGGAGTCGTGGGTGGTTTTCAGGGGGAGAGCAGGATTTTCTATCAGCCTAGGAGATTTGGAAAGTCCCACGCTAGAGGGAGAACATGAGTGGAGGGTGGTGAGAGCCCAGAGGAAGCAAGTAGAAGAGTGTATACGTCAAGAAAGGAGCAGGGCACAAAGTGACCAGCCCAGTGGCGACAGACTGCCAATGCCAGCTATGGAGTCGGGACTCGGGTTTATATATAGTTGAGCCTGTTCCAGATTTTAAGGGATGAAAAGTAAGATGTTTTAGGAAGACTTATTCAGCAATAATTTTCAGGGAGACCAATTAGGATACTAAAGAATATCCAATTAAGTGATGATAAATGAAAAAGAATTTTAAGAGGCATTATGAGATGTAGATTAACCAATTTAGTTTCTGATTGTTAAAGCATCTCTCAGATTTTGTGAGTGGGTGGCAAGAATGTAGTAGAACCATTTCAGAAATAGAAAAAAAGCGCAGGAGGAGCCACTTTGAGAAGGAACAACATACATTTGGCTTTATAGACATTTGCCTTGGGGACAAGCAGAACAAGGTGTCCTGAAGGAAAATGGGCATGAGTGGACGGTGGTGAGAGCCCAGAGGAAGCAAGTAGAAGAGTGTATACTGTTATTTTATTTTATTACTGTTGTCATTGTTAACAGCGTGGTGATGATGGTGGTGAAAATTCACTAGTACAAGCTTTGGATTTAAAAGAAACATCATCTCATAGGCAAATTATGGAAATGGCCCAAGTGCCCATTGACTGATGAATAGAAAAAGAAGATGTGGTGTGTACACACACACATGCATGCACGTGCGTGTGCACACACACACACACAATGGAATATTGCTCAACCACAAAAAAAGAATGAAATCTTGCCATCTGCAACAACACTGATAGATCTAGGAGGCAAATCAGATCTTTTTATTACTGTTGTCATTGTTAACAGCGTGGTGATGATGGTGGTGAAAATTCACTAGTACAAGCTTTGGATTTAAAAGAAACATCATCTCATAGGCAAATTATGGAAATGGCCCAAGTGCCCATTGACTGATGAATAGAAAAAGAAGATGTGGTGTGTACACACACACATGCACGCACGTGCATGTGCACACACACACACACACAATGGAATATTACTCAACCACAAAAAAAGAATGAAATCTTGCCATCTGCAACAACACTGATAGATCTAGGAGGCATAATGCTAAGCGAGATAAGTCGGTCAGAGAAAGACAAATACCCTATGATTTCATTCATTTGTGAATTTCACTCAAACAAAACAAATGGACAAAGGGGGTGGAGACAAACCAAAAAATGGACTCTTAACTATAGAAAATACAATGAAGGTTCCCAGAAAGGAGATGGGTGGGGAATGGATGAAACACATGACGGAGATTAAGTATGTACTTATCATATGAACACTGAGTAACGTATAGAATTGTTCGATTACTAAATTGCACACCAGCAATTAATTTGACACTGTATGTTAACTGTACTGGAATTACAATTTTAAAACTTAATAAAAAATAATAATAAAATAAAATACCATTAATCGCAGTTTTAGTGATCCAGACCCCTCAGTCATGGAAAGCCTTTGCTGTGACTGAAGGAAATGGAGTGGGGTTGGGGATGGAGAGGGAGGCCACCACTCCCTAGTAATGGTTTTTATAAGGTGAGTTGATGGTGAGATAAGGGACACTAGGCGGTCTAATGGCCTTCCAACAAGAAGCCTCCTGAGGTGTCAATATTTATTAACCTTAGCCCATCCCTTGATTTACTCAGAGGTGAGGAAACTAATTCGTACTCAATAAACTAACAGGAGATTGAAGTCTCATTTATGAACAATGAAACTCCCCCCTGCAGTTATCTCCCTAGCCAAACGTGTCATCAGCAAGCAGCTTAGGGAACAGGAACTTCCATCTGGTCTGTGTGAAGGCTGATGTGACATCCCTACCCATAGAGGACCGTTTGTCTCTACTTAACTAAAATATTCCATCCACCATATTGGATGTTTCTCTCCTGGATGGTATGAGATGAACTATTACTTTTTCACTTTCATTTGCAATACTCTGTTGAGTGGTCAGTCCCTCAAATGCCATTACTGCCTGCAGAGTGCCCAGAGAGCTTGTTTAAGTTAGTCGGGAGTCCCACCCCCCAGAGACTCGGCTTCTGTGTGTCCCCAGTGAGGCTGGAGGATGCTGGCGAGCCTCCAAACGTTCCCAGGCAGTAGGGAGTGACTTTGAACTGATCTGATTTGCCAGGCAGGTGGGACTCCAAGCCCTCCATGCCTACTTCGTGAGCAGGGCTGTGTGTACCTATTTTATTTGTGCTCTCTTCTGCCAAAGTCTTGTTTGAATACAGATTTTCAGCACCTTGACAAGAATTGGCAAAGTATTTATCCAAATTAACCTTGACCTTTTGATTAATACTGTTTCTTCGACAAGGTTATAAAACAATTGTGTGGAAGCCCATCACTAAATCAAACTCACATGTACCACAAGAAATAAAGCAAAGGAAACTTCTATTTTCATGAAAATCTTTGTCCTCCGTCATTGCTCTCCAACATAGATGAAAATGTAGAATTTCTGAATACCATATTGTCTGAGGCACTGCCTGGTTTTTAAGTGTGTAGTAGTCATCAAAAAGAAGGTGAATTTCTCCTTTTTGGTATTTCAAGACAATCTAAAATATCCCTAGTAAAAATGATTTGTATTTCAAGTGACTGTGCAAACACAACTCTCACTTTGTGTACACAAGAAGGACGTCCTGATTATGTGCAGGGAGCCATTGTACCGCACTGTTTTCCTATTTAGAATAACAAAAAAACTGACACTAGTCTCTTTGATTTAAAAATAAGGGAAAAATTAATCCATTAATTAATTGATTTAAAAAGTAGAAGAAATCATAATCATGATACAATCAAGGTACAACCACTATTGATGTTTAGGAGAAGTTTACAAAGACCAGAAGCTGGCATTGGCAAGAATACCCTGGTAGACTTTTTTGTAAATTTATTTTTTATTTAACTAAATATGGTATAAAGGCTGGTGGAAGTGTAATATAATTGTGTAAATAAATCCTGTTAATAGATGTACAGATACATTTTTTTACTGTATCTTGTGAAATAAGGAATCTATCTCTGGTTTTAAAAAATCACATTTTCACCTCGAAACTTGTGAAATAAAGAATCCACCTCTGATTTTAGAGGATCACATTTCCTCATTGAACAATTATTTATTGATCATTTTCGATGTGTCGGGCAACATGCTAGGTACCAGAGATCCAAAAGAGAACAAAAGAGATAAGACCTCTACAGTCACATTCTAGTGCAACAGAGGTAGAAAAAGGAGGAGACAACATAGAAGTAAGTAAATGAAATCATTTCACGTTGCAATAAATGCAATGAGGAAAATAACCAGGGTTTCTTATTGGGGAACCTTATATGGGAGAGAATCTCAGAGGAGAACATAATATAGAGAAGGTGGACAGGGAATGTCTCCCCACAGAGGTGATTTTCTGAGAGTGAAGAGAAGAACCAGGTGTGCTGGCTGCTAAGAGCTTGAGTAACATAGTGAGAAGTAGAGAATTGCAAAACTGGAAGTAGTGATGAGCCAGAAGGTTAGGGGATGGTGGTCAGAGAGATGATCGAAGTGGCGCAGGCTCTGGTAGTGGCAAGGTCCACGTGCCATGAAGAACACTTCAGTTAAAAGTGAAGTGGTTTGGATGCCTGGGTGGCTCAGTCGGTTAAGCATCTGCCTTCAGCTCAGGTCATGGTCCCAGGGTCCTGGGATCGAGCCCGACATTGGGCTCCCTGTTCAGGGGGAAGTCTGCTTCTCCCTCGCCCCTCCCCCTTCCCAAGCTCACTCTATTGCTCTTGCACTCTCTCTCACAAATAAATAACATCTTAAAAAAGAAAAAGGAAAAGAAACCAGGTGGTCAAGGGGCTGAGAGTTCATTGGGTGTCAGGGTCATCTGACAAGAATGGGGATGAGAAGTAAAGTCTAAGCTAGGACCTTTCAGTGCATGAAACAGAAAGATCGGGGCAAAGGCAGCTGATGGTGTAAGGAGGAGGAAGGGAAGTTCAGCAGGACACACACACTTCACAGAAGTAGAAGCTTTTGCTGGTGGACATGTTCTGGAAGCAGCAGTAAAATCCAAGGAAATCATTCCCTTCCCTTCTGGTCTGAGGGACAAGTGATTCAAGGAAATAAAGTTGTGTCTACTTGAGAAAGTACAAGGGAAGCAGAGTCTTGGGGGCCAGCCAGGTTTCATGTAGAGAAAGTCATGGGAAACAAACATTCCAGAAGTCTCTGGAGATTAAAGGGGAATTTGATGACCACAAGCAGAAAGTCCAGAGGGCACAGTGGAAGGCTGATTTCATTTTTGTTCTTGTCAGTGGGGCAGGGAGAGAACTAATTAGGGTACATGTAAAGACACACAAATTACAGTGTGGATAATAATGGACAGCTGGGAAATCTTGAAATTTACTAGGTCACTGGAATAAAACATTATTACTACTACTATATTATTATTATTTTATAGTATTAGTAATAATGTTTTAATTATAATAATTGTTATTATTATTTTATAGTTGTAGTAGTAGAAGAAGTAGCAGCAGAAATACATTGACAGTTTTACATCAGTTATGTTAAGTACTTTCCATGCAGTCAACCAATAACTCCATGATCTTCCAAAGCTCAAGTCAAATTTCACATCATCTGTGAAAATTTTATGGACTTCAGGTCATTGATAAGAAGAGTAAAGATGGATTCAGGATTTTGATGTCATTTTGGCTGTCTCTGAGAAGACAGAATACAAATGGTTTTAGAGTTGGGACTCCAAACATTTGACTCAATTGTAAGGAAGAGTTGGGCAGCTGTTTTATGAGGCTACCAAGTTGGTGTATGATGATGAAGGGTTATTCACACAATCTTCTTGCGCCAGAAAGAAGCAGTCCCCACCCACACCCCACCCTACTTAAAGCTCAGCTAGTAGGACAATGATACCTGGAGGTGGTTCCCATCCACAGGACTTTATTTCTCTGCTCTTTTGTTCAATTTGTTAGAATATTTCTCATCAACCTGGAAGACCTAATTCCATCTATTCATTCAACAAATATGTGAGAGCAATTATAGGCTATCGACCATTCTAGACACTGGGGATACAGTGGTTAACTGTATGAATGGATGGAAGGTTGGATGGTTGAATGTTTGGATGGATGGATGGATGGATAGATGGATGGATGGATGATAAATAGCTAGAGAGATAGATAACCTCTAAGAAACTTTCCCCACCACTCCCTTCACCACTGGGCTGGTGGCCCTATACATTACTCCCACAGCACATTATTTATTCATTAGTTTTCCAACAACATTTTGACAATTCTATATGTATATATCCATTCCAGTCTTCTCCTCAACCATCCTTTTCAAGTATAAGTGAGATCATGTTACTTCTCTGCTCAGAGCCCTTCAAAATCTCCCTAGTTTGCCCAGAGTAAAAACAAAAATCCTTAAAATTTTTATCCCTAAAATCTCATCTTCCATGTCTTCCCTTATGTAGTCATTCATTGCCAGAACTGTAGGAAGGACGTAGTTAGATGAACAGTAGATGGTAGGTAGGCTGATTCATCCCACTGACAAGAGAACTAAATTCTTGTTCTATTTTTCATACAATTTTATATAGCAGGATATCAAGTAAACTTTTCTGGATTCCCTAATCATTCTTCACTTGGGAAGGAGGAAAGATTTCATACATGAATGAAATTGCATGATTATAGTTACTAAGTTATTATGATAAATAAAAATTTTATAAAATAAAACATTTCCAAGGGAAAAAGCTATCTCTTTTTGCAAGTGCTTGGAATACTGAAATGGTCTTGAGATTTTATAGTTAGCTTTGCTACAATTTTAAGTTGTAATTTATGACTTTGAACTCTTCTGTGCTTTATAGCATACCCCAAAAGCAACAACAAAAAAAAGTTCAATGCAAATACAGCTGCATTTTGTACTTACATTCAGTGCACTAGGGCTGAATCAGTGACAAAGATGATATGTTTCTGAATAGCTCAAGAATCATTGACCTACAGGAGTACGTTCTATTGTGTTTACAGGCAAAGCTAAGATGAAAATTCAAGATACTCTCCTTTCCATCTTGTGGTTACCGTGTGTGTGTGTGTGTGTGTGTGTGTGTGTGTGTGTGTGTGTGTCTGTGTGTTTTGGAAGGTTACATAATTGATAACCATAGATAACAAAGATAGTACAAAAACAATAACTGATTCACTATGTCATAGATTCAAAACAATACTAGCAGTTTTATCCTGATAATACTCATCATATAGCACGAAAAATTCTATTAATGTAATGCTGCACATTAACATTAAATGAATGATAACATGTAAGTAACCCAAATATATATAATATAAAATGTGAAACTTTGGTTTAGAAGGAAGCATAGATACCATTCTTCATTGTTATATTTTCTCTGAAGAAACTTAACTACAAAATGTATAGTCAGCATGCTTTACTCAATTGTTTTGGCAGCTAACATGAAATGTGCTCTCCTCAATAGTATTCTAAAACAAATATGTTGTGATTTTTGTATAACCAGGTTTGTGAATATGCTTTCAACTTTTCTCCTTCTCCATTTAACAGAACTCCAAGTTCCATATAACTGAGGGTCCCAAGGGAAAAAAGGAAAATCTGCTCAACTCTGAGAGGCCAACTAGGCTCTTAAGGAAGACCAGCCACCCACAAGGAGAGGATGGGGCTTTAGGTAAGACCACGGGGCCACCAACAATTAAGCTGAGTGAAAAACATGAAGGAAGTAGGACTGTTTTTAAGAAGTTCAACGAGATGAAGTGGCCGTTGGACATCCGCCCTTTAAACAAAAGTTTAGTCAAAGACAACAAATGGAAGGAAACAGATGTGGCCCAGGAGACACGCAGATCTTTCCTTCAGGAGTTTTGCAAGAAATATGGTGGGGTGAGTCGTCCTCAGTCACATCTTTTTCATATGGTATCCAGGATCTATGTGGAAGATAAACACAAAATCTTATATTGTGAGGTACCCAAGGCTGGCTGCTCCAACTGGAAGAGAATTCTGATGGTACTGAGTGGGTTGGCTTCGTCTGCATACAACATCTCCCATGATGCTGTTCACTACGGGAAGCATTTGAAAAAACTAGATAGCTTCGACTTAAAAGGGATATACACTCGTCTGAACACCTACACCAAAGCTGTTTTTGTTCGTGATCCCATGGAAAGGTTAGTGTCAGCATTCAGGGACAAATTTGAACACCCCAATAGCTATTACCATCCGGTATTTGGGAAAGCGATTATAAAGAAATATCGGCCAAATGCCTGTGAAGAAGCATTAAATAATGGATCTGGAGTCAAATTCAAAGAGTTCGTGCACTATTTGCTGGATTCCCGCCGTCCCGTAGGAATGGACATTCACTGGGAGAAGGTCAGCAAACTCTGCTATCCGTGTTTGATCAACTATGATTTTGTAGGGAAATTCGAAACTTTGGAAGAAGATGCCAATTACTTTTTACAGCTCGTGGGTGCTCCAAAAGAGCTGAAATTTCCAAACTTTAAGGATAGGCACTCTTCTGATGAAAGAACCAATGCTCAGGTCGTGAGACAATATTTAAAGGATCTGACTAGAACTGAGAGACAATTAATCTATGACTTTTATTACCTGGACTATTTGATGTTTAATTATACGACTCCATTTTTGTAGTTTGCATTCATTTTCTAAAACCCTGTATTTACTCCATGATGATGGCCTCCAATCAGCTAACTGTAATTTTTCCTACCATTCTCTGTAAGAAAGAATTTAACTAAGTGCCATTGTCTCAATTTAATGAAGATTTTTCCCAGATAGTCTGACACCAATTGGCACAAAGTTATAGGAAAATTACCTTACAGAGACGTGTAAACAACTTGGGTTGCTCTCAAATGTTTGGGAAATAGCTGCTTTTGCATTATGGATTATATTATAGAAGCAATAACCTAGCCAGCTGCTGCATTAGCTTCAACAGCCTCTTGCAATGATAGGAAAAGGGATCTAAAATAGCATGAGTATATGTCTACATCCTAGAATTTGATGTCTAAAGTGCATGGATGTATTTTTAGCGGTCTGTGACATACTACCTGCACACTGGAGAGTTTTCTTACACCCCGGAAATCTTCCTATCAACTGTGATGATAAATCAATTTTGAAATAATATTTTGGACCTAGGCCATTTCACTTTAGATTGGGAGGCATATGTGATTTACAATATGAGGATATAGCGGAAAAACCAGATGAGGCTATGGCTTTTTATATTCAACAGCCAACAAAAGATGCACAGCATGCTACGATCAAAGCAGCAAAAACAACCTTCCCCTTCCAGAAAAACTTAAGGGAATTGATTCTGTTTTCTTTTGAGCCCTCTGTGCAGAGACAGAATGAGCATAACCACTAAAGGTCTTCTCTTCTGAAGCAGGCGGTTGAGAAGTTTAAGCCTCATCAGATATAAATGTGCTCCTAATTCTGGTTTAATTGGGCAGAAGGGAAATTGTTTCAGGATGGAATAATCATCAAAAACAAAGTTGCCCCTCTGAATGTAGGCCTCAAACAATAACAAAGTTTTATAAGAATATTATTTGAATCAAAGCATCATGTGCGTAGCTTTCTTAGCGGAATGTGCTCTAAGAATAGCTTTTGTTTCCAGTCTAATTACTTAGCTTGGGAATGACTTTTTAAAAACTCGTATACCACTTCAAAGATAGGTTATATTCTAGAGAATAAACAAAATTAGAGCCCTAGAAACATTTTTAATAGGCTTATGCATAAACAAATTAAGGTATTTTCTTTTTAGGTTTAAATATTCTATACTAATGCAAGACACCATTGCATTCAAATATTAAATCCAAGTTTTTGGAAAATAGGACCAGGTGTCACCCCTATCAAAATTGTAATGAATTTTGGAAATTTTTTTCCAGCAGACCTTAAGTTTGAAGACACATTTAGATGGAGAACTTATTTTAATTGGCTGACTGTTGCTCTGAGTTGAGAAAACCACTTATCATTCAAACCCTGTTTAAATGCGGCTCGCAAATATGTTCTTCCCAATCGTTGCTTCTCATCAGTAAATACTTAGTAACGTTTCTCAGAGAAAAGTAGGCATCAATATTTAAATATTAATCAACCAAGCTAGTTACAGTTGTACTTATTTCATTCTGATTTTGCATTTCATGCCTGCATATTCATGAATTGCTTTACTCTGCACATGTCTACTTGTCCGTCCTATCTGTGTCTCCCAACAAGTACGAAACTGCAGCGGGCTCCCTGAGCATAAGTATTAAACCTTCTAAGCCAACCTTTTACTACTTTCCACTCCGTTTACTCTTGCCTCTAGACCCTACACTTAAACTGTGCTCTCTGTTTTTAAAGAGTTTTACTCTAGAGTAATCTAAATCGTATAATTTAAATTTTGCTGTACCATGTAGAGTGGACTCCTTGTAACTTGGAAACATTGAAATGATCTTTTTATGGAGAAAGAGAGGGAATAGAAACTATGCCAAGAAGCCTGAAATTTTATTCCTAAACCACACACACACACAAAAAAAAAAACCCTAGTTTTTGTATGGGTGGAATCTATTATAAAGTATAGAAGCAATTTTCTCAACGTTATTCCTAAAACCTTATAAGGAACCAAAAAAAAAAAAAACTTTTCATAACTTTGGAAGAAAAAAATGGAAACAAGTGTCCTATCTTTCTCTTATTAGCATTTCTAACACACTTATGAAGATGGGGTACATATATGGAATATGCATACACATATGTATGTGTATGTACATACACATATATGTCTATATGACACACACATATATGTCTATAATACTGTTTGGCACAGGAGGGAGAGAAGAGGGCTGTTGCTTTCTGTTAAGGCTGTTCTATGCCTTCCGCAATCTGTTCTCCTCTCCATTCCCTTTCCACTTAGCCTACATAACCAGAGGTTGTCCTTCAGTCATGCTCTTCCTGAAAGACTCTGACACCAGCAAGCATCCTGTGTGGCTGTGAGTTCCAGGGGCCACATGTTAAAAAGATCTTATGAAGGGGTGCCTGGGTGGCTTAGTTGAGCAGCTGACCCTTGGTTTCAGCTCAGATCATGATCTCAGGATCATGAGATCGAGCCCTGTGTTGGGTTCCACACACAGTGGGCTCTGCTTGAGGATTCTTTCTCTCTCTCTCTCTCCCTCTGCCTCTCCCTCATGCTCTTTCTCTATCTCTAAAATAGAGAGGGTTTTTTTTAAAGGGGGTTATGAAGGATGAACACATTTTTAATGCACCTACTCTTCTTTTAAATGGCTTCTGTTCATGGCAGAGCCAAAGAAGCCAGTCATCATCTTGGATTCCTTGTGATGTTAAATACCTCTTCCATTTATCATTTCTGAATTCTTCTGTTTGCAGATCAGCTCACATCCACCATTGTCGTTTCTGCCTGGGCACAAGTGCCAGGTGTGCACATCACTCTTCCTTTGGACGGTCACCATTTAGATTCTGAAAGGCAAGTGACCAAATCTAGACTCATCTTCCAGATGTCCAATGTTCACATTCTAACACTAGCATGTGTTAGGTATAATTACAAGTCCTCTAATTAAACCCTAAGGATCTTATTTGTTTTTATAGGCAACAGTAATGACCCGGGCAGGCTCCTTCACTCTGTTATTCCCCTGTCTGGAATTACTAGTAGAGTAAAAGTTGGCAGTTAAATCCAAAATCAGTTATCTAACATGGTAAACTATCTATGGATATGTGTGGGTGATGTGATTGTGCCATAAATTTCAATGGAAATGCAGGTACAGGACACTCAACTTACTAATTTTCTCACACATGTTTGGAAATATCCTTTAAGTCAATGGAAATGTGCAGCCACTTGTTAAATTATCTAACTTCACAGGCTATAAAATATTATCTAGCAATTCAAGAGCTAATTGGATACCATTTATAATCAAGAAGGGGAAAAAAGATTTTCTACTTTATATATGAATAATTATTCATCAAATAAGTATTATTTCCTGAAATATGTAGTGTTTAGCTGGAAAGAATATATAAGCAGATGCAGGGAATTTTGAATGTGAGTTCCCTTTGAAACATCACCAGCAGAATTGGTAGAACTTGGAATTCATAGGCTGAGACTACCATAAACATCGCCCTACTCTAAGTTCTCACTCAACCTCTTACGGCATCTTTAGCCTCTAGGCTTTCATAGACTATGGCAAGCAGAACCTTTGCCATGGCTGACATCCCCAACGTTCTCCAAAATCTGAAGGATAGTTGCCCTTAGGCCTTTAAGAACAGTTCAAGCATCTGAGGACCTTAGGCCAAGGCTAACTCAGTTTAGTCCTACCTCTAGGGTCATACCTTTTTCATCTCAATCGTAATCATTATAATAATATTCAAGATCATAATCATAATCAAACGTTATTCATCAATTTAGTCTCCATAGTCAATCTGAGATTCTATGTATGCCCACATGTGCACACGCGCGCGCGCACACACACACACACACGCACACAATAATATAATAAAGAAAACTAGGGGCACCTCAGTGGCTCAGTTGGTTAAGCAATCTGCCTTTGGCTCTGGTCATAATACTCCGGTTGAGTTCCATACTGGGCTCTTCGCTCGGCGGGAAGAGCTTCTCCCTCTCCCTCTGCCTGCTGCTCCCCCTTCTTGTGCTCTCTCTCTCTCAGGTAAATAAAATCTTTTTTAAAAAGAAAGAAAGAAAACTAAATCAGAGTGGTTCAGTGACTTGTCTAAAGAGTCCTAGCTGGTGGGACACCTGGTGGCTCAGTCAGTTAAGCAGCCAACTCTTGGTTTCAGCTCAAGTCTGATCTCAGGGTCATGAGATCAAACCCCACGTCTGACTCCTCACTCACTGCAGAGTCTGCTTGAGTTTCTCTCTCCCTCTTCCTCTGTCCCTCCCCTGCCCCTCTCTCTCTCTCACTCTGAAATAAATAACTCTCAAAAAAAAGAATTACAGCTGGCAATTAGGGTTGGGAGCCAGAATGAATCCAAGCAGCATAAACTATTACCAAACTCTCTCCTTGGTTTGAGAAAAGCAGGAAACATATATTGGTATCTCAAAACTTTTTCAGTACAAATATAGATACATACACGTGTGTGTATTTAACTGGTTTTTGCACTTCAAATTAGCTTATCCCTTTATTCCTGCTAAGTTAAACTGACAGATTCAAAGACTTTACAAGAAATTAAGCTTTCTGGGGCGCCTGCGTGGCTCAGTGGGTTAGGCCTCTGCCTTCGGCTCGGTCATGATCCCAGGGTCGAGCCCCGCATCGGGCTCTCTGCTCAGCAGGCAGCCTGCTTCCCTTCCTCTCTCTCTGCCTGCCTCTCTGCCTACTTATGAACTCTGTCAAATAAATAAATAAAAATCTTTAAAAAAAAAAAAGAAAAGAAAAGAAATTAAGTTTTCTTCCCCCTTGTTTTAAATTCCCAGTTGATCATGGAACTCAGTGTCAGAATAAAGAAGTCCCTGGAACAAATTTAGTATAACAAAAACAAAATATCATTTTGAAAAGAAATCCCAGACAGTGACACAAATGGGCAAGGTCAAGGAGAATTTAGATGAAAGAGGGAGGGAGTCTGGCCAACTTTCCCCAAATCGGCACTTGAAGATGGTCATGGCTTATCAGGTCAGCCCAAGAGAAAGCTCCTTAAATACTTCTAGAAGTAAGCAGTCATGTATAGCCTCTTTCCTGAGCTCCTGTCCTCAGAGGAGCCGGTTGACTCAAACTAACTGAAAAACACCCTGAAAAGTTCAAGGTAAACAAGTGCTCGGCTAGAAGAGGGCACACTTTCCCAGGTCTTCAGGAGAACCCATATAAGGAAGGCCAAGTCTGGAGACCTCTGCAAAATGGCATTGTCTCACACCATGTAGTTCCAGAGCTGCCTGGTCACACACACACATCTTATGCACCACAATCCTACCCTTGTAGGCATATCCAAATCCTTTTAAGCAATCATTTTTCCAATCTCTAGGCCTCCGTTCAAATCCTAATTCTATTTTGAAATACTCTCCTCTCTCATATCTAGACACCCCGTTCATGTTAGGTCACCAAAGAATCTCTTTAGATGATTCAGTTTTGCAACCTCGTGACTTCACGAACTCGCTGATCAACAGAAAAAGGCAAAATGATTTTCCCCTGATGCAAAATGAGTCGGATTCTTCTTTTACCAAGAAATGCAGACATTCCTTCTCTTGCTTTTTTTTTTTATTTTTTTTGGCTTCATTTATTCATTTGTTCATTTGCTACGTCCCTCTTCATATGCATATAAAATCTCTTTTGCCATTGGAATATGTTCAAGATCTTCCACGAGGAAAGGAAGTGTGTCTGTTTAATTTGTTTTGCATTGTTATGAGCACAGTCTTGCAATGGAAAGAAAGAGTTCCTGATAAATACTCTTGACAATATAGTTTAAGGGCTCCTCCACAACTTCTCTTAGTGCATAATATGTGCATTATTGCTTTATGACTGTACGGTCCATGGATCCAAAGAAAAGGCCCTAAAAAAATTGGGAGAAGTTATCAAAGCCACATGCCTTCTCTACCCTAACAGTCACACCTTAACCAGAAGTAGATCTGTGGACACAGCAATCCTTCAGATTTCTAAGATGGCATATTTGTATATTTGGTTTGAGGAGGAAATGTTGAAAAAAAAAATGCATGATTCTGGTCACTCTGAAAGCTATTTACTGAGCAGGGAACAGACACTGGAAAATTGCTTTACATACATTCATTTAATGACATGAAGAATAGGTCTAATCCTTCCCCCCAAAATAGCAGAAGTTCAGTATTATTCCACGGGTCATTTTATGGTGGGAAAACCGAGGGTCAGAGAGATTTAATGGCTAGCCACAGAGGAGCTTCCTGCCAGGGTCTCTTTGGCTGCAAAGCTGGGACCACACCCGGCAGCCTACTAGCCAGATCTGGCCACAGATTCATTTGGTTTGGCCTACAGTGCATTTTAGTTAATATTTGAATTAGTTGTCAACATTTTAAAACTGGAACTCTTTCGTCAATAATAGGGAATTTGTTACCCTGCTTCGTATGTGCTCTCCTGAAAACAGCTGGGCAGAGTCAAGGTCGGCCCCTTCAGAGAAGCCAGAGATCCCTTGCTGTTCATGTTAAACGTGGCTGACAATGTAGGTACCGAACTGTAGTTCGTTGTGCATTTGTGATGTTATCACACTGAGGGCATCATCCCTCATTTACCTTCTCTGGCTGGTCCTTAAATGCCCCCACCTTTTTTTTTTTTTTTAATTAATTTATTTATTTTCAGAAAAACAGTATTCATTATTTTTTCACCACACCCAGTGCTCCATGCAATCCGTGCCCTCTATAATACCCACCACCTGGTACCCCAACCTCCCACCCCCCCCGCCACTTCAAACCCCTCAGATTGTTTTTCAAGTTCGTAGTCTCTCATGATTCACCTCCCCTTCCAATTTACCCCAACTCCCTTCTCCTCTCTAACACCCCTTGTCCTCCATGATATTTGTTATGCTCCACAAATAAGTGAAACCATATGATAATTGACTCTCTCTGCTTGACTTATTTCACTCAGCATAATCTCTTCCAGTCCCAACCATGTTGCTACATAAGTTGGGTATTCATCCTTTCTGATGGAGGCATAATACTCCATAGTGTATATAGACCACATCTTCCTTAGTGGCAACCACTTTCTGTCCTAGACACTGGGGTTCCAAGAGCGTTCCATTCGTCCGTTGAAGGGCATCTTGGTTCTTTCCATAGTTTGGCGACTGTGGCCACTGTTGCTATAGACATTGGGGTACAGATGGCCCTTCTTTTCACAACATCTGTATCTTTGGGGTATATACTCAGGAGTGCAATTGCAGGGTCATAGGGAAGTTCTATTTTTAGTTTCTTGAGGAATCTCCACACTGTTCTCCAAAGAGGCTGCACCAACTTGCATTCCCACCAACAGTGGAAGAGAGTTCCCCTTTCTCCACATCCTCTCCAACACATGTTGTTTCCTGTTTTGTTAATTTTGGCCATTCTAACTGGTGTAAGGTGATATCTCAATGTGGTTTTAATTTGAATCTCCCTGAAGGTGCCCCACCTTTTAATCCCTGCTTTGACATATGTGTTCTCACATCTACCACACTCTCAAAGGAAAAGCGGTTCCTGAACATTTCTTTTTTTTTTTTAATTATTAGTTTCTTTTTAAAGGTTTTATTTATTTATTTGACAGACAGAGATCACAAGCAGGCAGAGAGGCAGGCAGAGAGAGAGGGGGAAGCAGGCTCACCGCTGAGCAGAGAGCCCAATGCGGGGCTTTATCCCAGGACACTGGGATCATGACCTGAGCCAAAGGCAGAGGCTTTAAACCACTGAGCCACCCAGGTGCCCCCTGAACATTTTCTTTGACCATATTTGTGTTATGCAATCCAGGTTTCCTTATCCTCATTCAAAATGCTGCTTGTGCTTTAGTCTTATACCCAGTGGGATTGCCAAACAATATTTCATTATTTGAGCAAATCTCTTCAGACCAACAACAAAGATGTTGGGAGAAATCCAGCACCTTCCGTTGGCATCCTTCTGTCTTAGCCACTGGGTCCCCCTGGCAACAACATTCCTTCCCATCCGCTTCCGCAGAGATGAGTCATTCTCCCACGCCCTTGGAACCCCAGTGTCTAGGACAGAAAGTGGTTGCCACTAACGCATCCAGACTGCCATTCCATAACCTTTCTCCAAAAACACCTCCTGTTTTAAAGGAGTACCCACCCTTCCTCAACTCTGAAAATTACCTATTTCCTAACTTTCCCTCGGATTTCCCCCATCTGGCTCACAACACGCCTCTCTACCCCATTCCTGGTACGATCCTGAGTGACTTTCGCCCTCCCATTGACATTCCAACTCTCTTTCCTTCTTAAGGCTCTGACCTCCTCCTTCTTGTACTTGAATACTTAGAGAGCTGGAGAAAATGAGAACCCAGCCATGGAAAGTGATCACCATGCCATTTGTCCCTAAAGAGTGGAAAACCTGGGGCAAACCATGTAGTACTGGTTTTATCCGCTCATTTCCCTAAAATAGTCCTAAAATTTAGAAAAAATGTTCTTCAAAAATATGATGAGCTAAAACGTACTCAGAGCGCTAGTGTGACCACAAACTTCGAAAGTGACAGTATTATTAGGGTGACTGTAATTATCATTAGACAAAAATAAACCCTGATTTGGCTTGTCAAGTGCTCAGAAAAGAGTGCATGGGTCAGTACCACATCAGAGTTATCCACATCTTTGTTAAAAACAGACTCCTGTACCCCACCCGACCTGTGCTGAATCAGAATCTCTCTGAAACCCACTCAGGAATTTTCTTTTTTTTTTTATTAATTAATTTATTTATTTGTCAGAGAGAGAGAACAGCGGGGGGTAGGGGGCGGCAGGCAGAGGAAGAGGGAGAAGCAGGCTCCCCGCTAAGCAGGGAGCCCGGTGCAGGACTCGATCCCAAGAACCCAGGATACTGGCCTGAGCCGAAGGCAGACACTTCACCCACTGAGCCACCCAGGTGTCCTGGGATTCTTTTTTTTTTAAGAGTCTCCTGGGATGAGTCTCATATGCAACAAGGTTTGAGCACCACTTGTGTATGTGTGTATGTATTTTTTTTTTAATCCTGGTGGGTTATGGATAATAATAAAGCCTGCTCCCTTTGCTCTGTTCCTTTGTTAAAAAAAGCTAACCCCTCTGGGCTCAGAGAAGGGTCTGTGGCTGTTGGTACCAAAGCCCTCCGTGGGCTTTTGACTAGTGCGGAAGCTGAAACTTGGCATCCGAGGCCGGCCAGCTGAAGAAGTAGGGCTGAAATGATGGAAGGGACTTACGGGAACAACACTGGTCACTGCCCAAACTCTCTGAAAGCGTTCAGGATGAAATGAAGAAATGGAAACTTTCCTCTTTGAAACACAAATGTGGACTGAAGGCAATTTTGGCAACTCTACTTCACGCTGAACAAAGTGAAGACAGTATGGGTTTCTCCAATAAAAAATTAAAAAGCTGTTTTCAAACTGACCTAAGATGATTGAAAGTGGAAAATATTTGCTATTTGGGTTATTAGTTTGAAAGCAAGTGCCCCAGGAACTATTTTGCAATTTAACTTAAATGGGAAGAATGTACATTTCCTTGGACTTCATTAAAGAATTTGTCTCTCCTTTGCCTTCCTATTAGGCTGAACCATATGACATTGCTAGTGTTTGACCCTCTCTGACCTGCGAACACAGCCCTTTCATTTTAGAGGAACACTTGATAGTCCATAGGTCCCTACCCTGTTCTAGTCCCATGAGCACTCACCTGGGATCAAAAACAGCATCCGAAAAGAAGCCCTGCTCATCACCGCCCCCTCCTTTTTATTTCCTTCCCTTTCTTTTTTTTTTTTTTAAGTTTGTAATTGCAGCGAAAGACATAAAGCATAAAATTTACCATCTTCACCATTTTTAAGCGGCACCTGCATCCATCTCCCAGGCTCTTTTCATCTTGCAGAACCAAAACTCCATACCCTTGAGATAATAACTCCCATTTCCCTCCCCCAGCTGCTGGCAGCCCCTCTTCTACTTTCTGTCTCCATGAACTTGACAACTCTTGGTCCCTCATGGAAGTGGAATCATACAGCTTTTGTCCTGTGACTGGCTTATTGCACTAGCATCACATCGTCAGAATTCATCCGTGTTGTAACAGGGGTTAGAATTTTCTTCCTTTCTAAGACTGAATAATTTTGCATTGTACGTATAACTCCTCCCTTTAATTCAGTCTGCACACTTTGAAAATAAACTTTCTACAGTATCATTCTGCTCCCAGGTTCTCATTGCTGGATTCAAGGACCACACTCCAATGTCACCAAATAACTACATCAAACCCATTACTATCCAACCCCCCCCCAAAAAATCTATTACATTCTTTAAAAATATTCTTACCTTTCCCCCTATTTTATTCTGTTTCACCCTGCCTAAAATATCCATTTCTCCTCTCTTTAACAACCTCCTTACATGCCCCCTCCAACCTGCCCCTCACCCACCTCATCCCCCCTTTTCACTCTCCCATAGCCATCCCTCACTCAGCTTTCTTCATCCGCTCTGTGCCCAAGACTCTCTCCCACTCTTCTTGCCTTAATTCTACCCATAGGCTGATGGTCCCAAATCTCTTTCTCCAGACTACATGTCTATTGTGCACTGTGACTCAGATTTGTAACTTCCTGATGGACTTCACCTGGATAATCTGTAGGCACTTCCAACTCACCGTGACTAACGTTGACTCATTGTTGAACCCCAAACCTATTTAATTAATGACATCATCATCCATCTACTCTGCCTTCCACATCAGGAACCAAGGAGTTAAATCAGACTTCTCCCTGTGCTGAGTCACCACAGCCCAAGGATAGCCCACTAACTCCACTACCCACATTTTTCTCAAGTTTCTCCTCTCTTCCCATCCATTCTGCCACTATCTTAGTGCAAACCCTCCTCTTTTCTCCCACCTTGTTCCCTCCACACTATTCCCGATACCACTGCCATTAGAACCACTCTAAAATGTTAACCCAAGCCTGACATTTTTCCATGCAAAGCTCCTTAGTGGCTTACTCCTACAATTCTGTTTCCTAACACACAGGCAGTGTCCCCCATAATCCAGTCCTTCTCCAGTCATGTTTGTTACCAATTCCTGCCTTCCTGCTGAGTCTCCAACAGCACAAAATGGCCATGGTCCCCCAATGTTGGGTGGTTTCCAGCCTCCTGGACCTTTACTCACATTTTTCCTCTGCTGAGCACCCACTTATGCCCATGACAGCCCCACTACAGCTTTTACTCACTACTCTCAGCTCAAGGAGGCATTCCTCACCTCTTCTTTGGTTTGGATGAGACCGCCTCCTCTGAGCACCCATGCGTGACTAGGACAGCATGCTATGTGGTTAAGAGCCTGTGCTGTCAACAGAAAGAACTGGATTTGAATTCCATGTCTTCAACTTTCAAACTTGGGTTCTCTCCAATTTATTTAACTTTTCTGAGTGCTAGTTTTGTCATCTCAAAAAATGAGGATAACAATACCTACCTCATAAGATTACTGTGAGAAATAAATGGGAAAATGTGTGTAAAGTTTTTGATAAGCACTCAATAAATTATTTTTATTATCCCTTTAGAGCCTGTGCATAGCTCTATCTTTGCACATATAGCACTCTAATTTTTTATGTACGCATCTGGCTCCTCCAGTAGATCGAATTTATCTTGTTCATCTTTGTAACCCCAGACAGGTACTTGGTAAATATCTCTTGAAGAAAAGAAGGCAAGAACAAATCCCATGCACCTACTCCTATGTTCACATAGAGCTGTGCCTTTCCCTTAAGGCACATTCTGACTTAATAACATGATGAAGTGTGTCTTAACTTTTCTGTTAGATTCAAAGTAACCATGTCTTGCTCAATGAATGTACATCTAATTGAATTTCAAGCTTCCAAGTGTTGATTCCTTTTAATAAGATAATAGTTTAAAATAGTGGGCTCCACAGCTACAATATCGAAATAAATAAACTAAAAATCTGTGACTTTATTCATCTTCAGCCCCTTTCTTTCCATTAGCTCTATGCCCTAACCAGGCTAAACTTTATCTCTGCAGATAAGCTACTCTTTTCCCTACCTTGGAGCCTCTGTGAAGGCACTAGTACCTGAACAATAGGGACCAATCTAAGATCTCATCAGTCTTCAGAAAAGACTTTCCTGACCTCCAGGTCAGGTTCAGTCTTTTGTAGTTACTTTTCCAAAGGTACATGTTCTCTCTGGAAAATGAGAAGATTCTTTGGGTCAGAAAATGTCTGTCATATTTCTCACTTATTCTTCATTACCAAGCAACACTCATTACCAAGTCAACACTCAGCAGCCTCATGTTGACCATCTGAATGCACAAAGCTCTGAGTTTCAATCTTCCTCTGTCATAAGACATTGGCACCTGCCAGACTGAAAAGGATTATAAAGAAGTTACTTTATGACTAAATTCTTAAAGACCGCATTACATGTGACAGAAGGCAAGACCTTCTATCATTTGTTCCATAGCAGAAAAAACTGGGGAGAATTAAAAAGGGACCTCTATCTTGACCAAAAGTGAGTTTTCAGAATGATACAGCCATATATGTACTTCGCTTTCTGAGACAAGGTAGCTATGATTCCATAATGGGCAAGAAGGCTGGAGTGGTGGTCAGAGGGCATGGTCTACAGAGTCTGTGGCAATGGGTAATAGGTCATTTGTATCTAGGGGTGAAATATCCGGACAACTGATCTAGACATTGCTCAGTTTGTGTCATCAAACATCAAACAAATGGTGAAAATGTCCTCAGAGGAAAATCATGGGTGCTCATAGTTTCTAGACTTATGTTGGTTTATAGACAGATGGTTGTAAAGATCCTATTCTTCCAAGGGAGAACTTTGTAAAACTATTACAAGAATATATGGTAGATATTCAGCATTCTTTTTTTAAAAGGACTTACTCTCTATGTTAGGGTAATTGTGCATTGAAGAAATACCTAAACTTTTCTAGGTCTGTAAGATAGAGTCTGAACTGACACTGACACCTTGGGATGCAAAACACCATTGTGTCCTCCAGTTAGATTGAGGCATACAGAGACCCAATGGTAAATGAAATTCCAACATATGTCTGTTTTTTAGTGAGTCTAATAGGTTCACAGACCTACACTGTCTCTGATTTTGTAATCAGAATAGATATAATTAGAAGTGGCATAATTCTCGCATTGGTCCACTTAGCTGTGGAATAAGAGCCATCATGATAGGAAAAGACAAGCATAATCCCCTGAAACTGCTTCCTGTCCCAGCCAAGAGGCTAACTCAGAGGTAATACCACATCCTGGTAATAGTTTTAGACTAGTCTTCCAAGACTTAAAGGATGCAAAGGTGATACTTTTCATTGCATCCTTATTCAAGGGATAACTGTAATCTGAACCAAGTGATAGCTGATCATACTTGGTGTCTTTGCTGCAACAAAATAACACGGTTTCTGACATCCAGTTTGTGGATTTTGGTCTAGTGAAAACGTTCTTCTCCTTCAGTAGAAAAGATCAAACACAGATCACCCTTACACAGAAGAGATCGAATACACACTGCCTTGCTCCAGGGCTATGTTAATTCTGTTGTCGTTTGTCATAATATGGTCCATAGGGACTTGGACTAGCTTGACATTCTACAAATCATCACATTCACTCCCTAAACTGATAACAGCAGGTCAGTTTGCCCTATAGAACAGGGAAGTTCCCCTAATGTCCTAAGAAGATGCCTGTGTGCTCTGAGTGGGAGTTAAACCCCACAGAAATTTAAAAGATTTTATTTATTTATTTGACAGAGATCATAAGTAGGCAGAGAGAAAGAGGGGGAAACAGGCTCCCAGCTGAGCAGAGAGCCCGATGTGAGGCTCAATCCCAGGACCCTGGGATCATGACCTGAGCTGAAGGCAGAGGCTTTAACTAACTGAGCCACCCAGGCACCCTAGACCCCATAGAAATTTAGAAGTCTGCTACATCAGTGAAGATTTTAGGGATATGGCAGTCTGAGAGATGTGGGGCATTCCCTTTATGCTAAATGACAAGTTGTTCAAAAAAGACTTGAAACAAGTCTTTCAAGAAAGACACCTCATTCTTGGAGGGCCTCTTTGAATTTTGGAGACAGCAAATACTGTGATTGGGAATCTTGTCTAACTCATGTTGGGAGCCACTCAGAAGACTACCATTTCATCTGGGGCTGAGATCAAAAGAGGACTCTGAAGCAAGCCCAGGCTAAGGTACAAGTTTCTCTGCCCCCTGGTCATATGACCCAGCATGCCTGATGGTACCAGATGTTCCTATGATAGATAAAGATGCTGTGTAAGCTTACTGACAAGTCCCAACAGGATTGTTTCAACACATACTTCTTGGGTTCTGGAGCAGACATGCCTTCAACAGTATAAGAGTGGTCTCTACTTAAAAAATAGTTATTGTTACCTAACAGAAGCTCTACTTGACCATGGGACACCAGGTGTCTTTGTAACTGGACCTTCCTGTGAAGAGTGGAGTACTACCAGATCCACAAATTTATAATACCAGATGTGCACAACAACAATCCATTGTATAACATAGAAGTTATATTTAGGCTCAGAGCCAGCAGTTCTAGAAGGTATGAGTAAATCACATAAATAGATCATGAATAAGTAGCCCATATTCCCATGTCAACTGCCTCGATTGCATGAATTCCTCTTCTTCAGCCCACACCTATGGTCTGAAGGCGGGTTCTTTCTGAGCAACTCAGAAAGGAGAAAATAACCTAGGTTTGAGTCACAGATGGGTTAATTTGGGTTGAGTTTTAGGCAAGAATACACTGTGGCTCCATGACAGCCCCTCAGGGGTGGTTCTAAAGGACAGAGGTAAAGGGAATTTCTCACAGATAACAAAGCTGCAAGAAAATGCATTTGTTTATCCACTTTACATGGAAGGAATAGCCTGAGAGGTAGACATGCATGGGTCCCTGGGTAGAAACCCATGGTTTGGCTTTGTTCACAAAAAAAAGCCTATAAAAAATAAGATTGAAAGACCAAGGTAAATAAGATCTGTGGGGGAGATATGTAAATGGCGGGACTTGTGGGAATGGGCACAAGCAATGCATGCAGATCTTTGAGTCTCAGGTTATCCACCCCAAAGAGGGTCTCCACAATGCCATCATGCAGGGTGATCACCAGCTTGCTTCTTGGCTCTACCTCTTCGATGCAGATACAGAGGGCCCACTAGCAAAGTGATGATGGTAACAAGGATGAAAGCAATGCCTGGGCCCAACAGCATGACTCCCCATTACCAAAATCGATCTAGTTACTTCTCCTACTGAATGCCCCATGTTTGCAGCAGAGACCAGACAGCTACTTGGCATCAGATGGTTGCATTGGACCTCTTCCACTATGGAGGGAGCAGCAGCTTGCTCTACTGGGATCTACATCTTCTCCAAATGTTGGTTTGCCTTTAGCATCATCATTGGCACCGCTATCTGGGACACTCAGAAATACTGATCTAGTGATATGGGTCCTATCAAGAACTGCCTCCAATCAGGGAGCTTATTTTATGCAAATTAAGTATGACAATGTGTACACAACCATGGAATCCTCTAGACTGACCATGTATTGTTTTACCCAGAAATAACCAGAGAAAAATGGAGTAGCCTGTGAGAGACCCAGCTAATGCACCAGCTTGAGAACACTTCCTTCTTTGGGGTGCTGACCTTCAGGATGTAGCACGTGCACCAAATGGCAGTGCTGTGTCCCAATAACTGAAATACAAGGCTCTCGAATACATGGTGGAAGAAGAATTGGTCCCCCTCGCCATTACTCACAGTGGATGACTTGCAAAATTTGTGCTTCCTATCCCTGGAAACAAACTCTGCTGGCTTCAATTTCCACATTCCTGGAGGGGAAATTTTCAAGTAGGAAAAACAATAAACTCCCATTAACTTTCTGAACACTTTGAACCCCTCAAGCCATTGGGAGAAACGGCAAAGAAAAAAGTCACCGGCCAGAGAGTTTGACTCTGATCTCCATAAGAAACTAAAGATGCTACAACCTGATGAGGGCAGGAAGACAGAAGCCTAGAACTCAGAGGATTCTTTGAATGTCTCCTGGTGCTTTCATTCTCAGTGAGAAAAGTAAATTAACAGTTGCAGCAACCACAGTCCAACGAGCAATGAAATGTTTCAGGTGACACCTGACAAGCACTCCGAACAAGCAAATGTACCAGATGAGAGTGAGGAAATTTAGAATGCATGAAGGAGGTGGCCAGTGACGAGTATCTATGATGATCTTGAGAGAAGCTGCAACAAGAGGGAAACTTCTTATTTTATTCTTTTAGAAATTTCAGTTTTAAGGAAACTCTACCTGACTGGATTTATAATTTCCCACTTGGGAAGAAAGTGAGCATAGCTTGTTTTCACAAAAGTGGAGGCTGATATTGTAGAGTGAGAGGAGATAATGGTAGGCAGAACTGGATGAGGGTGGTAAAGGGGTGGACAGTATCAGAAACTTCACAGACACCACTTCAGACCTTCTCGGCCTTACCCATCTTCTATTCAGCTACCACAGAAGCAACCCGCTTTGAATGGACTCCAGCTAACTTCACAGACTCACACAGACAGCCCCTTACCTTAGGCATGCACTCATGGTCTCTTGTGCCTTTCTCCAGGACTTCCCGATTAACAGCTTATGGGAGCTTCAACATCCCACTGGGTGAACTTCTGGCCAATAAAAAATAGGAACTGGCAGATAAATTCTTCTCTTTCTTGAGATGCTGGGGTTTTGTTGTTCTTGTTGTTGCTCCAGAAGTTGTGACAGTCCCTCAATATCATGCTATAAATCACCTTTAATGGCAATCAGCTAGGTAATGAATTCTTCAATCTGCTCTCTCTCTTCTTCTCTGCTTCACTCTTCTTGTCTCTGACTCTTGCTCTCTAGGACAGATCCCCTAGACTTTATCAGTTAGAGTTTGATCATAAAAGAAGAACCACTAAGAGTGGAATAGAAAGAGGGATTTTTAAATAGGGGTTTTGTTTTATGTGATCGTGTGAAATCATTAAAGAGTTAGTGTGTGGCTGGTGTTTACATGTGCGGTGCTAGACAAGGCAAGCATTTGGGAAAGATAAGTGCATGTGGAGTGGGTGAGAACAGGACAAACTGGAACCCAGCAGGGCAAGCTCTAGCCTTGGAGAAATGTGTACCTGTGTCAGTCACTTGCCACCCGGAAGTCTCCATCTTCCTTGATGCAGGTGTCCTATGGGAACCACAAATCCGTTAAGTGGAAGATGAAAATCAGATGCGGGCAGAAGCAGCTGCTAACCTGGCTTGTAAGCAAGGGGCTCAATGGGCTTATGAAAAAAGCAACCATTGTGGCAGAAATGGAAGTTCTGTTTTATAAGGTCTCAGAAACATGTACATCCCTTCACCCCAGCAGATCTGGCTAGAGCCACTGAGTACCAAACCTGCCAACAGTAGAAAACACTATCCTAGTCCATTCCCAACTGATTCCTGATGCTAATATGACACCGTATCAGTCCCCAGGAGCACCAACCCGTCACCTGATGACTCAATGACCCCATACCATCACTCCCATTATGGAAAGAGCAGCCATCTTCTCATTACTACTTCCAGTCATCCGCTATTGAACTGTTTCAGCTAGATCTAACTTTTTATACCTTTCACCCTGATCCTACACCCTATGATCCATTTCTATACATGTTCCCAGATATCTGGAGCTATAAATTGAAAAAAAAAAATGTCTCAGGTAGGAAGATAAGGACTGCATGTACTGGCAGAGAACAAGGATTCGAGATCAGCAGGATTCAAGATCCCCAACTTTATGAGCATATGCCCATAGTTCTCCATTCCAATATTTAAAATCCCTCTCTTTCTCAATCAGTCCTTTATTTAACCAAGAGATCCGGTGAAATTGGGAATTTATTTTATATCGTAACTCAGATACCTACAGGATTAGAATTTGGGTTTGATTTCAGGAACCTCAGCCCTGTACCTACAGAATATAAGGGTTGGAAGGATGGGGAGCACTCACAGAGACCTTCAAGTTCCTTATGTAGATCTTGTACTGAAAAATTTAAAGCATGGATTTTATCATTTTCTTTCCCCCAGCTCTCCACCTATTTAGAAGCAACCAAACAATCCTATTATACTCCTTAATCCCACTAATCTGGTAGCAAATACTTGATCACCTAAAGCCATACCTTCTATGAGCACTTTATTACAGAGGAAAACTTAATTAAATGTTTGCCACTGGATGTGATGAACTACTAGTGCTCCTCTTATGACTGTAAATAGTGTTATTACTGCTTTTAAATCTAATTGATTAAAAGAAGCAATTTCAGATAATTTAGAGAACCAATCCTTAAGGTACTGTTTTTATTCCTTAGTACCAAATTTTGTAGCAGTCAGAATTTGATCAACAAGCAGACCATAGGAGTGATATACAACACAATAAGAGTTTTATTGTGGGGATTTGACCTCATATTATTTGGGAGCTGGTTAGACAGTCTATGCATGGCTGTTTCTTCTGTGTCTGGAACGTCCTGTAGTAAGCAAAGTAGGCAGTTGGGGAGGAAAGATAGTGGAGAAAATCAGGACAAAGTGCAACCTTCACCTATCTCTCATGGCCTCCAAGCTCTCAACTTTGCTGAAGGAAATGACCTCATGAGAAGCAGATCACCTTCATCATGGAGCTATAGCTACATTTGGTTCAAGAGTTAGAGAAGCTAACAGAGGCAATCCTAGATGTCTAGTGTGTTCTCTAATCTGTAAGTCAGACCAAACTAAAATAATTCTATAAAAGATAACAATAGTCTTTCATTATTAATAGGAATATTTAAAAGCCTATTCATATTCCCTGAAATTGCATGCTAAAATTGAATTTAAGATTCTCTTTCAATAAATGAACCATCCATTTTTTTCTGAATAATTAGTGGCACAAATTCAGAGAAAATAAAGCTACTAAATTCTCTTAAGTGTAATTTATATTATTCTAGCTCTGTTTGCACTGATTTATTTTTTTATATTTTCCCATTATATTTAATTTAATTTTAAAATATTTATTTAGCTCCCCCTTTGTACAGGCAAACTCTGTAGCAGATAGGCATATGAATAAGATTCTATACCAAGGATTGTATAATTCAGAAGAGAAAATGCAAATTTTTTAAAACTCAGAATATGATAAATTTAATACAATAACATTAAAGAACTTTTTATGATAATATGAAAGAATGAGAAATCACATCCATGAGTGGAGAAACTCAGAAATAATATATTAAAGGAGTGGCATTCAAGCTGAATTTTTAAGCTTGAACTAGGCTCCTACTACAGTGGAGGAATAGAAAAGATTTTTCAAGGCAAAGAGCAAAGAGTATGGGCAATGGTGTGTCTGAAAAACAACCTGAGGGTTTTGAAGGGGCGGGGGCTGAGAGGCTGGGGGAACCAGGTGGTGGGTATTAGAGAGGGCACATATTGCATGGAGCACAGGGTGTGGTGCAAAAACAATGAATACTGTTACGCTGAAAAGAAATAAAAAATAAATAAAATAAAAAATAAAAGGAAGCAGAGAGTCGCCTGGGTGGCTCAGTGGGTTAAAGCCTCTGCCTTTGGCTCAGGTCATGATCCCAGGGTCCTGGGATCGAGCCCCACGTTGGGTTCTCTGCTCAGCAGGGAGCCTGCTTCCTCCTCTCTCTGCCTGCCTCCCTGCCTACTTGTGATCTTTGTCTGTCAAATAAATAAATAAAAATCTTTATTTAAAACAAACAAACAAAAAGAGGAAGCAGAGAGTGGTTTTTGGTAACAGAGAATATTCCAGATTAGCTGGTGTGTGAGTGGGATCTGGAGGAGAAGAAAGGTAGTTTGAGGGGCTAGATTAGGGAACTACTGCTGGGTTTAGGAGTCAGCGCTTTAATTAATTAGCAGTCCATAGAGAGGCACTGAGAATTTTTAAGTAGGAGAATGACAAGTTCAAAGTAATGCTCCCTGAAGATTTATTTGGCAGTTGTCTGTAGAGAGAGAAGACTGCAATGAATTAGAAAAACTCAGAAATGGGAGACCAGACCAAATCTAACTTCTATCTAATTTAGGGCAAGTCATTTCCTCCACTGGATCTCAGTTTTCTTCTATGGAAAATCAGAAGGGGGATTCAGTTATCCCTAAGTTTTCCTTCAGCTCTAAAAAGACTTTGCAAAAATGAAATCTTAAAATAAGGGACTCTTGTTTTAAGATCTGTGGCTTACTTAATCATAGAGAAATCACAGTGGTATTAAAAGAAAACATTCTTTTCTGATATTCTGCATTCATGGGGAATGTCTTTTATCAAAGAACAATCCAAATGATTTAATCTCATGCTAGTTCCATAAAGAAGTTGGCAAGCAGGTTTAATAACAACAATGCCCCACCCGCTTTATCTATATACTTTCTTAAACAATTATTTAGAAATTACCGGAGTTACAAAAGAGCCAGAAAGAATTGTAGGTGAGCAAGCAGATTAGCGAAAGAGAACCTGAGACAGTTCCCTAATCTCTAGGGAACAGCACGAAAGCTGTCACAGTACCCTGTGCCCTCTGTCTCCCAGAGGAACAAGGAAAGGCAACAAGCAGGCAGCTAACATAAAGGGGCCCACAGGGGTGAGAACAACTCCCAGGGGTGGACCAAAACACAGAGACACTGTGAGGTAATGCATCTCAGAAGATGCCAGAATGACAGGTATCAGCAACCAGAAATGGTCAGCTGTAGAGGAAGTCCCTGATGCAAGCACTTCCTTCTAGAGGCTGTGATGCTGTGTTCACTGCCCAGAGCCTAAAGGTCACTTTGGAAAGAAAGGTAGGAAAGGATAAACCAACCCTATGGCAGAGAACTGATAATTGTCAGAAAATCTGGATGAGAATTGATCATGTCAGTAGATGCAGAAAATTTATTTGATAAAATTCAACACTTTTATGATTTTTTTTAATTCTCAGCAAACTAGAAACTGAAACTAAATATCACAAACTAGTATCAAATGTTTTTCTCCAAAGATGGAGAACAGGTAAAAATGTTCATTCTCATTGTCTCTATTTAACATTATACTGGAGTTCCCAGCTGTCGTATTAAGACCAAAAAAAAAAAGAAATGGAAAGCTTAAATATTACAAAGAAAGAATAAAAACTGTCTCTTTTTGCATATGGCATGATGATATATGTAGAAAATCCCAAGGTATTTATAAAACAACTACTGGAATTAATATGTAAATTTACCATTGCAAGGTAAAAGTTTAATATACAAAAATCAATTGCATGTTTTAATACTAGCTGCAAACAACTAGAAAAATGAAACTTTTAAAATTCTGTTTATAATGATGTTAAACCCTGAAACTAAAGAACAAATTTCACAAAAATGTGCAAAAATTTTACAGTGAGAACTGCAATATTTGGCTGAAAAAAGAAATAAAGACTTAAACATAAGGTTATAAATTTGAAGAGCCAATATAATAAATAGGTCAGTTCTTCTCATATTGATCTATAGATTGAAACCAATCCCATTCAAAATCCGTCTGGGTTTTCCATGAAAGTTAAAAAGCTGTTTCCTAAATTTATTTTTTTAACATTTATTTATTTTTATTTTAGAGAGAGAAAGAGCACACACACACAAGCAGGGGAGGGGCAGCGGGAGATGAAGAGAGAGAATCCTGAAGCAGACTCCCCACTGAGCACAGAGCCTGACACAGGACTCAATCCCATGACCCTGAGGTCATGACCTGAGCCAAAATCTAGTTGGCCACTTAACCGACTGAGCCACCCAGGAGTTCCAGTTTATTAAATTTATATGAAAATGCAAAAGACCTAACCTATCTAAAAAAATGAATTTAAAGGAAATATACTCCCTGAGGACTTATAAAGCTACATAATCAAGACAATGAAGTAGTGGCATAAGATTTGATAAATCAATGAAACACAATGATATAGACCCACTCCTATATGATCTTCTGATTACAAACAAATTCAACAAAACACTCCAATGGGAAAATTCTTTTCAACAAATGTTGCTAGAGGAACTAGATAGCCACATGGAAAGAAATTAACCTTGGCTTCTACCTCAAATTATGTATAAAAATTAATTTGAGATGGATCATAAACTTAGGCATAAAAGCTAAAACCATAAAACACTTAATGGAAGTATGGGAGAATATCTTTCTGACTTGAGGGTAGGCAAAAGTTTCTTAGATTTCATAGGAAGTAAATAGCCATGGAAGAAAAAAAGATAAGGTAGATTTTACATTTTTTAAAAATCTTCTCATCCAAAGACATTGCTAAGACAATAAAGAGGTAAGCCAGGAATTAGAAGAAAATATTTACAGAACATCTATCTAACAAATGATTGGTATTCAAGATAGATAAAGAACTCTTACTATCTTTCCTTTATTAATAATACAAAGACAAGCTAACCAATTAAAAATGGCCAAGAAGTGCTTATCATCACTAGTTATCAGAGATATGTTAAAGACAACCACAATAAGATATCACTGCAAGTCTGAATTCAACGAGGTGGTGTGAGGGGCATAAGGCTTCCACAAAAAGGGTACTAGATACCAGTGAACAGTAATTCAGTCTACCTCCAGAATAATCCCTCTTAAAGTGAGAACTATGATTTCTACTTCTTTCAAATCCCAGTTTGATTGGGACAATCCTAAATACCAAGAAAACCAAAATACCTGTGTTTTAGTATTTACAGCCTTCCTTACTAGTTGTTTCATTTTGTTTGATTTCCATATTCCTTTCAAGGTCCTTAAAGAAAGATATTGTCATTTTTGTATAATAAATATTTAGCCCAGAATCTGAAATATAACTTAGGAATCATTGAACATTTGAAGAATGAGTGAATGAACAAGCAAATGAAACAATAAATGCCTAAGCTGATTTTTTGACCATGACTTTTTATAGTAAAACTAAAGATTTTTACTAATAATGATTGTTAGATCATCTTACATATAAAATAATTATACTCCTAAAAGCTAAAAACACAATTTTAAATATTTTAAAATCTGAGGTCATTTTTCTGGCAAATAAATTTTTTAAGTTAAAATTAGTTTTACATCATTGAAATATTATCATTGAGAAAAGTTATGAAAATGTTTTATTATAAACAACCGAAATGCCTATCCTGAACTATCTATTCCTGACATTTCTAATAGGTAGAGATTTTATAAAATTTTTATTAAAAAAAAGATTAAAACCATAAATTTTTGGCACTATGAACATGAAATAACTACAATCATCCTTACATTGAAAATGATGAAAGAAAATTCAATATTTTGTGATGTGTTTTTTAATTTTCTTGGACAATAGCTACAAGATATTAGAATTCAAAATAAAACTGAGTTGCAAAATCTGCTTACCTACTGTATTAGTAGCAGTAGTAGTAATAGTAGTAGTAGTGTTTTTGTAATGCTTGTGACTGTAGCTACTCTCCAATCCTTTGTGGAAAGAAACCATGTGTAAATACAAATGAAGGCATTTAAATGTAAACCCGACATTTTTTTTTAATTTTAATTTTTTTTATTTTTTATAAACATTTAATATATTTTTTTCCCAGCGGTACAGGTCTGTGAATCGCCAGGTTTGTAAATTTAATGGTTTAATTTAATGGTAAACAGTTACTAGGAGGCTGACTATTTAAAAAAAAAAAAAAAGGAATGAAAATGCACTGTTACCTACTGAACGTTGCCATGTAACTTTAATAAATGTCTTTCTGTCTCTATGCTAGAGAAGCCCATGAGAGGTCCTTTCTCTTTTTTTGCCTCTCATTCAGTGGTTCACCCTAATGTACAACCACTCCCTCCCCAACACAATCCCAAAGTCAGCACTTTCTCAGGGACCACTGCGTCTACTTCACGGAGACTCCTGCCCTGGATTTCTAGCAGCTTCTCTCAGTATTGTCATTCGAGTTACCTTCTTAGAACATAAACATCATTCCTCTGACTAAACCTTGCTGATGGCAGGAGACACAATAAATACAACCTCCACAAATCACATTTTAGAGGAGTATTTCCTGACGTGAAACTATGCTCAGGACAACCAAGTGGGACAAATCAAATTATAAATAAATATACTCATTAGGATTTCAATTTTTAAATACTGTATGCTTAATAATATGTGTATTGCTGGAGTAATGTTTTGAAACATGGTCAGAGTTTTTGTCTTGCATTTCTGAGGAGTGACTTGTCTATAGTCAGCTTGAGCCTTCAGTTACTTGGTTGGGGATAGAGTTGACCCCTTCACAACTCTTTAAAATTATTTAGGACTCTAATTATTTCTTCTTAGGATTTTTTTTTTTTTTTGACAGAGAGAAAGAGAGAACACAAGTAGGCAGAGAAACAGCAGAGGGAGAGGGAGAAGCAGGCTCCCCAATGAGCAGAGAGCCCAATATGGGGCTCAATCCCAGGACCGTGGGATCATGACCTGAGTCAAAGGCAGATGCCCAACCAAGGTGCCCCAGGACCCTAATAATATCTACTATTTTAACTATTGACAGATATTTGCTTATGTAGATTACATATATTGATAATTACTATATGTCACAAACTGAATGTTTGTGCTCCCCCAAAATCCATATGCTGAAGCCCTAATCCCCAGTGTGATGGTATTTGGAAGTGGGGACTTGGGGTAATTAGATTAGGTCATGAGGAGAGGGCTCTCATGATGGGCTTAATGGTCTCATGAAAATGGGAAAAGATGTGAGAACTTCTCTGCCATTTAGGGATACAGCAAGAAGAGGGCCATCTACAGGCCAGGAATGGAGCCCCCCCCAGACTCACCAGAATCTACTGCCATTTTGATCTTGGATCTTCTCCAAAGATCCATAGATATATGTTGTGTAAGCCACTCCGCCGATGATGATTTTGCTATAGCAGTCCAAATATTAGAAATTAAAGCTGGGAAATTTTAAAAATATTTATTTATTAATACACCTAAGATAGTAATAAACCTACCTCACAATTACATATTTTTATGGAAAACCTATTTTCTGTGGTGTCTGGGTGACTCGGTCAGTTAAGCATCTGCCTGCAGCTCAGGTCATGATCTCAGGGTCCTTGGAATGGAGCCCTGCATCAGGCCCCCTGCTCAGCGGGGAGCCTACTTCTCCCTCTTCCCCCACCCCTGCTCATGCTCTCTCTCTCTCTCTTACAAATAAATAAATAAATAAATAAATAAATAAATAAATAAATGGAATTTTTTAAAAAGTAAAGAAAAGAAAAACCTATCTTCAAACCCCAAAACAATGAGCAAGAAGAGGGACATTATTTATATTTTTGCAAATCTATTTAATGTTTGGCTTAATGAAGGCAACTAGATTTTTTTTTTCTTTTTGAAGGCAACTAGATTTTTATAACCACTTCTCCATACAGCCTCTTGTGGTACATTATTCTGGTTTAAAGTATAGGGGGGAAAAATCCAGCCTCACACAGACACAGAGCTGGAAAAGGAAAAAGTATTTTAATAACTTTTTAGGTAGTTGTGAATATTTTTCTTTGATACTAACCAAAACTTGACAATTAATACTTTCTTAAATGTTACCTACAATATGGAATCTGAAACCATATATATGAACATTCATCCATACTACTACCTTAGAGTCTATTTATTATTCTTGAATTCCGAATGGATCTTTTACCCATGCATTATTTTAAAAATCACGTCTTGATCATTTGGAGATTATTAATTCACAGAGTTATGTAAATTTTCCAAATGTTGACATATTCTGTTATATAATGTCAAAAATCACATCAGTTACCATCACCACAAATCCCATTCAGAAAAATCTGTAAATATTGGATTAAATTTAAAAAAATATATTGGGAATCTGTCAAGCTCATAGTGGTTGATACAAGTTTTCCAAACTTCTACTTTTTGGTTGAAAGCTCCAATGTTATTATGGGCAACAAATGCTTTCAATGTTATGAAATGACAGTCTCACCTCGTTCTTTTTTCGAGAAAATGTCCACCAAAAATTCAACTCTGATTCATCCCAATTTTTCTAATTATCACAGCTTATCATAGTATCATAGTTTATCAGCTTTTCGTTTAGGGAAAAATAGGAGTTCCATGGACAAAACTGCTAATTCAGCTCCCAGCTTTTCTTCAAAATAATTGCCATATTTCAGTATAAATCAGAAAGTACTTTATTTTTACTTCCTAGTTAGCCACACAGAGTACCAAGTTGAGATTTAATATATAAATTTTTACTTTATCAAAGACTTTCCTAAGTGAACTTAACAGGTTATTTTTGTTTGAACTTTTTTTCTGTCTCTTGGGAGGTGAGTGTGCGTGTATGTGTGTGTGTGTGTGTGTGTGTGTGTGTGTGTGTGTGTGTTTACTGTATGGTGTCACAAATACAATGACTCCAAGTAGAACACAGAGCTCCTCCTGCCTTGATCAGCTAAGGAGCCAGCAGTCTTACCCACATTGCCTTTGCATCCTCAGTGCAAATGTCAGACTGAAAAGGGGAAATCATTTTTCATATATTTATGAAGATTGCTTTGATCTCACTGACCCCCTGAAAACATCTCCAGGACCCCAGTGATCTGTGAGTTACACTTTAAGAACTCCCAACATAGAGGAACAATGGTCACTCCTTCTTGCCCAAGGGAACAAGAGGAAATAGAGGTAAAAGAAGCAAGAAGTAAGTCACCTGGACCTGGAAACCTAGGATAGGACTGGAGTCACAGTGACCTGGGCAAACCGTGAGGAGGCGGTAGGGTTCCCAGAAATACCCTTCTGGTAGCAATTTCCTGCAAGGCAGGAGTGACAGTGAGGTCAGGCAGCACTTGTAGGAAGGTACTCAGGTGTGTCTGAGGGAGTACGTCTGGCTCCCTGTGGCTGGTGTGATGCCTGGAGGAAATCTAGAGGTTTCCATGAGCCCACTGAGGGGCCACAACGGTTCTGGGAGGATGCGGGGAATGCAAGATTCCAGAGGAAGAGACCCTTAAGAGATACAGACTTAACTGGCAAGGACCAGGGACTCCAGCAGTGGGTACCAACACATCACGGCAAGAGACCAGAGGGAGAGGCCATCTTGCAGACACCAGTCAGTAGTAGATCACAGCAGCCCCTCTGTCCCAGAGCCCAGGCGCTCTGCCAGAAGGATGCACAATTTGCTTTACACACTCAATTGTCACCTTGAAGGGAAGAAGGGAAAGGAGCCAGAAGACTGAGCTTTGAACTCCAGAGTCTAGGTCAACCGAAAGGAACTATTTAAACCAGCCCTGACAGCAACTTAAACTCGGCAAAGACTGAATATTGCAACAGAAAGCAAGTCCTTTGAAGACTGAGATTTTGTTCATTATTGAGCAACATTTCCCTACTAGCTGTCAGGAGAGACCTCCTGAAGAGCTATAGAATCTTCTAGAAAGCAGTCATTGTTTGAATAAATTTTTATGTCAAAAAAGAACTATGTTCAGTGCTACCAGTAGCTATCTCTGGGTGGTGGAATTATAGATGGTTTTTATTATCTTTGCAGGCTAATCTAAATGCTGTTAATTTTTTATAATAAAGAATCATCAGTTTAATAGTCAGAAAATATGTGGTCCTATTACCTGAAAGATAATGTTCACATTTCTGAACATGGAGGGAAAATGTTCCTCCTTCAGACCCTGGTTTATCTCCTCAGCTTCCTCTCCCACCCCCAAGCCCCACCAGCAAGTGGCTTCTTGTGCCCCACGGGCCAAGCTGGCTCAGGGTTTTGAAAAATTCTAGCAAGATATGCACACAATCTTAAATGGAGAAACAAAGCCTTATGGCAAAAGACAGGTCAAAGCTCATACAACATTTGTATTGCCCCCAAAATAACTCTACATAAAAAAGGTATAATCAGTCACTTCCAAAAATTCACTTGATAAGCTCATATTTGAAATAAATAAAACCTTAAAAAAATAAGCTCATATCTGAAACAAACAAACAAAAGATTACAGCATAATAGGAAAACAAAACCAAATCTCTAGCAACATTTTAGAGCTGCCCTGTTTAATACAGTAGCCACTTAGCCACGTGCTGCTCATTGATTACCTGAAATGGAGCAAGAAAATCAGAAAAATTGAATTTTCAATTTTATTTAATTTTAATTAGCTTAAAACTAGAAAGTGTCACTCCATTCAGTTCTTAGACGTTGTTACAGTATATTTGTGAATCCACTCTTTCGATCGTAAATTTCATGACATCTGAACACCAACTGAGTATTTTTTTTTAAAGATTTTATTTATTTGACGGAGAGAGAGACAGCAAGAGAGGGGAACACAAGCAGGGGGAATGGGAGAGGGAGAAGCAGGCTTCCCTCTGAGCAGGGAGCCCAATGTAGGGCTAGATCCCAGAACCATGGGATCAGGACCTGAGCCGAAGGCAGATGCTTAACTGACTGAGACACCCAGACACCCCACCAGTTGAGGATTTTTAATGAAAATTTAGCATCCAAGTGGAGAAAGCCTATAACTATAGAATACCTAACAAAATAAGGAAAAATTGTTATGTGTTTTATTACTAACTTTTTATATCGATTTCATTTTGAAGTGATAACATTTTACATATATCAGATTAAATAGAATTCATTAGAATTAAGTTCACCCATTTGTTTTTAGTTTTTTAATGTAGCTACTAGAAAACTTTAATTACCTATGTGGCTTGCATTACATTTCTATTGACGTGCTGCCTTCAGTCTTGCTGTGGTAGAATTAGACCTAAAGTCCTTTGATTTGCTACCCTGCATTTTTCTGCTTTCCAGTGTTACTATAAGTCTACTTAAAATCCTTCCAAATTGCAACTGGAAATAGTATTATTCTTTTTCTGGAAGAGTGTCTTCATGAGGACTACAATCTCTAAGCTAACTAACCAGATATTTGCAGTGTGTGAGAGATTAAATACTTATGATGACTGTGCTTATGAAGGGAATCCTTGTGTTACTGCAATGCTGTTGCTACTACATCTCTTTAAACCTAGAAAGTTCTGCCTTTATTTCAGAGCCAGGCTAGTGAAAAGTGGCTCCAGACATTGGGCTCCAGACTCTGGGTACTTTTGTATGAAAGCGAACAGTACTTTCCTATTTGCCATTACGACTTGATCCCCTTTGTCTCAGCTTTGTGGCAAGGGACTGAACAATTAAAATTTCCCAGAGGTCCCTTTTCTTAACTCTCAACAAAGCCCTAGCAAGTGCTTCTGTCCCTTATTCACAGTAATGGTTTTTGCCTTTAATGAAAAAGTAAAACTGGGAATAGTTTCCAGAGCTTTCAGAACTTTTCCATTGAAATGCAAACACCCCTCTGGCACCTCTGAAAATTCTGAGAAATTGTTGGGCTTTGGCGATGGTTCGAGAAAACCTGGCATTCTTCTCCCGTTCATGGCTCGTTTAAGTGCTTCTCTTTCCAAATACATTCAAGTAAAGTCAGCAGTTGACTCTCTCTTGCAGGGCAAACCCCCAACTTGAACACTGAACAAAAGAGTCACTTTTTCATCCCAAATCCGGGATTGTGACCAGTAAACCTCAGAACCCTATCTTGACCCATCTCCTCTCCCAGTGTGACTTAGCTTCCTAACATACACTCTTCTCCTTAACCCTGTCCACGAACGACCACAGCTCCATAGACAGCTCTTGCTGTAACTAGGCACACATGCAAACAAATATCACTTGTATGTTGTGAAGGTAGTGAGAGACGTTTTCTTGGATTCTCTACTGCAGCCATTCTAACTGATCCTAAAGATGCCCATCCACATTTTTTTTTTAATGCCACATATCCCACGCTCTCTCTTTCAAGGTATCAGCATAAAATGAAGCCACTGATCTTTTCAATCTTCATTTCTCAACAGGATAAGTAGCCTGAATGGGGAAACCAAGACAGCAACCGTCATGTGTTTAGTAGACACAAACCAGCTTCTGATCTCAGAAGCAACTCAGGTATGTCCTCTTTATTTATTACCTATACTATTCAACCTGGCTTTCATTATGCCATCGTATAATAGTAATAATTGAAAGTTGTGTTATTCTCTATCTCACCTGCATTCATCTGCTCCTGTGAGTAGGAATCATGTCTGTTTGCTTGGGTTTTTGTTTGTTTGTTTGTTTGTTTTTGGTTTTTTGTGGCTCACAGGCAAATCTCTGTGAATACTTATTTAATGGTTGTGGCTTAAGATAAAAACTTATCTAACAGCTCCATGTTGAAGGAACAAATTGGGCAGATTCAAGCTCAGGTAGATGTCAAGATCTCATCTGGAGGGGAGCTAAAAGTAGCTAGTGCATTGGGAAGGAATAAGTTCTTTGCTCTTAGCTGCTGTGCAATCTTTTGTTCTACGAAGTCATCTTCAATCTCCATACCTGTCAAGTATCAGATACTTAAATACTGTAAAAAAAAAAAAACCCAAATTAAATTTTTTATGAAAAATTCTGATATGAGTACAGTTAAAAATACATCTCTAAATGACACATGCTGTATGATTTCACTTATATGTGGAATTTAAAAGACAAAATAAATGAACAATAAAAAAAGAGACACACAAACAAACAAGCCAGACTTTTAAATACAAAACAAAATGGTGGTTGCCAAAAGGGTGGTAGAAGGTGGAAACAGGTTAAGGAAATTAAAAGTACACTTTTTTTTTTTTTTTTTTTAAGTAGGCTCCACAACCAGCAAGGAGACCAATGAGTGGTTTGAACTCACAAAGCTGAGATCTGATACCAGAGCTGAGATCAAGTTGGGTACTTAACTGATGGAGCTATCCAGATGCTTTGAGAGTACACTCAGATGAACACTGAGAAATGTATGGAAGTGTTGAATCATAATACCATACACCTGAAACTAATATAATACTGTATGTTAATTAAATTTGAATTTGAAAAATGAATTAATACATAAAAATACAACTCTTCATATTTATCAACAAATCTCTCTAGGACTCTAGTTCATCTTTGGAAAGTGAGGAAATAGGAATACAGGATATTTAAATCCCAGTGATTCTGTGAATCTGACCCATGATCTCTTCTGTATTGCAGTCCTAAATAAAGCTTTTTAAGCCTGGAGGTCAAGACAAAATTATAAAGCCAGTACTGATTTTCAACAACAAAGTCAGCATATGCAAGTGATAGTAATGTTTTTGAAAATTCAAACATTTAAAAAACCAAATGACAGAAAGCATCCAAATATGAAATAGCTTTTAGTCATTAGTCTATCACTATAGTTTACCTATGAGGTCTCAGGCACAGTGCCTAGCCCATAGAATATGTTCAAGAAATTTGTCTCAAGAGACACTCCCCGAGAACCAAGGTAGCAGTTTAGAAGAACTACTGGTCAGTCTGCCCATCTCCTGAATATTATAAAAACAAGGGGTAAAGGCATCATCTGCATGACTTCTGGTCAGGGAGACACTCCATCTGGACCTCTCCTCCCAACTACCCCTTCCCCACCAACTCTCCACTCCACCTCATGCTGGCCATGAAATACTTCCTGAGCATTTTCATACCCTTTTGTAGGCTTCAGGAAGTGATTGCAATGGGATTCAAACTTAAGGCTGTAACTGAATTTCCAGGATTAACAGCAAAGTCACAAAATATGAATTGTAAGTGGTAATAAATTTAAGAATACAAAATACTTTACAACTATCACTTGCAAGGCAAAATTTGTCGTTTGGAAACTCACTGTACAGCACAATGGACTTTCCTCTTATTTTGAACACACACACACACACACACACACACACACAATCCTTTCTTAGAAGCCAATACCCAGCTAGGGAAGCTGGGGAGAGATGAGGAGAAGCTATTAGCAATGAATGCTTTGTTTTCAGAAATGCAGTGAACTTACTAGATATCACTAAAAGAAAAAACACATTTTGCTTACACTTGAGAGATCAGATACAACATATTAGTCAGAAAATGATTTAAATGGGAAAATGTGGTTTTGAATAGGTGACCCACCTATGTAGAAAAGAAAAAGTCTTTAAAACCCATTTGCTCCGTCTTACAATCTTCCAAGCAACCAAATCGACATAGGAATCAGAACAATCGAGTCAGTACCAATACTGGGGAAAAAAATCTCTGTAGTTACAACATAGGTCCACACCATTTTTATCACTCTGCTGCACAACCCCTATTTAGAATGCCATCTTGGGGCTTGGGTCTCACAACTTTAAGGAGAATTGCGGGATCTCGGGTGGAAGAGGCAGAGAGAGCAAGTTGGAGCTGCAAAGAGCTTTACGTCGGCTGTCCTGTTACAGAGCAAACAGAGGCACGTGTCAGTTTGCAAAGAAATAAAATGAAAAATTGCTTTCAAAAGCTTCAGAATGATTTCCGCTTTGAGGCATTGGGAAAAATTGATTTCAATCATTGAAAGGGAGTTTTGCCATGCATGAACAATCAGCTTCACCGAAGATTCTGGCTATATGGCCCACTGACTTTCGCAATATCTGAATGAAGATTGCCCTATCCCTGCACACAGGCAAACAAGCCAGGTGGGCTAAAATCTGTGTCTCTTTTTCCAGATGCCTCTAACCAGAAGTCTACAAGGTAGTTATTTACAAATGCCAGTTAAGATCTTCTGGACATGATTGCAAATTGCTTCCCTCATATGGCCCCGTTACAAATCTTTACCCAATGAAAGAGGAACCTAATCAGGATTGAATTTTTTTTTTCACCTAAAAAGGGAGAAACACTGTCACAGCCAGCCACAATTCCCAACCATAGTACAGGCAGCCAAATGATTTTGTTTGAAAATTTATCTTCTGAATTCTAAATAATGAGATTAAATCATCTTTTTTTATTCTGTCAGCAGAAACCTAAAACAAAACAGGGAAAAAAAAAAAAAACCTATCAGGCTTCATTTCACATCCTTAAAGACAGGAGGGGATTTGTGGTGATCCTCTTCATAACCCTGCTTCTGAATAAGGCCACACCTAAAATATGCCTAGACAGCCAAAATAACACATGCACTTTTAAATGACCTTCGGGGAAGATCTTAATACTCTATCACAGGTGTTCATTCTGGAATTGTCAAATCTTTAAAGTTAAATTCTTCATACCGAAATGCCATCCATCCCCAGTATAAGTTGAAGCAATTGAACACAAATTTCTGGAACCTTCACCAACCCCTGGAATCATTCTGCCCCTCCATCTTCTCCAGCCCGCTAACCCTTTGGTGGTCACATGACTGCTGCCTAGGCCAGAGATGATGTATTTAAAGACTTAAGAACAGAAACTGGCATATAGCAAGAACCAAAAAATTTTGCTCATCTCCCTATAAACTCAAGCTAAGTTCAAACATACCCCTAACTGACCAAAACCTTATGTATCTCGCGTGCCCTCCCTAGCACACTTCCTAAATGAATAACTCCCCATCTTCTCTTTCTTAATTCTTTTCCATCTGAAATCTCTTCCCCAACTTGATCTCCTTAGGAATGGATCTTCATACAATTCTATGTATACACCAGTGTCTTGCATAATACCTGAAAGACAGAGTTTGTTCGATCTATAGGTATCTGATCGAAACCCAAGCAACAGTACTCCAGGTGGTTTCTACACAAACCTCCATTTCCTTCTTTCTAATGAGTTGGGGAAGATCTTAACCAAATGCACATAAGGAAGTTTTTCTGGATTCATCCCATTCAGGTCCCTTATTATCATCTTCTTTCCTCTACTTTTACTGTTCTTCTGTACCCCACCCTGTGCCAACTGGGTCTGTATCACCAGTGTCACAGAGGTGACATCTAGAATCTAGTCTTCTGTACTGGTTGCACACTGCAGCCCTTCCCCTAGTCCATGATTGTTCATTTAAATAATCTTCTTCATAATACTTGTTCAGCTCCAGCTAATTCTGTTCCTATCAGGAACTGACAAATAATGTGCAACGATGGGACTCGCTGTACCTGCTGCCCTTGAACTGACCCTTCTGTTGGCTGAGAATCACTTCTCCCTTTTGTTCAGTTCTCTGACTCTGGGGTAATCAAGCCTGCTCCTCATACTTGCATGACTAGGTTCCCCCCTTCTCTTCCCAGTCACAGCTCCATGATACACCACGCAGAGCCTTGCATGCACAGTTGTGGACACCCTGGTCCAAGCTCCGTATGTAAGCATCTGCTAACAGCACTTTGTTGGTTACGCCAAAGTCTGCATACATCAGCTGTGCAGTCTAAGTGGGAAGACAGATGCAGAAGAAGAGCTGCATCCAAGCCCCAAGAGCACAGAACTCCAGAGTCTCAGCTGAGGGTGTTGTATGTGATCTAGAGGGGCTCTGATGTGCACAAGGAGGAAGACAGTGCACCTAGAGCTGGGGCAGAGCCTTCCAGAGGAGGGGCCCCCAGCAGGGACCGACTGCCTGGGTGTGAGAACAGCTCTGTTACCATTTTCATGGCTCTCTGATTTGTGTATCAGGTACCCATGGATGGCAGAACTCTAGCCTTGCAGTTGAAAAATCCAAATCCCCTTATTCCAAAGTAATTATTTCTGTAACAATTTCTGTGATTCTCTATCAAATATTCCTTGATCTGCACAGCCTGAAGGACTATTTGTTTTACCCTTCCAATGAGGTACACACAAATCTTCATTTTCCTCCCTTTTTTCATTCCTTTTTGATGTAAGGCATTTCCTCTTGATAGAAAGCATTTCCTGTACTCTTTTTCCCCTTTCTCAGAAAGTGTGCCCTACCTCATCATGGAAGCAGCTGATGGTGTGCAAGGTGGATACAGAGTGGACTTTTCTGAAATTATTTACAAAATTTAATATGCATTATAAAAATCTAACATGTCAAACCAGTGATACTGTTGCATATATTATGCTATGTAAAAATCTGAATTGAACTTAAATATATATAAATTTAATATATTTGTATTACTTTAATATATTTGATTTTTAGATATTAATATATTAATATAATATAATAATATATTATATATTAATATTAATATAATATATTAATTTATATAGCAATATATTAATTTATATTTGTAATATATTAACAATGTATATATTTAAGATGATAGTAAGGAGTTGACTTAGATATGGCAAAATGATGAAGGTGGAATAGAAATGATAGAGATTTAGGAGACCCTATGTACAAGAGTACTCATTACAGAAAAGTATACTGTCCTTATCCCAGGTTTTTTACTTCTCAGCCTGTACAAATCTGACCCCTACAAAACTGAGCTTCCTCATCGACTCATCTCACAGAGGCTTTCAGAAGATCAATAAAGGGGTGCCTGGGTGGCTCAGTGGGTTAAAGCCTCTGCCTTCAGCTCAGGTCATGATTCCAGGGTCCTGGGATTGAGCCCCATCTTGGGGGGGGGGGTCTCTGCTCAGCGGGGAGCCTACCTCCCCCCTGCCTCTCTGCCTACTTGTGATTTCTGTCTGTCAAAAAAATAAATAAAATCTTTAAAAAATCAATAAAGAAATATGTGGACAAGTTATAATATGCTTCTCTCCAAGGCTGATCTTCTTTCTGGAATCTCGGTCCTCACATTTTCTGGATTCTGGCTCTTGACTTGGCCTTTCACTTCAGTAATTTCAGGATTTTCCCAGTCATTCCTATTTATTGGCTCATTCTCAGCTTCTCACTTGGTTGAAATTCCAGTGTTCTAGAAATAAAGTTCTCCACCTACATCTTAGCTAGGGCTGCCGTAACAAAAGACCACAGCTGGGTGGCTTAAACAACAGACATTTATTTTCTGGAGACTAGAAGGCCTACACAGGGGTGTTGACAGGATTGGCTTCCATCTTACAAATGCTGTCTTCTTACTCTATCCTCACATTACCTTTTCTCTGCACCACACACAGAAAGAGAGAGAGAGATCGATCTCTGGTGTTTCTTCCTCTTCTTATAAGGACACTAGTCCTATTGAATTACGGCCCCATCATTATTACCTCATTCCAATGGAATTACCTCTTTAAAGGCCTTAGCTGCAGACACAGTAACCTTGGAGGCTCATGACTTCAGCATGCACACTTTGGGGAGGATACAATTCAGTCCATAACACTTAACCATTTTCTTCTTCTTCCTGCATGAACCAAACTAATGAAGTAATGAAGTAATGGATGAACTAATGATTTCCAAGCGGAGGTTGAATCACCCACTGTGTTTTTGAAAATTAGGGAAGTCCAAGACCTATTTGAGATCTACTGAACCATAGAAGTTTGAGAATGGGACCCAGAACTGATTTTTACACCTTCCTAGATGAATCTGAAGTCACACCTACCTATAGGACCACTGATCCACACCACCTGCCTTCACCCTCAACGTCCACTTCACTGTCCACTTCCTCCCCAGTCTCTGATTTTTCTCCTTATTATTCAGTTGAAACAGTTCTTTCAAATCTATAAAATCTATAGATCACCAAATGATTTTTGTAATTGCAACACTACATAGCATTTCTTGGGTCTTTATTCTTAATGATTCTGCAACCATTGTGTGCTAGGGTATCCCTATTTCATAAAATTTTTTCCTTTTTTTGTTTTTCGTGGCATTGGTCTCACTTGTTTGACATCTCTAATTCATCTAGTAGAGTGTTCTTCACCAATTCGTCTATCTGCATTCCCCAAGACACTGTCCTCAGCACTTTTTTCTTCTTTCTCTGATAGTTTCTAATCCATACCAACAACTTCAAACACTATGTATCTGAAGTAATGATAAAATCTGTAGATCACTCTTATGAGCACCTTTCCCCATTAACCACTTCCAGATACACAAGTCTTCAGGAGCATCCTATTAGTTCTTCAAACCTAGCGTGGTGTTTATTCAACAATACTGACAGATAACCCAGTGCCAGGCCCTGTGCTAGATTCTGGGGGTACAAAGTAAAAAGCAGACAGTCTCGCTTTCCTGGAACTGGTAGTTCAGTGAAGAAATACAGACCAACCACTTCAAAGCACCATAAGAATCGCCATGAGCAGGGAAGCTCAGAGTGCTGAGGGACACAGCCAATCCAGATTTGGAAGGCAGAAGGGCTTCCTGGAAGCCTTATGGAGTCACATGGAAGTTGAGTTCTGAAATATGAGTGGGAGTCAATGAGAAGAAGAGGGAAGAGAAGAACTGACTGTTCTTTAATCAATTCTAGGCAGTGACAGTCTAGTGATTGTCAATCAATTCTAGACAGCCAGAATCCAACTCTTATTCCTACTTCCCCCAGTCTGGCTTGAGAGTGCCCTTGGGGACAAGCTGAGGGGCACCTTCTAGACAAAGGGCACAGTTCTCCCATTCTCCAGCATGACAAGCTTAATTGTGACCAGTTCAATGAACTCTCCCGGGACTCTGAATCTTGAGCAAAGCAAGATCATGGGAAAAGCATTTTTTTTTTTCACACACAAAGAAGATTGAGAGAAAACTGCTGGAGAGGTAGGAAAACAAACTTGAATCACTGACTTCGGGGTCATGAAGACCCCTTTTGAGACTCTGAACTCCTTGTGAGCTATATGACCTTGGGTAACTCCTTAATTGCAAGATGGACTAATAATCATAGATATATCCTTAGGGTTGCCAGATAGTTTAAATGAGCTCTCTTGTGTAAAGAACTTAGCACAATGCCTGGCACATATTAGAAGGACAGGTGGTCAGTAGGTCAGGTGCTACAGTGGGTCAGGGAAGAGAAGGACTGGAGCATATTCCCTAGCATCACACCCCAGGGTAGGCCCTGGGAATTTGAAGACAGCAATTTACAGGAAGAGATAGAGACAGAAACTAGATTGCAATGGGTGCCAAAGGATAAAATATGAAAAAAGCAGATGATAAATGGTAATAATTCTTTATGGATATTTGGCTCTAATGGGGAAAATAGATTTGATGTTCTCTAGTAACTTGGAGTTGAGGAGAAATTTATTTTCATGTTTCTTTTTTCAATATGGACAATCCATAAGCATGTTTAAAAGCTAATAGAAAGAGAGGTGCCTGGGGTGCCTGGGTGGTGCAGTTGGTTAGACATCAGACTCTTGGTTTCAGCTCAGGTCATGGTTTCTGGGTGATGATGTCCCCATCAGGTTCTGTGCTCAGGGAATCTGCTTGAGTTTCTCTCTCCCATTCCTCCCCACCCACACCACTTTATCTCTCTCTCCCTCTCAAATAAGTAAATAAATATAAAGAAAGGAAGGAAGGAAGGGAGGGAGGCAGAGAGAGAGAGAAAGGGGGCACCTGGGTGGCTCATTTGGTTAAACATCCCACAGTTGATTTCTGCACAGATCATAATATCAGGGTTATGAGATCAAGCCCTATATTGGGCTCCATGCTGGGCATGGAGCCTGCTTAAGACTCTCTTTCCTTCTGCCCCTCTCCGCCCACTCATGTGCTCTCTCTCTTGCTCTATATTTCTCCCTCTCAAAGAAAGAAAGAAAGAAAGAGTATTGAATGGGAATTAAGATAAAAAAAAGGGGAATAATCAATTCAATCTATAGGTCTCAGGTTGAGACCTTTTCAGGGAGCCTGGGCAATCACAACTGTCTTCAGAAAGACTGAAGTATTACTTGCCTTTCACTATATGGCTTTTTTATTGTCAGTGCAAAAACAATGGTGGGTAAAACTGCTGGCACTTTGGTGTGAATGAAGACACCAGATGGCCATGGTGGTGGTTCTCTTCTTCAGCATCACACACAGTAAAATCAGTGCCAGCTCCTCTTAAGAATGTTCTTGCTGGGGCCCCTGGGTGGCTCAGTGGGTTAAAGCCTCTGTCTTTGGTTCAGGTCATGATCCCAGGATCCTGGGATTGAGCTCCACATCAGGCTCTCTGATCAGCGAGGAGCCTGCTTCCTCTTCTCTCTCTCTGCCTGCCTCTCTGCCTACTTGTGATCTCTGTCTGTCAAATAAATAAGTAAAATCATCAACAACACCACCAAAAAAAGAATGTTCTTGCTGAACCACAAAATTACCAGTTTTATTAAACCTTGACCCTTGAGCACATATCTTTGCAATAATCCATGGGACAAAATGGGAGGTACACAAAAAGCACTTCTTTGTAGACTCGGTGTGAGGGTTGTCTTTAGGATTGAGACAACTGAGAGTTGAATTAGACTTTTGTCATGGAATACCATTTTTACTTTCAAAAATAGGTTATAAACTGTGGCTATTTGAATGAGTATTTGGAGGACATTGTCTTGGAAGTGAGCAAAATGAGCCTGTCACTTCACGAAAAATTGACAATGCTTGTTGGCAAAAATATTTGAGCTTTCAAACGAAAATTGTAATTTTGAGAAATTTGTGTCTGCCACTGTGAGTTCAACAGCTCTCAATACTTTTCATAATTTTCTTCTGTGATTGGTGGGGATATTAATGAATATGACATTTTTCATTTTATAAAATAAAATGTGCTAACATTTGGAAGACCTGCATAATTCAATTTACCAATATTTTCCAAAAGACTAGGCATAATGTTTAAAATCATGCCTTCTTGGTAAAAGATTCACTCAAAGTGCAAAATGATTAATGAATTTTTAAAGTAACAGGGTATGAAAAATTCCTTAATATGCCTTCAGAATTCACATTGAAGCTAATCTTTAAAAAAATAATACTTGTTGGGGCGCCTGGGTGGCTCAGTGGGTTAAGCCACTGCCTTCGGCTCGGGTCATGATCTCAGGGTCCTGGGATCGAGTCCCGCATCGGGCTCTCTGCTCAGCAGGGAGCCTGCTTCCTCCTCTCTCTCTCTCTGCCTGCCTCTCTGCCTACTTGTGATCTCTCTCTGTCAAATAAATAAATAAAATCTTTAAAAAATAATAATAATAATAATACTTGTTGAGTTTTGGTATAATATAAAATAAAAATGCCCACAAATACCTGAAAAAGTTGATAAAACAGCCCTCCCTTTTTCAACTACATATACATGTAAGGCAAGATTCTCTTCCTATACATCAACCAACTAGTCATTTCACAACAATTGTATGCAGAAGCAGAATGAAAAATATGGCTATCTTCTGTTAAACCAGACATTAAAGAAATTTGCAAAAGAATAAAATAATATTACTCTTTTCACAATTTTTTTTTTTTTTTGCTTTGGAAAATATATTCATCTTTAAAAGTGCAAATTTAATTAGCATATACTGGGTTTATCTTTTTAAGTAAATTAATATTTTTTTTAATTCTGTTTCAGTTGCTAATATGTTAAGCATCAATATGTACATATAGCTCACAAAACAAGAAGGTCATTGGTGTGTTTAGTAATTGTCAATTGCAAAGGGCTCCTGTGACTCAAAAAGTTTGTCCAAAGAGCTGGGAAAAGAAAGGTACCAGAGAAGGCAGGAGAGGGTGACAGCCAGAAGTGGAGTGGAAGAATCACCCAAGATGAAGGGATACAATTTCTCCCATAGAAAACAAAGAAGGAGGAAAGGATCAGGCAGGTGCCAAGACATTTGGGGTTTGGTGTCAAGAATTTGAAGGATTTCCCATCTGAAGTCTTGTTTTTCTCTGTGATATAGGGGTTGTGTTCATCCGTGGAAAGTGAGGGGGTCAGGAATTTGAGGGACACATGGGAGCAGCTCTGGAGAAAAGGAGAACCACCTCGCCAGAGCCATACAGAGGAAATGCTGAACAGCATGGGGATAGAGGTGGTGAGAACATTCCTGAACCAGCAACAACCCTATGCTCTTGACCCTGCCAAAGGAGTTGGGCAGGAGGATACCACGAGCAGGTTTTACCATAGTTATTAAATTTTTTATCCTCTTATCCATCTACTATTACAACAATACAGAAATAGGAAGAACAGTATCTCAAATACCTGTCTGTCCACCACCACCATTTTAACAGCACTAATGCTTTGCCGTAAGGCAATACAGACTGAATATTTAAGGTAAGTTATTGCTAGATACTACAAAATGTCTTAAAATACATTATTAATAGTTTTAGTCCACTCTTGATATTCTGATTTTATAAATACATAGTTTTTAATCCTACTTCCAATATTGATTTTGAAATGTGAATCTAGAAGATTTGGACAATTGACAATCACGTTGTTTTACTTTACCTTCAGAGAGCAAACAGCTTGACTGGGAAAACGGCCAAATGGATTTGTTTTCCTTTTCTCTTTCAAAAGTTATAATATGGACTGTTGACTCAATGTATTACATAGTGAAAATCTGATACCAAAAAAAAAAAAAAAAAAAAAAAAAAAAAATCACAGCTCAGCTTCCTTGTCTGAAGTGAACAAATTCTAATCATGAAAGAGAAATCTTCAGAACCCAAAGTCTAGATTGGTTCATGACCCTGGTTGTGCAATTGTGACCACCTTTAGAAGTTCGGACTCCCCAGATGTAGAAGCACTTGCTCTACTTTTGCCACAGCTAAAGGCTCAGAGGATTACATAATACTCTGAAGTGTGTGAGAAGCAATATCCCCATGTTGGGCTGAGGTCAAGTTGAGGTCCTCTCAGCTGAAGTCAAGGTCAAAAACTTTCACAAGTTCTGATACTAATAATCTCTTTTGCCTCCCTAAATATCCAATGAGCCACAGGCCACTCACTGAGTGCAGCACTCTCTCTACTGAAAATGTGGTGCAGAATGGGAAGGGCGGCATGAGGTTTGCAAACTTTTTCTGTGAGATTGTAATGTAATATGCTATCGAAGGGTGTAATGTTGCTAGCACCAAGACACTGTAGAGTTCTTTCATTTATTCCACACTACAATTTCTCATTTTGAAAATGGAATTATTAGCAATAATAATAAGTAACCATTATATTGCTCTTGCAAGTTTATAAAGTGATTTTCATATGTCCCTTTGGGTGATTAGAAAGCACACAGAAAACTGTGACAACAAAATTATGAACTATACTGAGCACATCTATAAACTCTCTGTACCTTGTTATAATGTTCTATTGTACGACCACTCTCAGATAGGGACAGGATTCGTCGTTCATTAGGTCTACACTACTGAGGCACTACACTTCTTTTTTTAAATCTCTCCCAATTAAAATGAAAAGGCTAATTAAAAAAATAAGATAATCTAACCAGTTAACAAGAATAGGATTGTGTTTGTTAAAGACTATCAAATGACTCCAACTTAGCCAATTCCTCTACAAACTATTATTCTATTTTCAAAAGAAAATCAAAGCATAAACTTCCTTTCCAGTTTCTCAAATAAGTGGGACAATATATGAAAAGGTACACTTGTACCCTGAAAGAATTAATGTACTTCAAAAGCAGCCAACAGCCCCATAGTAGACAGGAAAATGTACTTATATGACATATTAATATATGACAAATCTGGTCTAATTGGTTTCTGACCTTCCAGATCACTCAAACTCTCCATTAACTCACATCTAACCAGCAGGGGAGTGAGCTAAATGGATAATGGGTATTAAAGAGGGCACCTGTTATGATGAGCACTGGGCACTGTATGTAAGTGATGAATTACTAAATTCTACTCCTGAAACCAATATTACACTGTATGTTAACTAACTAGGACGTAAATAAAAATTTGAAATGAGAAAATAAAATAAGGGCGTCTCGGTGGCTCAGTGGGTTAAGCCTCCGCCTTCGGCTCAGGTCATGATCTTGGGGTCCTGGAAAGGAGCTCCACATTGGGCTCTTTGTTCAGCGGGGAGCCTGCTTCCCTCTCTCTCTCTCAGCCTGCCTCTCTGCCTACTTGTGATCTCTCTCTCTCTCTCTGTGTCAAATAAGTAAATAAAATCTTTTTTAAAAATAAATAAATAAATAAATAAAATATAAATTTGTTTTAATGAAAACAAAACAAAAAAAAGAAGACAAAACTAGAACAGTTACAAAACTTCCATTATAGGGTGGCTGGGTGGCTCAGTGGGTTAAAGCCTCAGCTCATGTCATGATCTCAGGGTCCTGGGATCGAGTCCCGCATCAGGCTCTCTGCTCAGCAGGGAGCCTGCTTCCCCTCCCCCGCTCTCCCTGCCTTTCTGCCTACTTCTGATCTCTGTCTGTCAAATAAATAAATAAATAATATTTTATAAAAACTCCCAATATAGTTTATTTCACAATCAAAAAACTAAACAAAAACAAATCTAACACAAAATCTTTGTCTTAAGGAATTTTTTCTTAATTTAGAGGCATAGACATTAACCATTAATTGCCAAACAGTGTATTTATAACTATGGCAACTGTATTTGGAAACCCCATGCACAATTCCTAGTGTTCGTTGTCAAGTACTAGTTTTAAAGCCTTTGATTTTTGTACCTCCTTACTGAGGCACCCCACATCTTTTGGGGGGAATTTGGGATTTACATGCTCGAAAATTGGAAAGGTGCAAAGCTATTTGATTTTTTTTTAAGATTTTTATATGTTTTTGAGAGAGAGGGAAAGAAGGAGGTAGCAGGAGCATGAGCAAGGGGAGGGAGAAGGGCAAGCAGACTCCTCGCCAAGAGCAGAGCCCATCTCGGGGCTTGATCCCATGACCCTGAGATCATGACCCAAGCTGAAACCAAGAGTTGGATGCTCAACTGACTGAGCCACCCAGGCACCCCAAGAAGTGTACAAAGCTATTTTAGAAGGTGTTGTAAAGAAAAGAGAAATGGTAACTAAATAAAATCAGAGGAACAAGGGTGAGTGGGTGGCTCAGTGGGTTAAAGCCTCTGCCTTCAGCTCAGGTCATGGTCTCAGGGTCCTGGGATCAAGCCCCACATCGGGCTCTCTGCTCAGCAGGAAGCCTGCTTCCTCCTCTCGCTCTGCCTGCCTCTCTGCCTACTTGTGATCTCTGTCTGTCAAATAAATAAATAAAATCTTTTTTAAAAAAATTAGAGGAATGGAGAAGTTTTTACAGAGAAAGTGAAACTGAATTTGAATTTTGAAGAACAAAATATGAGTTATCTACGCAGAGACTTCCAGCCTTCTGTTGTCTAAGCCACCCAGGCTGTGTTGTTTGTCATGGCAGCCTCCACAATCTGACACAGTCCCGTATGACTAGAAAGAGAGGGCGTCAGCAATGGCGGGAGGTGAGGACTACGTGAGTTTCTCTAGAAGAGTTAGCTGCCATATTTATCACCTCTCACCCACTGAGTGTGGCCTCGGTGGCCAAATAACTGGGTGACTCTCCCCAGTAAACCCACCTCTCCCCATGCCATAAGACTGAGTGCTCATTCCTGGGACTTTTCATCTAAAAGGGGTGATGCAAGAAGAAGAGTTCTTTTTTTTTTTTTTTAAGATTTTATTTATTTATTTGACAGACAGAGTTCACAAGTAAGCAGAGAGGCAGACAGAGAGAGAGGAAGGGAAGCAGGCTCCCTGCTGAGCAGAGAGCCCGATGCGGAACTCAATGCCAGGACCCTGAGATCATGACCTGAGCCGAAGGCAGTGGCTTAACCCACTGAGCCACCCAGGCACTCCAAGAAGAAGAATTCTTGACGGCCACCCATCCCAGCAGCCAAGATGCAGGTCCTGCCTCGACTTCTGGAGCTGCCTAGGATGTGGCCCCTTGCAGGCTGGTTCTCTAGCCCCCCTTCATTTATTTGAGTCTCAATATCCTTTCAGTAAAGTCTCCCCTACTTAGGAAAAGCCAGAGTCATTTTCTATTTCAGCTAAGGTCCCTGCTTGCTGATAATTTTCATCTCCTTCAGACTGGAGAATGAGAGGGCTTGCTGGGTGACGTTGAGGAGCAAGTGGTCTTGAGAAATTATTGATTTGGAAAACGATCAGTTGTCACTGGTGTTATTTTTCCTAGCAGCACTCAGTGGCCTGCATGGAAATGTGAAAGTCATAAATGCCAGACACTGTAATCCCCAAAGAGTTATTGAGACAATGAGGAGGTAACATATGGGTCAGTTTCTTATTTTTTTAATGAAATTTGTCAAGACATATTGGATTAATCCATAAAGCAAAGGTTTTAAAAACATTACTTATTGGAGCACATGGGTGGCTCAGTTGCTTAGGCATCTGACTCTTGATTTTGGCTCAGGTCATGATCTCAGGGTCATGATCTCGGGGTCCTGGAATTGAGCCCCACCTAGGGCTCTGTTCCCTGCCCGCAGCCATGCACCTGCTTGCTCACTCTCTCTCTCTCTCTAAATAATTAAGCCTTTAAAAAAAAATACATATTACTATTTCCTTAAACTCTGAAGTGTGGCCTTGGAATTATCTATGCCCATTTGAAGTTTATAAAATTTTATTATTAACATTAATACTTTGCACTGAAGTAGCTCTTTATTTCAAAGAATGACACATATGTCAACAACTTACTATTTCTGAATTCTTACCTGTGCTAAAAAGTTTCATTCTGTAAATGGGAAGTGAGATGAAGAATACATGACTTCTTCAAGGTTTGGTCTGAGTAAGTTTCTTGACTTTTTTATCATAAGCATTAGCATCATCACTATTTCCATTTACTAATTCGGTTTGCAAAGCACGTCTGCTAATATGACCTTATTGGAGCCTCATTAACTGGTTTATATATTCCATGCTGTTTTTTTTGAAATGTGTCTTGGATCTACACTAGGTGCTGGAGATACAGCAATTAATTACTGAGGTTAACTAGCCACTGAGAAGACTCAGACAGCATTCCCTGCTGTCACTCTGATTCCAGACTACTGATGGCCTTAAACAATAAACACACTATTCTGGTATGGTGGGCATGATTGTGTGATGGAATTTGGGGAACCAAAGTATTGTAGGGGCACACCATGGTAGAGGTGGTCCAAAACCAAAATGGGGTGAGTAGTGCATCTGGACTTACCATAACTTTATAAAAAGACAGGATGGAGATAACACTCCATTCCATTTCAGGAATGAACAAGCAGCTCAGGGAGGTCAGGGGGCCCAGAGACAATAACAGAGAAGTGATACTTCCAGACCACCCACCCTCACTCCTTTCCCTCTCCTGCACAATAACACTGTCACCAAAATCACTGCTGTCACTTCCTCTTCATCATCCTCAGCACCATTATTATCACCATCATTACAGTAAGGAATTTAATGGGACAAATATAACCCACAACTTCAGTTTATACCTGGAAAGAGAAAAAGAATAAACTAGCACCAAAACACCAGCAAATGAGAAGCAAAGACATTACCTAGTCATGACTATAGAGTATCACAGAGGGCAAGTTTGCAGGGGGCACGTTTCCAAGAATAGATACATGTCAAGGAGTGTTTAAAAAAGAATCAGAGGGGGACACCTGTGTGACTCAGTCGGTTAAGCATCTGCCTTCAGCTCAGGTCATGATCCCAGGGTCCTGGGATAGAGCCCCGCATCAGGCTCTCTGCTCAGCTGGGAGTCTGTTCTCCCTCTGCCCCTCCACACCTCTCATGCTCACACTCTCTCTCTTTCTCTCTCTCTCAAATAAATAAGTAAAATCTTTTAAATAAATTTTATTTAAATTGATTTTTATTTATTTATTTTAATATAATATTTATATTAATATAATAATATTTTGTTATTTATTTATTAAATAAATAAATTTGATGTATTGATTTGTGTACTAAAGACAGAAAGAAAAGGGACTGGAGATACAAGGAGAACCTTAGCTGGTCCCCTAAAGATGGCAGCTGGTAAAAGGTGGCCACAGTACTGTCCCCTACAGCAAGCATACAGACTAAGGGGGAGCTAGAGAGAACAGTTGGGTATGGGGAAACCGTGATGAGACTTGCCACCTAGAGGAGGCCCTGCGATTTTCTTCACATGCACATTTCTTCCAATTGTATGAATGTTTAAAAAAAAAAAAAAAAAAAAAAAAAAAGAATTACAGAGGTTAAAGGGAAGGACCTATGATGATTTAAGGAAGGACCTATGATGATTTAAGGAAGGTAGAAAGAGCAAACTTTGTCTGAATTATTAAAAGTTTTATGAGAACAAGAAACGTTCTCTGAAAGTCAGACCACACTGTGGTCACAGATTATGACCACTTCTGCTCCTTTCTTAGAAAATGTTCTGTTTCCAGCACTACTACAAAGTATTTTTTAATGCCTACTCGTTTTGTCAACTCCCCCGTCACGGCTCCCTTGTGCCCCAAATTATAAACATCTTGCTCTTTCCTTGAAACTGGGAATATCATGGTTAGTCTATTAAAAACATGAGGCTTCTTAGCCTTCCTGTAGGATAACAGGTGATAATTACCACCCAAACATTGGTTTACCTCTTCAGAGGTTCAAATTTAATTTAAATGTTGGTACAATTACTATTACAGACCGCACTTCGACGATCGATCATTTAAACTATTTTGGTGTGACCCATTAGATCCCAAAGTCTTTTGCTTTCCCGGAGAACTGGTTTTCCACGGAGGGTACCTGAGTGGCTTTTGAAATGCCCAACCAAACTCTGAACTGTCATAAAAGCTGGGGTTAGAGATAAGGGGTAAGAAAAGGTTCCAGTCACCCAGGCACATTTCTGCTTTTTTGTGCAAGCTTCAGATGAAATACAGTCACTCAATAAAGTCCTTCTGTTTTGCTTTCCCTCCCTCCCTCTCTTTCTCCCCATTCGTCCAGAGAGGGGAACCCTAAACCCTTTGGACCCCTGCCAGCAGCACCAAAAGAATCTGTTGACTATTTTCCCAGGGAATTCCTGCCTTAAATGTCAGCAGAGCATAACTCCCCAGCCAAAGCAGAGTCTGCCTCGACCTGAATCAAAGAAAATGTGCCTGCTGTACCAAAAGGGAAGACCTGGATCCCTAGGGCACGGGGACGGGGCCAGAAATCACCTCTGGAAGTTTCCATGTCTGTTAGAAAGACCCCAGTTCCCTCAGATTCACCCTCCTGAGAGGTGGGAGAATGGGAGATGGAGGCTTGGGTTCCTTGCGGGTTCTTTGATTATTTTTATTTCCCTTTTTTGGTGGCAAACTGTATTTCTGGAAGCCACTCTGCAGGAAGGCAACATCTCTTTGACAAGGGAACAAAGTTCGATTAAAGCCCTTTGTTGTGGGGGTTCTGGTTGTGGCTCCTGCTGTTGTTCTGTTTATTTGTTGGTTTTTAATGAACATCCTGATATATAAGTGCTCTGGGGGGAATTCATGATGCTGAGACTCATGAAAAGCAAAATAAGATTTATGACTTGCGATTGAATCTGCCCCACCAGCCTGGAGACACTTCCCGTCTGGTATTGAGGCATTGCTGGTGTGTTTTATCCTTTTGTGTTACATCAGTGTCTGAATACATGAAGAAATATTAAAAGTTCCGAGGGCAAAGGTGGGGGAAGGAGTCCACAAACCCCAAAGAAATACATTAGCACCAAAAGAAAACAGTATGGTGTGTTACATAAAAAATTCGGAAGCAAATTGGGTCCATGAGTTGGGTTTGGCTGAGTACTCTTGAAATTTTCATTTACTTTTCTCTCATTTTTCTCCGGGAACACTGATCTTAAATTCATGTGCCATGTTACGATCCTCCCTCCAAAGATCAGACCACTATACGATAAGAAAGTCAAAAAGATATAATCAGTAAGTTGTGACTCCATTTTTTTTTTAAAGGAATTATGCCCTTTTCAAGTTACCAATGGGGGGCGGGGACTAGATTCCAGGACACCTGGGTGGCTCAGTTGGTTAACCATCTGCCTTCAGCTCAGGTCGTGATCCCAGGGTCCTGGGAGGGAGCCCCACATGGGGGTTCTTGGTCAGGGGGGAGCCTGCTTCTCCCTCTCCCTCTGCTGCTCCCCCCGCTTGTGCTCTCTCATGCTCTCTCTCTCTCAAATAAATAAATAAAACCTTTAAAAAATTTTTAGATTCCAAAAAAAAAAATTTTTAGATTCCAAATGTCATTTGGCCCTGAACCCAGGCCAGTTCCAAACTGATCGACTTAGGGCGCCTGGGTGGCTCAGTGGGTTAAAGCTTCTGCCTTCGGCTCAGGTCATGATCCCAGGGTCCTGGGATCAAGCCCCGCATTGGGCTCTCTGCTCAGTAGGGAGCCTGTTCCTCCTCTCTCTCTGCCTGCCTCTCTGCCTACTTGTGATCTCTGTCTGTCAAATAAATAAATAAAATCTTAAAAAAAAAAAAAAAACTGATCTACTTAGAAGCGGTTCTTCGCATTCACCAAGACTTTCACTTCATATTCCCCACACCACCCCCATGAGCACATCAAAGCTTTTTTCTTCCATCATTATCCTGCCTGCATCGCCCCAGAAAATCCTACTGGAAACGCTGTCCCTAGTCCAAAGAAAAGTCAGGCAAGTAGCAATTATTGGACAAGACTGGAAAGGCTGCCAGAGAATCGGTAACACTGCCTCAAATATGTAAAAAGACAGTAAGTAATACCTGACAAGAAAAACTACCTCCAGTAGGTGAAGGGTTAATCCCTGGTCAATTTTCAGCCACTCTGCTGAGAGTACTAATAAGTGCTTGAGTTGGTGCCAATGAGGGTGGCCCTTCCCTTGATGGGAATAGCCATCCCTTAGGAACTGACTGTCAACACATGCTACCAGGGCAGTGATCAGCCAGCCAGAAGGAAGGAAAAGAGTCTGAGAAACCGTGGCAACCAAGTTTGCTGGCACTTTGTAAAATGGTGACGGGAACTTGCCAAGGCCAGAGAGTGAATGCTAATGAGCCTGGGGCAACCTGCAAAGAGTGGGCCTGAAAAACGTCCTCTCAGTGATCGGTGGCCCCAAGGGAGCACCACTCACGGTGGGTTCCTGTGGAGAAGAGAGAAGACCATGGGTTTCATTCACAAGAAAGAACCTAAACACTGCAGTGTCTGTCCTTGGGTTCATAGACCTCAGGGTCACTTCTGACTCTGTGGTCTTAGGGTCAGAGCGACTAGCACTTCTGTCTAAAAAATGGAAGTTTTCAAATTTTTTAAAAATATTTGTGACCCGGTTCTTTTTTAATTGTACTCTAAAATCTGAATGATTAAGGCCTTTAAGAAACAACATCAAATTGTTTACGTGTTCTTTGTGAATTCATATCAATGACCCCTTCCCCCTCTCGACAGAATTTATTCCTACCTTTAGGGAGCACATTTTAACAAGGCTAATCCCCTAAACCCCCACCCCATGGACAACCATACTGTGCAACCCCATTCTTAAGGATGTAAAGTCAACAACTTTTGTTATCTGAGAATGCTTGAGAGAATAATAAAATGTTCCTCCGAAATTCACACTCAAAATTTTCACCCCTCTCTAATGGTTCCTCACCCATTCCGAAACCCCAAGTCCCTAGACGAGACAAGAAAACAGAAAATAATAGTTGTGATGCTTTTTTCCGAACCAGGCCCCACAAATGATGTCGTCAGGCTTGTCCCTAGGTTTGCAGATATTAAGTTTGCGTTCCATTTCCAAAAATTTTATCCCCACTCAACCTCCATATTTTTAAATTTACTACTTCTTACTCAACAATTGTTATTAACGTAACAGTCAATAGAACACCCTGCAATAGTCTTATTTCCTATTTTTCCTATTTTCCTGTCATCCAAATCACTGTTACCCAGCTACAAATGGACTTATCTACTGTACTTAAAACGCTACTTCTCAGATCAAAAACTTCAAAAGAAGCCACTGGAAATTCAGCCTCTCAAAAGCAAATGTACTACAGCCCAGATCTCAACCCATCTCAACTGCTGGATAACACAAATCTGTTTTCTCATAGGTGCCCAATTTCAACTACGACACATAACCAACCAAGACAAATGCTCAGCAATCCACTGTGGTGAGAAGAATCGAAATAAAATTGGGGGAAATCCTCAGTTTCAAAGATTACCAGCTAAAGAAATGCAATGTAAGCAAACATTTTGTGTTCCTGAAATGCCCTGTGTCTACGGCGATCAGGTAGAGAGAAGTTATTTCAAGTTCAAATATAACTTGACGATTGCCACATGGTGCAGAGTCTTTCCACCCCTACACTCCAAAAACCCAATCAGACAAGTGGCCGTAATCTGACTCCCAGTGCACTGGGAGCTGCAGGGCAGGCAATGAGAGCTGCACTCGGGCCAGGGAAGGCATGAGTGGCAGACCCGCAGCAAGGCAGTGGGGGTAAGTCCTTCTTTGCCTTAAGGGAACAAAGCGCGGGGCCAAAAGATGAAACTCTCTTTTATTATAGATCTATGTGTCTTCTCAGACAGAATCTAGAAGGAAACTATAGGGCAGGTAGGTGATTCTTTTAGATCTGGGTACTTGGCATAATCATAAGAGAGGCATAGGGAAGGGAGAAGAAAAAAAAAAGGATGCTTTATTGCAAAATCCTCCAAATATCTGAGACCTGTGCATGCACAGGGAAATTACCCTATGGAAGGAAATCTATCTGCAGTATTTTTCATCAGAAAAATTACTCACCGGGAGGCTCAGCTGTCCAGAAGTGGATCAGGCTGTGTGCTCAGCTAGAAAGTAATGTGTCCGGTTCAGTACAACCCGGACACATCAACAAACCCCCTTTGTTCTGGGGCGAGAGAAGCAAAACAAATAGTGTTGATCCATTTTCCGAGAGTATGAACGCATAAGGGAGCATCGCCGCTAATAACAGGAGCTATGACAGACTCTGCCTGCCGAGGTGAGCGCTTGGAAGGTCAGGGGTATGTATGTGCTGCCTGGCAACTCTGGGGTTTGCAGCTAACTGAGGCTGTTCGCTCTGCCCTGGAAGGACATCAGATTCTGTGGGTTTTCCAAAAAAAGCTAAAAAACACTGTTTAGGAGTATATTTATCTATTGGGGTTTTAAAATTTTTTTTATTTTTTGGTGTTGTTTTAATTCCTTTGGCTGATGAAAATTTGAAGCTGAAAGAGCAAGTGAGTTTCTTAAATTAGGTCTCTGGAAAGGCGGGAGAGAAGAGGCAGAGAGATAGAACTTGGGGGGCTGGGGAAAGTGAAAGAGCCGGGGTGTAGCCAGGAGGCGGCCTTTTGCCAGAGTCCGCCTCTCGTGGTGAACCTCGCTGTTGAAAAGGGACCTGAGGTGTCCTGCCCACCAGCCTCCTTGGCTTTCTGCTTTGTTCTCTTCCTTTTTCCCACTTAATCCAGCCATAGACGACCAGCACCTGTGGTAGGCCCTTTGCCCCTCGCCTCTGGCTGCAGCCAGGGCTGCTGGTGAGTTCAGAAGCCCCATTCCTAGCTTCTTTTCAATCTGTGAGTTCTTTAAGTTTCTCCCCCTTGGGGATATTTTTAATGTCTCCCTCAGGGCATGCTTCCTGCTCCATTCCAAGAGCTGTTTTGGCTCTTTATTTTCTCTTTCTCTAGGGAATATGATGCCATTGTCCTCTCCGCTGGGCTTTCTTGTAATTACTTAGAGGAGTTCACAGGCAGGGGACACCTAGGACAGACAGAGCAGGCTGTGCCCCCTCCGGAGCAGCGGGGTTTGGGCCAAAAATGGGTTTCTCCTTCCAACTCGGAAGCAAAGCCCGGTATCAAACCAGAGGCTGAGCTAAGATCCTAAAGGTCAAGGGAGAGTTCCCTAGCTCTTTCCGCCCAGCATTTCCCCACTGCTCATCCAGAACCCAGGCTGGGCGCGGGGTGGGGGTGGGGGATGTTCCTCTTCCTTATACATCAAGGGGAAAGCTCTAATAACTCTAATCCGTTCAAATACCTGGCTTTCTCGCCTCTTTTGTCATAACCCTCTGGTGATCAGTGTTTCCACACTCCTTCCCTCTCACCACTATCACGGGAAAAGAATAAGGCCAAATGTCTTGAATAATGGGGTAACTAGATTAATGGTACCCCACATTGGGAATTCTAGCCACTTCTTACCCAAACCAGCAGTTGGCATTAATATCCTCAAACCCGATCCCTTCTCGTTCCGAAGATCCTCGGACAGTTAAGAGGAAAACAGACTGGAGGAAGAAAGTGCTTGCTGCACCCCACCCTCCCCTCCCCCGCCCCAATACACACGCAAGGTCCCCGCCGTCTTTCTGGGCCACGCAGGAGGAGGAGAAGGCCGCCAAGAACACGCGGGGGAACAGCCACTCCCCGTGCAGCCTCCTGCCCTCTGCCCAGCGCCCCCGGTCCAAACTCGGCTGCCCCTGGAGGGCGCGGACCGGGTGCCTGGGGCGTCCACACCCGCCTGCAGGGTCTCTTTGGCGAAGCATGTCTGAGGGGTCACGCTGGGGGTCGAGAAAGTGTCGGGCACAAGATGGGACTGTCCCCCAGGCTTCCAAAAGCACGACGGAGGCCGGGATGCAGCTGCGGCTGCCGGGACGCCTGGGACAGGTCCGGGGCGGGGGCGGGGCGGGGCGGGGGCGGGGCCGCGACTGTTTGTCCACCTGGCACCCGCGCGGGGGTGGCCGCTCCCCCGGGGCCCGAGGCTGACACGGCCCAGCGCCGCGCGCCCAGGTCCGCAGGGGAGACGGAGAGCGTGTCCCCGTCGCCGCTCCGGCCCTGGCAGCTCCCACCGCCCCTGCCCGTCACCCTGAGCTCCCCTTCCCGGAACGACCCGGCTTCTCCAAAGACCAGTTTCAGCGCCCCGGCCTCCTCGCGCGCCTGCTCCCGAAATCCGCAGTCTCTGCTGGGGAAGAGGAGCATCGCGTTCCACAAACCCATTTTCAGAATGCCATTTTGTGCAACCAAGGGCAAAACGGCAAAAAAACAAAACAAACAAACAAAAAAAACCCTCCCTTTTTGTGTATGTGTATTGCTTTACGTTCAGACTCTAAATGGCATGTGAAAAGTACAGTGAAGCTTAGAAACTTACTCTGAGGGAATTAACTGTTGCTCTGAAGTACATGTATTCCCTTCTCCGTTCCTTAAGACACTGAAGAAACCGTATTTCCCTTTCTAGGCACTCATCGGTGCTACTGAAAGAGCTTTGACTACTAAATAAAAGGAGGCCAGCGTCACCATTTGACTGTTAAGGAGACCATTAATTAGGAAGGTTTCCTGGAAGCATTCTTTCTTGATATGCAAATAGCCTTGGAGAGGGCCATTCCCCACAGTCGGGCAAGATTACATGTACGCCCCGGAGTCTTCACCCAAATTCCTGAACCCTGCTTTGGTTAGACTGATACCATTTGTTTTCTTTTCAGTAAGTGTGGACCATTGTGTAGAAGAGAGAACATCATGGTGGCCTTCAGAGGGGTCTGGACTCAAGCTTTCTGGAAGGCCGTCACAGCAGAATTTCTGGCTATGCTCATCTTTGTTCTCCTCAGCCTGGGATCCACCATCAACTGGGGGGGGACAGAAAAGCCCCTACCCGTGGACATGGTTCTCATCTCCCTTTGCTTCGGACTCAGCATTGCAACTATGGTACAGTGCTTTGGCCACATCAGCGGCGGCCACATCAACCCCGCTGTGACAGTGGCCATGGTGTGCACCAGGAAGATCAGCATCGCCAAGTCTGTCTTCTACGTCACAGCCCAGTGCCTGGGTGCCATCATCGGAGCCGGGATTCTCTACCTTGTCACACCTTCCAGTGTGGTGGGGGGCTTGGGGGTCACCACGGTAGCATCTTTGGCTCTTATTTTCAAACTAGGACTCCAGGCTTCTTGCAGACCCCTGCTACATGACACCCCAATAGCCTGAGAGAATTTCCTAAAATCGCTAATTTCTTCTTAGAGGATTTCTGATGATTTCTCTTGATATGCTTGAAAACTCATCCCAGCAACATTGATTGTATCCATATATAATCATTGTTCGTCATCTAGTGACTTGAATATTATTAGGCTAGGTGGCACAAAAGTTGTGGGGTTTTTTTCCCCTTGCTCTTGCTCCCATCCTAGCGAATATACTAGACTATATATTTAGCTTAAGGCATTTTTTTTATTACAACTACTTGTTGGTGCACTAGCAGAAGAAACTATTTTGTTTCCTATCACATTCATGAGATTTAAAATGATCTACATCAAGGGCCACACTTAGAACAATAAATTGGCGCTTGATCCTAGTTTTGTCCTAAACTGGTTAGGAACATCAGTTGTTAGCTCAGCACCAGGATTGATTAAAAAAAACCCACACACAGTTTAAATTTTAATTGAAATGTATATTAATTAATTTAAACCTAATTAATGGATTTAATCATTGCCTTATAAAATTATAAGATTCTCAAGAATTATAAGTTAAGTGCAGCAGTGGCACACTTTTGCTTCCTTTGTAGAAAAGAACATTCAGCACAAATTCCCGCTTGGTCATTGTACGAGTAATTAACTATCTGTGATGACCCAAAATGAGTGGAAATGGTTTTTTTTTTTCTTTTTTTGGAAGCAGGGGGAGCATCTCACTTGTGGGGTAGAAGAGATGATTCAAATTAACCATTGCTTTTTCCAGTGATGAAGTATGCCTTTCACTATGATATGTTATCACAGAAAATATACTCGTGCTTCAATTCAGATGGAGCATTTTTCTCTTTCTAGGTTCATGGAAATCTTACCGCTGGTCACGGTCTCCTGGTGGAGTTGATCATCACATTTCAGTTGGTGTTTACTATTTTTGCCAGCTGTGATTCCAAACGGACTGATGTCACTGGTTCAGTAGCTTTAGCAATTGGATTTTCTGTTGCAATTGGACATTTATTTGCAGTAAGTTTCCAAGTCCATTTAAATAATTGACTCATTTCATTTACTCTCACCCTAGAGCTGGCTTAAAGATGTGTTTTACAACTGTAGTTCTTTAGTATCCAGCCACGTCTGTCCATTTTAGGTGATTATTTTGTTAACTTTGTTAACTTTCAGAAATGTTGATATAGCTGCTAACATCTTGACAGTTCCTCTAACTGACTTGGCAAATGGTAGCAAATTGCAGTGTACGCTTCCTGCTACTAGTCCCGTCTCAGCAATGTCTGAAGTTGTTTTCTTTTTTCCTGTAGATCAATTACACCGGTGCCAGCATGAACCCCGCCCGATCTTTTGGACCTGTAGTTATCATGGGAAATTGGGAAAACCACTGGGTAACCATCATGTTGATAATTCCTGTCCTCCTACAGTTGGGGACAATTACCCCACAGAGCTCTTTTTTTTTTAATTTCTTTGCTTGCCAGCTTTCTTACTCCCTTCCAACCTTGAGTCCCCACTTTCCTATACCTTTCATAGAGACCAGGGAGAGACTAGACCAAATTTACTATAAAACATCATATCTTATATCTATTCAGGGCCTTCCATAATAGTCTTTCTTTTTTAATCAGCACTGCTCTGGGCACTGTATCTGATAGACTTAACCTATGGGGAACAAGCGAAAATCAGGGTGTTTGGTGAATACGGGGTTTCAATCCCTGAAACTAAAGCCTTCCTGGCAATAACAAAATATACACTTGCAAAAAAATTAAAAAAAAAAAAGAAGAAGAAAGAAATGCTTAAAAGCACTGCCCATAGCAAAAATATTTATCTTTTTTGTTTACAAAAGCATGAACCCAATTAATAGTATGTGAGCTGGAAGCATCTGAACTGCAGATGGAGAGGAATAAATGATGCAAATGTTTATGCCATTATCACCATAACCATAGCTGAAACATCGATGATTTCCGAAGAGGCATGCTTTCCAGTGTCCTGGCTAACCTACTTATTTATGGGGTGGCAGTGCTTCCAGAGCGTAAGGATGTCCATTTCTAAATACCGCAATCCGTTCTATTTCATTTGTTTCTTACAACACAGGAACGGAACGGAAATCCATGAAGTGAATAATATGGCAGGTTTAAGGCAACTCCTAGACGAACTTAAAATAACCAGTAAAAACAGGAGACCTACGTAAGCCAGCCTCAAGTAGGGCTGCCTTTGATTGTCATGGATGTGCTGTGAAGGCTGTTTTACAAATTTTATTTTTAATTCAAGAATATAGCTCTACGTCACTTGTGCTTTAATCTCATTCATACAGTCATTATTGACCCAGTTACATCCTCTCAACCGCAGTGCACATTACAAATGAGAGGAAATCCCACCACTACTATCGACATTCCCTGCTCAGAAAGTGTACGGAGCCTTTAGACGTAATTTCAATCAAAGAATGAGAGTCAGTGCTCAAAAGCCAGATTTTGGACCCAACCGTGCAAAACATGTCAATATATACCACCCACAGGATTGGTCATTTTGCCACTGATATTTCCATTTATGTCTCAAAATGTGCCATATTAACAGGAATGGAAATTTTTAAGGGGCAGTATATAGTTATTAATGGTAAAAGTACAACTGTAAGTTCAACTTTCTTAAATTCAAACTATTTTTATAATTACAATTTAGACAAATAGCAAGTATTAATTTCAGTTATGAGGACTTTAAAATGTGGGTAAAAGTATATATTTTTATTAATTACCTAGTGGTTGTGGTAGGCCAGCTAAAATTCGACTAATAGGAAACTTCTCAACTTAAAGGTTTCCCCTTATTGCTATTTTATAACAAACTTAATCCCAATGAACACAAAGGCCCATTCTGTAGCAATAGGTGTATGGATTTTAGAACTAATTTACAGCATATTTACAGACAGCTTAACTGATAGACTACAAGAACACCAAAATGTTGAGTTTTCTAGATAGTGTAATGACACTGTTTCAGCTTTCCTCTTCGCACTTTCCATATATATATATTTTTAGCAAGAAAAATTATTTACCTTTATAAATTTTGAAAGTCCTTTTAAAGTATGTTATGACTTTTGTTTGAGAATAACACTTGAAACCGAGATTTGCTCTTTTGGGGGAGCGTGTAACTAGATGTCTTCTGCGTTGGAGTTTTGGGGATGCATCTAATTAATTATTTAGAAGACCTTTGCCTCCCTTGTGGGAGTTGTAGCATGGGGACTAGAACATGTCTAACGAGTAGAGGGCAAAGACACTTAAAGGAGGATCTAGTTTCTTCTCTGATTGGGCAGGGAGAAGGTCAACTTTTACATGCTTTCTTTCTGTTCAGGATAAGGAGCTTGGTCCTTGTAACCACTCTACTGAAAGTTTCCATGTGAAGTATATGAGATCAGCAACAGCTCAAATTTTGAATTTTCTTTAGAATTATCAATGAGGATGCTACATGAAATTCACTTACAGAGAGTGTCTTAAGCCAGAAGCATTCCTTCTATTTTTTTTTTCAATTGAGAAAAGGGGAGTCTCCTAAAAAGCAGGGCAGTAGTTCAAAAGAGAAGTTTAAACTCATACAGACCCGAAATCCCAGCTCCAGCACTTGCTAAGCATGAAATCCTAAGCAAGCTTCTTGCCCTCTCAAGGTATCCGTTTCTTACCCATAAAATCAGGACAATAATCATATCTACCTCAAAGGTTTCTGTTGGAATCATGGGAGTTAATATAAGAAAAATGCTAAGTACAGCTGGCTCAGTAAACGAAGTTTCCGTTGCTCTGCTGAATCTGTTGAATGAACGTCTGCTTTTCTGCCGCATATATGTACTCCAAGTAAATGCCGAAGTTTACCAAAACTTAATATTTAGTTTACTCTAAACACAATAACGGTATGATAAAAGGCTTCCATTTGTTGAATGAAAAATCCTATAGAGTTACTAATCCTCACCTAACTATCACCCATAAACAAGGTACTGGGTTTTTTTCACCTAGTGACCGTGGTAGGAACCATGAGGATGAAAGAAGAGTAAAAAACAAATCATGAGGTTTTCTATTAAATCAAATCACCAGATTTTAGGGAAGGAAATCATGTAACATACAGGAGATGACTTATCGCCAGCCTATTCACATACAACTTTATATTGTCTAGGAAACATGGAATGGAGCCTGTTGCTATGAAATTGGAAGAAATAAGTACTTTACAAGGATTATTTCCATTGAATTTTTACACCCGGTGAGGTCTGCATTATTATAATCCCCACTTTGCAGATGAGGAAATTAAGATTTAAGAAGTCACGGTATTGATGCAAGAACTCACCAGATTGTTGAGTGGTGGAGCTGGGAGCTGGGATTCCATCGATCACATTCTGCTGAATAACTAGATCTCAAACGATAATATCTGTGTGTTGATCGGTTAGGTGGGAAACTAAAGTAAGATGGCAATATTAAGAAAATAAGAGAAGTACTCTCCAGAAATCTTTTTTTTTTTTCAGTTGAAGAACTCTTAGTGCACACTTTATGTGCCGTTCCCACCCCCCCAAAAAAGAGCTATCTCAACTTTAAGGATTATCAAGAAATAGAAAGGAAATAACTAATAAAAGCAAGAAAAGCGAAAAAAGCCTTCCCCTGTTTTCCGTTTACATGTTATTTAGCAGTTTACGGATTTCTGATGTGCAGATGATACATTTTCTTACATTCTTTCCAATCCTGCTTTCTTCTGCACAGCACATTGGCTCCCTTAATGTCATCCAGCTGGGCTCTAGATTCATGAGTTGTTCAAAGCAATAGTTTTCCTCCACTTTCACTCCATAACTCTTCCCTCTTTTCCCCCAGATATATTGGGTTGGACCGATAATAGGAGCTGTCCTCGCTGGTGGCCTTTACGAGTACGTCTTCTGTCCAGATGTTGAACTCAAACGTCGTTTGAAAGAAGCCTTCAGCAAAGCTGCCCAGCAAACGAAGGGGAGCTACATGGAGGTGGAGGACAACAGGAGTCAGGTAGAGACTGACGACCTGATCCTCAAACCCGGAGTGGTGCACGTGATTGACATTGACCGGGGCGAGGAGAAGAAGGGGAAAGACCCGTCGGGCGAGGTGCTGTCTTCCGTATGACTAGAAGATGGCACTGAAAGCAGACAGGAACCCTCAGAACTGTCCTCAGATTTCCTTCCACCCATTAAGGAAACAGATTTGTTATAAATTAGCCATGCGCAGGGTTGTTTTCTCATGTCTTATTATTCAGGGTAGATAAAAAATATTTCTTTGTTCCACTGAGGAGGAATGGAAGAAACCTATGGTGAATTCCAAATCTAAAAAAGAAGTCTTCTTAAAGTGTCCCCAAAGCAAATATGAATCCAGTGAATCCTGCTGCCATTCATGAATAATCACTTTAAAATGTCGATCAAGATTTGGTTAAGTCTTGCCTGGCAGAATTTAGAGACACACCTATCAGCTTAATCCTCCGATACTATGTCCCTGGGATTGTTGATCCTTGTTTGAGTATTTATTCCATTAAGTCAAGTTTTTCAATGGCAAGGGACAGTATGTCACAGAGTCGTGCATATTCAAGAGAGGAAATATAACATGCTCTTTTATGAGCAGTCCCTTACTATAAACTACCTCAGCAAGACAACATTAACAAGGGTCATTGTTAATGAATTGTTTCCATTTTATATATGTCAAATACCCAACTTTCAATCTGAACTCCAATTCATAATATTCCTTCCTCTTCCTCAGCACCCAAGATAATGCAGACAGAAAGCCCAGAAATCTGAAGAATGTTCAGAAACCCTGTATATTTATTGTTTCCACCTAAAAAAACATCCAAATCATAAGAAACAGCTATTAAGACAAACAGGACAAACAGACTCATATGATCTTACTGGAGTGGAGGAAAAATTGCCATTCTAAAAAAATCATAAGGAAAAAGGAATCTATATTCTGGAATCAAATAGTTGATCTGTTTTCAGTGCCCGTCCTCAAATACACCACATGAGGTTAACAATCGAAGCATTTAACCACTTAACCATGTTGCTTATTTTTTTAATTTATTGGCAAAACGGGGGGTTTTGTTTGTTTGTGACTTTGGTTGTCTATATTTAAACATTAGTTGAGATTTTTTTTTGAGATTTCTTTTTGATAACAAGAACAAAACTAGCTGAATCCTAACTTTTTGTTATTAAGCTCTGCTCACTCTGGAAGGTGGTAGGTGGGGCCCTGCCTGGCCCCCATTTCTGCTGCTTTCTCGCGTCCCATAGGTTCGTTGATAGTCTTCAGTGTGGCGTGCGATGGTATTTTAATGAGTGAAAATGCAGGAGAAACAAGGAAGGCCATGGTTGCAGAGTGCAAGGGTGAGGACATGAGAACACTGCATATGCAGAGCAGACTAGACAACCAATCTTTCATTTTTAGAGATACTGTACCTAGGAACCCAACACTGTTTTTAAGCATTTTTATTACTAACTCATGTATTTGTTGAGACATGTCGTTCTTCCTGAACGGCTGTGCCTAGTTAGTAGAATGGTCTCTGGGAACCCCAGTCTCTAGCATCTTAACCACCCAGGCTAGACTTTGTCTTAGACAAAGAGCTGCAAATGACAGTTTAACTGAAAACACAGCTAGTAGGGAAGCAAAAACCCAGCCCTGCAAAGAATGGCTTGGAAATAAGCTGATCATCAAGGGCTTTCTTCTCCCACACACGGCTCCAAACGTGTGCCACTTTTTAGAGTCAGTGGCAGACGCGTGTCTGTGGCAGTGACATAATGGACCACTGTTCAACCTGATTCTCTTTGGTGCTAAGAAAGTGATGCTCAAGGTCCCCAGGGAGTCACCACAGCAGGGCAACGTCTGGGAGCGCCACTGGTGGTTTTCATGGCAGATTCCTAAACCCCAGGCGGCTTGCTCAGATGTGTGGCCAGCCACAGTCTCCAACCAGGGAGACCCCATCGATCATTTCCTATTTGGGGAGGCATCTATAGGAAACAGGGTGAGATTCTCATGATGGTTTATGCCTGTCTTTTCAAATGTTTGCACAGTATACCACTAACGGCTGAAAATGGAGGGTCGGGCGGGGAAGGCTGATGTACGCTCAAAAGATAATGCTATCAGCCAGGTCAAATATGTCAGCTCAGCATTGAGGTTAACAAGCATAAGTTAAAAAGATTTCTTTAATATGCTTACCGTTTGCTAGCTTACAATCCATTTTATTCAGCCATGTGGTTTACTTCTTATGCACTCACTTTTATACTCACTTCTAGATAGAGTATTTAATAAGTTAGTGCTTAAAAAAAAAAAAAAGGCATGAATGATGTTTTTGTAAATTGCTTTCCAGCCACCAGCAGAGTGCCTGGCACTTAGTAGGTTTGTGTTAGTTAATAAAAATTTATGAATTTCATTTAGGATTTAAGAATGTAAATAAATTTCTTCTAATCTTGATTTTGCTCAGTATTTAATAAAAGCTTGATTTCAAGGACAACTAAGGGAAGGCAATACAAATGTAAAAACCATAAAATATATTTTTGCGTTCTAATATTTTAGAGGCGTAGAGTCAATGAAAGCTTTGGTACTTTTTTTCCCCTGCATATGAGACAACATATTTTGTATTTCACTCAAGGCTCTGCCAGTAAAAAGTAATGAAATTGTACCTTTCTAATGACATCTATGCAGCAGGGGTCTATTGCCTTGTGGATGGCACCAAATTATCCAAGTGTATTAGGAGACGAGGGCTTTTTCCTTTAATCCCTTCTTATTAATGAAGTGCATCGCGCCGCTCCCAGGAGAGAGCCGCTGACAGATAGACAGAAAAGAGATCAGAGAGAAAAAACTGGAAGGACATAAATGAATTATACCCAGCCAGGAAGCAATGCCGAGCGTCTCTTCCCTATGGAAAAATACAACAAGCACCCCAAAACTGTAAGATGGTCCCTACAATGAAAATGTATATAGTTTGTGGAAAAAGAAATACAAAGGGGAAGAGACGTTTTTTAAGTTTGGGGAGCTTTCTTAAATATTTGGGGCCCAACATTTGAATGTATTATTTCATTGTTGAAGTTGCCTTTTTTATTCCCCGAGAGTCCTAAACTTTTACAACAGAAGGAAATATTGTCCGGTACCTGAATTTTTGGCTAAATGTAAGATTCCTACACCTTGTTTCTACCACTGGATGCTTTTCATACATTCTTCCCCTTTCTGACTCTTCTCCTAATGCCGTCGATAGGTCCTAGCTGTCTGGAAAAGGTTTTGAAAGGATTAGATATATTTGAATAAGATAGATTTGGCATTAAACTATCTGATTAATTGTTAGAGTCTGATTCCAAATAGAACAGAATATTCTCTTAGGCCATGAAACCAGGCAACTTAGCCTCCTGGTTCAAATTCAGTAACATAAGAAAATTCCAAAATAGAGTAACAAATTCAAGCACTACCGTTAATCCTGGCGAGGACCTTTGTTGCTTCGTGTTGATACTACCCCCGCGTGTTATAAACATTTGACTAAGAAATTGCCTTTGTGACAACTAGATGACAGTAGGAGCTCAAGACACGGCCTTAGCAGACGATACAAGGCCAATGTAACTTCTCATTATAAGCACTAAGATCAGGCAAATTGAGAATATCTTATGTCTGAAAGTAATTCTTTCCTAATATGTATGGCATCAAAATTATTAGGAAGATGTGACTTCTATCTTGAAAGTATACAAAACTCACTTTCTTTACCACAAATTTTGTGTGCTTGCATTGATATTGTAATACTTTATAGATCACCCCAAAATAGCAGTAACTTCTGAAATTCATAATTCTCTGAAATACATAGAAGACATTTAATTTGAGGCTCAAAAACTGTGGCCACTCACTTTTGCAGATGACCATACCCTAGGAAAGCAGTTATAGTGTTACCCACACGTGTTAAAATCTAAGAGCTGAAAATTACACCTAATTTCTATAACCCATTGGAATATCTTTTTAGATTCTCTTTGGCATTAATTAAATAAACATGCAGTTTATGAAAATAAAATTGTTTATCACTTTTATGACCCAAATCACAATTGTAATTCATGATAAACTGGTGAGAATAAACTGAACATATGGTTATAGTCACAATTATTTATTAACTGAAATATTATTCCAACATCAGAGCTAATGTTGTGATTTAAACTGTAACATCTAATATTTGGAAAAATCTATTAAGTATTAGCATTGTGGTTGCTTTTCATGAATTACATTATATCTCATACGACTAAGTTTGTGCAAATAAACTTTTAATGTTTGAAAAGTAAGCATTGCATCTGACAATGTTTGAAAATTCATTCCCGGGGCGCCTGGGTGGCTCAGTGGGTTAAGCCACTGCCTTCGGCTCAGGTCATGATCTCAGGGTCCTGGGATCGAGTCCCGCATCGGGCTCTCTGCTCAGCGGGGAGCCTGCTTCCTCCTCTCTCTCTCTCTGCCTGCCTCTCTGCCTACTTGTGATCTCTGTTTGTCAAATAAAATAAATAAAATCTTTAAAAAAAAAAAGAAAAAGAAAATTCATTCCCAGTTTTTCCAAGCTAAAATGTAAGAGCATCCTTGAGAATGACCCAAAGGTTTAGATATTTGAGTATAATCATGAAAGACTGATTTGATGAAAGACTGGTGGAATCTATATAAGGGAATGCATTCTTGGAAAGGCTGCAGAGGATACACGATGGTAGGCCCTGATGTACACAGTGAACATTGTGCTTTTGCGGGCTTACTTCTAAATGTTCACATCCACGCAGAATAGGTCCTTGAAGGTCAGTTGGCATTACAGGGAATCTAAAAGTGAAGACGTTCACTCAGATGAGGCTGGTATTGCTAACTAGAGGATCCATCCTGAGGGCATCTGGCAGATTCTGCCTACCCAGATGGATAATGTAGGCACAGGGAATACTGGGACACTCCCTTGGGTTCTTAGTTTGAGAGGCTCCTCAATTTTGAGAAGCTATAGACCCTTAGAGAAGAATCGAGGACAATCAATTATATAGTGTGCCACCCATCAGATGAGTAGCAAATGATGCCTTTGAGCCGGATGGGTACGTACCTGTCTTACAGCATTCGTCAGTGTTAGGCAACATGGCAAGAGCTGTATTTCACATCCTAGTGAAGGAGCTTGTGTAGGTATCTGTCTCCTCTACTGGCTTCTAAACTCCTTAAAGACTAAGATGGTATTTTATTTATTCCGTATCCCCTACCCTCAGCATCAAGCACCAGGCTTGACATTTCGCTCAATATATGTTCATTGCATGAATGAATAAAGAACTTAAGGAATATCTCACAATCTTTAGGAAATACTACAAAGCACCATACCTCAATCTAGTTGCTTTTGCTGTTGTGTAGATGTGGGTTAAATGTTAGAATTCTTATAGTTCCAGTTAGGAGCCTGAAAGTAGCTCCAGCACTAAAGAAAAATCAAAGAAAAAAAAACGCACAGAAAGAATAAAACACTAATTGGATTTCTAAAATTTATACCTAATGTGTAGGCAACAAGACATGTTTTCATTGCTATATTTATACAATGGCCAGATGTTAGATGAAATTTAGCTCAATGAGTATTTCAGCAAGAAAAGTATTTTAACAAGCATGGGAAGCTAGAGATATAAATGTCAGACTGATTTTAGGTAATTATGTTGTTTGGAAAATGTCCAAAACATATGTCACCTGAACAATTCTTAGTTTAGTTTTTTTTGGGGGGGGAGGGTTTTTTGTTTTTTTGTTTGTTTTTTTACATTTTTCTAAGTCTTCACTCCTCAGGTTTAAGGAGACATTGAGAACTCTGGAAAGCTGAGTTGAGTTCTCCTCGCCCATAGTCAGAAACCTCTGAAAAACCATGGCACTGATTTTTCAAAGCTTTATGGAGAGCATAATGAGAGCCCATGGCTAGGGCTCAGTGAAAGTATGGTGAGTGGATGGGTGGATGGAGCAGTGGCTGGAGGAGTGGACACAAGAAACTCTCCACTCTGGGAGATACGCAGTTCATCTGTGAACAGATGGAAATCGTGGCCTGGATTCTTTCTTCCCTTATGAATGCATTGGCCATGGGTCAGGAAGGTCCAGGAGAAATGCATGGGGTTTTGGGGCACCTGGGTGGCTCAGTGGGTTAAAGCCTCTGCTTCTGGCTCAGGTCATGATCCCAGGGTCCTGGGATGGAGCCCCACATCTGGCTCTCTGCTCCGCAGAGAGCCTGCTTCCTCCTCTCTCTCCCTGCCTGCCTCTCTGCCTACTTGTGATCTCTGTCAGTCAAATAAATAAATAAATAAATAGATAAATAAATAAATAAATAGAATAATATGGGGCTTTATAAATTACTTTCAATCATTTCATCTTCATTAATGGGGTATTACTCTAATTTTCATTTCCAAAGATGGGAGAACCAAGAGTCAATGAGATTAAGCAAATTACTCAGTATAGCGAAGAGTAAAGCAAAAACTAGGGACGCCTGGGTGGCTTCGTCGGTGAAGCATCCAACGCTTGATTTCCCCTCAGGTCATGATTTCAGGGTTATGGGGGTCGAGCCTGCACTGGGCTCTGACTGACTGTGGAGCCTGCTTGAGATTCTCCCTTTCTCCTCCCTCCGCCCTTCCCTGGTCCTGGTATCCCTCTCTCTTTAAAAAAATAAATAAATAAATAAGTAGAGCGAAAACTGGATCTCACACCCCAATTAATCCCACTTTCCTAAATTATTCCCCGAAATCACACAGAGTTCTCCCATTTCTTCTATTCATCTATCAGTTTAATTTCCCATTAGCCGTATTTCCTTACATGGCAAGAAACATATACTGTCCATGCTAGAGGAAATCCTTATGTACAACACTGACAAAAGGCAATATATTATGTACTACAGACCTGGACTATCACAGACTTTAAAAAATAGTGCTGGGCATCTGGCTGGCTTAAGTCAGTAGAACACATGACTCTTGACTTTGGTTTGTGAGTTTGAACCTACACTGGGTGTAGAGATTAGTTAAAAATAAAATCTTGGGGGGAAAAAAAAGGAATGTAGCATTAGCTCCTCCAACAGGGAAATTTTGGATAATTTCAGACATTTTTCATTGATATTTTTCCTTTTGAAAATATTATAAAGATCATTATTTGAATATATTTGAAAATATTATATAATATATATAATATTTGAAAATATTATAAAGATCATTATTTGAGATATATTTAATTTGATCCAGAAAAGAGGATTTGTTGTGAAGTCACTGAGAAGGTCTTCCACATTTCAATAATAATAATAACAATAATAGCTTTCAGTTATTGAACACTTACTGTGCACCAGACATGACCTTCACGCTAGTCTACTCATTCCTCCTGGAAACGTTATGAGGCTGGTATTGCTGTTACCCCATTTTACCAGTGAGGAAATGGAGGCCTACGGGACATAAGTAGCTTGTTCAAAGTCAAACAGCTACTAAGCAGTAACCATGGGATCTGAGCCAGGGCAGTCTATCTGGATGACTCTGAGCCACTGCTCTGTACTGTGTCTTACCTGTGGTACCAGAGGCTTCCAACTATTCCAACATTCATATCTGCTTTTTCCAAGCTTTTGACTTTTCATATCCAATAGAGATTGCAGTGTGTTTAAACTTCTCAGTTGTTCCCAAATTCACCTCTCATTATCATTTTGATCACCTTTGAGGCAATTATTTAAATATTCAAGTGCAAATGCCCCAAAGATAAATCAGCTAAACTTACTAAGTATTTCTGAAAGGGACTTCAAATGGCCAAGAAAACTTTTTCTTCTCGGAGCAGGGGGTATGACGGACACCTCTTCCACAATATACCTTCCACTTTTTAGCTTGAATTTCCTGGCTTCTTAAAAAAAAATAAAATTGTAAGAAGGGAACCAGTAAAATTGTGTTTGGAAATCATCTGAGCTTACCCTAGATCAGACTACAAAGTTTACAGTTGTGTTTTCTTTTTTTATTTTAATCGGGTGGGGGGAGGTAGGGGAGGTGGAGGAGGAGGGAGAGAAAGAAGCCTGAGCAGGAGCCACCCCCAGCACGGAGCTCTGAGCAGGCCTTGATCTCAAGACCCTGAGATCAAGACCCGAGCCAAAATCAAAAGTCAGATGCTCAACTGACTGAACCACTCAGGAGCCCCACAGACTGTACTTTTTTAAGTAAGATAAAATGAAGATTATTTTTCAGTGGGCTAAGTGATAACATTGTTACAATGGCAATAGCTTTGGGAAGTAACTGAATGGAAGAACCCTTGTCAATACTTGCCCTTTCCTGCAACAGGAAGAGGAGAAAGATTTTCAAGTTCAAAACAGAACCGAACACGCCCCTAGTACCTCCATGTCTGCAAACTCCAGAGCTGTAGATAAAGCCCTTCAGTCCTTTGACTCGGGCTCTCAGAAAACAACAATCTTTGAAAATACAGAGTTTTATAAGCAATGACTATGAGAATTTAGGGCTCCCAGAGGGGAAAGAGGAAAGACAGGAAGGAGAGCAGGAATCCCCTAGTCACAGTAAAAGGGGGGTGGGGGTCTCTACGCACTCCTGCCTTCTCCCAGCACAGAAGTTGCTAGCACAGCAGTTGCCCACATGCACAGAAAAGTCCCCATGCTAAGTCAGTGCATTCTTCTATATAGAATCAGAGCCCCCAGAGAGATCTGGACTATGCTCTATCCTCCACAGATGTGAGACCCCATCCCAATTTTAATTGTCACATGTTAGGCCAAAGGGAAATAGCCTTCTCCCATGAGGGGGCGGGGGGAGGATGCAGCTTGATGTTCAGCAAGGAAGACAGGATAAAAGCGGGATCTCCCCATTTCACTCAAGAAATCTAGCTTCTGAAATGTACGTCTTTGAAAAAGAACACTTTTGAGCCTAAATCCAGCACATGGCTCCTGAAAATGATTCGCCATATTAAGCTACTCCAGGATTTCGATGTCGGGACTTATCACAAAGGATGTAAGCTTCATCTGGTTGTTTCAAAAGCCAATCTCATGAAACAGTCGCAGCGGCACTGAAGAATGAGAGGGGCTGAGATTTCTCTGGTGACCCGCAGTAAGAAAGAGTTGAGAAAACCTGATACAGATTATTCAGCCCTGTGGTGTTGGTACATTGTGGTTAAATCATTCATATTCTTTGAACTCTAATAAAAAATTCTCATCAAACAATGATGACATTTTCATCTCATCAAAGTTTAATCACAAGAGTATTGTAATTCTGATTTTCTTCACCTCGGTTCAAATTGAAAGTAATTGTCAGACGTCATTTTAATTCTAACCATTACATCCCTTTTTACATGTTCTCCCTCACATTATCATGGCCCATTTTGTTCTCTAAGAAGCATGTCATTTTTTTCTATTATTCAAGCTGTTTTAAAAGAACTTTGTCACCTACTTACAAATAGTACACTTAAGGCTCATTTTAAAAAGCATTTGAGATAACAAATTAACATGAACGGAAAATGTTTCCTTGAAACACTGAGAGACATGAGGGGTAATAAATTCTAACTATGGAATTGTTTGATGTTGGAAAAACACTTAATTGCCTGAATTCTTGAGTGTTTCAGAAAGAGAATTTCCTTAGCAACCCTCAGAACGATGGGCTTAAAATGCACAAAAGCAGAGAGGTAAATACAAGCTTGTTTAATTTTCTTTCATTGACATTTTGGAAAAATAACTCTACTTTATCTCAGCTGAGACAGAGAGGAGGCTCCCTCCTGGAGGAGACAAGGGAGTCCTAATCACTACTTCTAGGGACATAGGGAAATCCAACAATAAAACTGAAGAGGACTATATGATTTGGGATACTATATGTGTTATATTTTCTCTTGCCCACAAGAAACGTGTTACTGTTGGAATCAGAAAGAGAAAAAGAAATGATGTATTTAGAAAGGTCTACAAGGTCTGACTGAAATGGGTCACAGGGTGACACAGAGGATATAACATGGAGACTCTTGGAATCATTCTCATGCCTGTGTCCACATCAAAGAGCAGAAAGTCCAACCAAAGCAAGGATTGTGCCCTCATATTCTGATGGGGTAAGCAACCAACCAATGGGATGGAGTCAAGAAGGCCTTGGGGAGATTGGAACAAGTGGAGGCACACCCAGCTCAGCAGATTTTTGTCCTCCGAGAAATTGGGTCCAATACGTTCTGATCTTCTGATATTTTAGACAAAGTTAAAATTTCAAATTTTATATGAAGTCTCCAGATTCTTAAATGTTGGCCTGTTCTGTCTGTTGTTGTTGTTGTTGTTGTTGTTGTTGTTGTTGTTGTTTTGATTAAAGAGACAAAGAACAGAAGTATGAGATTGGGCCAGACTCAGGTATCACCAATTTGAGACCCTTACTCTAAGGCCTCTTGGGCATCTTTATTTATGTTCCTCAAACACCTCAAACTGAATGTGTCCCAAACTGAGCTAATTTTCTCATTTTCTCCAAGCCTGTTTCTCCTCTTACGTGCCCAAACCACAGAGTGTCCAGACCACAACCTAGCTGTCACCTACATGTAGTTTCCCCTCCCATTCATTCCCCATCATTTGCCAAATAGAAGATCTCATTCCTTCTTGACTCAATCCATACTGCCTCTACCTTCGTTTAGGTCAATGCAATAGTCATCTAAATCATTGTGTTACCCTCCAAATCCAGTGACTCTCAACCAGAAGTAACTCCATCCCCCAGATGATAATTGGCAGTGTCTGCAGATATGTTGGTTGTTACAGCTGGAGTGAAGCTTGGGCACCCAGTAGGAAGACGCCAGTGATATTTCAAAATGCAAAGTCCTCTACCCCAACAAAGAATTATCCGACTCAACATGTCAATAGTGCTGAGGTTGACAAATCCTACAACTGGTCTACCTCCCTTCAGTCTTGCTTCCCTCCAAGCAAGAGGAATAATCTTCTCTTAAAAATGAAATCGTATTTCAAGGTTATCTTTCAAATGTGAAATCATATCTTTTCATCTTTTAAAGGTTATCTTTAAATGAAATCATTATCTTTTAAAGGTTACCTTTTAAAAATGAAATCACAGATCTCTAGAAAAATCTGGGAGATGATGTTTAGTTTTCTATCCAAATCCCACACACATACGTCTTTGCAACAAGAATCTTTTCGCTCCAGAGATGGATGGGTCCTCAATTCCAGGGAGTCTATCTTTATTATGCTTACCCAACCAGAGTCATTTAATTGCCCTCCCTATGGTTGGTTTAGGAAAGGGCCTGAGAATAATTTGTATGACATCATATTCTCTACTCTTCAAAGGAGGCAGTGACAGATTTATTTCCAAGATGGCCTTAATAACTCCTACATTTCTTGTTTATGTGTACCCCTTTGCAATATGACTTAGTGGTTCTTCCCATCCCAATATTAAATATTTTCTTACCCCTTGAATTTGGGCTGTTCCTATAACCCACTTTCACCAATAGAATATTGTGGAGTGGTTTTGTGGGCTTTTGGGGGCTAGGCTTTGAGATGCCTTGTAACTTCAGCTCTCCTTTCCTTAGAACACTGCCTGGAGACTATCATGGGAAGCAGCCCAGTCTAGTCAACTGAGAGGGAAGACCACCTGGAGCAGGGAGGCCAGCTGCCCCATTTATCGCAGCTGAGGCCCCACACAGGCAAGGGAGCTTCGCTTAGACCATCCAACTCCAGCTAAGCCACCAATGGACTGACTGCTGGAGAACGGGTGAGTCCAGGACAGAGCAGCAGAAGTTCCCAGCTAAGCCCAACCCAAACCACTGATGCACAGAGACCTTAACGCCTAACATGGTGATTGTTACAGGCCATTGATTTTTTTTTTTTTAAGACTGTATTTATTTACCTGACAGAGATCACAGGTAGGCAGAGAGGCAGGCAGAGAGAGGGGCGGGAGGTGCAGGCTCCCTGCCTGGCAGAGAACCTTGATGCGGGGCTCAATCCCAGGACCCTGAGATCATGAACTGAGCTGAAGGCAGAGGCTTTAACTCACTGAGCGACCCAGGCACCCCCAGGCCACTGATTTTTTTATATAGTTTGTTATGCCTCAATAAATAACTGATGCAAAGACCTGAGGACGGAACGTGGGCTTTCTCTCCTTCTACCCTTGGATACTATAGTGTGAGGAAGCAATATCTGGCTTTTTCTAGCCATTCTGAGAGACATGCATGGCACAGCAAGAAGACCAGAGTAGAAAGAAAAGAGTCTGATGCTGCCTGATATGCCTGAGCTGCTGAACCAACCTCCCTGCTTCTAGACTTCTTCTTATGGGATAAACCGTAATGTAGTCCCCTTATGGTTCGAGCTAGTTTCATTTAATCTTTCTCTTACTTGAAGATAAAAGTGTCCTTCCTTAGACTTCTATTATCCTTAGGATAAAATTAAAGTTCATGGATGATCTGGTCCCTGCTTGTCTTCCAGCTTTATCTGTCAAGACTCCCCACCTTGCTCCTCACTCGGACTGGCACACTCACCTTGAACTTCTTCAAGGCTCAAAGGAGCCATGCTCTCCCTGTCTTGCTTGGGGCCACCACATGTCTTATTCCCTCTGATTGGAGCTCTGTTAGCCTCCCCCCACCATGACACACCATCACGCTACCTTTCATCTCAAAATAACTTAGTAGTTTTTTGTGACATTTATATTAATAGTTCTACAAAGTTTGCCTACCAATAATGCTACACTAGCCTCTCTGTCCATTCCCCCCTCCTCCTAAAGGCAATCACTCTCACTTCTTTTAACTAAATATTTTGGCAATTGCTTCCATGTCTCTAAATTATAGATTTGTATTGCTACTTGCTGACTTTTTGAGTTTGGGGTTTTAGACATTTGTCTATTGACTTGCCACTATTACAGAAGATGCATGATCTTCTCTTCTGTTTCTAACACATGAATATATATACAGGCATGCTTTTTACAGCTGAGTCATGAGTTCACTATAATTTCTTTGTTTTTCTTACTTTTTTTGTTTGATTGTTTCCCCTAAAGTTCATAATAATCTTGCAGGGTTTCTTAATTTTTTTTTCTGTATTTATCAGTTTAACTCCAAATCTTTCGTCAATTTTGCAAATCTTCTCTTGAGATGTTGAAACATAGCAGGAATTCTCTCAATGGAACCTTTCTGAAGAAACCTCTTCTAGGGGTGCCGGGGTGGCTCAGTGGGTTGGGCCTCTGCCTTTGGCACCGGTCGTGATCTCAGCGTCCTTGGATTGAGCCCTGCATCCGGCTCTCTGCTCAGCGTGGAGCCTGCTTCTTCCTCTCCCTCTGCCTGCCTCTCTTCCTACTTGTAATCTCTCTCTGTCAAACAAATAAATAAAATCTTAAAAATAAATAATAAATAAAAATAAATTTTTAAAAAAAGAAACCTCTTCTAGAACCTTCTGTGGGATCCAGCTTGGACTGTTGGAGCTCCTTAGCTGGTAAATTGCTGCCCCCCTAGGACCTCCCTTTACCATCACCTTGAGAATTCCCTTTACCTCGCTCCTGTGTCTCTCCTTTCTCTACCTTCCTCTTTGTGGTTGGTCCTGTTTATTTATTTATCCTGACAGTTGACTAGAGTCTGAGAATGGGAATTTTGAAAGCTTCTGGCAGATGAGAAATTGATGGCATTTGTTTTATTGATTCTCTCTCTCTGCTCCCCCAACCTCCCACCAACCCCTGCTTTTTTTCTCAGTTTATAGGTGCCTCAGTTTTCCCCAGCACATTGATATTTTATAATGACACGTCTTGCATCTATTGTAATCCACTTCATTTTGTTGCCAGGCATACAATGAACTCAAACTCGGATCCTTCAAATCCACGTTTAATCTTCCATCTTTGCACAGAAATCTTCAAATCCCTTCTGCTTTTTGTTTAACAACGTTACTTCCTCGGAACCAACCCCCCAGCCCGTGTTCGGTGCCTCTTCTGTGTCTCCCCCTTACCGCCCTTGAATCCTCACTTGAATTGTCCCTTACATCCAACCTCCATTTTGTCTCATCTCTCTTCCGGAATGCCTATGATTCAGACATCACTTCCTGTACTACATCAGAAACTCTGCTCAGATGCCTGGTTATCCTTGACTACCCCTCACATTGAAGAATGGGGGCAAATCCTCCAAACACAAGTGTAGCGCTCCTGAGCTGTGAACGTCACTGTGGGGTGATCTGACTTGGTAGCTTATATGAGGAAGCCTGGATGTCCCCAGCTTCGGGTGTCTGAGCTTAGTCTGGCTAGGTTATCCAGAGAAGGTCCTTTAGTCCCCTGGCTTGGAAGGTGAAGGCCTGGCTGTTCCACGTCTACAAGCTGAATGCAGGAGGGTTGCGTGATGGTCTCAACGTCCAGTGTTGTACACAATCCCCCGGTTTCGCTGCGGTACCTCCATCCTCCATGGAGATCAGTCTCTCCAGAAAAAAAACAAGTCCTCCTTCTCTCACCAGGGTTGGTGGTTGTTGAGATCTGGGAATCTGACTACTTCAAAAACCAACTTTCAACCAGTCCTCATCCTAGCCTTTCTGATGCTCCCTCCCCTTCAAGTTCCAGACAGTACCCACCTCTGAGCTGCGGGTCCCATGTACACGGAGTTGGATTTTTTCTGCCAAGTCATCAGTTCTCTCGTCCATCTGCTTTCCAGGTTACAAAATGTTGTAGTTCTTGCTTGCATTCCTCTTCTTCCTTTCCTTTGGGGCTTAAAACTTTTAAAAATCACTTTAGAATCGTTTTATGGGGAACTTGGCAGGGAGTTAAAGCGTTTAATCTTCCATCTTTGCACAGAAATCTTCAAATCCCTTCTGCTTTTTGTTTAACAACATTACTTCCTCGGAACCCACCCCCCCAGCCCGTGTTCGGTGCCTCTGCTGTGTCTCCCCCTTACCACCCTGTGCTCCCCCCATCATGCGTGTGGACATGGACGTGGGTGGGACCAAACCACAAATTTGTTTCTTTCTTTCCCTTTAAACTTTTATTCAGGGGAGATAATCTTCCCCATCCCTGGAAGGAAAATTGGCAGATCCCCACGACTTCCTACTTAGTCACATGAAAGAGTCAGCTCTGTGATCACTTAATTCACAAAACTAGATGGACTAACTGGAATGTTTTCTGCCCAAAATATCAGGCAATGCCTCAACCTTCAAAGTTAAGAATGCCCTCTCTTGCCTCTGCTGAGTGCTGCAGTTGGCAGCAGCCTGACTTCCAAGAAGGGGGTGTGACCGGTGTTTGCCTTGTGTCTCCCTGATGGCTCCCTTTCCCTTTCAAAAGCAGCTCACATGGGTGTGGGCAGAGGCGAAAGCAAGCAGAATGGCCAGATCTAACAAAGAAAAATACCGGTTAGGTAACTTCAAGCTCTCTGGTCCAACCAATGATGACTGATGACTTTCTTCCTTAAAGGTTGTAGTTTTGTCTAGTTTTGTTTCAATGTTTAATTCTTGGGGATTCCCATCCCCAGGGACTCCTCACCTACAAATTACAAGATGAGCTAAAGGGGGTGTGTTCTGTCTGGAAGGCCTGCAGCCAGCTCTGCACAATCCAACCCTTTCTCCCATGGGATGCATTCTTGCATCTTCTACTTGAGAAACCCCAGGCATGGAGGCTGTCCCCTGTGCTGTGTGAATGTCACTTCTCACCCCTCCATCACCCTCTAGATTTCCCAGGTTAGAGCTGAACCCCAGTCTGCAGCGGAGCCCATTCTCAGAACACACAGCAAACTCTCCAACCATCCTACCTTGAGGGCAAAAATTAGGGACTTGTAACACTGTTTCCTCCAAGGCAATCCTTCTCAAATGCTTCTATCTGCTCAACAGACTTGCACTTCATACAGCCTTTCACCCGATGAAGGGTCCAAAATTAAAGGAATGAATTCTAGCATATTACTTTATAAATAAATTCTGTGTCAGGCAGAACCTGTTTCAGGTTGATTTTGATTTCTCATGTTTATTATATTGATGTTTGGGTCAAAACAGAAGCAGAATAAGTTCATTTTCAGAATTCTTTTCCATTTGGTTACTCGTCTCTGTCTACCTGCTAGTTCATAAAACTCACTGTGGATAAGGAATCATCAGAGCATCTCTAGTACCTGACACATATACTACACATATACTACGTCAGTCTGTAAGTACTTTCTGGTTGATGAATGAATGAATGGACAGACGGATGGATGAATTGGTTACTACTGGTCTTCAGCAATGGACTGTAACACAACAAATGGTTATTATTTCTCCCCTCTCTACCCAGCAGAAATACCAGTTTCAGAAAGCTTTAATTTGCAGTTGTAAATTAAACAGGAAAAGAAGAATTATTGTCTTAAGACAAGTTACCAACAAAAGTCTTTAAAAGTTCTTTTTCAAAGAATTTAACATGAACTCAAAAATTTCCTCTCTCAAGAGCTTCAGAGGTCATCCTTGATAAGAAGTCAGATAAAATACCCAACTGCAGGATACTCCAACACCATGCTTCTGTGAAAATACAACAGCTTTGTCTCATTTTTATAAAGAAATTAAAGCTAGATTAACAGAAAATTAACTTGGTCAGGCCTCTTTTTTATTGTTCAAGCCAAGTGAAACATGAAAAGTAACAAATTAAATCCTATCCTAAATTCTATGATTCTATGATATGAATAGTGGAAAAGAGGCTGACGTTTTTCAAATACTTCCAGCAATAATTTTGTAATTCCTGGTTATAAGCATTTGGAAGATATTACATTCAAATTTCTGTACTGAATCATTCCCCATTAATACTAAATTTAATTTTAGTTATTCAAAAAGGAGTGTAGTTTATAGAGAATTATAGAGAAAACTTTGGGTCAAATAAAATTTACCTGATGTAAATATCCACCTCAAATGTACTTTTCTCCAACTTACTATGGAATTTATGAAAATATCATATGTATAGCCACTTGCTTCCTAAAAATATTTGAGGTAGAGTTCAATAGATAGCCAGTTACACAGGATAAATATAAGGTAATACAAAGGCTGTAGACAGAATGGTGCTTATATATTTTGAGTCCAAGATGAGGTTTTGCTACACTTAAACATGAAATTTAGCTCTAAAATTTCTGATAGCAAGTCAAAAGAAGAAACCTACTGTCCTCTACTGAATCTGCCATCATGTAAGAGGAAAAACACCAGCTCTTCAAGGGTCACTATTTTAGTTTTTGCACTAGAATCCAGGAATAATTTGTCCTATGAGTCTTTATGAAATAATAGGTCACATATATTGAATGTTATGTACCAAGTATTATCCTAAGCTCTTTATATGTATTAATCATTTAATCATTACAACACTGCAAGATAGATTATTATCCCTGCTTTCCAGGTAAGCAAATAAAAGCTACAGAGAGATAAGTCACCCTCAGTTACAGTTGGAAAGAAACACCCCTAATCTGGACTCAAAGCTCCCTCTCCTGACAGCCACACAGCAGAAAATACTCATTGCTTGTTCCACCGATGACTCTGAAGGTCCCCATTTCTTAAATCAACACTCAGTAGAAGCCAGGGACATGATATTGGACTTAATGAAAGCATTTGCGCTATTAAAACTTAGCTAACAGAACTATTGGAACTTAGTGGAAGACGCACGAATTAGTCATTCCTCAGTATACTATAGGAGTAGAGAACAGCACACATATAGGAATAAAGATAATTATTACAACTCACACGTACTCGGTGTTTACTATAGAACAGGCAGCGTGCTGAATGGCTTTAGATGCATTACATAACGTAGTCCTCAACCAGTCTTACGAAAGGAGGTATTTATTTGCCTGTTCACTCAAAAATGTTGATCACATACCTTCTACGTGGCAGATACGCCAAACAAGGAGTTATGGTGGTGAATCAGAGACTTATGATTGTACATAAGTTGTACATAAGTACAAACAGAAATGTGACCACCAAAAGAGTGTGTGTGGTGCCGTCCCTTACAAGGAGATTGGGCATAGTCATGGAGGGTTTCCTGTGGAAGTGGCATTGGAAATGGGAGCTGAAGCTTATGTTGGAGTTCATTAGGTGAAGGGGGAGGCGGGAGAGGCTCTGGAACATGAGAAAACCCAGAGGGAACAAGAGAGAGAAAGATGAATTTGAGCAACTTGCCCAACGTCAAATGTTACTAAGGGAGAGAGCCTAGATTCAAATCCAGGTTGTCACATTTGAGTCTGTACTATTAACCCCCATAGGGTTGATGATTCCTCTGGCAAGGTGTTTCTCTAGACATTCTTTGAGAAAATAGAGGTCAGCTCAAAATGGGGTTCTTCAAGGGCATCTAGCATGCAAATTACAGGTGTTCTGGAGGCATTCGAAAAAGACTCCACAGGAGTCATTTTGTACTTTCATTTAATTTTCACAAATTCAATGATCGCATTAGCACTAAAACAAAAAAAGAAAGAAATGTACATTTAATACTAAAAGCAACTAGATCCTGCATTTCCCACTGAGCGCTTGTCCTGGAAGGAGGGGGAACCAGGTGACCTGAGCCTGCTCTCCCTCTCGCCTCTACTCCAGGGCTCCGAGGTCTCCGGACACATATTCTGCGTGCTTTTCCTAATCGTAAACCATGTTTCCTGAACATGCAGGGTCCTTCCCTTCTCCAAGGCCAAGTGCAGGCTTTTCTGACCACAACCGGAGCTTCCCCTCTTCCACCCTTCAACCAGGCAGATTGTTGGAAGTTTCCTCCTCGGAAGCTCACTTCTCAGGGCTCTCCACGCCGCACCCTCCTCAGGCTGCTCCCAATTGCTGGCTTACTCGTTTGTTCCCCGCCCAGACCGTGAGTTCCTCCAAGGCACTGTCTATGTTTTAAGTTTCAGATGTGGGTCTTCCTAATGCCCAGCAGACAGTAAGTCTTCAGTAAATTTTTGTGAACTGCTGATTGAAAATTTATTTAAGCTGAGGAATCTCCAGGGGACTTGTCTTCACACAGACCAGGGAAAGAATCTTTGGTGGCACAAGGCACACTAACAATGAGCTTTCCTGTCCCATCCAGAAAAGACTCCAGCGTTTAAAGGACTCTTCTGTTGATTAACGAAGCTCTGCTCAGAAGGCTCACCAGCCGAACCCCAGACTCTGGTCAGATCCCAAAAGAATCCACCGAGAATCCACCGAGGTAGTCTCCACGCTGGGGGGCTGGGCACACCCGCGACTCTGTCCCCACCCCACCCCAGGCCGCAGTGTGTGAGGGGCAGGCACTAGAAATGCCAAAGAACTGCCTGGAAGCCAGAGGTGGAAATTTTGGAGTTTGTGATAAGAATGGACACTTTGTGATGACTTTCCTGCTTAGGAGATGCCCATCCTAATCCTCCAGAAGCTGAGATTTAAAGAAACACACCAAGGGTCACCCTATCTGGTCCCAAAGACAGAGAGAGGGAAATAGGAAAGGACCTCCCAAAGCATCCTAGTTCCTTCCCCTCACACTTGGCCAGAAGCTGGAAGGAAGGGCGCCATCCTCCCCAGAGACTGGAAACCAAGAAGGCAAAGAAGTGGATCCTCGAGCTAGAGAAAGTGCGGCAGGAAATCCAGGCTGGGAATGTTTGTTTCTGGCTGATCCTCAAACCCTGACGCTGCTGAGTTAGAAGCCAAGAAGTGACTAGTCCTCAAGCCCCAACGCCCTTTGACATTTCCCCTCACTGAGAGGCTCTCTCCACCTGGCTTGGCCATGGTAAGGATGGCATCACAGAGGGGAAGGGCCGCAGGAAAGGGAGCTGGAACAGAGAGCTTCCTGCCCAATATCCAGGAAGGAAGAGGCAACCAGAAATCTGCAGACTGGGTCTATCTCTCCCACATGGTATGTTGACCTATAATATAGTGCCTTGCAAGTTCAAAAAAAAAAAAAAAAAGGTGCCAACATTGACCTGGAGAGACATCTTGTAAGCTTCTCTTTCATACCTCGACCGTAAACATCCCTGGACCCCTATCCTCACAAGCAACCATGGGCCAGAGCTAAGGAGCTCGTGCTCCCTCCGAATGAACTGTGTCTCTGGACACAGAGGTAGGCTCTGTATGCTCTGTATGCTCTCCCCACTTCATACTGTCTCCCCCAGCAGGTCCCCTTGACCTATGACTGTCACCTCCCAGATTTCTGGAGCCCTTTGTGATTGCATTCCCCATGGACAGCGAGCAGCGAGGCAAGATTTCAGGCAGTGTGTTACAGCAAAGCTCTGGTGCTACTGAAGAAATACGTTAATTAGTGTCGGGTTTTGTCTTTCTCCCCCATGTGGGAAAGTGCTTGTGGAATTGATTTGCAGGTGCTACAAATAAATCTAAGGGTAAAGTGAAACTAAGTGGAGAAAACAGAATTCCTTTCAGGGATTGCTGTCCTGAATGAGGCAAGAAGAAATTATTAAACCCAGGGGAAGAGGTAACAGGAAGAGAGGAAGAAAGGGTTGTAAGAGCTGGTAGCTCTGGGGGGAAGGCCGTTCCCTGGAACGTGACTCCTCTCAGTGACCCACCACACCTGCCAACCCCCCCACAACCAAGTCAGGAAGGCTTGAGTAAAAGAGAGGGAAAGGGTGTGAAGAAAGGAGTGAGGAAGGGGCGGGGGGTGGGGGGTTCTAAGAAGGAGAGCTACCTAGACATGAGTTTCTTCTAGAACCTGGTGCAGTCACTGAATTCTATCTTGAAGTTTTGGCTAAACCCCAGCAAGAGCAGCCAGCGTCCACATCAGGACCCAGAGATAGAAAGACCCCAAAAAGACAGCTGTGGGGGCTTACAGAAATTAAAGTGAGAGTTCCGGACTCTCAAGACCTGGGAGGTAGCCTTTCAAGCCAAGTTGAAGCAGGTCTCAAAGGTACGGGGCCTCCATCCCAAATGACCTGCAGGTCACGCTAACCAACACGTCACCGGGAAGGAAACCTATCTACTCTCCCTCTTCAGCCTCAAGGCAGGTCACAAGGTAGGCTTACAGGTATGATAAAATCAGTAGGCAACTTTCTATTAAAACACAGTCTCTTTATAGCAGCAATGTCCACAATAGCCAAACTATGGAAAGAACCTAGATGTCCATCAACAGATGAATGGATAAAGAAGATGTGGTATATATACACAATGGAATACTATGCAGCCATCAAAAGAAATGAAATCTTGCCATTTGCGACAACATGGATGGAACTAGATGGTATCATGCTTAGCGAAATAAGTCAAGCGGAGAAAGACAACTATCATATGATCTCCCTGATATGAGGAAGTGGTGATACAACATGGGGACTTAAGTGGGTATGAGAAGAATCAATGAAACAAGATGGGATTGGGAGGGAGACAAACCATAAGTGACTCTTAATCTCACAAAACAAACTGAGGGTTGCTGGGGGGAGGGGGGTTGGGAGAAGGGGGGTGGGATTATAGACACTGGGGAGGGCATATGCTTTGGTGACGTGCTGTGAAATGTGTAAACCTGGCGATTCACAGACCTGTACCCCTGGGGATAAAAATATATGTTTATAAAAAATAAAAAATTTTAAAAAAATACAGCATACAATAAAAAAAAGATTAAAAAAAAACAGTCTCTAAACTAGTTTCTAACGTTTTATGGGAAAAAAAATTAGAAACCTTTAAATGTGTAATCCCCTCACTGACACACATGTGCCTACAAATACACCAAATTCACACACACACACACACACACACACACACTTCCCTTCTCTAAAAACAAACAGCGGCACCAACCACATGTGTCTCGATAGTGTGACAAACTTGTCCACATATATTCTAGAAGGATTATAATGATTTTGTGGGAAAAGGAAAAGAACAAATAAATCTGATATAGGATAATTGCCCTACCGGTGATCTCTTAGGATTTACACTCTAATTTTTTTGTTTTGTTTTGTTTTCACTTTTCAACTGTTTTGAGAAGACGCTTCCCAGAGGCCGGGTGTTAAGGACCAGAGTGTGACTAACCGGCAGTCCAAATGATGTTGATGACAATAAGCAACAATAGTAATCAGAAGAAATAATGGTGCCGATAGTAACAATCCAGGAGGTGCCATCAGAGCAAACTGTTGCCATGGAAACAGTGAAAAGGAGGGTGGGGGGAAACGTAGAAGATCTTTTATAATAGAATGCCAGGTTCCTGCAACTTCTAAGAATGAGCTCCTATATTGTAGTATCCTAAAGAGGATCCAGATAAACAGCAATCTTTTGTGATTATACACAGCGGAGTGAAGGACAAAATGGCTTGCCAAGATTAGAAAGACTGTGCCAGGGTCGATGGGCTGGGATATTTGCCCTCGGGTTCCGCCTCAGAGAAACAGCTGCACAACCTTCTTTTAGGGACAATTCAGACCAGCGGCACAATAAGGAATATACACAGCAAAATGAAAATGTTTCAAGCATGGTGTTTCTTTTCCATCTTCACAGCTGTCCAGACAAGTTCAAGTCTAAGTGTACACACACTGCTCTTTAAGGCACAAGAGAGGAACTTAACGAGTCCCAGGATGAAATGTGCATGGACAGAAAAATCACTCCAGCTACTTCTAAAAAACACAAAGGAAATACTGGTGCAGAGAGAGGTAAGAACATCTATCTGGATTGATTCTGAGCTTGGCCATTCTACCCTCAGGGTATTTTTTGTTTGTTTTTTTAAAAACATTCATCACAACGTTATGCAATTATATATGAAAGCATTCTGCATGTTAGGCCATATCCTGGCAAACCCTTGCGAAGACAATTGCTCTCATTTCTGGAGATTTTAGCCTATCTGCAACTGACTATGAGGAGAGCCAGAGGAATGTTGAAAAAGAAAACCAAACCTGGAGGCATGACAATTCCAGACTCCAATCTCTATTACACAGCTGAAATCATCAAGACACTATGGTACTGGCACAAAAACAGACACAAAGATCAGTGGAACAGAATAGGGAACCTAGAAATAGACCCTCAACTCTATGGTCATCTAATCTTTGACAAAGCAGGAAAGAATGTCCAATGGAAGTGAACTGCGAGAAACTTCCAAAAGCAAGCCCATGGAAGAGGTGTGCCAGTCCCTTGCCAGCCATGAAGCCCGTAGCAAGGATACCTAAGGAAACCACTCTGGGTATGGTGACCTCACCAAACTTGGTTTGCATCAGTGCTCAGAGCCAGACATCCATAATGGCAGGTGCTTCACAGGCAAGAACAGTTTTCCTTACTTGTCTTCATACTTCACATGATTCTAGAATGTTCTCCATTCCCTTTCCCACCTGTGACATCATACCACTAATTTCTCTTTTTCCCCCCTTATGCTGAATACATCTTTTATGATGATAGAGATATGCTATCACATCAGCAGCATGGAAGTTAACCTAAGAAAATAATAATTTAATTGTACTCACCTTTTCATTTTGCTCTTCTTTCCAATCCTTCAGTGGGTTAGGTGGAATATGGTGTTCTCACCTTTCTCTAACTTGGAATTAATAATATGATACCCATCTTTACAATGATAGTCTGAGAGAGCCACAAAACATCTTCTAGTGGAAGCCACCATTTTTGAAGCCACATAGAACTGCATTTGAGGGGCCCCTGGGTGGCTCAGCGGGTTAAAGCCTCTGCCTTCAGCTCAGGTCATGATCCCAGGGTCCTGGGATCAAGCCCCACATCGGGCTCTCTGCTCTGCAGGGAGCCTGCTTCCTTCTCTCTCGCTGTCTGCCTCTCTGCCTACTTGTGATCTCTGTCAAATAAATAAAATCTTAAAAAAAAAAAAAGAACTGCATTTGAGTCCCAGTTTCACTGCTTGCCTGGAACCTTTATCTTTCTAAACTTCACTTCCCTCCATAGAAGGAAAATAATGAAGTCACCAAAGATAGTGCAAGAATTGAAGAAAATATAGACATGACGTGCGTTGTCCATTGTGAGTACTCATTGTTTTTATTGGAGGTGACCTGCGGACATCTGGTGACTTTTGCTACTGTCAGTCACTGTAGACATCTGGAAAGATGGTACAGCAGCAGCATCCTAGAGCTTTGTGTGGCTGGTTCCTTTTCTAACCAGGAAGGGGCACATCTGTTGGACCAGATTGGCTCACGGGGCTTGCAGATGGAAGGAGGTCTCAACGCCTCGGCGCTGGCCCAGCGTGGAGGTCAGGGGTCTTTGGCCTCTCTTAGAGTCACCCCTGCAAATGTCCCCAAAGTCACCACCCCTTAAGGGTTGCCCCAAAGGAGAGCAATGATAAAATCTTGTAAGGACAAACAGCCACTTTCATGACTGCAGCCCGGAGGCATCTGACCAGAAAAGAATATACATTATTCTGATTTGAAAATATCTGTGACTCCCAGACTGGGCTCCAGCTTGCTGCTGAACTCTTACAGAACAGCCCCTTCCTCAGACCACCTTCCTGGTATTAATTTAGGTTCCACACACAATCTAGAACACAGGCTTTAGCCCCACTCCAACCCTAATGATTCACTTTTCCCATTTGTTCCAAGTTGCAAAAGGAGTCCCTGAAGTAGTATAAAACACATATTCACTCATCAAAGTTTCTGCTCCTTAAGTCACTTTGATTTCATTAAAAGCGATCATTCAAAGGACATTTTGCAAGCTGATATCCCAAACAAACGGACTAGCATGAAGCAGGAGTGATTTGAATTCTAAGAGATTTTTCCCTTGAAATAAGCTTTTGTAGTAGAGGTTGTGATGCTGAGGATAGATGAAAGGAAGCCAGTTGCACAGAGAGTTCCAAAGGACTGAAAATCAAATTTAATCATCCAGTGTTAGGAGTTTAGCCAAATGAACACAGAGCAGCGTCTCAGCCCTTCCTTCTTTCATGAAGATGTCTATTTTGTATATTCTGAAGGCTGATGTCACGGGGTGAACCAGCACTAGGGGCCCCTGGGGAAGGGTCAGAGGTCTCCCAGACAGGGTTGGCCCTCTCATGAGGTAAAACAGGCCGTCGCCCAGGGCTGTGAAATATTATGAGCAACAAAAATGCATAGTGACTGGGTATTCTCTGACTGCAGGCTTGAAGGCACCAACATTTTCCAGTCTGCCCGGGGCAACGAAAGTCTTTGTCTGCACCTCTCAATGCAACCAGGAACATACAATATTGATTCCTAACATGAAATGATGGAAGGTTTTTTTTTTTATTATTGAATATGGATATTCTCCATTATTTATAATGCATAGGTCTTTTAGGGAGGAAAAAAAGAAAGAATAAACTAGAAGGAATTTGAGAAACTCTCCACTCAGAAGTATTCTAATACACAGAATTCATTAATGTATACAGTCTTGTTACCTGAATACAGACTCACTGACTCCCAAGACAAGTCCCTATTTTAAGGGACAATATGCTGCAAATGTGTAAAGACAGGAGACATTATCTAAGGGCTACCATTCTTTATGCTGATACAATAAAATACAGAAGAGCTGCTCAGTGACACAAGGCCCCATATATCTGAGTATAATGATTCAAAAGCCATCTCTTAAACAGCCTCATCCAACTGGGAAATATTAACGGAGGTTCTCATTGCCCTCTATAAAATACACTGGTTGGAGCCCATGGACTGCCAAATCCGCCCAACCAGTAGACCAATCGTAACCACCCGCCCCCAACAATTCTGCTCAGGCCCCTGAGTTCGACGCTTAGCAAAAGAAGGAGGTCCTTTCTCCTAAATCCCGGGATGCTAGTTGTACTTGTTACTGTAATTATGCAATTTAAGCTTCATTAAAAAGAATTAATATGAACACAGATCAAAAGATCTATTTCTATAAAAACCACTTTAAATGTGTTGAAAAAAGACAATAAAAGTCGGCTGTTTTAAAAAATACTTTTATATTCAGTGCGAGCAAAACAACCATAAAGGGAGAAAATTATAAAAATCTAGATAAGTACTCCTCTCGGGTTACCTTGTAAGTTTCTGTAAATTTCTCCATGCACGTAAGAGAGTGACCATTGTGAAGGATGCTCTGAGTGTAGCTTGTGCATGAGAGCCAATGAACAACGTGAATAAGCAAGTCCCCGCTTAAGGATGAGGTCTTGACCTACTTCCCAAGGCTGGTGAATTAGGCTGTAATTATGGTTTCAAGTTTAAATAAGGCCCATAAGATTTGTGCAAGCTCTTCTTTAATGATTCCTTTCCTTGGCTGACTTTTTTGATTGAGCAATCAACTAAGTATTCTATTTTGGTCAAAGAAGAAGAATGTAATTATATTGCACACAAAAATGGTATTTTGAGCTTGTACCAAGATAATTTCTCTTTTATTGTTGGGAACACCTTCACTTTGAAAGATACAGAAATACTGTGTATGTCCTTGGTAGTCATCTTGCTAATATGCTGACCTTGGTATTTCCAGCTCAGATAGTATACAATTCCCTTCTCTACTGAAGAGTTACTATCTTTGTACCTCTCCTAAAGAGACAATAAAAATAACATGGAATATGGCCCTTTAATCTTGGAGTCATAAAGGAAATGTTGAGGGACAGGGGCTCAAATCACTCTCAGGTGAGACAGCACAAGTTGAGAAATGATAGGAGATATAATTTTCCATGTGCGAGGCTTCTTGCAGAACAATAAAGGCAAATCACAGACTGGACCAAGGGCACTGATTTTTGCTTTGATTTAATCTCTTTTATTTTAGATTCTGGAAAACAAAACATGGCAACATACTTCACTCTCTATCTTGGTCCAGAGAATCTGTGACTATTTCTATGTAGAAGATTGGAGACTTTCAGGATGATAGTTTGAGGATGTCACAGTGACAACGATCCAGCTGCAAGTTCATTTCCAAATACCCAGTCCTTAGACAACTGAACCAAATCTTGTTCATTGGAAATTATGGTTACTGCCACGCCAACCATGCATGATCCGATCGGTTCACTCATCAAAGAAAAAGCTGATTTGTTTCACCTAACTTACGTTGTCTGTGTCACATATATATACTAGTGACATGGGAGAGGACACATTGTTAGATAGTTAATCACTTTATAACCTTTCCCCATAAATAGAATAAAATCCTATTATGACATGGTTTGATATATCCAGATTAGCAAATATCCCAGTTAAAATTCTATAATACAACGTTGCTTTCCCCTATCTCCATCTCGGGACTCTTCTTCTCTTTATATACCCACCATCTCTCTGGCTTCTTTGAACCCATGATGACCACAGCCATGTTTCTCAACTTCACGATCTTGGTCAAACTACTCTCCTGGTAAACTCTAAGAAAGATCCACCCTGAAAAGATGAGCCGCCTTGAAACCACACCATCCAGGTGGTGATTCCCAGAATCCCCAAAAGCTCTCTGCCACCCCCACACAGTCGTCTTGGTCTCGGCAGGCTGCCAGGAGGCAATCTTGGATGTGGACTGTGCTTGCACGACAGCTGCCTGCTGAGAGATGGTACCCACTGCCCCCCAACCCCACCCTGTGCTTCACCCATCCTGACTCACCAGGAAGGAGATAACAGAGAGCTTGCGTATGGGTCACCTGCTTATTTTTCTTTTAAACCCAGAAAGTCCCTGGAGAACATGTAGCTCCACCGGAAGTGTTCCAGAAGAAACTTGACAGGTAGAGTTGTGCTTTCAAAATGGAGGAAAGACATGAGTGGGAGGGAGGACGTTTTTAAAAAGAAAGGGAAGTCATGGAAAGAAAAGGGTTGGGGGGGGGGGGCATGGCATGGTTTCTATAAAGAAATTAACTACTGGAGCACCTGGGTGGCTCAGGAGGCTGAGCTCTTGTTTTGGGCTCAGGTCAAGATGTCAGGGGTCATGAGATTTGGCCCGTGGCTTCCTGTCCATTGGGAGTCTGCTTGGGTTTTCTCTTTCCCTCTGCCTCTTGCCCCACTCACGCTTGCGCTCTCTCTCTCTCTCTCTCTTTCTGTCTCTCAAATAAATAAATAAATGTTTAAAAAAGAAATTAACTACTATTTTTTAAAAAGATAAATATGAAGAAAAGAGGTAGGGGGGCACTGATGGAATAGGTATAATTTTCTTGAGACGACTATAAACACACTCAGAGAAAACTCTGGGAATGACGAATGTAAAATAGTGGGGGAGGGGCAGACCAGCCCCAGCACCACCACGCACCATGGACAGGAGGGTTTTTTTGTTTTGTTTTCTTGTTGTTTTTTTAGATTTTTATTTATTTATTTGACAGACAGAGCTCACAAGTAGGCAGAGAGTCAGTCAGAGAGAGAGGAGGAAGCAGGCTCACCGCTGAGCAGAGAGCCCCATGTGGGGCTCAATCCCAGGATCCTGAGATCATGACCTGAGCAGAAGGCAGAGGCTTTAACCCACTGAGCCACCCAGGCGCCCCGGACAAGAGGTATTAAAATATGTATTCAGTTGGAGCCTAAACAAGGACTCCTCCAAAGTCTGGAAATATGAGTCTTCCTCCGATCCCTGCACAAAACCAGAGAGTGCTTTTTTCCCCTCACATGGCACACCCAGTTTAAAGCAGTCCTGAGACAGCAAAGATATCTGCATTTATAGTGTAGTTCATTGTAGCAGCAGCTATAACAGCAAAAAAAAGGGGGGGGGGATGCATAGTACAAGAAAACAAGCATCAGTAGAAAAACGGTGAAATCAATTGTGACGCATAGATCCAATGGGATACTATGTAGCCATTTGGGGTTTAGAAAATGAAAAGAAAATTGGAGGTGTCTGTGTGTGTGTGTGTGTGTGTGTGTGTGTCTTACAAATGCAGAGGAAATGAGACAAAGAGATTTCTAGAACCACAGGAAATGAAACAATATAGGAAAGAATTGGAAGAGACACGCACCACGCATAACAAGGGCGACTTCTGATAGAGAATCAGATCAGAAGAACGAACAAGGCGTATTTTTAAACTCTTATTTATAGAACTCAATATTTATGTAATTATGTACTTATATTTTTAAAATATGTAGACTTTTTGTTACCATAGTCCTAAGCTCACTCTGGGCAGGAACCTGAAATCCCAGCATCCTAAGAGTTCTTAGGGTGGAACCTGAAGACCCGTGGACACAGCAGGGGATCCCTGTAAAGAGTCAGCCAGCCCTGGAGAAGGCAGTACAAGAATCTGTGGGCACACCTAATCTCCCAGGGTCTCCAAAAGAAGAATCCACCTGATACAATTCCTGGAGTTTACCACCACGTTGGGCCAAAATGCCTCCCCTGTGAACATCAAAATGGAGAGCCGGAATCAAAGTTTGTATCTCTCTCCTTCCCAAGAACATACCATATGGAAGAGTTAGAGAAACTGGTGTGAAATGCACCTTGGAAAATTTCATCGCTTATTTAAATTAGAATTATGGATTTCGAGGGGTAAATAAAAATCCTCTGCAAAATAGTGAGAACAACTAGACGTACTGCTTTTAATAACTTTTTGCACTGCTTGCCCCCACAATCCTTCAGGACGATTGAAAAGTAGTATGTTCCAGGGGCGCCTGGGTGGCTCAGTGGGTTAAGCCGCTGCCTTCGGCTCAGGTCATGATCTCAGGGTCCTGGGATCGAGCCCCACATCAGCCTCTCTGCTCAGCAGGGAGCCTGCTTCCCTCTCTCTCTCTTTCTCTGCCTGCCTCTCTGCCTACTTGTGATCTCTGCCAAATAAATAAATAAAATCTTAAAAAAAAAAAAAAAAGAAAAGTAGTATGTTCCATGTAGCAGTCTGCAATGGGAAATGGCATCTTTAATCTTTCATGAAGAACCTACTTGGAAACAAGGGGAGTTGATAGTCTGTCTTTAATATAAATTGTTGTTGCTGTTGCTTTTTCTGTTTCAATTTTTCTATTTCTCAGTCCTCAGGAACATCCACCTCTTTTCATAAGGTAACTTTGATGCGATTTCTACATTCATTTTTGTCTCCACACAATACTTCATGTATTCATTCAACGACCTTTTGAGCATTTACCTCCTATAATGCAGGAACTCTGACGTAAAGCATGAAGACTCTTCGTAAAGCGGAAAGTGCTGTGAGTGCTGTTCAGGTATCCGTGGCTGTTTCTGTCTGAGCGGCCATTTCCCATCCTGGGCTTCTGTACTACAGTTACTGGCTACTCTTGAGGGGAAAAAAAAAAAAAAGAGAAAGAATCAGAGATGTTTCAAGGGAGTGATAGATAAATTTCAGCCACTTCCATCTTTTTTCAAGATTATCACAGAACATGAAACCCACAGCAAAGGCAAAAGGACTCATCAGGGTGTTGAAAAGGAGTGGGGAATGTTGGTTAGGCAGCACCACCTAATGGCTGCTGGACAGAACCTGTATCCTCTACCTTGAGAACCAGCATCGCTTTTTTCTCGGTAGATTTCAGATATAGGCAGCACAGACGCTAGTATTCAGGCCAGTAGCAAAAGAGCCCTGCTACCTAGACCTCCTGAGGGTCGAAATATAAGACACTGTCGTGCCTGTTTAGATTCGATGGTGGCCTCTCAGTCTCCCCAAAGCCCATCAATTCAGGACACCACAACTCATAAGAATTTGTGTTCTGTTTCCAGGTACTGCTTTATATTCCTGCTCCAGCCAATGAAAGGGAAGTAGGAACTTCCTAGAAGAAACCCTGCTATAACTTAGCACACGTCTGAAAAAGAATGTCAGGGGAAATGCAGGCTGAGATTCTCTTTCCAAAGATTATCATCAAAGAACATAATGATTGAGATGAGGGATAATGTCCCTTCCTTCTCATTATTCAACATAGATCTAGAAGAAATCCTTCTGCTCTTTCTGCTCTAACCCTAACCTATTATCATCCGCAAACTGTGATGTATATTTACACACCAGAAAGTACAAAAGGATGTTGTTGATTGGGTTCATCTAGAGAAACTGCCAATTTCATTATTTTCACTTTTTTGGGGGGCGGGAGGAATAAAGACTGGCAACATCTGATGTATGCAGTGATCTTTCCACGTCTCCCATCCTCTCTCACTGCTGCTGAACCTGGTCTTTTGTCTTCAAGGCTTTTAATTCCTTAATCTCTACCTCCTCACTCAATCCCCTGCTATTCTTGCTCCATTTTCCCAGATATGCTTTCAAAATGCTGGTTTTCTGGAACCCACTCATCCACATCCACACCCTCCTCTGCAATTTTTAGTCTCACATTATTCCACTCAGCCATTTTGCTTGGAGTTGCCATTTTGAACCACAGACCATTGTTGCAGGACTGGACAGGGCTTGGAGATCCACATAATGGAGCAGATTGGATCTGCCCCTTGTCCTTGCCATCTAATTCCACCTCACGGGGTCCATTGAGCAATCTCTGTCTGAGCAAAGACTGTCTACTGATCCCTTTTAACTCTTCACAGCTCTTCAGATTCTTTTCCACCTTCTCAAGCCCCGACTAAACCACAACCAGATTACCTTGTTACCTACTTCACTGAGGTAACAGATAACTTCAATTTGATCCCCCTCAATTATCATCCCTTAAGCCTCAGATTTCTCTACTTCTCATTGTATTCCCCTTTGGTCCTCATTCAACCAGAAGTATGCTCAAAAGCTAGTGTTTTTCTTCAGGGTTTTATCTGCCTCCATCTCTCCTCAGGTCCTAAGGATCTTTGTGGATCAATGTCTTTCTCGGGTCTTTTCCTCAACCTGGCAGTCACAGCCAGCCACCTTCAAGCTGCAGCCATCACCTTCAGTCTTACCTAAACCAATCTCTTTGATCATACTTGACCTCTACATACTCTGCCTGGGCCTTCAAGGATTATTCTCTGCTCTGAAACAAACCTTGTTCTCTTCGGCCCCTGTGCTTTTGTCCAAGTCATTCTCTCCTCCTCAAATGCCCTTCCCCTGGTCTATACCTGTTGTGGTTCTACACCTCTCCTAAGGCCTGAGTCAAGGCCCTTCATCCCCCAGATGACTGCCCAGTTGGGAACATTCTCTCTTTCCTTTGTTTCTCCAAATGAAATCCATTCATACTTTTATTATAACACATTTCAGACTTTCTCTCTCTCTCTCCCTCTCTCTCTCATGTTAGAATCCCCCCTGTCTGTCTGCCCTGTGGGAGCTGAGCCTTGGGAGATCTCAATCTCCACGAAACTCATCTCTGTAATCTCCACATTATTCAGCCACTGCAGTAATGGCTGGTTGGCTTGGGAGTAAATTATTTTGTCTATAAATAACATGAGCATAGCATGGTGCTAATGAGGAGTGACTGAGGTTAAAACTGATTTTTAAAGGAGGAAGAAAAGATGCCATTAAACTTTGCATGAAGAGAAGCTCATCCCCCAATCATGGACTGTGTCTCCAACCAGTCCTCCAGCAAATATATCGTCTTCCAGGAAACCCCTGTAATTTCTCCCCAAATGGGAGAAACCTTATTCACAGGCAGAGTGGTGAGAGAGTTTCACTCACTCAAGCTTCATTCATCATCACTACTATAAATACAGCTCAACGGCATGTCCTGCTGACAGTAGGTCAGTAACATCAACACTCACATGAAGGACGACTCCAGCAAAGGACAGATTAGGCTGGAAAAAAAAAAAAATACAAGAACAAACTTTCACTCATCTGATGCCACTTTCTGAACTATCCCAGAACCCAGCCTCTTCATGGCTTAGAAGGCCTTGGGATGAGGGTGGGAAAATGGGAACTGCAACTTCCAGGGGATTGAAATGAAAGGGAGGACTCACCAGCACCTGCTGGTCCCCAGCCAGTGCCTTTCCATGTTCTGCGACCTGATCTCTGCTTCCTGGATGTTGGCGAGACCCCTTCATCCTCTTGACATAATCTGCAGCTTCTCCCTCCCATCCTTGGCCACACACGGGTGGTCGGCCTGCTCTTTCTCAGCCATCTCCGTGCTTCACTTAGTTAGGACTGTCAGAACCCAGAGCCACAGTGCCTCAAAACAATAGAAAATTATTTTCTCACAGTCTGGAGGTGAGTAAGTCCAAGCTCAAGATGTCAGCAGGGATTTTTCTTCTGAGATCTCTCTTCTTGGCTTGACGATGACCAAACTACTTTTCTTTGTCTTCATGTCATCTTCTCCTTGTACTTGTCTGTACTTCTCTCTCTTCTTCTTGTAAAAAGCAGCAGTCCTATTCAATGAAGCTCACTTGAATGTCCTCATTTTCCTTCATTACCTCTTCAGAGATCCTATCTCCAAGTACGATGACATTGTTCAGTCCTGGGGGTGAGGACCTCAACATATGAATTGGTGGGTGGGCACAGCTCAGCCCATAACACTCCATGAGCTATTGTGTCCCCCTCTACTCTCTGAATCTGGCTAGTAAGCACACTCTGATGGATTAAAAGAACTAATGACCCTGATCTCAAATCCCTGAATTCTCAAAACCTTATCTGACTACTGGTGAAAAGAAAGGAGAGAAGAAAAACCTGCAGAAAAGACGACCAGGACAGTATGTGTTTGCCTAATATGTTCCCTCTGTGTCAATCTCTCTACATAACCAACCAGGGCTGGCTATTCACAGGATATGGGAACGTCTGGAAATGTGGGGCCATCCCTCTACAAAAGAAACAGGACAAGAATGAACCGTAACAACCAGATAGCCTGGCATACTCATAAATGAACCATAAACAAACCATAATAACCAGACACCCTGACATCAACATCCAGTTAGCTCATTCCTCAGGTTCCCCATCACCAGGACGGCCTGGGTCCTTTCTGAGACTCTACACAATCCAACTTAATCCTTAATATAAACTCACCACTGAATCTCCTAATGCTAACATCAACTCCCTTTTATAGCAGGTTTCCCGCACACCGATCTCCAGTCTTCCCCCGCATTAATAATTTTACTGCACACCGATGCTAGAGTTAAAAGGATTTATTTAAAAAACAATTTTCTTTAATCAAGATTTTGATCAAACTTTTTGCACAAACCACTTCTTTAGAGAATAATTCAAAGGACAGCAAAAACTGGTGGATATTGGGTTTTTTTAAAAAAAGAAACTTCTAGAGAATGTCCCAGGATCAATCCACATTTAGCCCGATTTCCTCCAAGTTCTCCATGTAAAATATTATACAATGAGAATTTATACTCTGACTGATAACCCTGAGGCACTGTAAAATTCTTAATCATCAAAAATGCAATTATGCTCGCCATACTGTAATTACTAAGGAAAGAAAGTGCACTCATATATTTTACAAAGATTTTCTAAAGAGAGGAAATGGTAGGTTATGTGTGTTGGAGGGGAGAGTTTCTAATTAACTTTCAATTAATCAGAAATTCAAGTAACCAGAAAACCCCATTTCTTAAACATTCCATGAGCACTTGCCATGTGCCAAACATTGAATTACTTTACTTAAGAGAAGTGCGAGAAAAGCCATTTCTTCATTGATAGATGGAACACCTTCCTGGAAATACAATTTAACAAAGGACCCCACTCTGGATTTGCAAATCAAGAGAGGTTGTATGTAAATACACAAAGCTCTGAACTTTTGAGACATTTGAGACATCTCAATATAAAGGAGAGGGCAAAAATCACTTTCAAATGTGATCTCATAAGACTATGATCTGTTTCTCTGCCATAGGAATATTGACATTGACACAGAGTTTCGGTAGAGACAGACCTTTTATGGTGCAAGTAGCCAAAAACTCAACTCAGATTGATTTAATAAAGGAAATTGGATGAGTTGTAGCCGAATGAGCCAGAGGAAACTGTGGTAAAGTTGGATCCAGAGGCTGGAAAGATATGGCCAAGAGCCCAGTTGTCTCCCCGAGGCTGACTTCCTCCTAAAGTTATCAAATTCCAGACCTCACATCTTCACTCATCACCAGGAGGAAGAAATGTCTTTTTCTGTAGTATTTGGGAAGGACTGTTGCATTTTTCTTTCCCAGACACCCCAGCAAATGTCTCCTCAGGTTTCTTTGGTCCAGATTGGTTTAGAGGTCCCTCACAGAACCAATTACAGCAGCCAAAGGAGGTGGGGTAGTCTGATGCCATAGTCCATCAGGGGGAGGTTTAATCCTACCCAATCTCACATGGCTGAGAATGAAAGAAAGTGGTTTCCCAGAGGAACTCCAGGGCACTCTTAAGAAGGAGAAAGGGAGACTGGTGGCTAAAACATAAATAAATGAATGTCTAACTACACCCCAAGTACAAAGCAAACTGGGGAATTTGCTTCCACTTTCTAGTCTTGGCACCAAGTCAATAGTAATTTTCCTATCAGTAGTCTTTTAACATGTTTATTTCAAGGAAATTTCATGGAAGGGTAGACATAGCAAGTTAAAACTGCCCCCAATCCTCTAGGATTTGGGTAGTCTGGGTCAAAACATCAGACATCCTAAGGTGTCTTGGGGGACTCTGTCAGTTAAGTGACAAACCCTTGATTTTGGCTCAGGTTATGATCTCACAGTTCTGTGATTGATCTGTGTTGGGCTCCGCACTCAGTACAGAGACAGTTGAGGATTCCCTCCTTACCTCTCCCTCTGCGCCTCCCCTCACTCTAGCACTGTGTGTGTGCTTTTTCATCCCAGTAGGAGCTGACATTGTGTGTGTGTGTGTGTGTGTGTGTGTGTGTGTGTGTGTATCTCAAGTAAATAAATAAATCTTTAAAAAAAAAAAAATCAGACATCCTGAAAGTAAGTCTCAATTGGCCCTTTGCAAAAAGAGGAACCAGGATTCAGTGGCTGGAACATAAAGACCAAAACTTTTTCATCCCAGTAGGAGCTGACATTGGGTGTGAGCTTACTGTGAGCCTGGCTCTGTTCTAAGCCCATCACATGCACTGAATCCTTGAGTCCTCACAACTACAGGAAGGTGAGCTTGGGGCTACCTATCAGGAGACTGAGGCAGAGAGAAACAAGGTAACTTACCCAAGATGGCATGCCAGGAGATGGAAAGGCCATGATTTGAAGTAAGGCCATACAGCTAGAGGCAAAAGAAGTCATGCATTACTTGAGGGGCTAAGGCTTCATCCTGGAATATGGCTTTCCTGCTGGTGACAAGGGACACTTGCAGGTTTGATGAAATCTGCTCCAATCCAGCTTCCGGGGAATGCATTCCAAGTTCCCCGAGTGAGAGCCTGATAAAATCCAGAAAACCCAGGCTCAGCCTTGTGAGAGCCTTGGGAGCACCTCCTTGAGATAGGACTGATGGATGGACAAAGCAACAAGGGGAGTGGCACTCCACTGTGGGCAGCAGCGACGTCCCTTTCCCGAGTAAGGAACTAGGGTAGAGTGCCACGTGCAAAGAAGTCAGAATGGCCTCCAAGGAGAAGGGTCTGCACAGCCGGAAGCTGCCAGGAGTAAGGCAGCAAATTTGGGAACTTTGGGTCCCAAGGGTCTGCTGGGTGGAGGACCTGGAGCCAAAGGCGATGACTGCCGCCTTATGATCGCTGACTGAGCTCTGGCATTTGTCCCTGGAGCCAGTGTGACCTGGGAAAGTAAAGGTTACGTGTTAGAGGACATGATTAAAGGAAAAGTGTTACATTAGCAGATGCTGAGAGCCCCGGTAATTACAGTGATTTCATTTCTTGACTATTCTTTTCTGCTTTTGCCCAACGTTGAAAGGCAGGGATAGGATTCTCGAATACCAATTGTTACAACACACAGCATCCCATGAGACTAATTCTCCGGACCCACGGCAAATGCAGCAGATACAAAAACGAGGGAGGCTTCAGTCCAAATCGAGTGTAGGTTCTGACATGTAGGGAGGGTGTAGCTGCCAATGAAAATCTTGTCGCTGAAAGGAAGAGCTAACACAGCAGGGGGCAGACGGCTGGGAAACCACAGGGGGGCAGAGGGATCTGAAGCAGCAGCCCATGCAGCTAAAGACCAAATGTTAAAACAAAGAGTGTCAGAGGCGCAGAAACACTCCTGCTGCTGGCTTCCCCGCACACTGTCTTCTGCAATCTTAAACGGTTAAAAGAAAGGTCGAGCAAAGGGCCCAGGTACTTCGGCCGCGTTGGTGCAGCTCACGTCCACCCAGCCCAAGGGATCGGTGGCTGCAGTGCGCCACCTAATGGTGACACCAGATGCTTCTCATTTAAGCGTGGGATCCCACTTTTCAAAAATCCGAACTTTCCCGTCTCCCTCTAATCTAAATAAAATGATCAGAGCATTGCTCTGCTACAGCTCCAAACAGTAGACTGGCTTTAAGTTTAAGTTTTTATGGCTCTAATGAAGATGTTGAGTACACTTTAAATAATAAGATTCGGATTAAGTATCCATTAGATGTGATGACAGCTCAGAAACATGTACGCACATGGTTATGCGTGATGAACCCAAAAACCAAAAAAGGGCTGGGCTCACCTTACTGCATTTCTCCACATCCCAGGGTTTTAGGCTACATTTCCCCCCACATCTTTATTTTCTCCATCAATCCTGTATTTTCACTAAGCAGCAGTCGTATACAACGTTTTTAAAACTGAACTTGTTAAAGCTAAGAGTCCTTCCCCAAGAAACACAATTTCTGCATCATGATTTTCAATGGCTAGTTATTTCTTCTTTACATTTTATGCACACGTCTGACCAGGATCCATTTCTTTGAGGACTGTGTCAGTGACCACGCTGTCCCCACTCCGCTCCTCTATCATGGGGCAACATAGAGGGATTTACATCACATTGATCACCAGGGTAAAATCACCAGGAAAGAAAAGGGCTAAGAACCCAATGCTAAATATGGGAGGGTCTGCCTGAAGCTTGAATCAGGTAAGCGCAGCACTAATGGGATGGAAAAAGCGGGACCGCCAGTGGTCTGTGGGTCTGCAGCTCCCCCACTTGGCAGGTGTTGAAAGTAAATGATTTCTGAATCAGCCACCTGAGTTGTTTTGGTTTTTTCCACACGTTCATTAGCGGTGTGAGTGTGTGTGTGTGTGTGTGTGTGTGTGTGTGTGTGTAAAAATTTAAGAAATGGAGTATGAATCAAGAGGTGGTGCCCAGTTTTTGGCAAAGGAGACACCATACAAAACCACGAAAGGAGACGATTATTTTTCCCTCCGTTTTAGGATTTTTTGTACAATTGCTTTAACAGCACCTGTAAGGACATGCAGTTTGGTGCCTCAGAGTAGGGCGGTGAGAGTGACACTAAAAGCAACCAAGTCAGTGGTAGGCTGGGTTTTTATCCTTGCAATTTCACCCACCTCTTGCCACACGGGGGGCAGGCGAAATGCTCAAACCACTGCCAGTCGTTTTGTAGATTCTGGGTGTCTTGTAAGCTAAGCAAATCATCCAACACGTGCAAGATTTACAATGACATCACCCAACAGTCTCGTTAATAAATGTGTATGCAATATCCCTAGAGGCGAAAGAAATGATATTTAAGAGAAACAATGCCTTGGTTGAAAAAAAAAAAATGATGAATCCAATAAATATGGGAACTAAGGCCAGTAGGGGGCGGGGCAGAGTGTGGGGAGAGGGGAGGTGAATGCTGTGGGACTTCTGCGTTTGGCCAGGTGCATAAACTGAACTTGTTCTCCAACTTCCAGAAACAGTGCTAGGCTGCAGGGGTCTGTGCTGAACCCTTTGATGAGGAGGCTCAGCAAATGGCCAGCTGCCACCACTGGGTCCTTCTCCAAGCGACAGTTTCTTTTCCTGCCCTTCCAGAGGTGAAAAGTAGGCTGTTGGAGCCAATGTTCTTCCATGAGCTCAAGAAGACTTTGTCCATGGCACTGGACTTCATGGAGATTAGGCGGCAGTCTGGACTTTGTTGGGATTTTATCTGACGAAGCAATTTTTGAGAATTTTAAACATTGTCAATTGCTTCAAAGGTTGCTTTTAAGGTCTCTTTTGGAAATATTTGCCTTTTCAACCCTTAATTGCTTTTCCTTCAATTTCAGAACTTTTCAGTACTTGGTAAACTCATTATTATTTTATCTTTGTAGTCAGTAAAAGGCTTCTTTTAACAGAAGCGAGCTAATGACAACTCAAGGGGGATCATCTAGTGGAAACTCTGAGCCCCCGACAAGAAGGTTATCAGTCTGGGGGAACTGTGGTGCCCCTCCCAAAGTCTCCTACACATTTCCAACAGGGACACTCACACCTTCTTCCTGATATAAAAGATCGTGTTGCCCTTTGATTGCAGATCCTAGGTCTTTGAATTTTTTAATATGTAAATTTTAAAATCTGTAGTCCCCAGTACACAGAGAGGTACTGTCATTCATTCACCTCCCAACCCTTCTCCTGTTGAACCCGCACTCACCCACTCTCCTCTTCCCCAGGGGAAGATGCTCACTGAGCTTAAACAAGGGGTTCTCAACCTTGCTGCACATTAAGGTCCCCTGAGAGCTTCCAAACTATTGATGCTTGCTCTTATCTCAAGAAATTCTGATCCTAATTGTCAAGGGAGGGGTCCAAACATCAATGCTTTTCTTAATCTTCCCAGATATAGCTATTCTGTAGCCAAGGTTGAGACATCTAATTTTAAATGATTGGGTCTAATTCACATACGTACTTGATGTCTTTAGAGCCTAACCTGAGGGTTCAATAAGGTGTTATTAATGGTGCAATACGAGAGGGACCTGTTCCTCGATTGAAACGGTACCTCGAGTGAATCTCTGAGTGGCCACCAGCCTTGGCCAAGTCTTACACGTGGCTGGCAGACGAGGGAACGTCTCTTCAAACATTAGAGCCTTCATTATGCTTTCCTGCTTCCATAATCATTTTGTAACATTTTGCTCTATTTTCCATTAAGACAAAACTTTAAAAGTGCTTTTGAACTGTTTGATATACCCATGCTCCTCTCTCTCCTGCGAGCAGAGGAACAGCTAGCCGGTGTCGCAATCATTCTCAAAGGATTTTTAGGATGACAACTGCAGCTTCTTCTGACATAATAAAAAAAATAAAAACCTTAATGTGTTAATAATACGAAGTCAAGTCCCTTGAGACACCTAATAATAGGAAATTGGCCCCACAACTAAGAAGATCAGCTTTCCCTGCTGCTCAAATTTATTTTTGAAGGAAGGAATGCCTTGAGAAGCAGGAGCCAATGCAAGAGAGTCTCCGGGCTTTTGCATGCCTTCTGGAGACAAACAAGCCAGACAAGGCTTCAGATTCAGGGGCTGAACTTTTATATCAAAGGTGAGTTTCCTTTCCTCTGCTGTAGAATGGGGAAAATAAAATCGACTTACTGCCCTTACAGGGTAGTTGTGGGAACCAAACTCAGCGAATGGTGTCAGAGGGTGTTCTAATCAGAGAGTTCCAGAGAGATTTCTATCTCCTAACTTATCGACACTTATTGCGCACCCTACTGTGTGGCAGATTCTGTTTAAATCCGAACATTGGTTACAAAATAATTTATGATACCAAAAATATGGGAACAGTCAAGAGGGCAAACAATATAGGGATAATCATGTAAGTTTATAAAATTTATTTAATTTATAATTTATCATTGTCCTATTATTCTATAATCATTTTATTGTAATTTGTAATTATTCTATAATTCAATTATAGAATATTATACAGTAATGAGAAATCGTGTTTTCCAGAATGTTAAAGACATGTAGAAATGGTTATGAGAGAACATAAAAAATCAACATGCTAAATGAAAATATATGAGCAATCTCAGTTTTGGCATACATAGCAATTTTAGCATACATAGGAATTTTATTGTCAAGGGTAAGGTCCAAACATCAGTATTTTTTAAATCTTCCCAGGTACATCTATTGTGTAGCCAAGGTTAAGATACCTAATTTTAAATGATTGGGTCTAATTCTCATACTCAACTCTCATAATTCTCTTTCAAGTGTGTATACACACTAAAAATGTTTTTTAAATTACTTTACTCTGGGTGGTAGGATTATCTTTTTATTCTCTTATATTTTCTGCATTTTCCAATTTTTCTGTGCTAAATGTCCATTGCCATTGTAGTCCCCAAATGAACAATAACTTATTTTTTCTAAAATAAAATAAAACCATAATGAGTGTTCAACAATGAACCAAATTACATTCTTATTAAACATTAGGATGAAGCTTCATTAATGCTCTCATTTGGTATTTTCCCACATTACAGTGTTTCCAAATTATATTCACTCAGAAAAAGTTTAAAGAGATTCTCTTGTATTTAAATGACGTCTTTATAAAATTAGCCATTTCTTTGTGTGTATTTAAGCTCTTAGAACCACCTTTCAAGTTGAAGTACAGTCATTCCAACTGAGGTCCTCTGGTTGCTATGACAATTTATTTCTTATCTCTGCTACCCTGTGATCCCATCACTTTAGCATTTGCAGCATCTTACTTGAATTGTTTGTGTAGTGATGCAGAGAAGCTTTGAACATTCTTGCCTTTATATAATATTCTTTAGTAAAGAACTAGTCTTTTGGTATGTGCCATTTGAAGAAAGTTCAGAGGGGAGAAAATAAATAATTCATAAGAAATAACAAGAGAACCATCACGCCTAGGTAGTTTTGAGCATAGACACATATGCCACAGCTGAGTTGTAAATAAGATTGGAGTAGTGTAGTTGGTCTGTATTGCAGTTAAGAAGCAAACCTGGGTCTATCTTTTGAAATATACAGAAAAGTAATGCTGCCATCCCATCATTCATGTATTCGTTCTTCCGTGAAATATTTAAAGGGCACCTCTTCTGCACCAGTCCTGTGCTATGTGTATAATGAGGGATAAAAGGACAGTGGTCCCCGCCTTGGAGAAGCTGACCTTTGGGGCAGGTGCGGGTACAGGGTGTTGTCATTGGCAAATGGCTGCCCAATGAGAGACGACACTTCACAGCCACTCCTTGGATCCAAGGGTGGCCACCCGGGATACACATCATTGAATGAGAAGGGATGGAATATGTGTCATTTTTCAGATGATGTTTTTAAGAAATTGCTGAGCCTTCTCCATGACTGCATCTTCTGCATGTCAGAAGCTAAAGAATCGAGGCCCCAGATGATGGCAGAGCCCCACCACATGGAAGGACGATGGGTCTTGTGCTGCGCTGGTTTTTAAATAGGTGCATGAATTCTTCGATACTCCTCCCTTGAAAGTTGATGCTTCATTTCCTCCGCTTGGATGTGAGTCGGACTTGGTGACTCACTTCTATCTAACACATAGAATGCAGAAATAATGACAGAGTGCGATTTCTGAGTATAAGTCATAAAAGACAGATCCCACCTTGCCCCTTCGTGGATGTCTTGCTCTGGGGAAAGCCAGCTGCTCTGCCACAAGGACACTCAATGGGCAGGTGGAGAGGTGCTGTGAGTGAGTTATCTTGGAAGTGGACCTGCCGGCCCCAGCCAACAGCGTTACTGCAACTTCATAAGAAACCCTGACATCAGAACCACCGAGCTCAAACTCTTTCAAATCCATGACTCACATAAATTATGACATAATCATTATTTTTTAAGCAAGTAAGTTTTGGGCTAATTTGTTACATAACAATATATAACTAATAAATAAAATACAAGGGTAAAACTAACAAAGTCCTTGAATCAACATGTGGAAAATAGCCTCCAACCATACAGTAATACCATGTTTGACTATCACATTAAACTATCAAAAGTTGTGGATTTTCTTTCTTAGAACCTTAGAAAGGTCTAGCTTAGAACAGCTAGACCTTGCTTAGAATAGCTAACCTTGCTAATTTAAGGAGGTTACATAGGTTCATAGCCAATCTCCCATGTGCCACAATGTTTAGCCCTTTGAGGTCTTCAGTATTTGTTGAAGGAATAAATGATTATATGAAAATACCTCACAACCCTTAAGAGAGGTACAAACTAAGCAAAAGAGAGTTTATCTTCATTTGTGAGAAGAGAACATTTTTCATGGAACTGGTGAGGTTTGAACAGTGCCTTGAAATCAAAGAATTTTGAGAGACAGACTTGGGGAAAAAGTATTCCAGCCAGGAGTAACAGCAGAAACACAGATACAGACATCAGAAAAAGTGAAAATAATTTGAGGGCTAATAGATTATCCAATTTGATTTGAGACGTTGAGTGATAAGGAAGATTGGGAGTCAAAATTACAAGAAAAACCTGGAATCAGACCCAGAAGATTGAGATAAAAAGAATTGGTTTTAATTTCAGGGCCATAGATAAAACTGGAATGAGTAGAATGATACCTGGCCTTGGTGTACAAGATCCTTAGGGTGGGAAGAGAATCATAGGAGACCACTGATGGAAGCTGTGACCAGTCCCAGGGGCCTTTCCACCCAGAATGGAATGACGGGATGGTTGTGAGAAGCCCAGGAACAGTGGAGCCCCCACCAGTGGCTTCCCAGTGCTGGCGATGGCTCTGTCTTGGCCAGTCCATACTATTCGTCTTTGTGAGGAAATCCTATAAGCACCAAAGAGATTTTCTTCTACGTAAAGTTAAACAATGAAGTGTCAAAAACGTTTACTTTGGTCTCATTAGCACCACGTTTTAAGCCACTGCACTAACTAGTCTTTAAGAAAGATCACACCTGCCTCTTATGTTGGTCTAACGAAAGCAAAGCCAAAGATTCATTGGTCAGGGCTGCTCATTGCTGAGCCTCCAAGCATCAGTCATTCTTTAGAAAAAGAGCCATGGGCTCCACAGAGGGTAAACTTGATAGGTAGAATACACTATATTGTGCCAAGAAATTCAAGTTTATGTTTGGCCGGGCTCACAGAGGCGATCTGTTCTCAAATAAGCAAGCTGTTGAGCCCTGTAGGACAATGGGAGAGCAGCAGACAAGACAGAGGGGAAAAGTCATCTCAGGGTTCGAGAAATTCTCTCTCACGCAGCTTCAAGCAAAGACCCTCCCGCAAATATGGCCACGTCCATCTCTGGCTTTCCTTCCCCTGTTCTGCTCTCACAGCTGTTGCCGTCACTTACTCTTTGATGGGTATTTGTGACCATTTCCTGTGCTGAAACTCTTCCTGAAGCTTCCGTCTTCCTAGAAGATGAACTCATTTCGCCCAGCGAAGCTCTCCCTCTCCTCCCTGTTTCCGTCAGAGAGAGTGACTCACGGTGCCACTTTCATCTCTCTTCGGGGGGCCGCCGCCACGGAGCCCGCACTTGGGGATCCTCCGTAATGCAAAGGAGGAGATGAGAAAGTTGCTGGTGTATTTCAGCTGGCTTCGTTAAAAACAACTCTAGGCACTACAAAGTGTGTGTTATTAATATGCATATGTGATATCTTTGAGGCAGAGCTGCCTTTAAGGTGTATTTTCAGCAGGACAACATTTTCCCACGTGAGGTGGGAACAACAGTGAATCATATGTGTGGGAGGGAAAAGCCTGTGGGCTATGTACAATACTTACTCCCTTTGTGTCTCGCTTCCCTCTCCCCCGCTCCCCCCCCCTCCCATTTTATTAATGGTTTCTGCAATTACTGGTAACAGTGCCTTGCCAGCAAAGAAAAATCGGGGACTCTCTGACAGATCGTTGGAAGGAGGGGCAGGAGAAAGGTCACATGTGAAAAGCGAGGAGGGGACTGTCGCGGCAAAATGGAGCTTCTGAAGCTGGGGTACTCAAGGACATGAGGAGGTCAACAATCCAGCTGGGGGAGTTGTCTCCGTGTTACAGCATCTGACACTTGATAAATAAAAAGAGAGAATTCAGAACAGGAGAGGTCCCCCTGAGAGCTCAGCCAGCACCACTGAAGACGCTGCTTCTCAAAGGATTCCAAGTGGACGGCCCCAAGAAACATGGTAGAGAGTATTTTCATAAACCCAGGATAGATTAAGAGGAACATGTGAAGTGGGATACAGTGGTTAAGATACCCAAGAAATGGATTTGGGATTTCTTTTTCCTTTTCTTACGTATTACGCAATGTACAAAAGAAGGATTTCGTATTACGGCCAGAAATGGAAGGAGTAGCTGCTGAAAGAAATGTCACATTAAATAAGTAAACAAATAGATACATAGTCCCTAAGAGAAGTATCAAGAAATGCTGTCACAACTTGGCTTTGGTTACTGTACTTGACAATGGAAATGTCAGCCCAGCTAAATACAACCAGGTTCTTATGCACATGGTATAGATTTCCAAAACTGCACACAAGTTAAAATAGGTTGGACTGATTTTACCTATCAGAGTAATTATGAAACATCTGAGCCCAAAAGATGATATTGAGAGTTAGGAGAAGGAGAATATTTCCACTTATTTGTACTTACTAGTTTGCAAACAGCATGTGTTTGGCGGATATTATATTTTTTATGTAAAAAAAAAAGTATTTAGAATGGGAAACGTGGGACTACGAAGGTATTTGTATTTGGAAAGGCAACTCTCCAGCGTATTTTTTGTATTCCACATTATACCTTATCCTTTATTAAATTTAAGTGAAATTACTAATAAGTGATCATCTTAACAGTTGGCATTTTTTAAAACTACGATGCTTAGAGTCTTTAGGATGTATGTGAATATACATACTAAAATGTTATGGACTCCATTTGGTTCTATTACAAAGTTTCACCAACTTAAGGAAAACATGTCTACCTCACTCACCTGAGGCAGGCACCCAGAAGTGAGCATCCGTAACACATACTCCGTGTCATGCCCTGAACTAAGCCCAGAGATGAGGGAGATAAAACCCCTTTACTGAACTACGATGAGATATCACCTCGTATGTGTCACAATAGCCAAAATCCGCAAGACAAAAAACAGCAGGTGTTGGCCAGGATGTGGAGAAAAAGGAACCCTTATGCACTGTTGGTGGGAATGCAAACTGGTATGGAGGTTCCTCAAAAAGTTAAAAATAGAACTACTCTATAATCTAGGTGCCACACTACTGGATATTTACCCAAAGAATACAAAACCGCTCATTCAAAGAGACACAAGTACCCCTATGTTTATTGCAGCTTTATTTACAATAGCCAAATTATAGAAGCAGTCCAAGTGTCCACTGATAAATGAATGAAGATGTGGTAGATATCCACAGTGCAATATTACCGAGCCACATAAAAGAATGAGATCTTGCCATTTGCAATGATAGGGATGCAGCTAGAGATTCATGCTAAGTTAACTAAGTCAGTCAGAGCACGACAAATCCCATATCATTTCATCCATATATGGAATTTAAGAAACAAAACAAACAACCAGAAGGAAAAAAAAGAAAGAGAGAGAGAGACAAACCAAGAAGCAGGCTCTTTTTTTTTTTTTTTTAAAGAATCTCAAGCAAACATGCATGCTGAACGTAGAGCCCAACACAGGGCTCGATCTCATGACCCTGAGGTCATGACTTGAGCTGAAACCAACAGAGGGACGCCCAACAGACTAGCCACCCAAGCACGCCAAAGAGACTCTTAAGTATAGAGAACAAACTGATGGCTTCCAGAAGGAAGGGGAGTTGGGGGATGGGTGAAGTAGGTGAAATAGGGGGTTGGGGGTTAAGGGGTGCACTTGTGATGTATGGAAGTGTTGAGTCACTGTATTGTACACCTAAAACTAATATAACACTGTCTGTTAATTCTACTGGAACTAAAATTTTAAAAAAAAATTAACCTTTTTTTGGTAAACTCTAGAGCTCAGTGCCATTGAAAGTGTTCAGAAAATAAAGGAGGAGAGAAAATGTCACCTACTACCTCTGGGAGATTTCGCCCAGACAAGGGTGTCACAGTCCTCAGACAGGCAAGATGCTGCTCAGCATTCTGACCTATTTTCCTGGTACCCGGAGCTGGCCTCATCCTCCAGGCCTTCTCCCTCCTTACCCCAGCACTTTGAGGTTAAATGTTTGTTAATGACCCGACAGAGTTACCCTCTTCGTCGGAGCTTCGCTGTGCCCAAGAGCACTGAGGATTCTGAGAAGACATCCACCGAAGAATGCCCTCGCGGGGTTTCACCGCCATCCCCTCCACCAAAAAGGCAGCTTCCACACATCCTGACACAAGGCCAGCTCCTTGCCCGGGGTGGCCTCTGGAGTGCATCTCCAGCTCTTGAAATGTAAGAGGCTTTCAAAGCCCGCCTGCTTTCTCTCTCACCCTTTCAATTCCTGTCTTTCCAACTCAACTGCGCATTTGGAGAGTGTTCTCTGCACACGTGTAGCAGGCGACACACGGTCCAGCAAGGGCAGCCCCACCCTCAAGGGGCCCACAGTTCAGCAAGGGACGTGAGGAGGAATGAGGAACAACGTCGGAGGCAAAACGAGGCACTGAATGTCCTCAGAGATCCACAGAGAGAGAAGGATCCATCTTTGGAGGAATCGGAGAACATCTTATGGAAAAATGACATTGGCAATAGGCCTTGAAAGATGGCCTTTGCCTCTCACCAAAAGCCATCTGAGTTGACATGTGAAGATTCAAGAATATCTGGATCCTACAATGTGTCCCACCTCACCAGAAGTGAGCAGTATCCCCCACAAAATTTGACAGATAAAGCATTTTAATTTATCTAAAAACGTTAGATTGCTTTCCAAACCTATACCTTTCCTTTCTCTTACACAATGACAGATTCCAGACCTTTTCCACCTAAATTACCTGCTCACTGTTTTTGCACTCTTTCCTTCTGCTCACCCCTCCCAATACCCTGGTGTCTAGACCGCTACTAGATCGACAAAGTGTCCTTTCATGAAAATGGCAGGAAAAGTTCTGCCTCAATGGAAGCGTTAAGGAGGGCAAGAGAGGTGCTTTGCCATTGGCTTCGTTTCCAAGGATTGGCCTTCCAGTAAAATTAACAGCCCTCCAGTTTACAGAGGAGACACTAAAGTACCCAATAAATGTCAACCCAACTCTTGAAAAACGTCAAATTTTATTTGTACACAAAACCTTCCACTGTTAATGTACATAAACGCCTACTAAACAGGCCAAGAGGAACAATCACTACGTAGATTGACAGATTGGTTACAAAGAAGGGACAGAGAGTCCCTTCACCAATGCAGCGGGTGCCCAGGAACCCAAGTACAAGGCATGAATCCACAGCGGCCAAATGGCAGGAGCACGAACTGCCCGTTGGGGTGAAGGTAATTGAGCTGGATGTGCTAAGGGCATTTGTGGAAATAAAGCAAACCGTGCTTCATTTAAATGTGATCTCATGTCAAGTCACACTGTATTTAAACTTATGTAAGAAGAATCAGGAAAAATACCCTGAATAACGATGCATGGACAAAAGTCATTTGCAACTTATTTGCATATGTCTTGGTCACTGTAGACAAAAAAAAAAAAGCAACATTAATTCCCTAATGAGCGAATGTGACTGAAAACAGTCATCCAGGTGTCCTAAAGACTCTGAAGAACCCAGATTTAAAAAAGGTAAGTGTTTTGGATATTGGAGATATGGGGCTATAGGGATTTCTGCTTCTCTGTGGAACACGCTAGCATAGATTCCTGATTCGACTGGCCCTGATTAGCTGAGTATACTATCTTCTCTCTTTGACTTCATCAATTTTCAAAAAAAAATTCATAGCTAACAGAACTCTTGACCTAGTCTTGCAAAGAAGGGCTAACAGAATCCACCCACACTTCACAGAAGTAGAACATACCCAAAGACATGGTTAGGGACTAGAAATGTCACCCGTACCCCCAAGGAAAACGTCAATTTAGGGAGAAGAGGGGAAGCTGAAGCAGATTCCACTCAAGACGACTCAGCAGGAATTTACTGAATAGTTGCTTGTGATTGCTATAGTGCTTTGCTATCTTCAAAAAATCTTTAGCATGGGCCAATGTCTAGGACAATGATGAAAAAATGTTTTTGAGAGTTGAATGCAAACAGACTTCTGTAATGATGTGTGTTATATATTCTGAGAACTAAGACATCAGTCAAGCTCACCAGGGGAAAAAAGAAAAAAAAAAAAGCGATGTCTTTGCCTTCATGCCCCAGAAAGGCCCTACTCAACAGATCAGCACACAGCAAAGGAAGTCCCTGTGTAGAAAGACATTTGTCAAAGACACATGATAGATTATTCATCGGGAAAACTACTAAGAGCAGCCTCAAAATTACCAATGTTGTGTTGACTTCAAGGACTTTTTCAAGGAATGGAGGACCTCAGATGGACCCAGATATCACACCAAAGAATTTTAGCTTGAATACATAAGCTATGACTTTTTTTCAGGTTTTTTTTTTTCCTCTTTTCATTGCAAAGAGCACGTGAAAATGTTGAGTCCAGTAATAGAATACAAATTTGATAGTTAATAGAGAAAGAGCTTGAGGGGCATGATGGACTCTAAAAGAGATAAAACCCAGGACCAGATACAAGACAGATGCTGTAGAAAGGAGAATTCAACACATGGAAAAACTTTCCAAAGTTTTTAAGTTCATAGAATGGGCTACCTTATTGGGTGATGAGCTCTCCATCACTAGAAACATTTGGTGGACAGGTTGACAAAGGCAACCTTTGTCAGGGATGCTATGAGTTAATTCTGACATTGGGGTCAGGAGGTGGTACTCGAAGACCTCCACAGGCTAGAAGAGTGGGGAGGGGGGGCTCTAATACATGGCTCCCCACTGGACCTCAGAGAGACACTGTGCATCCTCACAGCTATGTCAAACCAAGAGGTATTAAACCATTATTCCAGAAAGCTTGTTAATTCTGAGTAGCATGGGGACCTAGAGATTAGTGAATAATAAATAAAGCATTTCTTCTTTTGCTGGTAGCGTCTGTCCCTGTTCATTAACTCCCTCTTTCTGGACAGCCAAGGGGGTTTCTGGAAGGTGTGATGCCTTTGGGTATTCTCACTGTGAAGCAGAGTCACTGAACAGCTTGAAGCATAGTGCCTCCCCTCCCCAAACGGAAACTACGGAGTCTTTTCCTTCCACCCCACCACCTCCCCCGCGCCCCCGCGTCCGCAACACCTCATTCGTCCTCTCTCCCGCTCTGTAATATCACACAGGATACATATCTACCTGCCTGTTCAACCCCACTATCCATCGGCATTCCTCTGTAAAGGACTCATATTAAACAATGGAATGATGACTACTTATGGCCTTATTTATTTGTAAGCTCTTTGCTTTCTTTTTTTCAAGGTCATATTACGGAATGTCATTTTCCCCCCATTGGACTTCCTTAAAATTTTAGAATTGGAGGCTTTTTTTTTCCTCTTCAGAAAACAAATCAGTCTCTTTTCCACTGCGATTATTTTGTGTGTTGACAGCTGAAACCCGACTAAAAAGCAAGACCTAGAGAAGAACTGCCCGGCTCAGGAGGAGAACTTGCCCTTCATTCCTGAGGCACCAGGTGACTACACCATCAGTACCAGGAGGAGGCACAGGTTACAGACGAGCCACAACCCCCTGGGGGCGTCTCCTCATCCATTATGCTCACACACACCCCCACCAGGGGGCCGTTCTCCAGGGAGACCCCCTCCTCCTGTGGGACTCTCCGTGGTGTCTATACCACTGAATTCTGATTCTTCCAGTTCTCTGATGCCAATTCTATGCCCCTCTTGTGGGTTTCAAATTCCCCTCTTTTCATGTCAGTATCACTCTCCTTTTTCCTTCCATATTCCTCCCTGCCCTCAAGCCCTAATTACTTCACTGAAAATTATTCTCAGAATTACGCGTCTTTCCCTGACCTCTCTCCTCAGCCTCGGCCCCGCTTGTAAACTACCCGCTGGACATCCCCACCTGGGCGCCGCACTGACCTGGGAGCTGTAGCAGCCCACTAACGGGTCATGGAACCATCAAAGGTCAGTTCCTTCAGGCCTCCTCAACTGGAAAACAAAGGAGCTTAACGGAATTATCTCCAAGGGGAGGATTTGGTCAGGTGTTGAATTTATTGTCCTGTCCTATAATAAGCTCATGTTCTTGTTTTCTGCTTGACTCCTCCCAACCACAGTAGACTCAAACCCCAAGGATCTCGAGGCCTGGCTAAAAACAGACCCACTCAACTTGAACCGGGTCCCGCCTCCAGCTCAACCCGCCTTGTTCACACCTTACCCCCACCTCAGCCTCTCTCAATCTGCCTCCTAGCTTTCTCTTCTCCCGGACACTCCATACTCCAGCTTGCGTGGAGGTGGTCTGCTCACGGATCCCGAATCCCCACCCCGCAGTTTCACACGTCTGTGGCTTTTCTCGTGCTCTTCCTCCTCTCCAACACCTCCTTTCACTCTCAAATTCCTTTGCCTCCTGGAATCCCACCCACTCTGCAAAGCCGCCTGAAAGTCAGCCTTCTCCGATCCTGAAGAACCCGAAGGGTGTCTTGGACATTTCTTGGATGCTCTTTGCCCGTGGTTCTTAACCTTGACTGTGCCTTTGACTCCCCTGAAAAGCTTTTCTGAAATCCCCATCCCCAGGCTGCTCCCCAGATCGATTAAATCGGAACCTCTGGGGAAGAACCTCCGGTGTTTTTATAGCTCCCCGGGTGATTCCAATATGCAGTCAAGGTCGATAACCACTGCGTTGTACCATTTATCACTTTCTTCCTTGTAGTTGTAATTACACCGTATTTGTCTTATTCCCACTACTAAATTTGAAACTCCTTGAGGGCACAGACCATCTTATCACATCTGCTTATCCCCTGCAGTTCTTAGTGAATCAGAGATGCAATAAATATTGTTGAATTGAACTGGGAATCTTGAAATTGACCATAAACTTCAATTTCAGATCTTGCATACAATTTTAGGAAAGGAATCCTATTAGTGGAGGTCTAATCTGAATTAAAAAAAAAAAAAAAGCAAGGTGTTATTTGCCATTACCAAAAAATAGTCAGATATGACTTTGAAATCAGAAGAGCTCCCATTAAAGACGAATGAACCGCAACTACGTGCGTGGCCGAGACTGTCCTTTGCTTTCACACTTCCCTTTCTGAGGCACTCACAAATAAGACGAATATTCTGGGATTCTTTGAAAGCTGACTGTCAGATGTGACTGCGTCGATGTGCTCGTTTCTAACTGAAATAAACAAAAGCAGTCGGTAACTCGCACAGTGATCTGCCTTCCCCAGCTCTGAGACAGAAGGTACCACAAGCAAAACCGCAACGTGAACTTAACACAGAGCATCTGACCTCCTTTCAGGAACCACAGAAAATGAAATGAAAAATGAGACAAGGAAGACTTGCCAGCCTTTCATATGGCTGCAGTTGCTAAGGAAACTGCTTTCTTAGCTTCAACCTGTCCAGTAGAGCCCGTTTCACATATTCTTCTGGGTTTTTTTGAAAATAAGGATATCAAAGAGGGAAAAGATCATAGAGAATAAAAGTCAAAATTGTACCGGTCCAACCAGAGCCCTGTGCTGTTTCTCCTTGCTATGCTCTTTCCCAGTCACCTGGAATATTTGTCACCCGGCCAAACCCTCCTGGAACTAAAAATCATAGAATTAGCCGAGAAGGTAAACAAAACAATAGGAAGCCCTATTTGACATGCAGCAGTACCCGGAAAAACTGCTTCTTCGCCCCACCTGGGCTTTCTTTCCTGCTGGGAAAGTAGGAGGCAACTCTTCACACAGCAGGAGAAGCGCCTCAGCCCTCTCCTGCCCCACATCTAAAGAGAAAGTGCTCCAAGTTTCCCAGCAGCACCGATGTGACCCGGGGCTCCGAGGCACCCGAAGAGCCACCTGAATGGCCCACCCGAATGGCTCACCCACGCGGGAAGGGGCAGGCGCGGACCTGCAGAGTCTCCAAGCCAAGCTAGGGGGAGGTAATGGGCTGGCCACCAGAAGCAGGGACATCAGAGGGAAGGAGGTCCGACTTGCCTCATCACCTAGCCTCACCCAGGATAGGAAAACAGAAGAGGCTCACAGGTGCTTTCCATCAACAGCTAATTAAATAAGTAAATATTTCTCTGGAGTTTACTGCAAAGACACTGTGCTAGTGCAGCTAAGGGTAGAGGCTGATTTGGAAAAGTAACTTTCCAATAAATATTGCTGAATTTCATATGCAAAAACGATGCCACTTTCTTCCTCCTTTTTCTGTAAAAACTTTATTTCCTGAAAGAATAATCTACCTATTCCTCCAGTTCTACTTAAATACAGCATCAATAAAAGATCTCTGTTCAAGAGACTGGTAGCACCATTTACACCAGGAACTGGGGAGGTGGGGGAGAGAGCTAGGAGGAAGGTTTTTTCATGGCTAATCTTTAAATATTCGAAAATAAAACAAAACATTAAGATAAAATTAACGGCTGCTTACCTAGGTCGAAAGACCCAAACTGTACTCTAAGTATTTCTTAAGATGCCTTAGGAGAAATGTGTACTGGTTTTTTTTTTTAGGTTGTAAGACCTCCATAGGACTCAGATAATACATTAAATGTGATCATCTCCTTACTAATCCTATTAAAGGCCGTTATAAGTATTTTTATTATGCTTTATATAATATATAGTCTGTATCTCATGCACATATCCTTTTAAAACATGGGGCTCTACTGTATTATGCAACATAGCTTTGTAAAATTCTTTTTGTTCAGACTCCTGGGCTATTACAAATGAGCTGGCAATAGTTCACTGAGATCTAAAAACATTTCGGGTTTTCTCAGTTTTTCTCAATCCTTTACGTCAAAAAGCATATCTCCCGAGGCTTCCGCAGAAAGCCATCCTATGGGAGAGAAATGCATTCACTGAAGTCCGGACCTGTGAACGAACAGCCTGGTCCAAACGAACAACCAGGACAACTCCAGCCAAGTTACCCACAGACTTTCACTTTCTCAGTTAAAATACAGGAAGCACAATGCAATCATGGTAACATAAAAAGGCTAATTAATGACCACTGGACTAGACTATCTGATGGAGTGTGAAATCCATCTGAACATTGATCATATATGGTTTTTCCCCCTTTTACAGGGGAGCAAAAAGATGCCGATGTGTTCTCTTAGATGTGAGCCTCCTGAGAGGCGTGTTTCTGCAGATGTGGCGGGGGTGGGGGGGGTGCTGGTAGAGTCTGATAAGATTATGGTCACCTGACACATGGGAACATTGTAGCCCTTCTGGAGACGTGCTCCCCCAAAATCAATAGGTCAAAAAGATTTCCCGTATCTAAATGGCATTACAGTAAAATGCACAAGAAATCGACTTGAAATACATTATTAAGAGTGTACTACAAACTGGCTTAAACTCAGACTTCCGCTGTCATCGTCTTCTCTGGATAGAGCAGGAATGGGCCGTGAAGCCGGTGAGGGGCGATCCATAGTACAGCCCCACAGGGTCAGGAGTGCTCACCCCCACCTGATGGTCAGGGCCATTCTAGGAACCGGTCAAGAACATCCAAGCCGGGCGCCTGGGTGGCTCTGTGGGTTAAAGCCTCTGCTTTCGACTCAGGTCATGATCTCAAGGTCTGGGATTGAGCCCCGCATTGGGAATCTCTGCGTAGCAGGGAGCCTGCTTCTTCCTCTTTCTCTGCCTGCCTCTCTGCCTACTTGTGATCTCTGTCAAGTAAATAAATAAAATCTTAAAAAAAAAAACAAAAAAAAAAAAAAAAAAACAAGCCCCAGACTGGCTCCAGAACAATTAAATCCAAACCTCTAAATGTGAGGTCCCTGATACTTCTGGGCTGAGAGTCATGGGTTTCTACAAAGAGTAATTTCCAAATGGGATCAGTCAAAGGTAAAAATACTCCTGAATGCAAGAGCCATCTTAAGAAGTTCCTGGGGTGCCTGGGTGGCTCAGTCGGTTAGGCATCTGCTTTTGGCTCAGGTCATGGTCTCAGGGGTTCTGGGATGGTGTCGGGCTCTCTGCTCGGCGGGAAGTCTGCTTCTCCCTTGCACTCTCCCTCTCTGCTCTCCCTCTCTCTCTGACATAAATAAATACATAAATCTTTTAAAAAAAGAAGTTATTAAAATATTAGTTGTTGGGACTGTGGTTCCAAGGTGGGTGGGTGTGCGTGCACACGCACATGTGTTTATAAAACAGTCACGTGCTTCCTCAGCATTATTGTTCTATTGTTTGTTTGCTTGTGTTGTTTGCTTATTGCATTTGGGGCAACCTGCACATAGAAAGGCATGATAGAGAAATGATAGTTGTAGCATCCCACGAGGGAACGCTTTGTTGCTCAGGTGCCAATTACGTTGCCTGCCTGAAGAATGCAAACTCCCATATAAAACCTTGGCCAGCCCTACCAGAGCTGGCTGGATGATTCTGTTCCGGGCCAGGAAGCACTCACCATTCCCCACAGCAATCAGCTGGCAAGGACTTTGCTCACACACACAGATTCTCTCTCTCTCAGGTCTCGTGGCCAGGAGCTTTTTGGGCATTCTGAACAAAACTTCTCCTTCAAGGCTTCCTTGTTTCCAGAAGGCCCGTCTACATGCTCTGCATATACACAGGTATTTTGCCGGAGGAGAGATTTTCTTTAGGATTTCCTTTAAGGGTGCATGGACCCCGGGCAGAGTCAAAATGACCTGTGGATAGCGGCCTGAGGAGACAGCATATGCCTTCCTTTCTGCCTTGCCTGAAATTCGAGAGAGCATCTTTGAGTCTGGGGAAAAGAAGGCTGGAGAGCTCAGGAATGTCTTCATTTCCTTTCCTGTCATTAAGCCCCTCCATAGCCTGGGCTTTGTCAGCTCCAAGCTGACTCCCCCGTCTCCGGTGTGAGGCCAGGTTGCTTGGATTTTGCTTCATTTGGGATCTAATTCAACCTCGTTATATGCCAAATACCCTCCGGGGTGTCCTACTTTTCCAGATCTTCTACCATGTCAGAGCTCCTATGGCTCCATTTTTTCTGTCCTTCGGGAGAACAGCACCCAACCACCTCCCACCCTTGCCAGAGAGAACTATAGGCTGGCCTGCCTCCTACTTGAAACACCATGCCAACGCAATTGGGGATCTTTGGTGAAGATTATGAAAAGATGAATTACCGTGGCAAAATGTTGCTGGCCAGGTCTGAAAATAAATGGAGCCATGCTCTGAATTTGAGTGAAAGAAAAAAGTGATTCAAAAGCACTTTGAAAATTGGGCTAGAGGAAAAAAAATATATATTCTTTTCTCTGCCTCCACCAAAGTTTCTACTCGTTTCTTTCTTCCCTCCCTAACCAAACCCTATTAATTTCCACTTCTAGGAATTCCTCAAGTCTGAGCAACTAATGGAGAGGGAAATAGGCTTGTTTTGAGAAATATTTCAAACCATGCAGCCTCTGCAAGAAATCCCGGTGCCCTGAGATGTCCTGGGCTCTGGAGCTGTCCTGACTTGTGGCTGGATTCCTGATCTGCCACATAATAACCGTGGACATTGAACGATTTTCTTGATCTCTTTGTACCTCAGTTTTCCTGCTAATGAAAGGAGCCTAAGATTCCAAAGTGTTAAGATGAGGATTCGATAAAATAACGTGACATATTCGTCTGTGCGAAATAGTGTCTTCTTTGGAAGATGCACATTAATCGTGAATGCTTTCGATTTCGAGTTTTATCTTTGGAACTTCTGGTTATGTCACCTTGAACGAGTTATTTAAATTCTCTAAGCCCTAGTTTTTTTCAAATATTCAACAGAAGTTTGAAAGTTAGCTCACAGTGTATCATAGTTTTAGAAAAGCATCCTTTTAAGCCACTTTCAGATTCATAAAGATAAATAAAATAGTTTTCTATTAACATGTATATAGCTCTGTCTCAAAATAGTTGCTTTACTAGTTTATGGAAAATTTGCTAAAAACACGGTTTTCCCCCTTCATAAATTAAATGTGTTTACGTTTAGGTGCCAGGTTCCTCATTTATGTGGCGTGTTTGCTTTGACCCTGGGAATCAAAGAAGGCATTGTACTGGATATTTCGAGGCACAACCACAGAAATGTTTCTGCCCCCCAAGTCTAACTAAGCCAAGTCACTCTACCCCGATTATCACTTGTTCTGTTATTTAATGGGCCCTTGCTGAGACCTTAGGAGTAAGAAGTCAACACTAGAGAAGTCCCCACTGTGGTGAAGGACGGCATTGGGCGGATGGCCAGCTTGTCTAGTCATTCCCTGGGAGGAGCCCGGGGGAGGGGCATGGAGGTGAGGGAGAGGTCGGTCCCACCGAAGAACTGCATTCCAGCCAGGACACCAGGATCAGACCGCAACAGCAAGTGCAGCCCGCCTGATCGGACCATGCCCTGAGACCCAGTCTGTCCCTGCGACTCTCTGTTGGCAGAGATACAATCATGACCGGACGTGATCCGGTTTGGTCTAGACATCAGCCACCTCCATCCCAGGAGGGAGCATTCTCAGGAGAGGAGAGAATCTGGTCTGAGAACAGAAGCAGGAGAAGGGGGTGCCACTGGTGGCAATCCTCCTTTTCTTTTAGTGACAGTCTGTGACTAAGAGGTTGCAATTCGATGGATACATATATGGACCAAGGAGGTAAGAGTCTGCCATGTTATGCAATGCTAGGGTCAAGAATAGCCTGCCATGTTTAAAGAAGCTCTGGGGTCTGCGAAGTGGGAGCTTTATGATCTTTTTCTTCTCTTTTCAGGGATGAGCTGGAAATTGAAGCACCACCCAAGCTCTCCCAAGTTCCTAAGTGGTGGGAATCAGCTCATGCAAACCCCACCACCACCATGTGCTCTAGGCCACCCATTAAAATGCATGCACACATATACACACACGTGTATACTCATACACGTGCACCCATGCCCCCTTCAGCAGGGCCCTCAAATCCCTGCATGTCAGCAATCTCCTGTTTCACCTTTCCTGCGAGGCTAAAAATCTCCGGTACCTCGTGTCTCCATTCTCCCCCGCACAATCCGCGCGGCACACCTCAGCCGCCAGCCTCTGCACTGATGAGAGCAGGGACGAGAACTTGCCTCTCACGACTCCACGCTTCACTGTGCACGACACATAGGAGGCATTCGTCAAAGCAAAGGACAGAGAGAGGAAAGGAAGGAGGGAGGAGGAGAGAGAGGAAAAGGAGAAAGAGCTCTTACAGCTCAACTAACAATAACTTGCCCCAACTTCAGTCATTAGCATGTTTCTTTTCCCATTTTTGCTCTAATTCCAAGCTCCCAAGAGGAAAGAGCGATTCCAAACTAAGATCAAATACTCCACTGCTCAAAATAAATGTATTTCTCAAACAGTCTATAGACATAAACATGGATGCTGTATTTTCCACGTGTATATGAATGATGCAAGTCAGAAGTTGGTTAAAATGCCACGGGAAGGAAATGGTTAAGTAAATGTGGTGTATCTATAGGGTGGAAAACCGTGGCACCTGAAAAAACTGTGTTTTAGAAGAATATTTAATTGCATGGGAAAATTCTCACAATATATCTTCAAGCAGAAAGGGAAAGCAGACAGTACAACCAAAATGTTTGTGTCCGTATGTATGAAAGGGTAGAAGGGTATATATTCCAGAACGTTAACAATGGGTATCTCCATGTAATGAATTACAAGCCATTTTATCTTTATACCTTTACACATCTTCCCCCAAATTCTTGCAAAATTTACATATATTAAGTTTATAATAAAAAAGGAGATTATTATGAGTAAATAAAGTCCATATGAACACAAAATGAAAAAGAAATGATTTAAGAGAATCTCCACATGCAAATGAAGAGCCCCAGAATGTCACGGTCAGTACCAGATGTCATAAAGCCACGAATGCCTATAATAATTATTGTTTCCCAGATCGAGATTCCCAGAAACTTCCATTGCTGCGTGAGCCATTTCCAATTACTCTCTACAACAAACCAAGCTCTTCATTTTACTGCTCAGTTTCCAGGCAAAACTAGCTGGGATCTCTAGGGAAATGCATGTGACTTAATACTTCCCTTCTCCTGAAAGCTGCTGCCCCACCACAGCTAGCCTCCTTGTGCTCATTCTCTTGCTGCTGCTTATAGCCTGCTTATTTGTGTGTTTGTGAGGGTTGTACAGACACAGACCACCCCCTGCGCGCACACACACGGGAAACTGTAGAGGAGCGACTCACCATTTGGAACCTTGGGAAGGCATGTCTCCATGTGTACCATGATAACATCTGCTTCTAATTGAGATGATTTATCAAAGTGGCCATCAGCAGGAATGGGTCAGCAAGAGCATAAATCTAGTACAAACACTTTCGGCTTGGAGCCTGGAAACATAAAGTCTGGTCTGGTTCCTGACGTTAAGTAGCTAGCTGGCTGAGCCCATGTAAATCAGTTAATCTCTCCATAACTCAGTCTCTCCAACTGCGAAGTGGAATTAATAATAGATAGTGATGGCCTGTTTGTGTCTCTGGTCACAGGGGTGCTACTCCTTCCCTCATTTATTCTTCCAATAACCATATATCAAGGGGCTCTGTTGTGCCACGCACGAATTCCGCCTCCAGACCCCCTCCACCCCACACTGCTCCTTGTCCCCACAGATGTGCTGCCTAAGGACTCCTGGGCCCCCACCAGCCCTGGTTCACACTGCCTGTCCCTTAAGCCACCGAGGTGGAATTGGAGGAGGGGTGGAGATTAGGAGAAAAGCACAGTGGGTGTCTAATACTTGCTGTGTGTGTTATAACATGTTATGTATCACATATCATAACACATGACAGATGACTGTATAAGGTACCAAGAACCCAAAGAACATCACCCTATAAGCAAAGCGCCATGTTATTGTTGGCCTGGTCATACCCAGAAATGATTAAAGTCTTTCTGTCATTTCATTCTGCAACTGTGTGTTTAATTTCTACATCTCGGTTTTGGCTGTGGCACCAGGACCTACTGAAGGTCAAAAGCAAATACAAAGTCACAGTAAACAAAATAGACAACCCCACAGGCCCCAACAGGGTCAACAGACGGATGATTTAGCTTCTTCTCAAAATGGTGGAAAGATTTCCCAGGTCTCACCAGCAGGAGGAGAAGAAGCCCACTCTCCTGGGGAAGCTGAGCTACGTGAGGAAGTGTCATCTCTTCTCCAGAGCAGCCGGGCATCCGCAGACACAAATGCCCAAGAGTTAATACCTCAAAGGAACCCTGGTAGTCAGATTTTTTTTTTTTAAATCGATTCTGGGATGTCTGAATCTTTTATAACAGTACCAGGGATTGCCATATGCTCTGAGTCATAAAGTCAGTGTGGCCGGAGCCCTTTTCTTCTAAACAATGGAGAAGTTGAATCCCAGTCCAAATGGCGGCAGGTAGCCTGGCCCAGGGTGGGCAGAAGCGACCTTTACAGACATGTCTGACTCGGGGAACACCGGGGCTTGTTTGAAGTTTGTCTCGTTTTTCACATTTTTCTTTTTTGGGCCAATCCAACCCAAGGAGGCAGTTTCCAAGCTTTAATTGTTAACGGTAGGGATTCCTAAATAAAAGTGACTGGAACAAGGGCACCTGGGTGGCTCAGTGGGTTAAGCCGCTGCCTTCGGCTCAGGTCATGATCTCGGGGTCCTGGGATCGAGTCCCGCATCGGGCTCTCTGCTCAGCAGGGAGCCTGCTTCCTCCTCTCTCTCTCTGCCTGCCTCTCTGCCTACTGTGATCTCTCTATGTCAAATAAATAAATAAAATCTTTAAAAAAAAATAAAAAATTTAAAAAAGTGACTGGAACAGAGATGGACCGCAACACCCCCGTGTGCCACAGACTCCAGACCCTGCAAGCAATAGGTCATTCATGTAACAAGACACAGAAACAGATCGCTCCAGGATGGTAGCCAACATTAACTCTTCTGTGAAAAGAACAGACCTGAAAGTTACATGAGCAAGGAGGGGACCTGTCTACATGACTGTACACACTATGTGGCCATGCTCCTGGCAGACAATTATTATTATTCACAATAGCCAAACGGTGGAAGCAACTGGAGGGACCATCAGCAGATGGGCACACAAATGTGGTATATATATACAATAGACTATTACTCAGCCCTAAAAAGAAAAAAAAAAATGTTCTGAACCATGCGAGGACATGAATGAACCTTGAGGACATTATGCTAAATGAAATAAGCAGTCACAAAAGGACAAGTGTTGTAGAATTCCACTTACATAAGGTACCTAATCAAATTCACAGAGACAGAAAGCAGAATGGTGGTTGTGGGCTGAGGTGTGGGGGAGGGGAGGGAATGAGAAATTCGAGTTTAAGGGATCCAGAATTCCAATGAGGAGAGATGGAAGAGTTTGGTGGATGGATGGTGAATGTCTGCATACTACTGTGACGGCTTTAATGCCGCAGAAAAGTATGCTTCAAAATGGTTAAAATGGTCAATTGTGTTACCTGTATTTACCACAATAATTTTTTAAAAAAGCTTAGTATTCACAGACTACTAAAAAGTTAAAGTGATAAAGTCTTTTGACCACAGAGACTTCTGTCAATAAAAACAGTCATCAGGAATTATGATACCTGTAGTGACAATGTATTTACATGTGTCTGCAGCCTTTAAATGTATCTTAGAACTGCCATTTGAATCGCCATTTGATACACAAAAATATACAATATTTGGCAGTTGTAATTGTCAGACATAACTATGCTAATCCTCGAGAGCAAGTGATACTCTGATTTCGATATGCAGTCACACAAAGGAAGAGAGGAAGGAAGGCGGGAAAGAGGAAAAGGAAGAAAGGAAGAAAGAACCCACCAACCCAGGTTGTGATTTTTGTACCATGGAATGACAATTAGCATTCCTGGAATCACCCCTGCACTAATTAATCATGGATGTCACTGATAGCTTTAGGATACATGGATAAGAAACTGCTTTTAATATCCAGTTCCATATTAAGGCTAGTCTTTTTCATGATTCTAGGAGAAAAGATGGGTATTAACATCCCTATAATGGCATCAATTTATAATAGCACATGGACATAGCCTAAGATTTGAAAGTCTGGATGCTGACTTGAAAGTCTCGAGACTGGTCTTCTTGCTTTCAAAAGACTCAGTGCAAAGTCTCAGGATTCCTAAATCTCACCCACCACTGGGTGAGCCTCCTTCCGCAGCGATCCTTCACCCTTACCAAGGTCCGATCAGCAATGATCACTAGAATATGCAATTTTGATTCTTTGTGTAATAGGAGCATCCCCTTGTGCTGATTCATCCACAGATTTTCCGGCCAGATGCCCCATTGGCAAAGCCCCGGAGCCTTCCCTTCATGAGTTCTCCGCTCCAGCCATCCGAAGTAATTCCTTCCTCTCCCCTCTCCTGATCTGTCAGTTGCAAATAGAATCTATTCACAGAATAAACAAACCTTCCGGAATGGATAGACTCTACTGCTCTGAGGAGTCTGGGGAAAGGGGCTGCCGGGGTCCATGTCTGATCAGGGAGGGGGCCGCTGCCTCTGATGCCTTCCCTTGGGCAGGGTTGAAAGCAAGGCTGACAAGGATGAGCTCACCAGTGAAAAGAAGAAATTGAAGGAAATGCTGGCTCTTGTGGACAAAACAATCTGCGTGTTTCCAAATTTGCTATTTCTGTTCAAATCGGTTTGAAGTTAGTTTTCATTGTAACGGGACTCAGTGACAAGTTCTCAATAAGCTAGACTTAGTTTCCCTGCTAAGTGAGCAGAGAGAAATGTACAGTGTGTGTGTGTGTGTGTGTGTGTGTGTGTGTGTGTGTGCAGGCATACGTATCTTTTTTTTTTTTTTAATCAGCAATATCATGTTTTAGCCCCAAAGGTTTCAAAGTTGGTCAAGGATTAAGAAGGAGATGGTGACGCCTGGAGGACTGTTGAAAATAGGCTCTTGCTCTCTCCACAACTTTGCCTCAAGGCAAGAAAGACACAAATGGGGCCGAGCCTGGAGCAGAGAAAGGAAACTGACTTTTATGGAGCACTTACTGTGTGCCCAGATGATTCACTGAAGGTAGTTTATTAAATCTTCCAAAACACCTTTCAAGCCAGTGTTGCTATCTCTGTTTTCTGGTTATAGAAACTGAATCCCAGAAAGGAAAGTTACCAGTGATCCACAGGAAGTGGTAGAGATGGAATTAAATCAGGTGTTTCCACCTTCACCCAGCAGGGGGAGGCTAACTGAACTGGCAGAGAAACAGCCAAAAAGGAAGTCTGTTCATTACCTAACAACCAAGCAAACGAAGCTTAGGTTTGCTTAATATGCCTTTGATAACCACCGATAGTCCAGTAAGCACTTTGAAGGGCTCTGAACACAAAGCCCAGCATGGTCATGATAGTGTAGGACATATTAAAACCCCATAAGATTCAGAACCATTGACAAAACAATGGTCAATTAAGGAACCATTGATTTGTTTTTTTAATGTAAGAATCCAAATTTAATCTTACAAAGAGATTCATATTTGATACCTTGCTCTTTTATTCTTATTTTTTTAATGAAGAGGTGTTTTTTTTTAAAGAAATTAACCCAAGGAGAAATATGATAACCTGTCATAATCCTCACCAGTTAGACCATTACTCACACCTAAGCCAGCACCTAGAAATCAACATCAATACTTCCTAGTTGTAGGGAAAAAAAATTGCAGGTGAAACAAACAAACAAGAAACAAAAAACAAACAAACAAAAACAACACACCTCTCTGAGACACTGGATTTAAAAATAGAAACTTATGAAAAGACAACTTGCACTGAACAGAAGACAACTAAACTTTTGTACATTCTTCCCACCGCAAGTTGGGCTTAGCACCATTCCTGGTCTAGATACCCTTGAATCTAGGTGGACCTGACCACCTGACCATTGGTACACAGCAAACCTCTGTTTCCATTCCTGGACTTCCTCTTTTTAAGATTGACCATTTCTTGGAACCCAGCCACCATGCTGTGAGGAAGCCCAAGCAGTCTCAAGGGCAGGATCAAGCAGAGAGGAAATGAAGTCCCTTGGCCACAACCCCATCTGAGTTCCCAAATGGTTAGCTGTAGCAACTATGAGTCAGTCACCTTTGAAGTGGACCTTCCCCCCTTGTCAAGCTGTGGGAAGCAGAGATAAGCTGTTCCCACTGAGCCCTCCCAAATGGCACATCTATGAGCAAAACCAATGACCGTGGTTGTTCAAAGCTACCAAATTGCAGGATGAACTAGAATGCATTAATTCACTGCTTCCTTAGCATTTAATAGAACTTGAAATTACATAGATATTTGTTTTTATCATTTATTGCCTGTCTCTTTCAGGGAGCATAAGCTGACCTCACTTGTCAAGGGAAGGAACTGTACCTATTTCCATTCATCTCTCTACACCAGCCGCAAGCAGAGTCTTGCTCATTAGAGGTACTCGATAAAATATTTGTTCACTGAAAAGATACACGACAGCAACATATGCTGATGCTCTACTTCGTCCTCCCTAATTTACAGATGAAAACCATAAACTGGGACAATTTAAAATATTCTTCAAGTACCTTGAGACTTGTTGGTTTGCTTGGGGTTTTTGTAAGATTTTGCTTATTTATTTATTTATTTAAGAGAGAGAGCGTGCACACATGTTCAAGTGGGGGAAGGGACAACCAGGGAAGGAGAGAATCTCTAGCAGACTCCTTGCTGAGCATGGAGCCCAATGTGGGGCTCGATCTCATGACCCTGTGATCATGACCTGAGCCAAAATCAAGAATCAGATGCTCAACAGCCTGAGCCACCTAGGCGCCCCTACACTGAGGTTTTCATAAAGCAAAAGAATAACAATAAGAAAAAAGATCAAATGGCAAATATCAGAGCAGACTCTGTGTGAAAACATGACCTACAGGGTCTCTGCTCAAGAATGGTGCCTCACTGAGCAGAGCCCGTCAAATATTCAAACATGGCCACAGTGTCCGTCTATAAGGTTTCTCTTCTCTGGGTTAAACTATTCTATTTCACCAATTATTACTCAAATGATACAGCCTCAAGAATGAAAATTGCACAGGATACGGTCCTTGGGCGAATCCATTAATCTCTCTGCGTTTCACATGCAAGGTCTATAAAATCACTATGTTAAAAAGTCCTATTTAATATGATTTTTTTAATGTTACAAATGAAATAAGAGTTGTAAGAACATTCTTACTGTAATGTAACTTAATTACAAATCGCCATCATTTTCATGAAGACTGATGAGTTAGCATTTGTGAAGCAGGTAGAATATTACCTGGTACATAGTAAGCGCTGTAAACACAAAAGTTGAATATAATAAAACAATGGGATGAGCTTGCAACCCCTTACTACCAACAACCCTTCCTGTCTTTTTGACCTCACTTCCTACTACTTTCATCCTTGCTCATTGCTTCCCACACATACTGGCCCTCTTTTTAGGCTCTGAACTTTTTCCTACCTTGGGAATTTTGTACTTGCTGCTCCTTCCACCTGGAGAATTCTTTTTCTGGATCTTCCTATGTTTGCCTCTTACTCATCCTTTACAGTTCAGGTCTTCAGAGAGGTTTTCTCTGACCACTCTCTATGAGTAAATTTCCCCTTTCCCTTATCAAATCACTTTCTAGTATGTCATCCCATTTTGTTTTCCATAAGATTTATTCCCATATATAATTGTCTTATGTATTTGGGCACTATTTCACAGACTTTCTTTCCCCACTAGAATGTTAGCATACCGGGAGCCCAGACCTTATCTGTCTCATTTGTGGTTAAATCCCCAATGTCTAGAAAAGTACCTGCATTTCATAGATGTTTAATAAATATTTGGTGAATGAATGAATGAGTGAAATCTCTCTTCTGGCTACCTTCTAGTGTGTCAATGATCCTCATAAAGTGTATCACTCAGTAGTGGATCATCACACTAGATGATATCACACCAAGAGTTATTGCAAATATTATTAACATCTATGGATGCAGCCAGAGATCAAATGAACTCTTTCGGCAACCACATTCCAATCTTCACTCGCCTGGTGCTTTCTTTCAAGCTGGTTCCCTGAGCCTTTTTCCTAGTGCTACCCTTAGACAAAGTTTCCCCTTTCTGTATTTATGCTTGTCCACACCTGGATGGTGCTTTTAACAGTTCCTTCCCCACCTATGCCTAAGGCCATTGCAGCAGATAAACACAGTAAAGCACAGGAACTGCCCCAGGTTCTGCCTACAACCTCCTTCTTGTACCCTCTTCAAGACTTCTCTGACCTAGATCTCTATCTGGCTGGCTTGGTAGCCAAATGCTCCCTCCCGGCAAGCTAACCTCTTTAGGTCACCCTATCAACGGGCCTAGCCAGCTTTTGACTCAACATATCTCCAGGATTGACACCCTGCCCTCTACACTCCCATCCCCACCCATGAACACTACCTTCAAGTCCAAGCTTATGAACACAACCCTCCCTCATCCAGGAGACAAGAACAGCCAGTACTAGGGTGTGTGTGTGTGTGCGCGCATGCACGCGTGTGTGTGCTGTGCGCAACTGTGGGACTTCACATTTACCCCTGTTGAAGTCTATTTTGTTAGATCTCACCCACTGTTTCAATATCTCTGGATTTTTATTCAGTCATTCAGTTGATTTGCTAATCTCATCCTGCTTCCCATAATCAGTGTGTCAAGGTGATCAACGTGTCCTGAACAATCTCCTCCAAGTCACCAATAACAAATACAGCACAGTGCAGATCAAAGACAGACTCCTCAAACATTCTCCAGGTTGACAAGGATCCTTTCATCAGCCATCTCCAGGAACTGGTGGTTGCTTCAATATTGCCGAAACAGAGGCTCATCCAACCCACATGTTCCCTCAAATTCACAAAAGAATTTGCCAGCTGCCTTGCTGGAATTCGGGAGTCTGTCTGTCCGTGTAGTTCCTGTGCCATGCTTACAGGGAGCACATAGTTTGGAATTGGAAATACTCCTACGAGGGTTGGGACCATCGTTAACTTTACACCCATTCACCTACCAGAAAAGAATTGGCCAGACACTAAGATTTAGGATAGGGTGCCCTAAGCTTTCTAGACTAAAGAAGGGTCTCTGATGACACCTGGAAGCAATTACTGCCTGCTCAGTCTTGACAGGCTCTCCCCCATCTCCCAGAGAGCCACAGAGGATCCAGATGGATTCCCTTGCCTGCCCTGGTTGGATTTCTTGAGGAGGACAGATTGATCACACACCCATATGGCTGTAGTTCAAAGCAGTGAGTTACACAGTAAGGTGCCTGAGGGAGAGGATGTCTTTCTGCCAGAGTGAGAACACAAGTAGCTATAAAGTTGGAAGTCCAAACCCCAAATGCTACTACAATGGAACAGGAATGGGGAAGCTATTCAGGGAAGTGATGTTATCTTATGAAAGCATCTTGCACTATAAAGAAAAAAGAGATAGAGGCAAGGATTATTTTCTCTAAAGAACAATGGGAAAACTACCTTTAATCTGACCTTCCAGGGCCTCTATATCTATCTGAAAGAGATGCACCAAAAGGCTGGGGGATGAGAAAAAAAGCAAACTAGTTATTAATTATACTAGGACTTATTGGCTTTACGTTTATATTTTCATAGATTTTTTTTCTTGTTCATTAGATTATAGTAGTGAATGATTGATTCATGTCTTTCTTAACAAAGATATCAACAGCCCTCCTCCCCCCCAAAAGGACTAGAACATTCTTCTACTACTTGAGGAGTTAAAGATTTAACATGCTACAAATGCATCTTCTGCTTAGGTGACCAGCTTAATGATGGTCATTTGGAATGAGTAGTATGAAAAATGCGGGCGAGACAAACAAATAATCAGGACCCAGAATTTGTAGTCCAGATATATTTTATCCCATTCTCTAAGGCATATCCAACTTGGCTCTTCATTAAACCTGCAAAATGTAGCATAGCTCATTCTCCAAATTCCTAGAAAATATAACTTTAATGTTTTGTGGGAAAAAATCAATTTTTCTTTATTAACTGAGAAGAAATAAACATGAATCTTTTAACTAACCAAACATAGCAGAATCACAGATGCCAAATATTAGAAGGCGTGAGTCCAAGTTACTTTTTGAAAATATCAAAAAAGGTACCCAAAAAAAAAGAAAAGAAACAAAGAAAGTATCAAAAACAAACATACCTTTGTTTATTCATTTAATAAGTATTTAACAGGCGTTTACTGTATGCAAATCCTTTGTTAAATACTTTAAGAATGTTGCCAAAGCATATAAGAAACCATTTCTCTTCTTTAGAATTATACAATGTTTTTATAGAGGTAAAATAAACCCAAACATCTGTAAAAATGGAAGATTTATATATGATATAAACTTGTTAAATTACTAAGTTGTACACTTGAAACTAATGTAACATTGTGTATCAACTATATTCAAATTATTTTAAAGGGGGGTATTGTATATGATAGCACAATGTCTTCAAAAAAATGTTTGTTTCGGTTATATGCTATGAGGTCACAAATTGCCACAAACTTAGCCACTTAATGCACATTGTCTCATGGTTTTTGTGGGTCAGGAATCTGGGCACAACTTAAATTGGGTTGTCTAACTCAAGATGTCTCAGAAGGCTGCAGTCAAGAAGCCAGCTAGGGTTGGGGTCTCATCTAAAAGCTCAATTGGGGAAGAATCTGCTTCTCAGTTCACTTAGGTGGTCGCTGGCAGCACTGAATTCCTGTCTGGGCTATTGGACTGAGGTTTCTAGGTGGCTATTGGCTAAAGGTCGCCCTCAGATCCTTGCTGTGTGGACTTCCCAAATGCGACAAATCATTGCAGCAAGCCCGCAAGGAAGAGTGTTTACTACCAAGATAGAACTCACAACCTCTTATAATCTGATCACAGAAGCAGTATCCCCTCAAGATACTGGATTCAATAGAAGCAAGTTACTCAGAGAGAGAAGATTACACAAGGCAGTGAATATCAAGAGACAGGGGTTATTGAAGACCACCTTAGATATGACCAACCACAATGTTTAAACATGAAAATAAGCAAACATAAGTATAAAAAAATAACACTCATTCAAGTTTAGTAAGCGCACCCCTATGACTTGACTACGTAAAACATCTACTAGATGTAAGAGAATGGGAAGACTTCATTGCACTGTTAGGAAAGTAAACATTTGACTTGAAAACCAGAGTCCAAAACACTTTCCAAAGCCATCAGGAGATGGCAACCAACTACCTTCTTAAACCAAGAGCAGTAGGTTCCACCTAAAAAAGATACATCACGTTAGCTTTTCATGATTTAAATGGCCACATATGTACTCACCCTTCCTAAATGTTATCGTCAACAACTGAGCCTCGTGAAAATACAAAATTCAGAGGAGTACTTACATCTGCATTTGGTCTTGTTACGTCTATTATTTTAAAAAGCAATACTCTGTGCCCTATGCGCTACTTCTTTGAAATTTGTGTTGTGAAAGTCAGCCTCTCTGTCTCATTTGCTGCTCTCAAGTGTTCTGGTGTTTGTGCAATAAATGAGGGGTGGAGATGGATGGATAGAAGCCAGATCCACAAGTAGCTACATCTCCTCTGTCTCTCTTAGAGCAAAGTGTAAAGGACGGTGTTTGTCTTTCTCTCCCATTTCAGAGGAAACTATCAAGAATTCTGTGGTTCATACTGACAGGGAATACAGCACCACTGCCGTGACTTCACCAACAAACTACTAGTGTCAGCTGCCACCAGAACATCTTATCTAAGTAGGAAAGGAGAAAAGCCTTCTGTTGGTCCCTCTTCCCCAGCCAAATTCCCTAATGGCTGAGGATTTTTTTGCCTGCACAGAGTAGTGAGTCTTGGTTGTCCCTTGACATCATGACAATTATTATCAAATGCAAGTATCGGTAGCTAAGAAGCATGATGTAAAAGCAATTTCCCATAATTTCCCTTGTTTTAGTATCTCTGAATGGAACCTCAACTTACTATTGCTGAGATCCCCATTAAGTGTCATATGTAATTTTCAATGTCTCCCCCTTCCTGTTCTCTCTCCTTCCTTCTCTCCTTACATCTTTAAGACAAAATATTATCATCCCCAAAGAGTGATGATGGCATGTGGAGGCTTATGTAGATAAGCTGATGAGTTCCTTAAGCTCTAGGGTATGGGTGTAGGCTTCAGTATTTTTTAAGGTTTTTTTTTTTTAAGTATTTTTTAAAGTTTCAGTATTTTTTAAGTTTCCTGAATAATAGTTTTACTGTGTGGCCAGGGCCAAAAGCTTTTCTAGTACTTGGCCTGATTCTCTAACTACATTTGGTCTCTATATTTGAAGGAGTAAAAAGAGAAAGAAGTTATGAAGCATGTAGGAGAGACACCAAGTATTCAAATTTATCCTTTATATGGTGGGTTCAGTGAGAACCATGGCTCTCAAACTCAGCACACATTAACATCCCCTTGGAAACTGTTTTAAATCCTGATGTCCCACTACACTGCAGCTCAATTAGGTCAGAACCTCAGGAAGTGGGACCAAGGATGATCTTCCAGGATGGCTCCCAGACAGAACTGTCCCTCCTCCCTGAGACCAGCTTCCCTTCAATACTTTCAAAGCTCTCCAGGAGATTGCAAAATGCCGCGAGGCCAACACCTACTAAGTTAGGATCATTTCATTTTATGACCTAACCAAGCATCATGTTTAAAATCAAATCTGCCTACTTGAACACAAATGCTAACAACTGCCTAAACTTCACTTCCATGCACTCGACGCATATGGAACTATGAGTTCCACAGTACTCAGTACTAGCATGTTACGGGATGGGGCTACAAAAACAAATGCAACAGGCTCCACCTCCCAGAATTCCTACAGTCCAGGAAAGGAAAGAGACGTAAATAAATGCTTCTGATACGGTGTGGTACATGCTTTGATAGACAATGGGGATATATGGAATATAGAGGGAGTTACTTAGTTTGAGGTGACAGAGACAAGGGAGGGGACACAGGGTATGGCAACAAAAGAACACCCTTCTGCAAGTTGGTCATGCATGGCAGGCAATCTAGGTAGAGCCTGAAGGAGCCAGGAGTTATGAAATTCCCTGATGCATAAAACAACCAAGTGTGGTAGAAAGAATGGAAATGGGGCCAGAGTGGAAGGCAAAGCCTTAGCTGGGAAGCAAATGGCAGGCCATTCCCAAGGGCTGAGCTTTATCCGTTGGAAAGGGACACCCAGAACATGCGGGCGATGCTGAGATCAATTCCTGATTTTAAACAGGTGACTCTAAAGCATCATTCCTGACTTTGAAGGTCACGAAGAGTAGCTAGAAGGAGAGCAAATTTCAAGATCTGGACTAAGCCAATGGCAGCAAGAGGAGAAAGGAAAGAGGATTGGGAAGCTGATTCAGTGTGTCCTGACTTTCTGGATTGAGCAACTAGGTAAATGAGGAGTTTTATACTAACTGATGGAGGGCATAGCTGAGAGGCGCTGGTCCCAGGAAAAGACAAAGTCTGGTCTACCTCATGGAAGCACTTCAACATGGGACTGATCTTCAGAAACCGCCCTCCCCACTCCCCAGGGTTTAGGACTCAGCTGCCATCATGGAGCTTGGCTGAGGGCCTCATTCCCTTGACTCTCAAGCCACACAGCCATTTAGAGCAGCCGCTGGAATTACTGATTATGTTTTAGGGTGATCACCTTTTTTTCAACCAGAACGCAGAAGTGCCCAAGGAAAATTCATTCTTCCAACTTTCTGGAATGTAGTTTTACCTCCCATCCCCAACCTCAGAGTTTCAGGACTCAGGACTCTTGTGATTCTCATCCAAAAAAAGTTTTGGACTCACCATGGTCCCCTCCCCAAGGGACAAGCAGGAGGTCTAATAGGCTCTGGAGGACAGCGGGGCCCACATTATTTGTAAAGCAGTACTTGGTGAATGGAAAGGCATAAGGCCCTACACATCAACCTTTATTTAGGTCATTCTCCGAAGACAGGTTCTCTGGAGACAAGTTGCCTTGAGCCAGACCAGACTACCCCAGGCCAGTCAGTAATCCTACATGTCTGGAGAGTATCACACCATCTTCTTTTCTGGGAAAACAATGAGAATGGTGACTTAAAATGCTAGAAAGTGAATTAACTGTTCCCAAAATTCCATGCTACTTTAACATTCTGTGGTCATGTTTTTGTTTTTGTTTTTGTTTCATTCGGACAGATGCCTCAAATTTTGTCAAAACAGAGAGAACTGCAATCATGCCCTGTTACGCTGACATTATTCACACTTGCTAATGATTAACTCCCTTTGACACTGTAGCGTTGTAGACGCCAGAGTTGAACAAACAGCTTCAGGGGGCCCAGAAATGAGTTACACTATACTGGGCCAACTGACTTGGAAGAGCTCCAGTGCTATTTCCCTAGTTTAGACTTGTCCTAAGGGGCATTTCCATTGGGGGACCTGAAGTTCTGGAATTCCTTCCTCTTCCTAGTTCAACAAAACTCTAATTTATTGACCTTCAGGGCACAGTGTAAGACATCTGTTAAGTTTGGCATTTCCTTGACCTGTACAGAGAATTCTATTCAGTAGAAAAGGTCTGCCTGCTTTAATTCCAGGCTTTGTATATAGAATGTGCATGTGTTAGCCTTTGATCTAAAGAAGGTACCTTTTTATAAACCCAGGAAACAAAAACACGTTGCTCCTTTGTATCAAAGTGGCTCCCTTTGGAATCTCACCTCAATATAGTACCTTCTTCAAGTGTGGCAAACCTTTGGATACATAAGCAAGAATCCTTCCTTCACTGTACAGGGGAAGAGGAGAGAATGTACTGAGAAGCAAACTTTCATGTTCTAAATGGAAAAAATCAGTCCTGTAAGAATGTGAGAAAATTCCTCTAGATAAGCTGAACAATTGTTTTATGAGCACTGCCTAATAGTTCCTGTTCACCTTGGATGTGAAAGATGCTGAAACATTAATAAGCTTTGATACCAAGGAAAAGGGACAGAAACACAGAGCTCCTACCTTGCACCCCAGCAAACCCCACCCCCCGCCACTGGAAGCCCAGCAATGCCTGATGGGTCTCAGAGATGGAGGAAAGTAAGCTAAAGAGAACACGTTCTCCCAGCCAAATGAGGGTCCCCTGGGTAACACTCAATATTGCTGCTTCTCTACCTTCCCATCTCCTACCTCTGCTATAATGGAGATGTCCATGGGATTTAAGCTGAGAGAGGCCTGGGGTTAGATGTCTATAGTTCCCCCGTCAGCAAAAGGGGGAGATGGGACACTTGCATGAGGGTTAGTAGCCCCCCAATCCCACCATGTTATAAGAAGCAAACCCCCGGACTTAGAAAAAAAAAAAAAAGTCATGTTTTTATTCCAAAATGAGAGATTTCTTTTTTAGTGTATCCAGATCAAAAGGGGAAATAATTCCAATTTGTTTATAGAAAATGTAGACATGCCCCGGGGTTATGATAAATTGAGATCTAGGTTTCCAGTGGGATTTGAGCCTGCACAGCTTACAATAATGCTAGACTGTTTGCACTGTCTTTAATACAGACAACGTCCTCAGACCTTTCAAAGCCAGTATAATTGAAAATCGTAGGCAGGAGAAGATTAAGCTGTTTGATCAAGGATAGAAAAAGATACATTTTCAATGAAGTTTAAAAGGAGCCAGGAAGTTGAAAAAGATTGCAGGAAGTTGACTAGGGACTGTCTATGAGATTTTCAGGAATGAGCCCACAACACTCTTCATGGAATGTGTTTATTCTCTAATCATCTAAAATTTGGATGGCATCAGTGATTGAATGCAGAAGGAAGGGTTTTTTTTTTGTACTTAAGTATCAAAAGGAAACAAAATTATATATTCTTAAACAAAATATGTGATATTTTGTAATGGAACTGCCTTGACTTGCTGGTGGTACTTTTTACGAAGAGCAACCACAAAGATTGAGTACAATCTACTGATGGAGAGCACAGCTAACGGGCACCTGCCCAGATCCAAACCATCAGATTGACTTTCATAGGTATTTTTAATTATGCCAGAATCATCCAGCAAAACAGAGCAAGACATCCCCTCTGTCTCATGTGATTTTTTTGCTGATCGAATGCAAACTAGTGCCAGGTCCTCCTTACATAGTTTAGCCGAAACCCTGTAGTCATTTGCAGTGGTAAGAAAAGATCTGAAGCCAAAATTTATCTGACTTTAAGAGTTATCTCAACAGCTCCAAATTGCAAGAGTCATGAGGGCACTGACTGGAGAGCCCAGGTGGGACCAAGTTTCTGGCTGCAAAAGGAATTTAAAAAAAGGGAAAATCTGATTAAGATAAGAAAAAATCTACATAAAAATACACAGTTGTATTTTGCTAGGGCTCCGATAATGCTGGCTATATGGCTAAATACTCAGAAACGGGATTTCTCACATTTCTGGTGGCTAGAAGTCTGAGATCCGGGGGTGCATGGAGTGGGTTTCTTCTGAGCCAGCTCTCCTTGGCTTGTAGAAGCCTCTCTGCTCCTTGCCTTTGCAAGGTCTCCCCTCAGTGTGTGTCTGAGTGTCTGCATCCTAATCTCCTCTTCTATGAAGTCATGATATTAGAGTAGTACACTGGGTCTGCCCCGTGATCTCATTTTAACCCAATGACGATTTAAAGACTCCATCTCCAAATGGGTCACATTCTAAAGCACTAGGGGTTAGGACTTCAACCTAGGAATTTGGAGGGGATGCAATTCAGCCTGAAGCAAGAGTAAATAAATTTGCAAATATCCCCACCAGGGACTACTGCAAGGAATAGAGAGAATCAAAGACAGGTATAGAATTAAAGAACCGTCTGTGATTTCTTTGAAACAATCCCATGTGCCATACATGTAGCTAAAAGTTGAGATGGACAAATTCAAGCCCTCTGCTTCCCTTACTCCCCCGTCAAAAAAGCCTTAAATCAATCCCTGAAATTATGTTAGAGAGTTTCCAAACTAAACAGAGCTCCATTGTCTCGCCAGGAAAAGGAGATAAGAGTTTGTTGATCTATACAGATAACTTCTTTCTTATTTAATTTAATTTTTTTTTTTTAATAATCTCTATGCCCAACATGGAGCTCAAATTCACAACCCCAAGATCAGAAGTCACACGCATTACCGACTAAGCCAGTCAGGTTCCCCTACACAGACAATTTCTAATGGCCCATGAGAAATACAGATGGCACCTAGTCTAGTACCTGGCAGGTAGCAGCACCTGTCAGTAAAAGTTAACTGTATCATAAGTATCTGGTTTCAAAGAAATATGGGGTTTGTAATCACAAATATTGCAAATAAACTGTTTTTAAGAATTCAGAAAAATCTATGCTTTCTCGGGATCAGATGACTGAAATGTATTTCAGTTTCTTTCCCTACTTCTCCTGTTATTATCAAATTATAAAACAAATATGTATCCAGCATCTACTAAATTCCAGGAACCATACTAGACACTGAAGACAGTGTCTATCCTGGAGGAGGTCACAGCCTAGGAGGTGAGCCAGACATAAAAACACATGGGTAACCAGGGGCTTGGGGTGACTCAGTGAGTGAGTGACTGACTCTTGATTTCTGCTCAGGTCATGATATCAGGGTCATGAGATCGAGCCCTGTGTTGGGCTCTGCAATGGGTGTGGAGCTTGCTTAAGATTCTCTCTCTACCCCATCCTCCCCACCAACTCTCGCTCATGTGGGCTCTCTCTTTTTAAAAAATAAAATAAATTTTAAAAAACCAGCGATACCTGGGTGGTTCAGTCATTTAAGCAGGTCTGCCTTTGGCTCAGGTCATGACCCTGGGGTCATGCTCCCTCTCCTCCCCACTTGTGCTCTCTCTCGCTATCTCTGTCTCTCTCTCAAATAAATAAATAAACTCTTTTTTAAAAAAAAAGAATACCAAAGAACAAAAGCTATAAAGTGAATGTGATGGTTACTTTTATGCGTCAACTAAAACTAGGCCACAATGCCCAGATAGTTAGTCAAACATTTTTCTGGATGCTTCTATGAAGGTATTTTTTGGATGTAATTAATATTTAAATCGACTGACTTTGAGTAAAGTAGATTACTCTCCATAATGGGTGTTCCATGATGGGTGAACCTGGTTTAATCAGCAGAAGTCTACAATAGAACAAAGACTGACTTCCCCCAAGCAAGTAGGAATTCTGCCAACTGATGGGCTCGAACTGCAACTCTTCTGAGTCTCCAGCCTACTACCCTACCCCATCAAATTTTGTAGCTATCAGCCTTCACAATGGTGAGCCAATTGCTTACAATCTTGTTCTCTCCCTTCCTCTGGAAAACTAATACAGTGGACTTAATATTTTTATTCCCCTCAACATTATAAAAGTTTTCACAGAAGAACTGAACTTAAGTTGGATCTACAGATTAGAATACTTTCTAAAACCAGCTCGTTATAAATCTGACTGGACACTAAACTAAGGGGTAATATTTCTAAAACTAGTTTTCACCAACCACACAAATATTCTGGAATCCAAAGATCACTACAAGAATTATTTTTAATTTTATGTTTCCATTTTGATAATCTATATCAATATTATCATAAATATACTTAGTATCACTGGGATAAGTACATAATAATAAAATGTTTTCTATAATTTTAGATCTCCAATTATATTTATGTCAATGAAAATTTGGGGGGAAAAATAACACTGGGGCACCTGGGTGGTTAAATCAGTTAAGTGTCTGCTTTCAGCTCAGGTCATGACCCCAGCGTCCTGGGATCCAGCCCCGCATTGGGCTCCCTGCTCAGCAGAGAGCCTGCTTCTCCCCCTCCTACTCCCCCTGCTTGTGTTCCCTCTGTCACTGTCTCTCTAGCTGTCAAATAAATAAAGCCTGAAAAAAAAAAAAGACATTTACACAGGATCTACAAATGACACGATTAGAGAACCTAAACACTACACCGCACACTCTATACTGGACTGACCATAATTAGATTAAGGAAAGCAAAATATATGCAAATAAACACATACACACACACACACACAAACAAATTTATTCACATGGGTTCTTTTTTTAAGATTTTAATATTTCAATGTCTAGAAAATAGTAGTAGATTGAATTAATATAGAAATACTTTACCTCTGGACACCTAAAATTACCACATGAAAATTGAACAGCTGAGCTTTGAAAGAAGAAAAAGAGAAGGAAGGGGGGAGATTTTAAAGAATATGATAAAGATATTGATTACTTATAGATTTGGTCTGGTCAAATGGTCATTTTAAAAATTAAAGATAACCATAAAAAATCAAAATAAAAACCAAATGTTTAACAGAGGCTAAAGGGAGAAATTTTAAAAAGTAAAGAGGATGTAAAAGGAAATAAGCAAACAGAAAGCACAAAAGAAACTGTAGAAATAAACTTTAAATATTAGTAATCTTTTTTTTTTAAAGATTTTATTTATTTATTTGACAGACAGAGATCACAAGTAGGCAGAGAGGCAGGCAGAGAGAGGGGGAAGCAGGCTCCCTGCTGAGCAGAGAGCCCGATATGGGGCTCGATCCCAGGACCCTGGGATCATGACCTAAGCCGAAGGCAGAGGCTTTAACCCACTGAGCCACTCAGGCGCCCCTAAATATTAGTAATCTTAATGTAAGTAAATCAAATTCATCAGTTAAAAGACAGAAATTCATCATACGGATACAAAAATAGGTAAAGGAAATTTGTCAGCGAAAAAAAAGGGAAAAAGACAGAAACTCTCAGATTGAATAATTTTTATTCAAAGGGAACACAGAGGATTGTAGAACAAGATAAATGAGATCACGAAGGAAAACACAGACTTCAAAATGCAAACGTGTGTGGTTCAGTTGGTTAAGCATTTTTCAGTTCAGGTCATGATCTCAGGTGGAACCTGCTTAAGTTTCTCTCTCTCCCTCTCCCTTTTCCCCTCCCATTCCCTTCCCCTATCCCAGGAATGCACATTCTCTCTCTATTTAAAAAAAAAAAAAAAAAGAGCATTCTACAGGAACTAATTTATTTCTGAAATAAGCCAATAGTTTGAAAGAAAAGGAAACTGCTCTAGACTAAGACACCAAAGAGACCTAACAACCAAATTAGATACATTGACCTTGTATTTGTTTTTTTTTCCTAAGATTTTATTTAGGGGCTCCTGGGTGGCTCAGTGGGTTAAAGCCTCTGTCTTCGGCTCAAGTCATGATCCCAGAATCCTGGGATCGAGTCCTGCATCAAACTCTCTGCTCAGCAGGGAGCCTGCTTCCACCTCTTTCTCTCTGCCTGACTCTCTGCCTACTTGTGATTTCTGCTTGTCAAATAAATAAATAAAATCTTTAAAAAAAAAAAAAAAGATTTTATTTATTTGACACTGAGAGAGAGAGAGAGATCGCAAGTAGGCAGAGAGGCAGGCAGAGAGAGATGGGAAAGCAGGCTCCCTGTTGAGCAGAGAGCCCGATGTGGGGCTCGATCCCAAGACCCTGGGATCCTGACCTGAACTGAAGGTAGACACTTAACAACTGAGCCACCCAGGCGCCTCCACATTGACCTTGTTTAGATCCTGGTTCAAATTATCAACTGTAAGAAAGTATCAGAAAATCGAAGGAATTAAATTATATATTGAGTATTATATGATACCAAAGGGTTATTATTACTTTTCTTGGATGTAGTAATGATATCTTGTTATACAAAAAAGAAAATGTCCATATTATTTAGAGATACATATGAAATACTTATGATAAAAAGACATGGTGTCTGAGAAATGCTTTAAAATATTTCTGCAGGGCACCTGGTTAGCTCAGTAGGTTAAGCATCTGCCTTTGGTTCAGGTCATGATCCCAGGGTCCTGGGACAGAGCCCTACATCGGGCTCTCTGCTCATCAGAGAGCCTGCTTCTCCCTCTCCCCCTCCCCCAATGCTCATGCTCTCTCTCTCTCTCACACACACGCACACATACACACACACAAATCAGTAAATAATCTTTTTTAAAAAATAATTAAATAAAATATTTCTGCAGAGAAAACAAAACAAAACAAAAAGCAACATTTCTGAAGAGTTAGGAGAAGCAAATGTGATAAAATCTTAATAATGATGAATCTGGTTAATGTCTGTTTGGAGGTTCATTGTACTATACACTCTACTTTTGAATGATTTTGTAAGATTTTAGTACAACTATAAGATGTTTTCCAAAAACACCTCTAAAAGGCAACAGAACACAAAAATTTAACATACAGTGATAGAAAATGAAGTAACATCTAAACACCCACCAACGAAAACTAGAAACATATGTTCATATCAGACAACTAGATCCTAAAGCAAACGAACAAAAATGGGGAACGTAAAGAAGTTCACTCCATAATGATAAAAGAAACAGTCAGGGATAGGAATGTACCTAATAAGATCTCCTCCCAAATATAAAAAAGAAAAATCGGAAGAGGTATGAAGAGTTTGGAAAATTGGCAGGCAGAGTGGGAAATTTTAATACACTCCAGCAGGTTGAATGCTGACTTCCAAAAGATATTTCCTCCTCCTAACCCTCAAAACTTGGGAATGTGACCTTATTGAGCAAAAAAGAGATCTCAAGATGAGAGCCTTCCGGGTTATGTGGGTGGGCCGAATACCAATGACAAGTGTTCTTAAAAGAGACCAAAGAGAAGACACAGATAGAGAGAAAGCCATAGGAAGGTGCAGGCAGCAATGTGTGACACAGCCACAAGGCAAGTAAAATCTGGAGCCACCGGAAGCAGAAGCGAGGATTCTCCCCGAGAGCCTTCAGAGGGAACGCAGTCCTGCCATCCCTGATTTCAGACTCCTGGCCTCCAGAACTGTAAGAGAATCAGTTTCTTTGTTTTAAGCCACCCAATTTTTGAGAATTTGTAACGGTAGCCCTAGAAAACCAATATGTATACCTCTCTCAATTGGCAGATCAAGCGGACAAAAAATAATAGAAATATATAAAATAGTTGAGGGGTGCCTGGCTGGCTCTGTTGGTTAATCGACAACCTTCCGCTCAGGTCATGATCCCAGGGTCCTGGGATCGAGTACCACATTGGGCTCCCTGCTCACTGGGGAGCCTGCTTCTCTCTCTCCCTCTGCCTACAACTCTGCCTACTTGTGTTCGTTCTCTCTCTCTGTCAAATAAAATTTTTTTTAAATCTTAAAAAAAAAAAAGAAATATATAAAGTAGTTGAACAATATAATTAGCAATTTTTATCTAATAGGTGTATATGTAATCCTGTACCTCCAAATTGTTTAAACTATACTTTCTTTTTAATTGCACTAGACTTGTCTGTGTAAATTTGAGTCCTGCTGTAACAGAAAATAATTTAAGTCAACATTGTAGAGTTGAAATCATTTTTGCCCTCGAAAAGAGCAGGTGCATCGCCCAAGTGTCAGAAAAATTGGCTTAGAACTTTCTGACCCTTTAATCTGCTAGAGACAGCTTGTCTTCTTTGTGCTGAGAAGAGAATATAGTTCACTAATTAGCCACAAATAAACAACTACGCCCAGGCTCTTGGTTTATCTGTTTCGGATGACCCTTACAGGAATTAAAATTTTCAAGGACACATAGATTCCACTGTCATTTCAAAGTAAGCACTGAAGCTGGAGTCATTGTCACCCATTACTAGCAGGATAATTACTCTTAAAGTAACAGTCCCCAGAAGCGAGAAGGTTTTGTTGGTTCTTTTTTTCCCCCTAGTGTTGCTGATCAACCCTGAGGCTTCATAAGTAAATATACACAAAGTTAACATGCTTAAATAAATTTTGCATGAATGAGATCATGTATTTTATATGCCTGTCACAAAAGGAAGTAAGTTAACAAGTGTAGCACACTGGACACCTAAGCAGGAAAAAAAAAGTGAAGTTAATATTCAGAAAATCACAATACCTACCTTTGCTTAACTGGTACGCCAACAGAAAACAAGAATCAAGGTAGAGTCACCTGATGGGAGGGCACTGACCATGTGAGCTGCCTTTTCTTAAATGGCATCATTTATACCCTTAGCTCCTGGGGGCAAGGCCAAGGTTATAATTTGGAGCACAGTCCTATTTAACCATGCAATGCATGGACACTTCCAGCCTGGAGAAATAGTAGACAATTCTATTAAAAGGAAAACAAAAACAAAAAAACACCCTCTTCCCTCTTACTGGAACCTATTGTGTCTCCTGGCCCGCCGTGGGGGAAGAAGTCTTTATAACTGAATCCATTTGGAAGGAGGGAAGTTTGCCCAGTGAAGTGCAAAGTGTGTCCCAGGATATCTGGGAGAAAGGTCACTGTGCCAGGGTTTCCGTTTCACCAACTGTACCCTCTCACAGCATTTCCTGCAGGGATTATGTAATGTGTTTGGACAAAGACCTCTCTGGCTGCCCACTCTGTACTGAAAAGTGAGCTTTGGAAGGAGCAGTTAAGGCATAAAAAGACAATTCCGTAGGGCAGCTTTGTAGATGGAGCCGCAAAGTCTCATGACCCGTAAAATACTTTAAGTTCTAACCAGCTCCTCCCACGGAGCCGTGTCAGAATCACAGCTAAGAGCGCGAGCTGGGACTGCCAGCCGAGGTCACGTGATGAGGTCCAAATTTCTGGTTCGTTCTCACTCTTCCTCATATTGTGGTTTCTTTTCGGACTAGACTGATTGCTTTTGAATTCTGAGCCTGGAGACCTATGCTAATTGGCACTGCTGCCTTGAAGGGGTGGAGTGATACTTTCTGAGAACCCATCGCAAATGTTAGGGAAAATCAAATTTCTTGTGCCAAATTTGCAGAGCAAAACTGCAGTGCCCTCATTGCCTTTTCTGAAAACAATTATTTTAATTTTTTTCTTTCTTTTTTAAGGGATTGTCCAGGGCAATAGCTGAACAGCTGATTACAAACTGATGTGTAAATGTTATTCCTCGATTTTCAGGAACAGAGCAGTTACAACCAAAATCTTGAATTAATTACAGCATGTAAATGTTTCACGGATACACAGAAGCACATTCCTTTTGGGAGGTAGACATTAGAAGCCAGGTGACGTTAATGGGTAGGAGAAGTGCTTAGAGCTTGTCCTGGAAGAAACAACAGCTTTGGGGACAGGGCTACCCCCCCACACCCCTCACCCCCTCCACAGCTGCCGAGGATGTGCCTGCTCACCCCTTACCTGGACCTTACAACTTTCTTCTCCCCTAGATTCTCAGTATTACTGCCCAAGGCTGTCTTGCCCATTGTTTGCAACCCCCACACTTTTCTGAGGACCCTACATTCATTTCCCACTCCCCTAGACGTCAAAACCTACTCTCTCCTTCAAGAAATTGAGCCCTAAATCCTAAATTCCTCTTTTTTTTTTTTTAAAGAATTTATTTATTTATTTATTTGTCAGAGAGATAGCGAGAGAGAACACAAACAGGGCGAGCAACAGGCAGAGGGAGAGGGAGAAGGAGGCTCCCCATTAAGCAAGGAGCCCGATGGGGGGCTCGATCCCAAGACCCTAGGATCACAACCTGGGCCAAAGGCAGACACTTCATCAACTGAACCACCCTGGGCCCTAGATTTCTATAAAGATTCTACAACCAAAATACTCCACATTCCAAAGCTCGTTGAGGGACTGCCCTTCAGTGGGTTTCCTGCCCTTGTCTCCCCCCTTCCTTGGCTCCCTCTCTGCTCCTGCGAACCACCCCCCAACCTCCCCAAAAAAGGAGGAAAAGGAAAGGTGTGCAGGGCCCCAAGAGTCATGTTTAAGCCACACTTTACCTCACACCAGCAACTTAGAGGGCTGCCTGGCCATCTCCAAAGACAGGTCGTTCCTGAATCCGTTCTGTCCTCTTCACTTCCACTCCCAACCACCCAAGAGCTTTTGTGGCCCCGTCACATGCTCCCTTGTCCCCAGTGATGGTCGCATCTCACCTTTCCCTACTGCATTTCCCTATTCCTTGGCTCTTTAAGAAAGTGGTTGCCTAGCAGAGTGCCGGGTAGGACAGGGACGATCAAAAAATAAAATACAGGGGCGCCTGGGTGGCTCAGTGGGTTAAAGCCGCTGCCTTCAGCTCAGGTCATGATCTCAGGGTCCTGGGATCGAGTCCCACATCGGGCTCTCTGCTCGGCAGGGAACCTGCTTCCCTCTCTCTCTCTCTCTCTCTGCCTGCCTCTCCATCTACTTGTGATCTCTCTCTGTCAAATAAAAATAAAATAAAATAAAATACGGCATCTCTCCCGGCCGTGCCAAATTTTCTCACATCAAAGATGGATGGAAGAAGGTGGAGGCGGGGGAGGAATTAGGGGTTTTATCTAAGTAATTTGAAACATTTTTGTATGAAAACAAACACGGATGCGTTCTGGAACCAAATGCAAAATCCACATTAATTTTTTAAATGAAGACGAGACTTCAAAGCAGTTCAGCATCTGCGGAGGGCAGCTTCCAGCGACACCAGTAGATCTCTCCCCATGTACGCTCTCGCTTTCCTCCACCTGAAGGGTGAGCGGAGACACAGGAAGACACCTGCCAAATTCGCAGGCTGCTCTCAACTTAGCATCGATTTCTCCAAATTCCAACTTCACCAAATGGAGTACCTACTATGTGCCAGTTCCCATGAGTGTAAATAGGACTTAAACACAGCTCCAACCTTCAAGTGGCTCATTATTTAGAGAAATTAACATAAATGAGTAGCCATGATAGGGTAATATGTCAGAAGTGCTATGGTACCACATACAAGGTCACAGCTGACCACTATAGACAGAACCAAAGGAAACTTCAGGGTTTGGCGATCTGGCTGTATTCTTCCAATTGTATAGGTTTTTGTACCATATTTTCTACGCTCAGCAAAGACTGCCTTGGGCATTACACCTCTGCATCTAATTAATTCACTAGGCAGAGTACCAGATGGGTATGTAATCTATGTATGAGCTTGATGCTGGGAAATGGCTAAACACAGAGTTATGGGGTAAATTGCATTCCCCCAAAAAGGATATGGTAAAGTCCTACTCCCAGTATCTCAGAATGTGATCTGATTTGGAAACATGGTGTTTACAGAAGAAATCAAGTGAAAATGATGTCATTTGAGAGGCTTTAACCCAATATGACTGGTGGCCTTCTAAAAAGGAGAAGTTTGGAAACAAACACACACTGAGGAAAGGCATTGTGAAGAGACCCAGAGAAAAGAAGGCCATTTGACTGGAGGGATGCATCTACAACCCAAGTAATGCCAAGGAGCACTGGGAGCTAGAAGAGGCAAGGAATGATTGCCCTCTAGAACCATCAGAGAAAGTGTGGCCCCTGATGCCTTGATCACAGACTTGCAGCCTCCAGAAGTGTGAGGCCATGTTCCTGTTGTTTAAGCCATCCAGTGTTTGGTCCCTGTTACTGCCATCCTGGGAAACGAATACACACATGTTCTCCACTTCAGTGTGAGATTATTGCCTGTTTTCTAAAAACCAACCTCTGCTCTGTCTTCCTTAGCAATCCTCTCTGCTGGACGTTAGCCTCCAAGGAAATTTCCCTACTGTGCTGGTTCTCAAAGTGCCATCTCTGGACCGGCAGCACAGGCACCTGCGGGGACCTTGTTACCATGCAAGTACTCCCACCCCAGATCTACTAAAATCAGAAACTGTTTGAGCAAGCCTTCTAGGAAGTTCTGGTTGGAGAACCAGGGCTCTACTGAATATGTCATCTCGTCTCACTTTGCCCCTGAATCCTAGTCTATTCCAAGTGTTAAGGATTATTAGACGGGTGCCTGGGTGGCTCAGTCAGTTAAGCATCTGCCTTCAGCTCAGATCATGATCCCAGAGTCCTGGAATTGAGTCCCACATTTGACTCCCTGCTCAGCAGACAGCCTGCTCCCCCCCCCTCTCTCTGCCTGCTGCTCTGCCTACTTGGGCACTCTATCTCTCTGTCAAATAACTAAATAAGTCCCTTTATAAAATAAAATAAGGGATTATTAGATATTAGCTCTCATCATCTGAGATAGCATAAAAATAAAAATAAACTACACTTTCCATATGCTTGTCTCCTCACTAAATCCGCAAAGACCCACCACAACTTCTTTGGAAAGCCTTCAAATCGAAGATAAATAAAACTGGCAGGTGAATGAAGAGTAGAGATTTTTGTCATTTTCTGCCACACTTGGCACTGGTCTCCTACCTCCCGGATTCTCTGGTACCCAACACTCCCTTCTACAGCACACCTGCCCAAATTCACCAGACCCCCCAACCCACCCAGGCCTATCTTTTCCCATGATGCCCCATGACCTAAAGTCCCCCCTACCTCTCCATCCTAAAAAACGTCCATTCACTCAGAAGAGTGGTCTCAACTAAGGATTTGCAGATAACTATGGATTCATTTGCAATTAAAGTCCTAGTGACCAACAGCTTCCTTCTTTAATTAGCCCAGGTTGTGTGATTTTATTTTAAAGGTGGTTTTTCACCCAAAAGAACTCTGTTTGGGCAGGCTTCAAGCACAGTGTGAAAATAAAATATACATATTTATTTGTTTATATTTTTGATGGTGGGTTTGAGGCATGGATGGCCAGTTCTGTTTAAATTACAAGTTCATGGAACAAACACTTGGCTCACATAAGGCCAGTCCTGTTTGGCAACTCCCTCCCATTCCTGGTCACCAGCCTGCCAGCTTGTTGACCTTGAAGAAATGGCACCAGGCCCATCCCACTTTTGCTGCATTCCATATTGGATAGGTTTGTGGATATTTCAATTTCTTAGCAGGAAATTTCAGCTGCTGGTTTGAATCTAATTGAAGTATTCCATATGCACACCCTGAGACCCTCAGGCTAGGGCGTATTTTTAATAAATAAAACAAATAAATTCCAAGCTTTATACTAACCAAAATGTCTTCATGACTTTGATGGTGGCCCTGTAAATGAAAATACTAAGAAATACAGGAATAATGTCTTTTTAGTGGCAAATAAACCTAATGAAGGGTGGGGACATTGTGGGGGGAGAGGGAGAAAGTGGGGGTGGGGTAGGGGGAGAGGACAGCTTTAACAGTAAAATGCAATTCATGGCATAAACTTTCTTGAAAATTGGCCCTCAGTTATCAAACTTCAGTGATTACTGCAAACCTAGGCTATGGATAGGAGGAAAAGGGAAATTAGTGCTTAATGGTATGTTGTGCTGGGTACTTTACCTCTATCATGGGACATTTTGGGTAAGAGACTTTAACCAACCAGACTGACGTTGAAGAGCAACCTCAGGTTTTGGTCAAATTTTAGAACTGCTTAAGGTTTGCCTATATAATGGATCAGCCAAATTTGCAGAGGTTATATACAAACTTAGAGGTAACCATATATCAAAAGCCACTAACAACATGCAAAGAATAAAGAGAAAGAAATCCAAGTGTATCAATAAAGAAAATCAGAATAACATGAGAGAGGAAGACAAGAAAGGATTAGAGAAGATCTTCAAAAACAATGACAAAACAAGTAATAAAATGGCAATAAGTACGTATCTATCATCAATAATTACTTTGAATATCAATGGATTAAGTGCTCCAACCAAAAGACATAGAATGACACAATGGATTAAAAAACAAGACCCAAGGGCACCAGGGTGGCTCAGTCGGTCAAGCATTTGCCTTCAGCTCAGGTCATGATCCCCAGGTCCTGGGATCGAGCCCCACATCGGGCTCTCTGCTCAGTGAGGATCCTGCTTCTCCCTCTCCCTCTGTCATTCTCCCTGTTTGTGCTCTCTGTCAAATAAATAAATAAAATCCTTAAAAACAAAAAACAAGACCCATCTATATGTTGTCTACAAGAGACTCATTTTAGACCTCAAGACACCTACAGATTGACAGTGAGGCAATAGAGAAACACTTAATATGCAAATGGCTGTCAAAAGAAAGCTGGAGTAGAAATACTTATATGGGACAAACTAGACTTGAAAACAAAGACTGTAACAAGACACAAAGAAGGGCTTTATGTGATAATAAAGGGGACAATCTAAGGAGAAGATACAACAATTGTAAATATTTATGCACTCAAATATAAGAAAATAATTAACGACAAACATAAAGGAACTCATTAATAATATTACAGTGATAGTAGGAGACTTTAAAACCCTACCATACATTAATGGACAGATCATCTAAACAGAAAATCAACAAAGAAACAATGGCTTTGAATGACACACTGGGCCAGATGGACTTAACAGATATATTCAGAACATTTCATCCTAAAACAATAGAATATACAGTCTTTCCAAGTACACGTGGAACATTCTCTAGAATGGATCATATATTAGGTCACAAAACAGGCCTCAACCAATACAAAAAAGACTGAAGTCATACCATGCACCTTTTCTGACCCCAACGCTGTAAAGCTAGAAATCAACCACAAGAAAAATTCCAGAAAGACCACAAATATATGGAAGTTCAACAACATGCTACTAAACAATAAATGGATTAACCAGAAAATTAAAGATGAAATTTAAAAAATACATGGAAACAAATGAATATGAAAACACAACAGACCAAGACCTTCAGGATGCAGTAAAGGCAGTCCTGAGAGGGAAGTATATAGCAATACAAGCCTACCTCAAGAAGCAAGAAAAGTCTCAAATACACAACCTAACCTTACACCTAAAGGAGCTGGAGAAAGAACAGCTTAAACCCTAAAGCTATCAGAAGGAAGGAAATAATAAAGATTAGAGCAGAAATAACTGATATAGAAGCTAAAAAATACAACAGAACAGATCAATGAAACCAAGAGCTGTTTCTTTAAAAAATTAAGAAAAGCGATAAACCTCTAGCCAGACTTACCAAAACGAAACCAAATTTAAAAAACCATAAATGAAAGAGGAGAAAGAACAATGAACACCACAAAAATACAAACAAGTATGAGAGAATATAATGAAAAACAATATGCAAACAAACTAGATAACCCAGAAGAAATGGATAAATTCCTAGAAACATACAAATTACCAAAACTGAAACAGAAATAAACAGAAACTTGAACAGACCAATAACTAGCAAAGAAATTGAATCAGTAGTCAAAAAAAACTCCATGAAACAAAAGTCCAGGACTAAATGCCTTCACAGACAAATTCTACCAAATATTTAAAGAAGAGTTAATACTTATTCTTTTCAAATTACACCAAAAATTAGAAAAGGAAGGACAGGCTTCCAAATTCATTCTATGAAGACAGCATTACCCTGATATCACAACCAGATAGACACCATGAAAAAAGAGAACCACAGGCTAATATCCTTGATGAACCTAGATGCAAAAACCCTCAATAGAATACCAGCAAACCAAATCCAACAACACATTTTTAAAAAGTCATTCACCATTGTCAAGTGGGATTTATTCCTGGAATGCAAAGTGTGGCTCAATATTCATAAGGCAAGCAACACGATCCATCACATTAATAAAAGAAAGGATAAGAACTTCTCTTATCATTTCAATAGATGCCAACAAAGCATGTGCCAAAGTACAATCTCCATTTATGATAAAAAACCCTCAACAAAGTAGGTTGAGAGGGAACATATCTCAACATAATAATGGTCATACATGAAAAATCCACAGCTAACATCCTCAATGGGAAAACCTGATTTTTTTCCTCTATGGTCAGGAACAAGACAGGGATATCCACTCTCATCACTGTTGTTCAACATAGCACTGGAAGTCCTAGCCTCAGGTATGAGACAACACAAAGAAATAAAAGGCATCCAAATCAGCAAGGAAGAAGTAACATTTTCACTATTTGCAGATGACATGATATTCCATACAGAGAAGCATAAAGAATCCACCAAAAATGGGGCACCTGGGTGGCTCAATCAGTTAAGTGGCTAACTTTGGCTCAGGTCATGATCTCAAAGTCCTAGGAATCTGCTTCTTCCTCTCCGTCTGCTCCTTGCCCCCTTCATATTCTCGCTCTCTCTCAAACAAACAAACAAAAAAGACTCCACCAAAAAAATGCTAGAACTGATACACAAATTCAATAAAGTGGCAAGATATAAAATCAATGTATAAAAATCTGTTGCACTTCTGTACACCAATAAAATGACAGCAGAAAGAGAAATTAAGGAATTTACAGTTGTACCCATTCACAGTTGTACCAAAAGTAATAAACTACCTAGGAATAAATCTAATGAAAGAGGTGAAAGATCTGTACTTTGAAAACTATAAAACACTGATGAAAGAAACTGAAGATGACACAAACAAATGGGAAGACATCCCATGCTCATGGATGGGAAGAATGAATATTGTAAAATGTCCAGACTACCCAAAGCAATCTGCACATTTAATGCACTCCCTATCCAAACGCCAACAGTATTTCTCACAGAGCTAGCGCAAACAATTTGTATGGAACCACAAAATACCTGAATAGCTGAAGCAACTGTGAAAGAAAAGTAAAGCTGGAGGCATCACAATTCTGGACCTGAAGCTCTATTACAAAGCTGCAGTCATCAAAACAGTATGGTACTGGCACAGAAACAGACACATAGATCAAAAGAACAGAAGCAAAAACCCAGAAAGGAACCCACAATTATATGTCAATTACTCTTCAACAAAGCAAAAAAGAATATCCCATGAGAAAAAGACTGTCTCTTCCACAAAATGTGCTGGTAAAACTGGCCAGCAACAAACAAAGTATAAAGTGAACCACTTTCTTCACCACACACAAAAATAAACTCAAAATGGGTGAAAGGCCTAAATGTGAGACCTGAAACCATAAAAACCCTAGAAGAGAACACAGGCAGTAACTTCTCTGACGTTGGCCATAGCAACTTCTATCTAGATATGTCTGCTGAGGCAAGGGGAATAAAAGTAAACATAAACTATTGGAACTATATCAAAATTAAAAGCTTCTGCACATCAAAGGAAGCAATCAACAAAACTAAAAGATAATCTACAGAATTAGAATGGGAGAAGATATTTGCAAATGACATATCTGATAAAGAGTTAGTGTGCAAAATATATAAAGAACTCATAAAACTCCGCATCCAAAAAAACAAATAATCCAATTTTAAAAAGGGCAAAGTACAGGAATAGACACTTTTCTAAAAAAGGCACACAGATGGCCAACAGACACATGATAAGATGCTCAACACTACTCATCATCAGGGAAATGCAAACCAAACCTCAATGAGATATCATCTCACACCTATCAGAATGGCTAAAATCAACAACACACAAAGGAGTAGGTCTTGGTGAGGGTGTGGAGAAAAGGGATCCCTCTTCCACTGTTGGTGGGAATGCAGACGGGTGCAGCCACTCTGGAGAACAGTATGGAAGTTCCTTTAAAAAATTAAAAATAGAACTACCCTACAATCCAGCAATTCTACTACCAGGCATTTACTCAAAGAAAACGAAAATACTAATTCAAAGGAATACATGCACTCTAATATTTATAGCAACATTATCTACAACAGCCAAATTATGGAAACAGCTGAAATGTCCAGCTAAGAGATATATACAGATATAGATATAGATCTATATATATGAGATCTATATCTATACGTGTCTATATATATCTATACACACCCATATATCTCATATCACATACACACACCCAGTGGAATATTGTTCAGCCATTAAAAAGGATGAAATCTTGACACTTACAGTGACATAGATCAAGCTAGAGAGTATTATGCTAAGTGAAATAAGTCAGCAAGCAAAAGACAGATACCATATGATTTCACTCATATGTGGAGTTGAAGAAAAAAAAAAGCAAAGGGGAAAAAAAGAGGTAAACCAAGTAACAGACTCTTAATTATAGAGAACAAACTGATGGTTGTCAGAAGGGAGGTGGGTGAGGGGATTCGTTAAGTAGGTGATGGGGATTAAGGAATGCACTTGTGATGAGTAGTGGATGATGAATGGAAGTGTTGAATCACTGTATTGTACACTTGAAAGCAATATTACACTCTATGTTAACTAACTGGAATTTTTTTTCTCAATTAATTTAATTTAATTTCTTTTCAGCATTCCAGCATGCATTGTTTATGTGCCACACCCAGGGCCCCATGCAAAACGTGCCCTCCATAATACCTACCACCAGGCTCACCCAACCTCTCATTCCCCTCCCCTCCAAAACCCTCAGTTTGTTTCTCAGAGTCTACAGTCTCTCATGGTTGGTCTTCCCCTCCAGTTACCCTCAACTCCCTTCTCCTCTCCATCTCCCAGTGTCTCTGTGTTATTCCTTATGCTCCACAAGTAAGTGAAACCATATGATAATTGACTCTCTCTGCTGGACTTATTTCACAAACTGGAATTTAAATAAAAACTTTAAAAAATGGACCAGCCAAGGTTAAATCATGATTAGATTCATTCCCAAGCTAACTACTTATCCTCAAACTTGACTGGAAACCAAACCAGCTATCAAAGGAATCGAATCTGGGCCATTGTATCAGGCTATTGCTTTAAATAACCAAGAAAGTTTATTGACTCTTATATTTGTAATTTCAGTGTAAAGATAGGTAAGGGAGTCTGTTTCATTAAGCAACTCAAAAATATCATTTAGCAAGAATCCAGTCTTTCCTATCCATCCACTCAGCCTCCACAGGGCAGGCAACTTCAACCACAGATTTCTCATGGTGGCAAAATGGTGCCAGTTCCAGGCTTCACAGTGACATGACACAGTAGCCAGAAGAAAGACAGTCTTTTCTAATACCTCTCTCAGAAGAATGAGAAGACTTTTTTTTCCCCCCCAGAAAGGCCAAGCAAATCTTTCCTTTGCCTTCATTGATTTATTCATCTAATAAATATTGAGGACCTATTATGTGGCAGGCACTTGGGATTCATCAGAAAATAAAAATTTCCATCCTCAGGAAGCTTAAGTTCTAGCAGAAGCTTATATTTTAATGTCTCTTGAGTATCATTTGGACTGTTCTATGAGCTCCTAGGTTCTTGGTAACCTCACTTGTTCCCTTTTGTCCCCCAGCTTTGGACATGGTAGCTGCTTTTAGCAATTCTTGATCTCTGGTTAGCTGAATGTCTCCTTCTTGCTCTTTCAACCCAGAAACACATGTGTGAACAATCTCTTATATTAAATCACCCTCTATTAGAAAGAACATGTATCTCCTTTCTTGACGGGAAGAAAACCCAAACAAAGGTCTAGCTTCTTCTAGACAGAGTTGTGAAGGTAGGATTGAATCCTATGCAGGCACAAAATCACTGTCTATGCTAACTGATTATTTTTCACCTCCTGGGAGACTTCCGTTCAAAAGGTCATGAGTCAACAATACTAATGGGAATTTCTGATTTCAATAAAGGTGGCCCTTGTCTGGATAGAATTGACCTGCAGGCAACTATCTGCACAAATGGACTTGAGTGGAAAAGAGGAAACCTACAAGATGTTTTCTGAATGGGCACCTAGAAGCAGAGAAGCTACCAGAAAAGGGAAGGAATTATAGGAAGATGGCACGGGGATACTTCATCTGTCCAGCCACATGGCCTAAACCTACTCCCCCACCCAGCTCCCACAGGCTTACATGAAGCTCAGCTGGGAGAACTATTCTCTGACTCTGCATAGAAGTCTGCAAGCTCTGGCTCCTTCTTTCTTGGGTCTCATTCTAATCAGGCTCACAACCTCTCGTGAAGGTCACAAATGGCCCCTGTGTTGCCAAATCCATTGCTCAGCTGTCAGTTCTCTTCTTACTTCCATATCAATGCTGCTAATCTTTCGTGTTCTTTTCCAAAAACTTGGATTCTAGAGACAGTCAGCTGCTCTGAATGAATGCCAAATAGCTAAAGGAAACAAATCCATCTAATAATTCAACTAATAAGAATGATGACAACAATAATAGCTAACATTGTCGAGCTACAATTTGCCATGTGCCAGACACTTTTCTAAAGCATTTTATGCAGATTAATCCTCACTGCTATCCTGGGAGATGGAAACTATTATCAGCTTCACTTTACAGATGAGGACCCGCAGGTATAGAAAGGTTGAGGAATTTGCCAAAGATCTCACTGCCAGCATGCAGACTGAGGGGTAGAGCCAGGCAGTATCCACAAATTCTGTATTAGAAATTTTTTTAAGATTTTATTTATTTATTTGACAGACAGAGATCACAAGTAGGCAGAGAGGCAGGCAGAGAGAGAGAGGGTGAAGCAGGCTCCCTGCTGAGCAAAGAGCCTGAAGTGGGGCCTGATCCCAGAACCCTGAAATCATGACCTGAGTCAAAGGCAGAGGCTTTAACCAACTGAGCCACCCAGGTGCCCCCCTATATTAGAATTTTAATACCATTATGCAGATATGTCTTGGTAGACTCTCTATCAGAAAGCTAGAGAATGGAGTTCAAAGATGTCAGGTTCTTGGAAAGATCTCCATACTATTTTGCCTCTCTTACATCACTGACATAGCTCAGGCCTTGCTGGCCGTACCATACCTGACCAGAGCTGGGGGAGGGAGGGTCAGAGCAGTCACAGAAGCCAGAAGGGGCATGCAGGGGCAGGAGGTCTGTAGAGACCTGCCAACACTCAAAAAACCCAGAGTTCCCAGAGCAGGGCAAAAGCAAGCCTCAGGAGAAGATGCTCTTATGAAAGGTCAAGGGAGAAATCTTGGGAGAGTCCTAGGGACCCAGACACGAGGTTGGGGTTCCAGAGTAAAACCCCTATCCCTGAAAAAGGAACTAGAAAAACAAAGCAAGACAGTAGCAGTACAGACAAAGATTTTTCAGCAGATTATAAACATTAAGAATCAGGAGCAAAACCATAGGCTCCAAAATGGCAGCAAACCTCTCTCTCTGTCCTGCACCACCATGTCCCTTACACAACCTGGCACTAAGAGTATTTGCAAGTTCATGGTCAGTGGACTTTGAGCACATACCTGGCAAGAGGTGCTATGCCAGGGTCTCTCATACTGGATCTAAGAGCGTTGGGCTGAAATTTCTTGACCATCTCCAGGTTAAGTATATATGAGTACTACTGAGTACTAACTTCTATAGGACAGGTACGAGTTCTACATGTCTACTAAAGACCAGGTTGAGGCTAGGTCTTCAATTTAGGGTCTTAACAGTCAAGAGTGAGGAGATGTGAAGAGTAGGAACCAGATAGACACACAATGTCCTTTTATCTTTCTTAACATAAATACTCTTCAAATTTCTAAATTTCTGTGTCATTGTTTATTCAAGTCACACTACTGACAGAAGACTAAATGAACCACCGTGCGCTCCTGAAGTCTGATAAAAACTGATGGGATAGTCTGATATTTTTTGAATAATCTTTGCAATGGAGTCAATTAAGATCAGAAGCAGATTATTTCCAAAAATCCATTTTTTTTCCTTTATAAATACCCTTTATTTATTGATTTCAATCTGGCTAAAAAGTCACTTGGACTTTTTTACTCTTCTTGCGATTGTCCATACAAACAACTAAATACTAAAACTAAATAGCATCAAAACTCAAAACCACATTAACCAATTGAAAAAGGGTTGAGTCACATGAGTACAGAGATGCCTTTTAATTTTATTAATACATTGATTTCCCATTATCTGAAATTACACACTTGTGTAAAACTATAAATCAGTTACAACGCAACTTTCCAGAGCTCTTAAAATATATCTTGTTTCCTTGTCCCAACGGTGTATGTCCCTTTCACATAGTTTTATCCCATGAACCATGAAATCTCAGTCTCAATTATCAATCAAGACTTTAGTTCTGTGAACCCCCAGCATTGGGAAGTTTGCATCAGCCAAAAGATGGCATTGGGAGTAGGCTATTCTTCCTCATATTCCATTTTAACACTTCTGTCTTACAAAAAAAAAGACTTCTATCATAAAGAATAATGACAGAAGGAAATGGATCAAAGAGAATGAGTAGAAACTCTGCAGGTCTAAATCTGAATCAGAAGTATTCATATATGGGGCGCCTGGGTGGCTCAGTGAGGTAAGCTTCTGCCTTTGGCTCAGGTCATGATCTCAGGGTCCTGGGATCGAGTCCCGCATCGGGCTCTCTGCTCAGCAGGGAGCCTGCCTCTCTCTCTCTGCCTGTCTCTCTGACTACTTGTGATCTCTGTCTGTCAAATAAATAAATAAAATCTTAAAAAAAAAAGAAGTAGTCATATAAACTCAGTATACCCAAAAGGACTACAGAAAAACAAACAAACAGATTTAAAAAAAAAAAAAAAAACCCTACGAGACAATTAGAAATATAAACACTGACTGGATATTTGATAGTATTAATGAATCAAGGCTAAATTTCTTGAGCATGATAATAACATTATGATTGTGTTTTTAAAGTAGTCTATCTTTTAGAAAAGCACACCAAAAATATTTTCAAATGAAAATCTGTGATGTCTGAGATTTTCTTAAATATACTGCAGGGGTGGAAGAAGCAGATGTTGAATCTGGATGACGGACATAAGGAGCCTGAATGGTACTCATAGGTCTAGCTTCATAGATGATTTAGGGCCTTCAGTAGAAAATACTGGAGAGTCAGATCTAACATGTCTTGTAGCTCAAGGGTGGAGAACGCTTGTCACTTTTTCTTTCTTTTTTTGCCTTTTTTGTTTGTTTGTTTGTTTGTTTAAAGTAGGCATGGAGCCCAACACGAGGCTTGAACTCATGACCCTGAGATCAAGATCTGAGCTGAGTCAGAAGCTTCGGAAGGCTTGGGTGGCTCTGTTCGTTAAGCCGGAGCTTTCAGCTCAGGTCGTGATTCTGGGGTCCTGGGATTGGGTCCCACATCTGGCTCCTGCCTCAGCGGGGAGCCTGCTTCTCCCTCCCACTCTGCCTGCTGCGTTCCCTGCTTGTACTCTCCCTCTCTGTTAAATGAGTAAATAAAATCTTTAAAAAAAAAAAAAATTGGAAGTTTCGCTGACTGAGCCACCCAGGTGCCCCTGAATTCTCTTGCTTTTAAGTGCACTACCATAGGATCTCCCACCACAAATTTACATCTTTCTCTAGCTCTTCTGGGGAGAAGAATTAGATGGAATGTGAATAGAGAGCCAACATAGCCAGAATTCAAAAGGAAGTCAAGGAGGAGCTAGTAGTTTTTGGAGTGGAGCTAGTAGCCAAGCACTGGATTATTTTTTTATTTTCTAAGAAACTTACTGTTTCCTTCTGGTCTTTAACACTGAGAAATCCCTTGACCACCCTATAGCCTAAGATCTCCCTAAGTCCTCTGTCGATCTGGTAGAATGTCAGTTCCACAATCTCTAATGTGCAAAAGGTGAGGGAACATGACCCTTGTTTTTCAGTGCCCTCCCAGAACAACCAACCCTAACTCCCTTGAGATACCAACAGTTAGCATTCATTAAGAAAAGTAAATGCTAGCCACGTAGACACCATGAGCAAAGCTCACTCTCCCAAGTTGAAAAAAATATATGGACAAGAAATCATCATTGAAATTAAATGGTGGCAGACATGTTCAAGGAATATTGCCGAGGTTCGATCTGTTTATGAATCTTGTGATAGATGAATGTGTGGAGATGGCAACTCATGGGCAACAGAACAATACTGGAATGGTGGTAGGAGATGGTATCATCATGTTAGAAGCCTTAGAACGAGTATAAACAATGGTTGTGTTCATCAGAAGAATCAACTGCTTCCACATGTCCCCTCTCCGTAGGACCTGTTTTACTACAATATAAAAATCGGGTCATGTGCCTTTTCATACTGAATTTTTTTGTTAAATAAATTTTTATAATAGTCAAAAAAATAAATAAATAAAAGAAAGTAAATGCCAGAGTTAAGTTTTCTTAGTACTAATTTCAATCACTCTGGATGTAAATAATAAAAGAAATTATTTCCAGTATATATATACTGGTATATATGGTATACATGGTATATTGTACACAGTATATATATACTGGAAATAATTTCATATATATATATATGAACTAATGTTGATAATATTAAGTCCTTTTCCCCCAAATCCAATAGCTAGTGAGAAACAGAAGTCAGGATCCAAACCCAGATCTCACTCAGGCTATTCCAGGCTTGCTCTCAGCTGCAGAATGTCACCAGAAGGAATACATTCTTCTTTCCTCTTTAAATTCACAAGCACAAATCTCAGTGAGCAGTCAACATTTCTGGAAAATCCTGCTACATTATTTAGTTCATTCTTCCACTTTTCCATAAAATGATTTTATTCCTTTTTCATTATGCTTGAATGTCCAGCAACCAACTCCTTCCTGTCCCTTCTCTCGTGATTGTTGACTTTGCCTCACGCTTCTTTGGGAAAATAAAAGCCATCAGAAAAGAAGTCCAATGTCTTCCCAAAACAAATCTGGCAGCCTGCGCCTATCTCTGTCAATGCTCCCTGACCTCTGTCTTGTTACTGAAGGAGATTTCTCTTCTGCATGGTATATTGTACACAAAGTCTCCTTCACCCATTCCCCCTTCTAGAGGATTTTGTCCTGAACAACTACTTCTCCCCTGCATTTCTGAGATTCTCCACCACTGCAGCCCATCATCAAAGAAGCATGCTATATTATCTACCATCTATAATAAGTAAAATAACAACTTGCCCTTTACCACCAGCAATGGCCCCATTTCTCTGTTCTCCTTCACAGCAAAGCACCTCAGAAGAGTTACCCCCGGGGCACCTGGGTGGCTCAGTGGGTTAAGCCTCTGCCTTCAGCTCAGGTCATAATCTCGGGGTCCTGGGATGAAGCCCCGAGTCAGGCTCTCTGCTCAGTGGGGAGCCTGCTTTCCCCTCTCTCTCTCTCTGCCTGCCTCTCTGCCTACTTGTGACCTCTGTCTGTCAAATAAATAAATAAAATCTTAAAAAAAAGAAAAAAAGAAGGGATAAATACTCAACTTAAAAAAAAAAAAAAAAGAGTTACCCCCAATGACATCCTTCTCTTCCTCACCTTCTTTTCTCTCCTCAACCCACTACAATGAAGCTTCCACTCCCACCAGAGAAACTGCTGTTGTCAGAGGCTGGATTGACCTCCCTTTTCCCAAGGTTTGTGTGTGACTGATTAACCAACTTTCTCAAACTCTAATAACTCTCAACACAGTTGGTTGTGCCCTCCTTCCTGAAACACTCTTCTCTTAACATCCATGACTCTCAAGCCTCCTGAACCAAGGCGCCCCATCTATGACTACTTCTAATTCAAGGAGCAGGAAGACCAGTATAGTTGGAATGTACCGTGGGATCTGAAAGTAGGATGACCCAAGGCTGGAACTCAAGGGGACACAGCATTATGGAAGACCTGTCAGGTGAGGAGAAGGACCGGGGAGATTTTGAGATTTAAAGCAGGTGATGAACATGCTTTGAACTGACATCTTTATATGTAACTCCAGCGATCTGTGAAAAGTGGGCTGCCCCGGTGCAAGAGCAGGATCATGGGCAACAGTTAGAAGGCTCCTAATAAACTCTCAGTAAGTGTTTGTTGGCTTGAATTGAACTGGGAGGAAGAAAGGAAGGCACCAGTAAGCAGAAATGTCTGTAGGACAGAAATAGAACCAAAGAGTGAAACTCCAGAGGGTAGATAAAAAGCTCTTGGAGTTAGTGAGAGGACAATTTCACCCATGGGATTTGGCCCAGTTCCCAGCAAACCCAAGAAATTCTCAAATAGAATGTGCCCAGGGAGCACATTTGCTCCTCCAAATGGTGAACACTCAGCCTTCTTCAGTACCCGTGATTACTATCTGGTGATGTTCTGCAGCAGGGAGAATTTGACTCATTATCTTTCCGTGTGTCTGTCACGTCCCGTTACTCTTCAGGTCCTGACAGAACACGCTAGAGGTGTGATGCGTTATTACTTGACACCAGTTACCCAGGGCTGCGCCTCATTAGAGGGAGCAAGGAAGGCACAGGTGAGGGGTAACCTGCTTTGTACTATCCCGACTCTCCCCACGACTCCATTAGTCTCTTGATCTTTTTGTGGTTGTCATTAGGGGACCAGTTTTATGTCCTGGTCAATTTCCAAATGACAGCTCTTAGTGTCAAAGTGATCAAGGAGAGCTGCTTTCCCCTCCCTGCAGTGACAGCGGCAGACAATCACAGGAAATTGATCATGTTGGATAAACTCACCTGATCCTAAAAATGATATTGGCTCCATGCTCCGGGGCAGGGCAAAAACAACTGAAAAATAATTGCCAGTACACCCCAAAGGGAAATTCTTTCCTCTCCCCAAATTTGACAATCAATCTAACTCAGCACACGTGACTAAAAATCACTGCTCTGAAGAACGTAATTCCACTTACACACCAAAACACCATGGCAATTTGGTTCGAATTGGGGGTCAGTCTGTCTCAGTTTTAATTTTTTCCTTGTGAAAGACCTTATTTACAAGAGCAGCAAAGACTTAATACGGAAACAACCACCACATCTACAACAAATAAGCATGTCCCACTGTTCGTTCCTATTCATCTTGGTTAGTCTTCAGCCATGCTTTAATTATTCCCCCTCAATTTTTAGCACATTAAAAAAAAAATGTGGCACATTGAATGTTCATTCTCTACCAGTCTCAGAGTTAAATGTGCTATCTTCAGAAAACACACAGCAGTTTGGGTTATTCTAGTCTTTCACATGTGGAAGGTCTCTAGGATGTGTTTCTTCATTTCTCTCAAAGTAAGACATCCAACTTGACCACTGTGATTGAATAGGAGGCTTCCTGTACCCAGGAAAAACAGTTAGCATTTCTTTACATTTAATTTCCAAATGCAACCAAGGCTAAATTTTCATCTTGGCATCCTTTGAATTTTTAGGGAAGTACTGGGGAAGGCACTTTGGGGAAAGTTGCTCTCTGAATGAGTAAGAGAGCCCACAGGGTTAGGTTGTGGCTCTGTAACTTGAGCTGCTCTTTGAAGATCTTGAACTCTTTAAGGTATTCCACTCACCGCTCATAGTACCTGACCTTCCATAGCAAAATGAGCTGATGTTCATTTGTATGTTGTTTTGTATGTGTTTTTTTTGTATGTGTAGTTTTCTCTGTGAAGGCTCTGCCCCCTCCCCAAGCCCCTTCAAAGACTAGAGATTCCCAGTCACCATGCTCTGCCCTATGGAGCCTCCTACCATGTGCCTTGACACAGCCTACTAGGGTATTTCTGGCTAGGGAAATGGCTCTGTTGAGTGGAAGGAAACAAGCAAGCCATCTGGAAAAGAAAGCCAGGTTCAGAGACCAAGCCTTGAACCAGGATCAAATTTCAGATCTGCGTTTCTTAGACTTTCATTGTTTAAATGGTTGCAAAGAGGTTCCATAGTCAACAAAGAGACAAGAAACTCTAGAAGTGTACAGTGAGAAGATTAATTGACAAGATCGAGGCAGACGTTGGAAGACAAATAACAGGCTTGCCCAGTGTCATCCAAGGACAGCACCTAGGCTATAAGCAGTTGTGTCCACAGTATTTCCCATCCATAAACTATAGTCTATTTATCTATATATCTACGCATCTATCTGTTTACAAAATAGGTATCTCTATTTCTCTTCAAGAAAAGGTATCTCTTTTCCTGGATGTATATATAAGAAGGGCCATTGAAATCAGAAGATGAAAACTGCCGTTGGAAATTGTGTTGTGTCTGGTTTCTTGATCTATCCTAGAGGGCTTTGTGGTCAAGGAGTTTTAACAAATCTAAGGTTAAATCTCCTCAAGTATAGGGTGATCTAAAATCTCAGGAAGACTGAAGCTCAATCACATCATTAGGCAGTGTGGGTTCAGGTGCAATTCCAGCCCCACTGCTGACTTTTCAGTGTGTTTCTTTGGCAGGCTTCCCAAATCCTGTGCCTCCATTTCATTAACTTTCAATGCGCCAATAGTAATGCCTATAGCGTTATTCCGAGGACTTCAGGAATGATGTATATGTAAAGCAACTAGCACTGTTCCTGGCACATTTTAGGTGATCAGTGATATGGGTTCTTTTCCCTTTCACCTCTATTTAGATTTCTAGAGATACACATCAATCCAGGTTTATAAAGTTCTTAGAAGTCCATACTTCTAACTTGAGCATAACTATGAAGTGTTTACTTTTATTCTATACTCCTGTTTCTGTCTTTCCTTGCCTATTTGACTAAAACCAAGAAGCCCATGTTATCCTGTAGAGTAACTACATGTGGCTATTGTTGAATACTTGAAGTGACTTGGACTATTTGAAATGTGCTGTAAGTGTAAAAGTGTAAAATAATGTGCTGTAAGTGTAAGTGTAAAATACATATCAGATTTAGAAGACTTAGTACCAAAAAAAGGTTAAATATCCCATTAATAATTTTTATACTGATTACACTCTTAAAATGAAAATAATTATATGTGCTGAGTCAAATAAAATATATCATTAATATTAACTTGTCATGTTTCTTTTTCCCTTTTTAATATGGCCATGGGAAAATTCTTAATTATATATGTGACTCACATATATTCCTGTTGGACAGTGTTCATCTAGAAGATAAAGACACAGGGATAACCCCGAAATCACCAAAGGTGAGGTGTTTGCCAAGTTCACCAACATCCTGAGGGCTAAACTCAAAAACGTCAAGGTGCACTTAATCCTTATTGACCTCAATCAGTCCCTATTGTATCTACACATCCCAAGAAATACTTTGCATCTGGCCCAGCTGAACTCTTCCCTTCCATTCCTGCTGCTTCTGATGATGACAAGGAAACAACCAGTGTGGAGAAAGAACAATGCTGTCTCTCAGTGTGGATGAGCCACACTGAACAGTGGAACAGTGGCTGTTCCATAGCCACTGGTTGTTAATGGCCTCTGGGCTGGGCTACTCAGTGGCAAAGTATCAACTCCTCATATTTTCTTGAGTATAATAATTGAGATGAAATTTCAAAACAACAGAAGAGCCTCCTCCAAACAAATGAGCTCACACCATTCCCCTAATCCCAATCAAGCCCTACATTTTTATAGCTTACCATAATAAACTTTATTTAAACATCAGCCTCTATGTAAAAGTTGCAGATTGGCCTGGCAGTGAGAAGTGTTTTTCCCATAGTAGGGCTTACAAAACAGAAAGATGTGCAGTCTGAGAGGGAGCAATTTAATCTTCCATTTGCTACTAGTTGCCAGATGTTGTCTTTGGACCATTGAATTCTTCAAGGGCACACACCCTGACTGATTGCGAACTAAGTATGGTAACAAGTTGTCTGTCCCTGTTCCACTGGAGTGGAAGTATGGAAGAGATTAAGTATGGAAGAGATTAGCCATGAGAGGAGGTTTGCATCAAAGGGTCTTTTCTAGGATTTAGCTACTGTTCCTGCCTTTCACTAGATGACAAAATACTTTTAAAAAATCATAAAAAACCACACAGCGTGCGTCTCAGGTTTCCAAGGCCCCATTTGTGAAGTGGTTCTGTGTACGAAATGGCATGCCTACACAACCACAGTGGTTTATTTTTCACTGGAGATTGTATATGTAATTTTCAAAGTGACACCTTCAGATTGCTGACAAAATAAAGGTGAACTCTTTCCACTCAGAATTCCAGTGACACATGCGTGCACAGACAAATTATTTATTACCCTGGGTTAAGTGCACTTTCGATTTTCCTCCCAAAGAAAGTTCAAGTTAGAGGTGACGCCATGGAGAATGAGGAAGCTACTGTAAACAACTGTCATGTTGTGCTCTGGGGGCAAATACCCCATTCTTTGATTTGACCAAATATCTTAAATTAATTTATCCACTCCATGAAATACAGATTTGCCTTTCTAAAGTGAATATAAATCTGTATTGTTTTAAAGAACAGATGTCATTGGACCACACAGGAAGCGGGATTAGGAGAGCTGTCCTCTTCGCCTTCATCTCTCAATTCTACCCAAACAACCATGGATTAATCACTTAATCCCTCTGGGCCTCTGTTTCCTGTTAGTACAGTGCAATAACTCCAGCTCTTCTCTACCACACAAGACATTTGGATGGCTAGCAGAAATAAGAGCAGGGTTCATTGCCCTGCCATAGCCACACAGGAGACATAGACTTGACTATAATCCCACTCCCCCCCAACCGGCCATCCAGCTCAAAATGAGAGCCAGAGAAGTAGAAGAGAGGTGTGTACAGCAGGACTCAATGAGAAAAAATAGTCAACTGAAGTCACTTCACCCTTAATGGTATCAAGAAAACTCAGAACTCCTAACTAACTTGATCTAAATTCATAAACCATTAAATTCCCAGTGTCTTTTCTGTCTATAAGACTCAATAAGCTTCTGGAGACAACACAAAAGACCCTCCAGACAAGATCACCACACATGGTTTATTATCTTGCCATGGAGAAGACATTCATAAAGCCAGCAGAGTAGGTGTGGGCAACTTTTGGAAAATGGGGTAACAAGTTGTCTGTCCCTGTTCCACTGTAGTGCTAAAGATAGACGGAGGAGAGAGCAAAGACATGTGGTGAAGAAGTAGAGAAAGGACAACCTAGGATTCTGCCTAGGCCAGTTCTTGAAGTTCATTGTGTGGTAGAAGAGAAGCAGGGTATTATGTTGCATCCAGGACACTGAATGTGAAGAATACACTGTTTCAAAATATGAAACATGCAGAATTAAATGCATGGATTTTGAATATAAAATATCGGATTTCAACAAAATGTTTGTAGTTTGCTGCTTCGATTTATCCTGCTCAAGGGGACATACTCACTTCCCTTTGCTCTTAATGGTTCTTTGGTGCAAGTTTTTCAGAACTTATTTTCCTGGATTCTTCTGATACCATCAGTGGTATTTGTCACTCAAGTGTTTCAAAAGACAGATCCTCAGAGAGGATGATCACGGAGGCACAGGGAGCGGATGCTAACTTTCATTCTTCTAGAGAACAAATGGAAATAGGTCAAACCAAAGAAAATGGTCAACTTCTGTGAGGTCCTCAGAAGTATCAGGCTGTGTTATGGGATGTTTACGGAGACAAATAGCATGCCTCCGTAAAGAACTCAGTGTGCAATAAACAGACCTAACCTATCTTTTTTTACTTTCAATCTACTTGTCAATAAAACTGAGTTCAAAAAGCCCGGAGTTCTATCAGGCAAATGGGTTACACTGGAGATTCTGTTTGGAAGCAAAGAGATAGAAGATAAAAGTTTCGCCTTTACGCTTCTTCTGAACTTGGGGTTTTTTTTGTTTTGTTTTTTGGGTTTTTTTTACTTTAAAATGCTTTTGACAAGAGGAAACAACACATAAGACAGGACTTCTGCTTATAGATGAAATAACAGAAATTGAATTTATCCTCCTGCCTTAAACAACAATAACACCACCAACAACAAAACAGGACAAAACGTCTGACTGGTTTTCAGACATCAAACAGAAGACTGTGGAAGTGTGATCCCTGAGAGAAGGGTGACTAACTACAATTGATGAAGGCAGTTTTCAGACCACAGGGCAGGGAGGGAGAACCTGACCAAAGGCTAGCAGTCCTCCTAAATTGAAGACAGGGAGATCTGAGTTCAGAGAAGCCACGGCAGCTGAGATTTGAGGGATAGAGAATCATGGGTAAGGGAACTATATAGTGAGAGAGTTCTAAGTATCTGTAGAAGGGTCTGCTCAATTCATTGGCTGAATACTGATCTTCACGTGCAAGAGAAAAAAATTACTAGAATTGAGAAAAAGAATCATCAGAAATGAATACACACAATAATTTCCAAAACCCACACACAGATGGGAACAGTCTGAGCTTCCCACCCTGGACAAGGTGGAAAGACATTGTCACATGGGGCATCATGTAGAGTCTGCAAAAGGGTATTACCTTAGTGAGGGGATAAAATTAGACCTAGACTAAAACCTGCTATGGACCTGCCCTCACAAAGCTTATAAGCAAATCAAAAAGACAAACTGATTTTAAGTCACTTAACTGTGTACCAGAACAAAACTCAACAATATTTTAAAAACACAATAAATTTTTTTTAAAAATCCAGCAAGCAAAAATTCATAATATATAGCACCTAATAAGAAATGATAAGATATGAAAAGAAGCAAAGGAATATGTTCTGTAATAAGAGAAAAGTCAATAAATGGAAACAAGCCAAGAAATAACAGAGATGATGGGACTAACCAATAAGGATGCTAAAATCAAATTTAAAAATAATAAAATGAAAAAATATAGCTAATAAGTAAAAAGTAAAGATAAAAATGGAACCATAAAAAATTAATCTAAAATTAGGCAGAAAATGAAGATAAAAGGAATAAGAACAGATGGAACAAATAGAAAACAAAAAACAAGATGAAAGTTTTAAACTCAATGAAATAGTTCATCACATTAAGTATAAATTGTTGAAACACTTAAATTAAAATACAGAGATTCTCAGATTGGATTCAAAAGCAAGATCCAGCTATATTTATCAAGAAATGTACTTGAAATATAAAGTCAAGGAGAAGTTAAAAATAAAATAATAGAAAAAAAATTTAATATTTTATTTATTTAAGAGAGAGAGCACTAGAGAGAGCAAGCACAAGTCAAGGGGAAAGGCAGAGGTAGAAGCAGACTCCCCCACAGAGCAGTGAGCCTGATGTGGGACTTGATCCCAGGACCCTGATATCATGACCTGAGACAAAGGCAGAGACTTAACTGACTGAACCACCCAGGCCCTCCAAGACGGAAAATTACATACATGAAAAATACTAATAAAAGAAAAGTGGAAGCACCTGGGTTCATCAAGAGGCCATAACAATCTAAAGTTACGTACCTAATAACACAATTAAGAGGACATAACAATCTTAAATTATAACAGAGTTTCAAAATATATGAAGCAAAATTGATTAAATTCAAAATAAAAATAGACAAATTCACAATTACAGTTGGAAAGTTCAACATTCTTCTCTCGGTAACTGAAAGAACAAATAAACAGAAAATCAGTGCAGGCACAGAAAACTTAAACAAAATTAGCAATGAATTTGGCCAAACTGACATTTTTAGAACACTCCACTCCATAGCACCTTGAACAGTCACCAAGATAGACTATACTGTGGGTCATAAAACAAGCTTGTGCATGCATGTGTGCATGTGTGTGTGTGTGTGTGTGTGTGTGTAAATTAATGAAAGTGAAAACAGAAAAACTATGAAAATAAAAGTTTGGATTTTGAAAAGATGAACAAAATTGACAACCCTCTAGCATGACTGGTTAAAAATAAAGGAGAAAAGACACAAATCACCAATATCAAGAATGAAAGATAAGATATCACTATAGATCTTACATTTAAAAAGATAATAAGGGAATATTTTGAATTTGATGCCAATAAATCTGACAATTTATATGTAATGATAATATTATTTGAAAGACACAATCAAAGCTCACTCTAGAAGAAATAGATAACCTGAGTAGCCTTATTTACAATAAAAATATTTAACCCATAGTTTAGAATCTTCACATGGAGAAAACTCCATAAGATTTGATAAGAGATATTATTTAGGAGTTCTTCCAAACATATAAGGAATAGATAACATAAATCATATGCTAATTTTTTTCATAAAAGAGGAGTGAACACTTCCTATCTCATTTATGAAACCTTGAGACCAGAACCAGACAAGGTTATTACAACAAAAAGTAATTATGAACCAATTTCCCTCATAAACATAAACATTAAAATCTTAACAAAATTTTAGAAAATCAAATCCAGAAATACATAAAAAGCATACCTTATAACTAAGTGGAATTCCTCCCAGGAATACAAGATTGTTTTAATATTCAAGACCAATTGATATAATTTGCCATCCTAACAAACTGAAAAACTGAAATCACAAGTTCACCTCAATAGATTTGGAAACAGCATTTGACAAGATCCAAAGTCCATTCGCAATAAAAGCGCTCAGGAAACTAGGACTAGAAAGAAACCACCTCAACTAATAAAGAGCAGCTACAAAAACCCTAGAGCAGACATTATACTTAATGGTGAAATGCTTCACCCTAAAATCAACAATAAGGTTGATTGTTCCCTCAAAGACTGGGAGAAAATATTGCAAAATATATATTGGATAAAGGACATATATCTTTAAAATTCAACAGTAAGAAAAACAAATCAGTTAAAAGAACAAAACATTAGGTTAAACACTTCACTAAAAAAATGATGCACAAATAGCTAACACAGAAAAAGATGCTTAATATCATTACTCTTTCAGGAAATGCACATTAAAACCATCATGAGATACCATTGCACACCCACCAAATGGTTAAAATTTTAAAAATTATGCTGACCAGGATAGAGAAGAACTAGAACTCTCTTCACTGCTGGTGGGATGCAAAAAGGTAAAGGCCCATTGGAAAATGGCTTGGCAGTGTTGTTTTGTTTTGTTTTGTTTTTTAAGTAGTCTCCATGCCCAACATGAGGCTCAAACCTATGACCTGAGACCAAGGCGTGAGCTAAAATCAAGAGTCGGAAGCCCAACCAACTGGGCCACCCAGTCCCCCTGGCTGCTTTTCCCTCTAAGGTATTTATCAAAAAGAAATTTCAAATATACGTTTATACAAAGTCTTACACTCAAATGTTTATAGCAGATTTATGCATAATAACCAAAAACTAGAAACATACAAGTGTCCATCCATTGTTTAATGGATAAGCAAATTCCAATATATTCATTCAATGGAATACTACTCAGCAATAAAAAGGAAGAAACTAATGATACATAATAAGTAACATGGATGAATTGCAAAAATGTATGATATACAAGAGAAACTGATCCCAAAAGACTGCATCCTTTGTGGTTTATGTGAAACTCTAGAAAAGACTTAGCTAGAAAAAAACAAAAAGTAAATCAGTAATTGTCATGGTATAAAAGAGAAGAGGAGGAGAATACCTACAAAGGGGCACAAGAGAAATTTTGCAGTGATTACATTTGCTAGTATAGACATCCGTATTTAAATTTTCACATGAATATACTGTTTTCATTTCTCTTGGGTATATCCCTAGGAGTAGAACTGCTGGGTTGTATGGTAACTCTATGTTTATCTTTTTAAGGAACTATATTTATATCATGATTGCAGTGATGCAGAATTTTAAAAATTGTACACTTAAAATTGGTCAGATTTATTGCATATGATGTATACTGCAATAAAGTTCATTCTTAAGTAAAAAACAGAAAAGAGATCAAACAGGAAAAAAAATCAGAAATAACCCTGAATTATGCACTTTACTGACATACAATACTCAAATTAACAAGACGCCGCCAAATCTCTATTTACTTTGTGCAGTGTAGTGCTCGCTTCGGCAGCACATATACTTTGTGCAGTGTAGACCCAGCCAAGTCCAAGATCTTTTTGTACCTGCTCAAGAATTGATAGGAATATAGGCATTAGAGAGAAAAAGCTGTTGTTTCACTCCTGGAGCCATCGCCCACCAGCAGATGGGCATGTGGTATGTTAGTTCAGTTCCCCCCTAATATCCCCCAGTTCAAGCATCCGCCACCTCCCCTTGGCTCCTCTCCCACCCTTGGCAAAAAGCAATTCTCTGTGAGCATTTCAGATTAGGGTTTCCTTCTTTGATCTTTCCAGAGATCTTGTCACTGGGAAGATTCCTACACTTGTGTGTGTGTGTGTGTGTGTGTGTGTGTGTGTGAGTTCTGTCGTTGTTAAAGTATTGGAACAGAACACTATGTGCATAGTCCTCCTTCTTTTATCTTTCAGAGCTGTTTCCTCATCTAAAAACTACCGTCTTCTCCTCGCTATGTTGTTGGAGAACCAAGTAGCATAATGACGTAAAAGAACTGTCTAAAAGGGAAACCAAAGGGCACCTAGGTGGGTTAGTCAGGGAAGTGTTTGTCTTTGGCTCAGGCTGTGATCCCAGGCTCCTGGGATCAAGTCCCACATCAGATTCCCTGCTTGGCAAGGAGCCTGCTTCTCCCTTTCCTTCTGTCCCTCTCGCTCATGCTCTCTCTCTCAAATAAATAATCTTTAAAAAATAAAATATAAAATAAAATAAAATGGAAACCAAACAAAAGGCTTCTAATTAAAGCCAATGTGTTCTTTAGAGTGAGTTAAAAGCCAAACATGAGATTTCTCATTAAGAACTTAACTCTTCCACTAATAAATCTTTCTCATCTACATATGTCCTACTTGAGGCCTCCCACTCTTCCCAGGAAATTCCTAACGTTCATTTATCCACAAAGATAAATTAAATTAGAGCTGGGTTTTTAGAATGAGAAATAGGTGAGAAAGAGGGAGAGAGAAGTGACAGAAAGGCAAAAGTTTTTTTCTTGTTTTCTAATGTTCTTAAAAGAATATTAAATATACTTATAGATATCCTTATTTTAACATGATAAAGCTGATGTCACACGCGGAGGAAAACCTTCCCCTGGAGTGGTCTTCTGAAATTCTGCCTTCAAACACAATGAAAATACATCTGTCTTTTCTCCACCCTAGAACACATCTTTGAAATTCTCAGACTTCTTCGCTCCTCTCAGCCAATAGAAGCAGGTTCTCTGCTCCTAATTGCACAAACCTGCCACACAAACACACCTGATGGTGTCTGCTCGGTGGGGCCTGAAGGTTCTGTCAGGACAACGGGAATTGCCCGACGGGAAAGAACTGGCCCGCGGGGAGCCAGGCCGGGGAGGTGGTAGACACAGGGGCCAAGGCCGGGCATGGGCAGACCTGCCTTAACCTTGCTTCCTGCTCCAACCCGGGCTCCACAGTGACACTAGGCATTTAAAACCCTAACAAGTAAACCCCGTTCTGCACAAAAGCAAACACACCTATCAGGTCTAAATGCCAACCGTATTGAGCTAACAAAGGAAAGCTCGAACTTGGCCAGAAGCATCAGACAGGGAAACCACCTCGCAGTCACGTCCTACCTGCCAGCGGAGGTCGACGCACCCCCTGCCAGGAGACCAGACAAGGTCATTGACTCACTCCGCCCCGCCCCCCCACCCCTACCCCTGCCGTGGGTCAGCTGGCCATGCTGGAGGGGGCAGGCGGTTGTGACCGAGGCACTTGCTCATAGGACTTCCAACGCCATAGAGACGCCTGTGAATATCGAGTAATGGAGAGTGACATTCCTCATGTTGTGTCAGTTTTCACAACCAGCGAGACGGAGATATAGATGTCAGCTCCGAGGACAGGCCGGCTTCACTGCCCATGAACATCACACTGTCAGCACCTGTCCGCTCAGCGGGCCGTGTGCCTTGAAGTGGAGGAATATGCCTGATTCCTCCCCAGCCTCTCCTCCCCGGGCTGCAGCGGCTGCAAAGGGGGTGCCTCCCCTCGGTCTGTGCCAGCACATGGAGAGCAGTCAGGGGAGACCACTTATAATTATTGGACGCAGATGGTCATTTCATTAGCATATACACCAAGCAGCCTGTTACGGGGCGCTGGGCTGCCTCTCCCTCTCTCCTCCCGCACAAGCCCGTGGGCTCTCAGGCAGCATATTTTAAGCAAAGAGGAACCTTCTCAGGCCACTCTGGAAGGATGCCGGTTTGGTGAGACTGGCAGAAGTGAATGACAAGTTTCTGGGTTTGTGCAACTGAAGAGCTAGAGGCAGACACAGAAGCTCGCCCGTGCCTAAATGAGGTCATCAGAGTGTGTGGCAGCTATCACTGGCACCGGTGGGCTTCTCAGCCCCTGTTCCGCTGCGTTTAGGTAGTGTGAGCCCATAGCAGGTTGTGAATGGTAAAAAGAGACCCTCACAAGAACACTGAGCTAGGACTCAACTTGACCACTCACTGGCCCCAATGTAAAGAAGGGATCCCCGTGGCCTGGAGTAGCTGGAAACTCAGGTCTCCCTCCACATTATTAAGGAGAAGGGAACTTCAGGGACACACTAGCCGGGCGGTTTCTCAAACGTTGTTCGAGTAGCACAGCTCATGTGCAAATAACACCTTTGAGTGAGCGCCAGTGTTTGGGACAGGAGAAGCAAAACACTTGGGAAGGAGAGTTCTGGAGCCCAGAGCCTGGTCCGCCTGTCTCCCTTTCTTGAGAGTTCTCTGAGGAAATCTAGGTCTCTTCAGGGCACAGTTTGGAAAACACTGATTTGTCATGCTCTCGTTATGTAGAAGGGACAGAGTCCCCAGGAAAAACCCTCCTCTCCCTCTCCTGCTGCCAGGCGGCATTCCAGACGACCCCATGGACTCTGAAGCATTTCTAGCAAAAGCTCAGTGGAGTGGCCTCCCTGGACAAAAAGCAACTCGGGTCAACTTTAGCTCTGAGTTCACTGACACATACCATGGGCTCCCCTAAGGGGTGACAACATATAGACCACCCAGTACATCCTGCAAAGCCCCTCAAAAGACACCTTAGTCTCGCCTCCAGGACCATACTGGCGAGAGCACACCACCCGCAGCCCATGTTATGTATTTTGTAGTAGCTTTCTTTTTTTTTTTTTTTTTAAGATTTTATTTATTTGACAGAGAGATCACAAGTAGGCAGAGAGGCAGGCAGAGAGAGAGGGGGAAGCAGGCTCCCTCCTGAGCAGAGAGCCCAATGTGGGGCTCGATCCCAGAACCCTGAGATCATGACCTGAACCGAAGGCAGAGGCTTAACCCACTGAGCCACCCAGGCACCCCTTGTGGTAACTTTCTAAGAAGGTCCCACCTGCCCAGAGAAAAAGAAATGCAGAGGCGGGCATCTGAATCTGATCGATAAGAGCAGACCATCTGTGGGAATATACAGCCCCTACTCGTCCCACCCTCCCCTCAACAGGATTTTGTTGGCCGAGTTCTCTAAATAACCACACTTGGCCTGGCTTTCTGTAGATACCGCAGGGGAAAAAAAGTCATTCCGGTTCATAAACAGAAATTTCCTCAGATTCTTATCCATGTATCTTCTACACATTTTTAACTCTTTTCACAAAAACTTGCACCATTCTTGGGGCACCTGGGTGGCTCAGTGGGTTAAGCCTCTACCTTCAGTTCAGGTCATGGTCCCAGGGTCCTGGAATCAAGCCTCGCATTGGGCTCTCTGATCAGCAGGGAGTCTGCCTCTCTGCCTACGGGAGATGTCTCTGTCAAATAAATAAATAAAATCTTAAAAAAAAAAAAAAAAAAACTTGCACCATTCTTAAAACACGCAGCTCTCTGGAAATCGTATCTTAATCTCAGAGTACAAGGTTGATTTATACGCCCAGGCCCTCGCAACTCCAAGGCGACACCCACGTTCATTTCATGGTTCACATAAGGCTTCCTGCCCAGTGCGTCCTCCATGCATCTCTTCGGTAGTCAAGTCAACATCAGTGCCTTTTTAAAAACATAGTAAATCTCTTTGATTGGGACTTGAGGCTGGAATCATTCAATTTGTGTTCAACTCAACCGTCTTACTGCCTCGTGTGCCAGGCTCTTCCTGGCATGTCCAGGGCCAGATCTCCGCCTGGGATGGAATGCCAGAGCATAAAAACAACAAACAGGGGCATTCGAGCAGGACAGACAGGCTTTCGCTGGCTCTCCTATTCCTGGGATCCCAGTGATGATGGACAGGAAAATGTCACGTGGTCACTGCTCTAAAAATAATAAGGCTGCTCCTCCCGTATACAGACAGACAGTGGCCTGAGCACACACCTACTAATTTCAAAGGGGAAAAGACAGATGCGCATATGTTGCCTATGACTGATCTAGGCAATCTCCCAAATGCCAAGGAAAATATTTCTATAGGGAACTTGTTTCAAGAAGAGCCTATCTCCTGAAGCATTAACGCTCTGTTCTTTCCTTTTCCATTTATTCATTCCATCACCTGACATTTATTGAACAACTACTATGTGCAGGCATTTCCATGCACATGGATGCATTCTCTCATTCCCTCACCATGTATGGGTTCGTTGAACAACCAAGTACTGAACAGCTCTTTATGGCCAGGAGCCTTGCCAGGTGCTGGGCATACAGAGAACGAAGACATCTGTCCCTCTCTAGAAGGTCAGGGGGCATTAGGGCTTAGTCAGTGGGTGCTTAGTACACAGCCCTTGCCAAGAGCTTTATGGCCATTGCCTCATACGAGACTCACAGCGATGCTGGTCCCAGTTTACAGAGGAGGAAACTAAGGACCCAGAAAATTGGAGGCACTATTACAGGTTTTTCTAAGTCCAAAACTGAAATGCCTTCTAGCTGACCAATGACTATAGCCTAAGAAGAAAGGATGCACTATGAGAATGCGATGTAGAGGAAAACATCATAGCGCCATCCTTTCCATCCAAAGATGACAGCCATTTCTATTTCTCTTTATTTGTACCCGTGTTTAAAGAGATGAGCAACATGGAAAAGAGTTTGGTAGTTGCTCAAAAAGTTAAACATAATTACCATATGACTCAGCAATCCCACTCATAGGGAGATGCCCAGAGTAATGAAAACATTTCTTTATACTAAAATATGGACATGAATGTCCATAGCAGAGTTATTCATAGAAGCCCCAAAGTGAAAGCAACCCAAATCTTCATCAAATGGTCAGCAGAGGGGGCACCTGGATGGCTCAGTCACTTAAGCAGCTGACTCTTGATTTCAGCTCAGGTCATGATTTCAGGGTCCTGGGATCAAGCCCTACATCGGGCTCTGTGCTCAGTGGAGAGTCTGCTTAAGGATTCTCTCAAAAAAAAAAAAAATTCTCTCTCTCTCTACCCCTACCACCACTCTCTCTATCTCAAATAAATAAATAATTCTTTTTAAAAATGATGAATGAATAAACAAAAAGTGGCAAATATTATTCAACCATGAAAAGGGAAGGCGTCCTGATATATCCTGCAAGGTAGATGGACCTTGAAAACACTTTGCTAAGTGAAGGAAGCCAGACACGAAAGACCACGTGTCGTGGGATTCTGTTTACATGAAATGTCCAGAATAGACAAATCATACACAGAAACAGAAAGGAACGATCGTTGCGGGGGGCCTGGGAGGAGGGTGCAAGAGAAAGTGACTGCTAACAGGGCACAATTGTCTTCGGGGGTGATGACAACGTTCTAGAATTAAACCATGGTCATGGATGGTGGATGGTGGCATAACCGCCTCCTGAAGATACCAAAAGCCACAGAACACTGTGCCCTTTAAATGGGCACCTGGATGGCTCAGTCACTTAAGCAGCTGACTCTTGATTTCAGCTCAGGTCATGATTTCAGGGTCCTGGGATCAAGCCCCACATCGGTGACTTCTATGATAGGCAAAGGATATCTCAGTTTGAAAAGAGAGCGTGCTGAGTGGACTACCGTGAGCCCAGATGCCAGGGAGGATTCTGAGCCTCCTCCCCTCTAACTCATGGCCCAAGGAGAGTGTCACCGAAGGACCCTTTCCCAGCTCCTGCCGCTTCAGCTGCTCGCAGCAGGGAGAAGTCAGTCTCCTGGACACCCCCAGCCCCCGTGCAGAGAAGCTGGGAGGGCAGCGCTTGGCAGAGCTGGAAGGCAGGTGATGTGTGTCTCCCCCGCTCCCAGCTGTCCTTTCCCTAGGCTGGCCCTGGGCCTCGTGTCAGGAGGCCCTAATCTCAGCCCTGCCAATAACTTGCTTTTTGACTTCAGAAAAGCCTTAGTGCTCTTTCAAATAGGCTAATTCATCAGACTTTTTTTGCCTTAAATAAATGAATGGGGAGGAGAGGGCTCATCCCTATCCATTTTTTTCTCTTCTCATAGGATGGCAGCTGCCTGCTTAACCTTGGGTAATGCTAAAAATCGAGCTAGCAGCCATTAGATGTAAATGCAAAACCAATTAGCACTTAGCCTGCCCGTTCTAAGGTGGACAGCTGCAGCCCTGGAAGTCTCCTTCCAAGGAAATACACCTCCATCAGGGGTTCCCAGGGAGGCTGAGAAACTCTCAGTGTCCCGGAAGGGCTGGCTGGGTGCTTCAATTCATTAAGTCATAGATCTTCGGAGCTGGAAGAGTCTTCCAGCTCATTTAGTTTAGGTTTTTCATTTTATAAATGAGAAAGCTGAGCCCTGGGCACTTCTATTCCTTATCCCCAAGTCACAAGCTAATAGAGGCACAACCCCATTCTCTCCTGCCCCCTGCTCCGGGCTCTTTTTAACCCAACACACCATTCCTATAGAGTCCTCTCTCATCTGTTGAAATCCTGGGCCCAAGATGACCAAAATACATTTGTCCTAATGCCAGCATCAAGCCCGATGCTCTCTGAACGCACTGTTGCCCAGACATTAGATGTGATCCATTTGGGGCTTATTTGCGGGTCCAAACAGAGCAGGACCCTAATTATATGAAAAGCAAGAAAAATCCACGAGCATCACTTAGGAGAAAGTAAACACTACCCCTAAAATTCTTAACTGTGAGAGTCTTAACTCGTGAAATTTTCCTCACCATCAAGCATCCGGTCTATGGATTAAGGTGATTTCACCTTAAATGGAGAGAAAACTCAACTCTTGCCTGAAAGTGACAGAAAACTCAACTCAAACTAGTTTATGAAAAAAGGAAATTTATTAGCACACACAGGTAGACTTTAGGCAAGGCTCGCTCTAGGTTTCTAAAATGTCACCAAAGATTCGGTGTCCCTTTCTCTATTGATTCTGCTCTCCTCCCTCTTGGCTCCATGATCACGGAAACTCACCTCATTCCAGAATTTACACACTCTTATCTTTAAGACCAGCACAGAAGAGTAAGCACCCACCTCCCTGAGAGCTCCAACAAAAGGCCAGGAATTCTGTCTCGATGCCTCAGATTAGCCCGACAAAGATTTTTGTCTTCTTCCTTAGAAATATTGCTGTATTTTCATCCTCTGTGATACTACAGACTAATTAATAAAGGGTCATTAAACACCAAAGAGAGTTCTCCTGCCATTTAACCTTTATTTATTAATAAAGATAATCTCAGCATCAAACCTCGCCTTTTGAAGAGTGGCTTTCTTACTCAGCTTGGACACAAAAAACACATTAAGGGGGAAAAAAGCTTACAAGAATCTTCAAGGTCCACTCAATATTTTCTCTAGACTAAGAGATTATTCTCTGGAGGTTTGAATTGCTAATTATAATACACAGTTTGAGACCTTGAAATTGATCTAGTATGAAAACAGACTAGAGCCTCCTGCTATCTGGGATGATTCATCAAAGCCAGAAAGTGTGCCGTGTCACCAACCCCTCCAATAAGAGGAAATTGCTGGAAAACACGTTATTTTTATAGAGTCATTTGGTTTGGCAAATACATTTGTGTGAGTCAGGGTCGGCCCCAGGCAAAATGTGAAGTAGGAAAAGTTAGATTTTCACTGTTAGCAGCACTCCTCACCCCAATCTCCCTTTGGAGCAAAGCTTTTCTCACCATTCAGTAGCCTTGACCATTCCCACACCCATACTCGTGCCCTCGTGTTGCACTCAGGATGTCCAGAACCCCCTCTTTGGAGCAGAGGTCTCCCCTCTCCTGGAGATGCGCCGTCATCATTATCAACAAACATTAGTAGAACACCTATAATGTGAAAGCATTTATGGGGTGAGTTGGACATCTGCCACTTTTTTCCTTGGGGACCTGACTCTTCCTTACTCTGCAATTCGTGTGAAGCTATCAATCAAAGGGTACTGGGGTGCCTGGGTGGCTCAGTAGTTTAAGCCTCTGCCTTCAGCTCAGGTCATGATCTCAGGGTCCTGGGATCGAGCCCCACATCGGGCTCCTGCTCAGCGGAGAGCCTGCTTCCCCCTCTCTCTCTGCCTGCCTCTCGGCCTACTTGTGATCCCTGTCTATCAAATAAATAAATAAAAATCTTAAAAAAAAAAAATGGGTACTACCTCCCCTAGCAAATGGGTGAACCTGTCACTCAGGCTGGACGGGACAGATGGATGACTATGTGACCCAAATGAGACCAATCAGGGTCTCTCTTAGGGATGGCTATTAAGGCTGAGACAAAGAGCATATTTTCTTCTGCTACGTGACCCTATGCTATAAGAATCACAGAAGCCTGACACTGACGGTCCACCCTTGGGCCTGGGAAGGAAATCAAGCCAGAAGAGAGGAGAATGGAAAATGGGAGAGATATGGTCCTTAGAGCATCATGGGAGGACTGGACTGATCTGCACCTAAACTTTCATCCCTCAGCTTTGCATGGATCTAAGCCATGAAATGATCTCTTTAGTTAGATTTGCTCACACCATTTCTCTGGTTTTCAATCTGAGTCTTAACTGATACAACAAGATATAAAGACAGGCAAAGAATCAGCAAGCTAGCACATCATCAGCCAAGGAAGGCCATGGCCATATGACCCAGGTAAGAAATTTTAAAAGGAGCTATCGACAACACCAGCTTCCTCACAGAGCTCATGGCTTCCTAGAAATCTGGAACCAGCTGTCTGATCCTGCGGCCGCGTGGTCTCTCTACTCTCTTGGCTCTTAGACCCCCATGCTGACTACCCAGCACCCTCTCACCTGCTCTTCCATTCCTTAGCTGCCTTTGAAAACTTTGTCCCACATCATTTTGAAAGGCTCCTGGCTTTTCCTAGTGGACAGCACATTTTCAGCATTCCTTCTTTCCTTCCAGTGTTAACACAAGCTTCCTCTACAAGCCCTGATGCACTCAGACCTCAGTCACAGTTAGTGCCCCTTCCGGATCACTGCCCATTTCATCCCATCTTGTTTCTGTCCCAGGATTTCTGGTCCAAACTCTTGCAGAACAACCTCCTGATGCATGAAGGAACTCATGTAAGAGACTTCTCTACCCAATATCTTCATCAAAATCACCATCACCGCCATCACACCTACCCATTATTTGTCGGGCACTTATACTGTGCTATACAATTCATACCAATCATCCCAATTTGCCCCAGATTAAGAAAGCTACAACCTTTCCAACTCAACAAAAAGAGTGCCAGGCTGAATGGCCACACCTCCTGAAACAGAACTAATTCCTGAATCCAGAAACCAGCTGTATTCCTCACTCTCCAACCCCTGTCTGCCTTCCCTTCCATGTCATATATATCATTGACGCTGCAGGCTAGGTTTCCAGGGACCATGGAGATGTTACCGAGACTTCCCATCCGAACTCATTCTATGGATTTTCGACTGTGGATTTCCCTGTATATCTCATTGTTAATAAGAATAGGGTTAGTACCACATTGGACCAGTATAAAGAGTCAAGCTAATGATAAACTTAAGCTAACGATAAAGGACCAACGAGGGGAAGAATCCATTAACTGCAGACTTCTACCGGCTAGTGTCAAGCTAGATAAGAATTTCTAAGAACTCTCTCAGAAACAAAACTAGGTAACATTTACTGATTCTTGCTATGTACAAGACACTCCCTCTTCTCTATTCACTAGACATATCATCTCATTTAATCCTCACACTTCCAATGAGCTGGGTGCTATGATTCTTCCCATTTTATTGTACTGAGGAACCCGAGGCTGAGACTTTAAGTAACTTGACCAAAGTCACATGGTGGATCCAGCTTCCAAGTGTTAGCTTGCTATGTACAAGACACTCCCTCTTCTCTATTCCCTAGACATATCATCTCATTTAATCCTCACACTTCCGATGAGCTGGGTGCTATGATTCTTCCCATTTTATTGTACTGAGGAACCTGAGGCTGAGACTTTAAGTAACTTGACCAAAGTCACATGGTGGATCCAGCTTCCAAGTGTTAGCTCTTAACAACAATGTGCCACTCAATGGTGTCATGAACCAGAACATCGTTCTCTTGACATCGTCATCAACATAAATATCAGTAGAGGGTTGCCTAAGGGTGGGACAACTATCAGTAGCATATTCTTTTTCTTTTGCTGTATAACAAATCACCACAAAACTCGGAACTTAAAAGAACATACAGTTTTTAATCTCACAGCTTCACATGGCAGGAATTTGGGCTTAATTTCGTGAGATTCTCTCTGCACAGTCAAGGTACTGGTGAAGACTGGGCCTCATTCAGAGCTCTTCTCTAACCCTCACCACGGCCCTCCTCTAAGCTCCCATAATTGTTGAAAATGTTCATTTCCTCGCAGCTGGAAAACTCAACACTTCCTTCTTTTTCAAGAACCCCGCATGAGAATTGTTCTGACCTCAGGGAGGCTCCCCTCTCTCTTGTAAAGGGTTCATCTGATCAGGTCAGGCTCATCCATGATAATCTCCCTTCTGCTGAACTCAAAGTCAACTGAGGAGGGACCTTAATTACATCTGCAAAATGTTTCCTCCTTTGCCATATAATGTAACATAATCACTGGGTGATCCCCGATCACTTTTGCCATACTCTATATGAAACACAAAGTAGCACCTTAAGCCTAGCTCTGTGAGTTAAGTTTGCTCATAACCCCCTGGTATTTTTCTAAATATTTAAAGTCAAATGACAACTTTATACAGGCAAGAGGGGTCTTTTGTGCTGGGGAGGGGGCATCTTTGCTGGACAGGATGGGAAGGTCCCTGAATGTCTTTAAAACCCTGTAAATATAACCAGTTGCGTTGGGATTTTTTTTTTTAATTCTTAATGCTCTCAAGTTTGGGAAATCTTGTGGAGCAACGACTAAATAATAATATAAATCACAAAGGAAATCTCAATTATTAAAAAAGATTACAAATAGCAACAAGTCTTTTCACATCAAGGTTTTCTTTTCCTTTGAGGTGTAGTAGTAGCACTGCTCTGGGACGGCTGTCCTGGAAGAACATAAAATGAGAGATAACTATGAAGTATTTACATTTTTCCTACTCTCCCTCACACTGGTTTCCTAACAGCTCAGGTAGTACTTGTTGTCAAACCAAAGTTAAACTTTGTGATATCACCGATTCTGAAGTAAATACATGAATGACCCACAAAATACACAGGACCAGGAGTCCGTGGCAGAAGAACCTGTAAAGTCATTTTTGAGACAAGAGAGAAAGGTTGGTTGGGACCCTGTCCTTCAGCTTCCTTTGGAATATGAATGAGTCTTAAACTTTTTGGACTTTGTGATTGCCCGTTAGCAAAATGCTGATCAGCCACAAAGTAGTGTCCTGAGAGCTTGCCGAAAGGTCCTTTTTGAAGACCCAACTAAAATCAAAGTTTAAAGTATTAATTATTTTGTATTATTTCACTCATTACAATTCAGCTCTAAAACATAAGGGGATGTATATACAAGGTTACTCTTGTAGGCATTCTATAAAGACTTCAAAACCAGGGTCTATAATTAAGTATGTAATTAACTTTTACCACATCCATACGGTAGAGAAATTGGCTTCTTCCAGGGGACTTTATTGGAACGTTGATTAAAGTTGAGCCCAACATGGCTATTGTTGGTTACAGAGCTGTCCCTGACATTGTATCAAGTGCTTCTGGTTCTCAGAATAATGATACCTTTAAAGACTTTTCTCTCTTTTCTTTCTTTTTTTTTTTTTAATTCCCAGAAGAGCTGTTGTAAGCTTCTTCCTTTCTCTAGAGTTTAGCATATGCACCATTTCAGACCAAACACATTTCTTTTAAAAACCCACATATCAAAACTGCGCCCTGCATCTTAATGCCGTCTGTGCCCCAGTATGTAATTTGTTTGGGGTTTTTTGGTTGCTTTTTTGTTGTTGTTGCCTTACTTTGAATAAGTAAATTAACCAATGAATGCCTGAGGACACGCAGCACATGTTCCGGGGTTTGTGACACAGGAGGGCATAAAAGCAAGGATGGTAATATCTGCTAATAGAACTTCCCATCCCACGAGGGGGTTTTCATTTCTTTTGTTTGCACAATTTGAAAAGGCAAAGCTACCCCTTTAAATGACATGAACCTTTTGTCCCTGTGAGATTTCGGTTATCAGGCCACAGTCTGTCGGTTTGAAACCATTTCCTTCCCAATTAGCTTGCAGTTGGGTGGTACCTCGTGCTGTTTTGCGGTTTCTCTACCTTCATGTGACCTTCACCATCCTCTGCAGAACTCTCTGGTTAGCACCAAAAATCACAGTGATGCAGAGAGCCACCTGGGGTGTTTGCTCAAGAATTTTGTGCTTGAAACCTGATAGCTCGAGCGGGTAGGGGGTCCCTGTGTCTCATCCCTAGTTGAAGGTTTCCTTCTTTTCCTGTGACTGCAGGGAATAAAAACCCAGGAAAATCTCCCCTCGCAGTCAAGGCATTAGCAGCAGCGCTGGGGAAAACACCTTTATCGGCAGATTCTATCTCTCCAACCCCGATCTCTTTTTTCGCTGAGATTTGGGCTGTCCGTTTCCCCTGAAGCCAATCCTCTCTAGCTATTTCCACCTTCCTCCCTTCCTGCTCTGAATGATTGCCTGCAGACTGAGACACTCTTCCCTACACTCTTCTCTCCGCCAGATCCCCCCCAATGATAGAATGCAACTGGACAGCAAAGAATAACAACATAAGCGGGAAAAACTTAATGAGGTGCAAACACCTAGACCGCCCCCCCAATCCCAGAGCATACGTAAATTAAATCCAAGTTCACCCAGCATTTCCATCACTGAGGCAAAATCTTTCTACCAGCGTGAACTGCAGCCTCTGATAACATTCAAGGGCTTAATTAAGGAAACCTTTAAGTCCAAATATAAAAGAGAAACATGTTTTCATCACTATATGGAAGCATCATTTAAGTGTTGAAGAGAGGATGAAGGAACTATCGTAGGATCACTTAAATTGTTTTAAGTAGAATCTTTAAGTTAAACCGTTACCAAGTTTCTTACCTTCTCAATAAAGTAGAAAGTTATTTGGAAATTTCAAAAAAAGGACAAATCCTTAAATAGCACTGGTTTCAGCCTTGTTCTACCAGCAAGGAAACCGTGGTCCAAAAAAAGTCAAGGCACCCAATCCAGATGGATGAAGTGACCCAGCTTACCCACACAGCTAAGTTCAAAGGCCAGCTCTCTTAACTCTAAGCTCCTTGTTTGTTTGGGTTTTTCCCCCCATACTGTTCTGTGGGAATCAGACGAGGCTTGAGAAGTAAGGACAGAAAAGAAAGGTCTAAGTCTTCAAAACTGTTTATTCTGCATTTTATTTGGAGTCTGCCTCTCTTGACATCTGAATCATCGGCCTTTCGCTGGGTGATGACTCTGAAAAGGAAGAAAAATTGCAATCCGGCCTAAGAAGTTGATCTGACAAAGAAGGCGAGATACGAAATGTCGCCAGGGTTCAAGCGAAGCAGCCAGGCTACACAAAGAAGCCCTCAGTGCCCTTATTGTCCAAAGAGCCTTAGCCTGAAAATCAGAACTGCCCCCAAGCCCTTCCATCTGTCAATCAAAAAACAGGGGGCGGGGACTGAGAGCGCTAAAGTGATGAGTTTCCAAGTGAAACCTGAGGAGTGCCAACTGTACTTTCTACTAGAGAGACATCTACCCCTCCATCATGGCTATCATCAGAGCTGCTCCGACTGAGCACCTAGACACCCCCAGAATGGCTACATTGTAAATGACAGACACCCGCAAGCCCCCGCAAGCATGCGGAGCAGCCCGAACTACAGGCGTTATTGGCGGTACTAGGAAATGGGCTGACAGCTTTGAAAGGGTCTGCCAGTTCCTTATAAAACTAAACACTCATCTACCCTAAGCCTCAGCAAGCTTCTCCCAGGCACTTACCTAAGAGCAATAAAATATATATTCCCAAAATGACCAGTACGAGAATATTCGTAAGAGTTTTATTCATGAAATGCTAAAACGGAGAAAAGCCTGTCTGTGAGAAAACATAAACAAACGACAGCGTGTCTGTAGGATGAAATGAAGGGAACACACTCCTGATGCAAACAACAGTGTGGATGGCTGGGTGTCCTGAAAACGTGATGCCCAGTGAACGAAGCCTCACACGAGAGCCCCGTGGTGGAAAATTCAGAGCAGCGGCTGTCTCTGTCAAGGAGGGATGGGGGGCAGGAATGGACTGGAAGAGGTGTCAGGGACCTGAGGAGATGGGAGTATTTTTTGTCTTGAAGGGGGCTGGGGTATTTAGCAAAACTCAGTAAATGTGCATGTAAATTTCACATCAAAAGAAAACTATAAACAAATACTGAACTTAACTTGTACATGTGCTTTATGAATTATTTAGTGGGAAGTGCACCGATATCTGCAATTTACTTTGAAATGCATCAAGAGGGACGCCTGGGTGGCTCACTTGGTGGAGCGTCTGCCTCCGGCTCAGGTTATGATCCCAGGACCCTGGGATCGAGGCCCGCTTCAGGCTCTCTGCTCTATGGGAAGTCAGCTTCTCCCTGTGCCTGCCACTCCCCGAGCTGGTGCTCTCGGTCTCTCTCTCTCTCTCTCTCTCTGGCAAATAAATAAATAAAAACCTTTTTAAAAGTCTTGAAATGTGTCAAGAAAAGATAGAGTCCTGATGATGGAGGTGTGTTTAGACAGAGGATTAGATGGAGAGATAGATGCATGGTGAATTGAGTAGAGTAAAATATTAATGACAGAACGTAGGTATAAGTATACATATGTTCACTATAAAATTCTTTCATCTTTGCTGTGTGTATGAAAAGTTTCATGATAAAATGGGGGGAGGACCGCTTTGCGGTATAGGATTGTGCTCAATCTACATGAACAAGACTCTGGGTCTCTGTTTCTGTCTCGGTCTCTCTCAAACACACACACACACACACACACACACACACACACCCTGTTCTCTAGGACTTTCCATTCCCAACTGTAAAGTTCATTAATCTGGTGTGAACACATCAGGAAGAACTTTCCCTAAGAGTCTATCCAGCATTCCCAGGAAGAAGTGGGGTAGGCCTATAGCAATCTGGTGCTTTCTGACCACCTTTGGCTTGGATCCTGGATCTAATACCTAAAAGAGGGGTGTCTTGGGTGGCTCAATGTGTTAAGCCTCTGCCTTCAGCTCGGGTCATGATCTCAGGGTCCTGGGATTGAGCCCCACATCGGGCTCTCTGCTCGGCAGGGAGCCTGCTTCCTCCAGCCCACCAGCCTGCCTCTCTGCCTACTCGTGATCTCTGTCAAATAAATAAATAAAATCTCTAAAAACAATAATAATAATAATACTTAAAAGAAGTCATCGACACTCTCTGAGCCTGCTCTTCCCATCCGTACCTTGGACCATCATCACCTAGCTCTGCGAGTCTGTATGAGGATTGGAGGTGACGTTGGTCACGGTCAATCCCTAAGCACTACCAAGTGTCAGCGGATGGACATCTCATCAGGTGGACCCTCAAGAAGCAGCCCTCGACTCCATTTGATAACAGGTTAACTTGAACATACTCGATCGTTCTTCATTTAGGGAAAACTATGTTGGAGCAATGCCCTGTCTGGAAACATACATCCTCACTTCCTTCAGAGTGTGTCAAATTTCATAATCTGGAGGTGGCATGGGACTCGGATGAGAAGGAACATCCATGTCCTTTGCCCTGAGCACAGCACCATACAGATCAAAGTAGACAAAACAGTACCCCTGAGCCGGGGCAGGGCACTAGCGGTCCTGGTTCATCTTTGTAATTTTTCTCACTTTAAACACACACAGGCATGTGCACATCACTGCCCTCACACCGCTAAGGACATCTTGAAGAGTGGGCTAAATGAAACACACTTATCCATTGGCTTTCTTATTTTCTCCTAAGGACCCCCACACCCCGCAGCCCCTCACACACACACCCCCACACAAGAACTACTTCATCAGCATTTCCTTGGCCAGCACAGAGCCCTGACCAGCCAAACAATAAGCGCTCTGTTTCTTACAATTGTGCTGGTGCCAAAAAAAAAAAAAGTTCTTTGTACCACTCCAAGATTAAAACCTTCCCCTCATTTTATGCGAATGCCTGTGTTTAGACATTATGAATTCTTAGAAAAAAAAAAAAAACTCCACCAGGATTGCCCAAATTGTATACAGTTGTCATACATCTCGGACGTTTTGAGGAGTATATTTAAAAACAAAAATGCCTGGAGTCTCCTCCCCTCCGCAAAGCCAGAGCACCCCCCAAACAGGAGAGCATGAGACATTGGCCGTCACAGAGAGAGCCACCAGAATGCTTTGATTAACCCTCCCTGCCTGCTGAGAACACTCCCTTGCTTTGGGACCACTGCCTCTGATTGAAAGATTTTGTTTATGGGTTCAAAGGATGGCCCCTAATAAGGAAGTCTGGGAATTGGGAACCACGGTAACCTGGCAGAAGCCATCCAAACAGGATAATTTGCAAGCGGAATTTTAAAAAAACACACACTCTCTGCAAGGGTAGCATTTACCCTCCCTAGAGGAGACCCTACACATTACTTTCCCTAGAGGGTGGGTCGGACCCAGCCTCTCCTCGGGGAACGGAGGCAGGCATCGTGGCCATTGGTGTTGGCACCACCATACCCAGAACACGCCCGGGCACATACAAGGTGCTCGATAAATGTGGCTGGACTAAATGATTAAGCCCCTTCATGTGTCTGAGGGGCTGACCTACTGCCCCAGCTTTGAGCTCATGAATCTAGAGGCTGGACAATGATGATGACAGTGACAGTGGTGATGACCAAGGTATGACTGGCATGTGGCATTTCGTTAGTCTCAGGCGTGGGACATAATGATTTGATACTTGTACACATTGCAAAATGAATCACTATGATAAGTCCGGTTGACCTCCAGCACCATACACCGTTACAGGTCTCTTCCCCTTTCTTTTTCTTGTGATGAGGATTTTTACGATCTACTCAGGATCTCACTGAGACCTATGACCTCCCCCCAACGAAGGATTATTGTGTAATCCTTGGATAGCAAGCCTTGGGTGTGTCTAGGCTGCGAACAGACTGGCTGTTTGCCTCCCAGCTTCTCCCCCACTGCCCAGTGGAAGCTCCCCACTCAAGGCTGGTTCTCTCAGAAGCAGCAAGAGCATCAGCCATAGAGCAGGCCCTCAGGAACCCTTGGATGAATGAAGGAATATGTCTGGGGATTGTGCTTGTGCCTACCCCTGCACGGACGGAACATCGCGCGTGCCTCACCTCTCTGCACGTTCTCGCTCATTCCTCGCCAGGAAAGAAAGTCTGAAGCATCTAATCGGACAATTCAGGACCCATCATCGGGTGCTGTGGACACAGCTCCTCAGTCTCTGCCCTCTGGTGAAAAGGATCTACCTGAAAGAAGGGGTCTGCTTTTTCCCAGAGATGCGCTGGGAGGGTGAGTCTGCCAAAGCCCTGGTCGTAGGATGGCCCGCCACTCAGCCACAGACGACAGCCACGTTCTCGGCCTCAGCTGTAGCTGCCTCACAACCCCCTTCCTCGGCAGCCCGCTATAGAAGAGACTTCGGCAGCTCCTGAGGAGAGTGGCCAGGATTGTACAGACGACACACAGAGAGAGTTCTTCTTCTTCATAACTTCCTGGCAAGATGAACTACAATTATCCATTTCTAAGGCATGAATTCATCCATCTAAAATTATGCCCTTTCTGAAGGCAACAGAAGGCCCCAGACCAAAACCCGAGTCCCCGCGCTTTCATTTCCTGATGAAACCTCTGGAAGAAGCACGCGTCCTCTTGTTTCTATTGTGCAAGGGACTACGGAGTGCTTCGTGTAGACACCCATGGGAGGAAGAAAGACCTGTAGTAGGTGGCGCCCCGTGTTTGAGTCAGCAAGGAAAAATGCGACGTGATCCAACAGCGCTGCAAAATACAGAAACAAAACTCGTGGAAACAGCCGTGCCTCGCCGGGGATGCCCGATGCCCGAGTTCCAGAGTAAAGTCAGACTGTTGGTTTCAAGATGAAGAGCCCATCTTTCTGGGGTTAGCATGTCCAGGAAATTAATTTACCCTCACTAAGGATCACTGTGTCTGCCATGGTACCAGAACCCAAAAGCTCTTCCCTGGAGAAACTGTTCTCAAACTCTTGGGTCTTGGGACCCCTTTACATTCTCAACCATCAGAGAACCCCAACGATCTTTCGTTCATGTGAGTTATCTCTATCTGTGTTGACCACAGGAGAAATGAGAACAGAAAGCTGTCCAATGTTCATGCAGTGATTTATTTAGAAACAACAATAAATCCATTACATGTTAATATCAACAAGACTTCGACAACATAAATAGCATTTTTTATTTTACAAAATCACCTCTATTTTCCAAAACAAAAATCAGAGAGAAAAGTAATGCTGTTTTATGTTTTTGTAAATCTCTTTAACGTCTGTCTTAGTAAAACAGCACTAGATTCTCTGCCCCGGCACTCAATTTGTTGCAATATGTTGTTTTAATTGATGTATTGGAAGAACATCCAGCTTCACCCAGATAGCTGGGAAAAGAGGGCCTCAGTGACCCCCCAAGTCTTCACAACGTTTAATATCCCCTGGGGGCACCTGGCTCACTCAAAGAGTAGAGCCTGTGACTCTTGATCCTAGGGTCGTAAGTTTGAGCCCCCAGTTGGGCATCGAGTTTACTTAATTAAAAACAAAAACAAAAAGAACCCCTGGGTGAGACCCATCTGAAAATATAAAGTTCCCCCAAAAAGAGAAACAGAAACGATCCTGAGGGGCAGGAAGCTGAAGCACAAGTCAAGGATCCAAGGCGAGAAGTAAAGGAACAAAGGTCTGTGTGTGTGAATCTTTCGTGGGTTCCGTGATCATTTCAGAGGTATTACTTTGAAAATAAAAATTTTCTAAAAGGAAATATTTAGGGCCTATCACAGGAACAAAAACTCCACTTCAGAACTAAACTATCCACATCAGGGGCCATTCCATCTAATAAAGAAGCAGTCTGGGCTTGCTTTCCAGGTGACCCTTGCTGAGAGTTGGGGCCAACGGACAACAAAGTCATGTACATGTTTCACCAGCATTCCACCCCTCGCCCCCAGGATTGGGGTCCATTGCTGCTGGACGTTATCACTGATGTCTGTAGACCGAAGAATCCTCAGCCTCCCCTTCTTATTGAATATTTAGCTGAACGAGTAAGCGATACTTGTTCAAATATCTCAAATAGGGCGATTCACCCCCTATACCATTTTACCCCTTCAGACTCTATAGAATCTGATGGCTGAAGTACAGAGGCCTCACCCACGTCCATGGATCTGCGTGCGCCTGGGTCGCTCACAGTAGCCGCAGCCTCAAGCATGTGCTCACAGAGGCTTGTGTCCACACAGCCCTTCTCTCCCCAGGGAAGAGGAAGGAGCTGTCCTCCTCCTGTACCCCCCTAGCTCTGCTAGGGGGCTTTTCCTTTGCCTCCTTCTCTTGAGGACCCTGAAGCTTTATTCTTTTTTTTTTTTTTAATTTTTCATTTTTAATTAACATATAATGTACTATTAGCCCCAGGGGTACAGATCTGTGAATCTTCAGGCTTACACACTTCACAGCACTCACCATAGCACATACCCTCCCCAATGTCCATAACCCAACCACACTCTCCCTACCTCCCTCCCCCAGCAACCCTCAGTTTGTTTTGTGAGATTAAGAGTCTTTTATGGTTTGTCTCCCTCCCAATCCCATCTTGTTTCATTTTTCCCTTCTCTACCCCCTAAACCCCCCACATTGCCTCTTAAATTCTTCATATCAAGGAGACCATATGATAATTCTCTTTCTCTGATTGACTTATTTCACTCAGCATAATATCCTCTAGTTCCATCCACATCGTTGCAAAAGGCAAGATTTCATTTCTTTTGATGGCTGCATAGTGTTCCATTCTGTGCGTGCGTGTGTGTGTGTGTGTCTGTGTGTGTGTATACACATCATATATATCTCACATCTTCTTTATCCATTCATCTGTTGATGGACATCTAGGTTCTTTCCATAGTTTGGCTATTGTGGACATTGCTGCTATAAACATTCGGGTGCATGGGCCCCTTCGGATCACTATGTTTGTATCTTTAGGGTAAATACCCAGTAGAACGATTGCTGGGTCGTAGGGTAGCTCTATTTTCAATTTTTTGAGGAACTTCCATGGTGTTTTCCAGAGTGGCTGCACCAGCTTGCATTCCTACCAATAGTGTAGGAGGGTTCCCCTTTCTCCACATCCTCTCCAACATCTGTCATTTCCCAACTTGTTAATTTTAGCCATTCTGACTGGTGTGAGATGGTATCTCATTGTGGTTTTGATTTGTATTTCCCTGATGCCGAGTAATGTGGAGCACTTTTTCATGTGTCTGTTGGCCATCTGGATGTCTTCTTTGCAGAAATGTCTGTTCATGTCCTCTGTCCATTTCTTGATTGGACTAGTTGTTCTTTGAGTGTTGGGTTTGATAAGTTCTTTATAGATTTTGGATACTAGCCCTTTATCTGATATGTCATTTGTGGATATCTTCCCTCATTCTGTCCATTGTCTTTTGGTTTTATTGACTGTTTCTTTTGCTGTGCAAAAGCTTTTGATCTTGATGAAGTCCCAATACTTCATTTTTGCCCTTGCTTCCCTTGCCTTTGGCGATGTTTCTAGGGAGAAGTTACTATGCCTGAGGTCGAAGAGGTTGCTGCCTCAAGGTTGTTCTCCTCAAGGATTTTGATGGATTCCTGCCTCACATTGAGGTCTTTCATCCATTTTGAGTCTATTTTTGTGTGTGGGGTAAGGAAATGGTCCAGTCTCATTCTTCTGCATGTGGCTGTCCAATTTTCCCAACACCATTTGTTGAAAAGACTGTCTTTTTTCCATTGGACATTCTTTCCTACTTTGTCAAAGATTAGTTGACCATAGAGTTGAGAGTCTATTTCTGGGCTCTCTATTCTGTTCCATTGATCTATGTGTCTATTTTTGTGCCAGTACCACACTGTCTTGATGATGACAGCTTTGTAATAGAGCTTAAAGTCTGGAATTGTGATGTCACCAACTTTGGCTTTCTTTGTCAACATTCCTCTGGCTATTCAAGCTCTTTTCTGGTTCCATATAAATTTTAGGATTATTTGTTCCATTTCTTTGAAAAAAGTTGATGGCATTTTGGTAGAGATTGCATTAAATTTGTAGATTGCTTTAGGTAGCACAGACATTTTCACAATATTTGTTCTTCCAATCCATGAGCATGGAATGTTTTTCCATTTCTTTGTGTCTTCCCCAATTTCTTTCATGAGTACTTTATAGGTTTCTGAGTACAGATTCTTTGCCTCTTTGGTTAGGTTTATTCCTAGGTATCTTATGGTTTGGGTGCAATTGTAAAAGGGATGGACTCCTTAATTTCTCTTTCTTCTGTCTTGTTGTTGGTGTATAGAAATACAACTGATTTCTGTGCATTGATTTTACATCCTGACACTTCACTGAATTCCTGCACAAGTTCTAGCAGATTTGGAGTGGAGTTCTGGGTTTCCCATATAAAGTATCATATCATCTGCAAAGAGTGATAGTTTGACTTCTTCTTTGCTGATTTGGATGCCTTTAATTTCTTTTTGTTGTCTGATTGCTGAGCTGAAGCTTTACCCTTAATGAAGAATTGCTTAGGGACACCCTGCCCAGCATGTTCCCTGGAAAGGAGTTTCTAAACTGGGTACATTGGGAAGAGGCTAGATGTAGGGGGTTGGGGAGCTGGGGCTAATTCTCAGTCACACTTCACCCCTGCTCAAGCAAGCTCCTTCTATCAGCATTCCCCACTCCAACTTAAGAGAATATTATCAATTCCAAAAAGGACCTCTCTTCTCTATCTCTCTCTATCTTGTAAGGCATCCCCATCCTGGTCTGTGGAGAGCCATAATTTACACGAACTTGGATGCGGGCATAAATGTGCAAGCATTCCTTCTTCCATCCGCAACCTACTCAGATGCCCCTGCCCCAGAGTCTCTGTGCCCCTGGGGAGTACTCCACCCCCTGCCCCACCCCAGAGAGGAGAAGAGTCCCTCCCATGGCCCCACACCACCACCACCATGTGCCCCTCATTAAAAGCACACTCAAAACAGCACGGTAGCTCAAGGGGCTCTCTGAAGGATTTCTCCCATTCCCTTAAGAGCATTTTCCCACAGGGAGATCCAGGGCACTGCCTTGGTTGGGCTTAGCGCTCTCCCGGTAGTCTGCGCTACCCCTTTGCAGGAAATCAATCCACAAATACTTAATCAGCACCTACTACGTATCTATCACTTGGAGAGGCTCCAAGTGAGAAGCAAGGGAGACTAAAGCATTCTCTTTACCCTGGAGGAGAATGTGACCTATTTAGGAAGAAAAAGCTAACACAAAACAATTAAATGCTACACTTGTGTGGATCTCAATAATGGAAACGGTGGTGGGAAACTGCACCCTAGAAGAGACAGAATTTGTCTTAGGACTCGGAAGATGCAGAGGATTTAAACAAGGAGAGGAGGTAGGTCACTAAAAGTTAAGGGAGGTCATATAATTAGGGGCACCAAGGGAAAGAAGGTAACCAATCAGAAAAAAGGTAATGTCGCCAGAAGCCTTGGGACGTAGGGAGATGTGAAACCAGAGCACCGGAAGTCAGAGACTTCAGTGTGATTGAGCATAAGCTTGATGTTTTCTGTACTTCATAATTTTAGATTCCCCCATAGATTCCTTCCCTGAAAAACAGCGCGTATTATCGCCAGGCCGTAGTGGCTGGGATGTCTGGAATTATGCGATGTACGCGTTACCTGAAGTTCAGTTTCTAGTTTGAAACTTGCCTCTTTAAAAAAATATATATATATATTAAGACAGTGGAATAGCATACAGTAAATTGAGACATTTGTTTTCGTGACTCTTTAGGGCAAGAGTATTCACCGTGGGTCCTCTGAGCCCTGGGATTCCACAGGCACAGGGAGACTCCAGGAGGCCTTGGGAATGAGACAGAGAAGTCAGTGAGGGCCTGGGTGCCTCTGAGAGTGATGAGGCTTTTATCCACTTGCTATTGGGATCATTTAAGATTTTCAAACAAACACATAAGTAAACTCCTGATGCAAAGAAATCTTTGGTGACCAGTCCAGTTGTGTGTCATCAAAAACACTTAAATGGGGTGCTTGAGTGGCTCAGTAATTAAGCATCTGCCTTTGGCTCAGGTCATGATCCCAGAGTCCTGGATTCGAGTTCCACATCAGGCTCCCTGCTCAATGGGAAGCCTGCTTCTCCCTCTCCCACTCCCTCTGCTTGTGTTCCCTCTCTGGCTGTCTCTCTCTCTCTCTCTCCGTCAAGTAAATAAATAAAAATCTTAAACACACACACATACACACTTAAAAGTTTGAGAGTTGAATCTTCCTTTTAAGGAAACACACACACACCCCACTATAATTATAACATTAATGGATTCTTTCTCTTGTTTCTCAGGAACTTGTTGAGGCCTACTCTGTTGCTAGCACCTACTACTAATCCACATCAGACAACAGGGGAAGCCAGGCTCGTGGACTTTGGCCTTGAATACCAGGACAAGGAAGCAGATGCCAGGAGGCTGGTTAATGACAATGATGCCATCACCAAGACTGAGCACTTGCTATGCACTGAGCTCTGTGCACCACACATGTTGTCCCATTCAATGTTTGCCACAATCTTATGAGATATTATTAAACCAAGACTGAGGATGAAGAGAATTGCCCACAGTCATGCAGCTTAAAAGCAGTGGAAACTAACTTCAAGGTCACGGTCCCAGTCACAGGGGTTCATTGACATGGTTTTATAACAAAGGCACGCTACCGGAAACACTCCTGTGCTCTTTTAATGCTCGCTTTACGCATGTGGATTATTTTCTGAATATTTTTCCCTACAAAGTCTCTCGCATGTGGATTATTTTCTGAATATTTTTCCCTACAAAGTCTCTCGGACCTACAGGTTAAATTTCCACCCTCCAGGGTCCTGCGCAGGGAAGGATCCTCCCATTGTATTTCTCCTGGCCTTGTCAGTCAGTCTGACCCTCCTGCTCAGTCTGCAATCAGCCAAGCCTGAGACCACAAGTTAAAACAAAGGGGGCGGGGCGCCTGGGTGGCTCAGTGGGTTAAAACCTCTGCCTTTGGCTCAGGTCATGATCCCAGGGGTCCTGGGATCAAGCCCTGCATCGGGCGCTCTGCTCTTCGGCTCTCTGCTCTTCGGGAAGTCTGCTTCCTCCTCTCTCTCTGCCTACTTGTGATCTCTGTCTCTCCAATAAATAAATTAAAAAAAAAAAAAAAAAAACCACAAAGGGGGCAAGACTGGATGACTACTTTTAGAGAAGATAGGAACTGCCAGACTCAAACACTGTATATTTTTCAAAACATGCGATTATTAACTTCATCTCATAGCACAGGACACACACCCTATAACACTGTTAGTCCAGAACCCAAGCTGAGAAATCACATTATTTGCTAACAGGATTTGAGTACTTGCTGTTGTCACATTGCAATAAAAAGAAGAAGAAGAAGAAGAAAGAAGCACCTCTAATTGCTCCTGGAAGAAGGGGTTTCTTACAAAATTGCCCAGCCATACTATAAGTTATCATTACTCTTACGATCACTAGGAACGAAATCAGGCATACTTTGCAGAAGTCAGCAAAATTAACTGGGCCTTAAGCAAACTTCTTATTGTTGGTTTCCATGATGTGTTATCAGCAGAGGCAGGAGGAGGGAAGGGAGACCAGAGGAGACCACCAAGAGCTTCCCTTGCTAGAGTTCTTTTAGCACACGATCAATTCCACCAGAAAGCTTTAAAAACAGCTGCCTTTCTCCTATGAATCGGGTTATATTGCACCAAAACAAAACAACAACAGAAAGTCTATGATTAGCATCAACCCATCTCCACATAAGCAGAAAGGGAATCAGGATTTTGGGGGCTAGGAGAGAAGGGCTCCCATTAAGAGCCCTGTTCGTGGCAGTTGACTTCACCGTAGCTGATAAACTGTGAAATTTCCATAATCATATAGAGTACACAAAACAAACAGCAATTTTATTTGATAGGGAAATTGCATCCTGTTCCTGGATATAAAATTCTACGGCATGTTCAATGGTATTTTCAAAGCATTGAAAACGTAGACATATGTTTTCATTTTTAAATGCAGTTGTAATGTAAATAATAAATCCACTACAATTTGGCTGGTCTGGACTCTGCCGGCATCATTAACTCGGAAACCCAGAGATACAAATGCTCTACTTATCTCGCTAGGCCCTCAGCCAGAAGTCCCCTATAACTCTGCGGCTGTTCATACGTGCCCTCCGCTCCCTCCACATTTCTGTCTTGCTCAAGGCTCTTCCGGGGTTCCCCATTGCTATTCGTATCACATTCTAATCTCTCACTGCTCTTTGATGCCCTTCTTTCTCTCTTGCCTGTATCCTTTTTTATTTCTTCCTACTCTTGTGCTCACTTGTTCAACAACAAATCAAGCCCATCTCCCCTCAGTTTCTCAAAACTGTCCATTTGGTGAACTGCTTGAAAAATGTCTACACTTTCCCCCTCCCTATATCCATGCCCTTGGACGTGTGACCTGGCACCCCTCTCATGCAACCTGGTTGTTCGCCTAGTCCAATAGCATGCTGTGAAAGTCACGGAAGAGCAGACCAATACTCACCCTCAGGACGCCTCAGGTGTTTCCACTTGCTCTTGAAACTCCGCCCCGTCGCTGTGGAAATTAGCCCCTGTTAGCCTCGTAGAGGATGAGACACCATGTAGAAGAGCCTCAAGATACTCCAAACCAGGGGCGCCTGGGTGGCTCAGTGGGTTAAAGCCACCTCTGCCTTCAGCTCAAGTCATGGTCCCAGGGTCCTAGGACCGAGCCCCACATGGGGCTCTCTCTTCATCAGGGAACCTGCTTCCTCCTCTCTCTCTCTCTCTCTCTGCCTGCCTCTCAGCCTACTTGTGATCTCTATCTGCCAAATAAATAAATAATCTTTAAAAAAAAAAAAAGGATACTCCAAACCACAGCCACCAACCCCCACGAGATGCGCTCAGTTACCAAGGGGTTACAACAGACACATGAGGAAGACCAGCCCAAAACAGAACCTCGCCTAAATTTCCGACCCCCAGAATCGGATGCCAAATAGATGGTCATTGGTTTCGGCCACTAAGCTGTAGGGTGGTTGGTTACACACCACAGTAAATGATTATATCCATCCTGCTTTGTTTTCCTCCTACTTCTCGGCCTCGCTCACACCTGAAGAACACTTACGTCTTCCGGGAACTCAACCACACCTGGAAGATGACATTCACCAACCAAACAAATCATGTCCACCCCTAACTCCCATGTATGAATGTGTGGTTAGATGGCAGTCACCAAACTAAAGGGACATGGATGCTATTTCCAATTTCTACCAGCACCCACCTCCCACGGACTCTTTTCATTTTCCTTTTCGGCCTCAGTCTCCTCTCACATGGGTGTGAACATTTTATTTACCGACTGTGGGAGAAATTACTAAAAAACAAAAACCCAAAAAAACTATTTTAAAATTTTTCATGGACTACATGACATTCATTAAGCATCCAGATTTTAAAGCTGAAAAAAATACTTGTTTTCTTTCAAATTCACCCAGGAATGTAAAGTACCTCTGTGAGGCAAACAGAATTGAATCCATTGATTCCCATGTAATTTATTAATTTCAGCCCTGACACATACCTGCAGAATCAGAATCATAGCTATTGTGAGACAGGGGCTTTCAGGCTGTGTTTATACCATTACAAACAGTATTTATTCAAACTATAATATGCATAACACTTTGCTTTTCATTCCTCCCCTAAAATACCCCCAAAATGCCATCCTCAAACATGCAATTTAATTGGTTTTGTGACTCTAAACTAAATGTGTGTATCACATTCACACCTTTATCATTGACAAATCCCATTGGCCTAGAACAGCACAGGGCATGCAGAAAGAACGAAATCATTTTGGCTCGCCTTGAATTTAACTTTAACATTCATATAACTTATGTAATTATTTATACAATACATATTGAAAGAATAGATCCACACCGTATGGACTTTGCATACATTGACTGTATCTATTTTCAGTTTTCATGGTGTCAAGGAGAGATTAAGAAAATAATTTAATTTCTTGTAAAACATATGCTTAGAGCTGCCATCAGGAAGTCATGGTTAGGATGAGGCTTGACACTAATAAAAACTCACAATAATAATGACCTAAGCAAGGGGTTTATTGCTTTCTCAAGGAATATTCAGGTGTAGGCAAGCCACGGCTATATATGGCTCCCTCCCCGAAGGCCCTAAGAGCTCCTTTTAGCTCCTAGTTCTGCCATGTCCAAGATAGAGCCCTGGTCTCATGATACAAGATGTTAATTAGAGGCCCAGCTATCCCATGCAGATTTTAGGTAGCAGAATGAAGGAAGAGACAAAAAAAGCCAAAAAAAAAAAGGTAAAGGACGCATGCCAGCTATCTTTTTAGACAAAACTACCTGGAGGAGCTTGCTTAAACCCCATTGGTCAGAGTTCCGAGGTATGTCCACACTGAATCACAAAGGTGTCTGATAATGTGCTTTCTTCTTTTAATTGGTCATGTCCGGAAACCATAAAACTCCTAGAAGAAAACATTAGCAGTAAGCTCTTTGACATTGGTCTTAGCAATATTTTTTTGGATCTGTCTCCTTAGGCAAGGGCAACAAAAGAAAAAATAAACAAATAGGACGACATCAAACTAAAAAGATTTTGCACAGTAAAGGAAACCACCAACAAAACAATAAGGCAACCTACTGAATGGGAAAAAATATTTGCAAGTGATATAAATGATAAGGGGTTAATATACAAAATACATAAAGATCTCACCCAGTTCAATATCCCCCCAAAAAACAAATAAACAAACAAATAATCCAACTTAAAAATGGGCAGAGGACCTGAAATAGACATTTCTCCAAAGAAGACATCCAGACGGCCAACAGACACAAGAAAAGATGCTCAATTTCACTCTGCATCAGGGAAATGCAAATCAAAACCACAAAGAGACATCACTTCACAACACTTGTGGAAAAAAAGGGACCCTTGTGCATGGTTGGCAGGAATGCAAAAGGGTACAGCCACTATGAAAAACAGTATGGAGGTTCTTCAAAAAATTTTAAAAAGAACTACTGTACAATCCAGCAATTCTACTTCTCAGTATTTATCCAAACAAAACAAGAACACCAATTCAGAAAGATATATGCGCCCCTGTGTTCACTGCAGTATTATTTACAATAGCCAAGATATGGAAGCCACTTCACCGTCCATCAGTAGATGAATGGATAAAGAAGTGGTGTGTACATACAATGGAAGATTACTCAACCATAAAAAAGAATAAAATCTTGCCATTTGCAATAACATGGATGGACCTAGAGGGTATTATAGTAAGTGAAATAAGTCAGACAGCGTAAGACCAATACTGCATGATTTCACTTCTATGTGAAATCTCTAAGACAAAACAAATGAACAAACAAAACAGAAGAGAAACTGACCCCCAGATACCGAGAACAATTTGGCAATAGCCAGAGGAAAAGGTAAGAGCTGGGCAAAATAGGGAAGGGGATATACGTACAAACTTCCAGTTATAAAATAAATTAAGTCATGGGGGCGTAAGGTACCACACAGGGACTATAGTTAATAATATCGTTAACAACTCTGTATGGTGGTAGACTGTAGCTAGACTTATCACGGCGGTTACTTGGTAATGTAAATAAAATGTTGAAGCACTGTGCTGTATATCTGAAACTAATATAATATTGTTTGCCAACTATACTTCAATTTTTAAAAAAGTTGGTCATGTGTCCAGCTATAATCAAAAGTTTAAGAGGAAAGAACAAATATCAGAGTAGGTAACTAGCAATGCCTACAGAATACGCCCTACATAGGGGAGAGAGTCTTTATATCTTCTCAGAGTATATAACTGCCCATAGCTTGCCAGTTTTCCTTTCTGCCCTTGTTTTACATAACAGTCACCTAATAGACAAGTTCTTATCTCCTACACCCCATGGCGTAGAGTGGAAATGAGTGATCCTTCCTCAATTAGTACTCTCTTCTGTTGAAAATGAAAATACACTCCACCAAAATTGGTTTAACCCGTAAGGGACTTCATGGGCTCACTGAAGCAAGGAGTCCAGAATGGGACTCTCTTTGGGAATGGTTTGATTTGGGCTCCACTAATGTCAACAAGATCTATCTTCTGTCCCTCTCTCAGCTGACCTCTGCATTCCTCCACTCACTGGCCTAATTCTTGGTCTACATGTGGTAGCAAGATGGCAATAGTAGCACCAGCCCACATGCTTCCAGGCTCAAGTCTGTTGTGAAAGAACAATAGTCTCGTTGTGCATGGCTCCCATTGGGTTACAAAGTCCTTGAGTGAACCATTCGCTCTAAGAAGGTAGTATGCCAGTGTGCTTAGGCCGATCAGCACCCACCTCCCATGTTAGGGATGGACTTGAGGGCTTTTAAATCTTGTGACCTAAGAATAGGTGGTTCCCCAAAGGGGATTTGGGATATCATTTTAGCTTAAAAATAGTAAATGAATACTAGATAAACAATAGATCCAATAGATCCATGGAGACACATTTTACACAGAATGTAAGATTCAGCTGGTATTTTCCATGACTCGAGATAGAATCATTTACCAAGACATTTGCAGGACCATGAGGCTAAGAATAAAACAAACTATATAGGCTTGATATGATCCTCAAATGATATAAGATACTTGAAAATTTAAAGTACAAGATCTCCAAGCAGGAATGAAACTGAAGATATCATTACCTGCCGTGCCAGATTAGACCACTGAAAAATTGTTGTCTTCAACACCATTATTGTCCTGTCATTCAGTGGTGCTCAGCTGGGGAGTAAGTGTGACCCTAAGCCAGGTCTGTGATGCTTTTCCCTTTATTCTATCCTCATCTCACCAGGTGAGGTCTGTCTCACCTGCAGAGGCTTTTCTGTATGTTAATCTCTTACATCTGCTTTATGGAAACTTTGATAAACTTTGATACTTATTAGTCCCTCCGTCTCTAGTGGCCCAAGGTTCCTATTTCATGTGTGAAGCCTTCAACACATGATTTCCTAGATAAATTTTCTATTCTCTGGACATAGAGTCTCCATGAAATACCAGCTGTAATGGTCCTCTGGATGGCTTGCCTCTATAATCCCTAGGCATGCTCTCTCTCCTCTCTCTCCATCTTCTCCCCAGGGAACTCTGGGAGAGGTGTACAGGCCCTGGGTTTGGGCAGGAAGTGAGCAGTTTTCAGGTTCAGGCCAATCTAACCGTGCACCCAGGAACTCCCCAATTTTGCTCAGCAGCAGCATGCCCGCACTTTAAGGTTTAACCTTCCACATACTATTTGTGGATTCAAAAGCTATTTGTAAGTCAAAAACAGTAATTAATCACCAATTCAGCATCTACCATATCCCAAAAGTTTCTTGCATATTAGTTATTTTCTTTCAAATCCACCACGTTTCTGATTTATTATTCCCATATCACAGACAAGGAAACGGATCTCAGAGACATTCAAGCTTTTACCAAATACCCCATGAGAATGAAGGATGAAACTGATTTGAAACCAAAGTTATCTGATTCCAAAATCTCTGCTTTTCCACTGGATATGCTGCTAGCAAAAAGCTCTTTCTTAAAAATACCAGTTGGATGGAAAGCAATTTACATTTACATTTCATAAATTATTTCAAATAGAATTGTACGTATGTGCGGGGATTCCTCACCCGTGCACAGTCTCGCTACGGATCAGTACTTACCACAGACTCAGTGAGTATGTTCCAAAGATACTCTCCATTGGCCAAAAAGTGCAAGGCAAGGATTAGAAGGTCTTTTTGGTTGGAGGCCTGTTCTAGTTTGGCCTAGGCTCCAGGACACCATGAGTAGAAGATGATGCAAGCCTGCGAATTAACAGTAGACAGAGCTCCGTGGTTTGCTTCCATACCAGACCCTGCAGAAGAAGCTTCCACATGTTTGTTCCTTTACAACCCAATCCCTTGGAAGTTGGCTACAACACAAGTTCCTGGGTTCCGCTCTTAGGCGATTCTGTTGCAGGTGGCAAATTAAAGACATTTGGAGAGTCACTGTCCAAGATCTCAAAGCACAATTTACGATATGGAAAGAATCAGAAACAGTTGAAAGGGAAATTGATTCTCCTCTTGATTGATTCTCCACCTTAGATTGGAATCATTCATTGGAGAAGATCATTGTGTACGAAATCTTCCTACCTACGAAATCTTCCTACCTATGGTGTTTATAGAAGTTTTAAGAAAGAAAAACATGCATATATATTTTTTTCCCTTGGAAAAAAAATTGAATTTAATGTCTTCAAGTGAATATAATTTACAATTTTGTAAATTAACTTCTCACTGGTGAAAACAGCCAAAGACTTAAAAGGAGCCTACACAGGATGATAAAATAAGAACCTTAAAGAAGCAAATAATTGCAACTAATTGTCTACTTTGAACCTTGATATTCACCCTAACTGGACTTTCTCATAGTAGGACTCATCCGAGACCTGATTTGTCCAAATGCCTGGAAAGTCGAATTGTCTAGTTACCAAAGCCCATCCTTATTTTCCAAACACTTGTGGGTACGCTCTCGGAAGTCAGTCACAGTGCAAAGACAAAAACAACCGTAAGTGGGTTTTCCAGAGGGTCTATGTTTAACTTTCCTTTCTAACGGATATCAGGCAATAAACACATTAGGGTCGGACAGTGCCCTAGAGTTTGAAATTCCTCGCCTACTGAAATCCTCCTAGCCAAAAGGCATTCTTTAGTTCTGTATTAAATTGCCCCATTAGATTGACCGCCTTAATCAACTTAACTCATGATTTACCAGATCACTGTTTCACTTTGCACAGACATCATACCAGAGCTCACGTGAACAATTTCTGGGACCTCAGCTCCTTCTTTTTCCTAAATGCCAATGCTCTCTCCCATCTTACCTTGAGCACTGCTCCCGCCTAAGACCTCAGGATCACGGGGCTTTGCGGCTTTGTTATTTGGTTTGTCTTCAAAATATTAATAATAATAATAATAATAAAAGGTAGTAGTGTCAGACTGTTATTTCCTATTTGGGGGAGAGATGATTTGGGGTGAGGAAGTGAGGGGACTGAGCAAAACCAGTTGAACAGTTAATGCTTTAACCTTGCGTATAATTTATACAATAAACAAAGTCACATGCTCCCCTAATAATTTAGATGTAAGCAAATGTTGATTTATTCAGGAAGGCTACTGCCAGAAGCGAAGCCCACAGCACAAAAATTTGAATTAAACTAGGACAGAAGCAGGCTAGTCTATAATAACATTTGTATAATTTTATTTTTGCCCTTGGCTCAGTTCATTTCCTCGTACAGTAGATGCATGAAATTGGTTCTTCAGCCACCTTTAGCTGATGTTCATTGATATCCGGGCAGGCTGGGAAGCAAGAGAATGCACCTTTCTGAGCTTTGTGCTTTCGATCACAAGGTTTCAACCGCCTAGGTCATTTCTGACAATGATTATCTCTCTCTGAATTGTGTATTTGGCAAATATCTCAGAAGAGCTTCATTTAACCTCCAGATATGCTTTTCCCCTCTTACTGTGAGGGGCTCTTAAAAAGGAGACTGTTAAGTAGATGCAAATGTTGTGCTGTTTTTATTCCTTTATTCAAGCCCGGGGGCACGAAGCTGAGTTCTCTTACTCCGCTTTGAGCAGGGGGAAATAAACGCCTTAGGAAATTCTTTACCTGACGGTGAAAAATAAACATTAACTCAGAGCCCGTGAGGGACCAAACCCCCCTCTTTCCTATTAACCTTTGACTTAAATAAAAATTAGGGACTAACTCCATCTCAAACTCCCCACTTCTGTTAGGGACGGAAGCTCCTTTGGAGGGAACAGGTTTAAGCCAGTAAATAATTTTCGAGAGCTTCTGAGAAGCAGGGGGAAGTTTTCCATCCAAGCAGAGCGAAACTTGGTTTTTCTGTCTTTTCTTTGCCACTCCCCACCCCCCCAACGTCCACGGCACACAAAAGCACGCATTCTCCAAACCTCGAGTCACTTTAAACGTCTCACAACTTTTATTCACAGTTTCATTTCAGGCAAAGTAACAGCTCTTTGGGGGTCAAAAGTTCTGAAATAAAGAATTTCTTCCCTCAGGTCACGAAATCAAATATGCTAAAAAAACAAAAAACAAAAACAAAAACCTCCCTAGCCTTTTGTTGAGAGGGAGTTAAGGTGGGGAAAAAAGTATCCTGAAAATTACAAATGAAAGAATTGGTATTTGCACTTCCTGTGAAATATGCATTTATCTCTCACTTCTTCCAGCTGAGAAGGTAAATAGCAGCCCTAGTGTTTTGGAGGCAAATATTGTTCTGTCCTATTCTTGGTAACAAAATCTGCTCCCAGGCCTTCTCCATCCCTGTCTGATTGTGCCCTGGGGCTGTTGCAGGCAGCCAAAGGAGCCTTTCAGAAAATCCAGGCCATGTTTTGACTTCATTACAAATTCCAAATAGAACAAGTTTTCGCCTGGCTTAGGCTTGGTTATGAAAGTTTCCCACAGCTCTCGAAAATATACAGAATAATAAATGGCTGGGCTGAGAAACAGAAGGCAAGAGTAATTCCATCAAAGGTTTCTAGTCACATCATAAACCACAATTGCGAAGCCCGAGGAGCTCATGTCACTAGGACCCAGAGATAAAATGTTTTGCCTTGGGCCCCGAGGTCACGCGTTGGGGCAGGAGCTTTGAGGTTCCGTCCTTTGTTCCCTGGCTGCTAGGGAGGAGGGGGCCCTTGGTCCCTGACTCGGAGGAGAAAGAGCCCTCTCTCCCCTACCCTGTGGCCCCCCGGCCTCCCCTGGGGACACACCACGAGGCTCGAGGCGCGGTGAAGATTGTGAAACCCTCTCACCCCAAGGGGGTGGCTGTGAAGTCTTAAAGGTTTTCGGGCATTTCCAGCACAAAAGCCAAAATTGATGAGTTTCAGTGGGGTAAGCTCTGAGGCGCAAAGGAAAAACCCCTAAGGCGGGGTGTGTGAGGAGGATACTTTTCATTGTCTTGCTGCGTTTTTTTCTTCTCTTTCCCTTTTGCTGGTCTCCTTATTAAGTCAAGATGTTATACGAAGGCACCAGTTAAATACGACATGCACAGTCCTTAAAGGAGCCCCTTCCCCCCCAGTTTACAGATGAGATTCCCCTTTGGCTATATTCCTCCCTTCCCCACCCACCTTTCTGCTTCCTCCCTTCTCCCTTGATCCGGGTTCTCCCTTCTCTCACCCCAGTCTTTTGGGGGGGTAGTGGAAACATAAGGACAAATTCCAGAAGGCCATACCTTGTAAGAACTCAAGATATTGACCCTACCCGCTGCTACAGCCCATCCTTCCTTCCCACACATTTTTATTTTAGGAAACACGTACAACACACTTAACATAATGCCAACAATGGGGGATTTACATGCTTTTCCCCCCAAAAGTCTATAAACATATATGTCCCACCCCAGAAGCAGATTCCATGGACTCCTTATTTTTTAAAAGCCAGTAACTGTAGCCTGACCATTCCTAACCCAGCACACTGACATCAAACCGGTGAGCTATGAATGATGACATCGAACCCACTGATTATGGCTTTTTCATATGTGGATGACCACACCGTCACTGCCATTATCCCTACCCTATACTCTAGCTTCTTGGAGTGATGACGGACAGATGCCGTGGTTAGTGATTAAAGACTGGACCCCAAATTGTCCCAAAAGCCAATTCTGAAAAAGTCTTTGAACATGACCAAAATTTTAGTAATGAGCTTTGGCTGAGACGGACACTATTGTCTTTATCTGTGCTTCCCAAATTTAGTTAAACTTGTAGTAACGTCATGCTCCGGATGCCTTCCTTTAGTCAACATCGTCAACGGAGCAAGAGACAGAACCCGTAAGAGAATGGGAAAAGGCCTTGGAAACACCACCTGGTAGAGAAGAGATATCTTAAATATTTTTAAGAGATATCTTAAATATTTTTTAAAATATTTTTTAAATATTTTTTTAAAAAATGGTTTAGTTAATAGTTCTCATCATTTGACCAGACTAAACTGTAATATGAAGAGAAACTGTTTTCTTGGAACATTTACCATTAGCCAGGTCCGGTCTGCAGGCACGCATGCCTGGGTATAGGTGCCTCTGTTTAGGCAATGGAAGAAACACAGCCAGGAGCAAAGTGAAAAAAAGTTCATTGGCTGTCTCAAGGAAATAAAGACCTCAGACTTTTAACATGGAAATATACCATTGCCATCAGATACTAATCACAAGGTCATTATTCTTTAAAGAGGTTCCTGAGTGAGACACACAGGCACCCAGGACACCCTTAGGCTATGAAATATACCTAGAGACTAATTCTGCCCTTGGTTGCATGTGAGTTAGTTGCCCTTGGAGTGAATAAAAGCTGCTTTCCATGTTACTCCACCCTCCTGTTTTAAAAAAAGGGGGGGGGGGGCTCCTGGTGGCTCCGTGGTTTAGAGCCTCTGCCTTCGGCTTGGGTCGTGGTCCCAAGGGTCTGGGATCGAGCTCGCGTCGGGCTCTCTGCTCTGCGGGGAGCCTGCTTCCTCCCTTCTCTCTCTCTGCCTGCCTCTCTGCCTACTTGTGATCTCTGTCAAATAAATAAAATCTTTAAATTAAAAAAAAAAAAAAGCCACTTCAGAAGATATGGGTAAAAATGTATCAGATTAAAAACCACTCCTCAGGCAATTTGGATGACAAGTGAAGATGGGCAACATCAAGCGAGGCCCCTTCCTGTAAAATACATCCGATTCAAAGGAGTATTTTTTTAAGTTACTCATCTTTCTAATGAACCCAACTCCATCAGCCAAATGAAACTGGTTTTTCGGCAAGGAGAGTTTTAACCTACGTGAAAGACATCAAGGACGGCTTTCACAGAAAGCACGCAAAATACTAATGACATGGTAAAATACTTTTCTTTGTCCAAGGAAAGAGTCTTTGTGGAGGAACTTCAAGCTAATACTAGAACACCCACACTGGACGAAGGGGCCCTGTCCATCCAGGTAATGTGTGATGGCGGGTCTATCTCCAGGATGCTCACCGGTGGGGACCCTGAGAGGACCTCGCTAGTATATCCCCCCATTTCCTTGTTGGAATGAATTGAACACCAGGTCATCTCCCCAAGACCTCTCCCTTAAGGAACCTTCAACAGTGTAATATGTCAGATGCTGTGCCAGAAGGTGAGGGGGTTTCTTTCAATTGTACAGATGATTGCTGACAGACCTAGGTGACACCTTAGACTCTACGTATGTTCCTGTCTTACACCAGGCCTGTGAGGGATCCGGGGTTCTAGAACTCTCTTTGGAACTATATTGTAGTCAACAGCCTGCATTCATTTATTCGTTCTTCCATTCATTCATTCAGTCGTTTGCTCACACATTCAGGTGTCCAGCCAAGCACCACTCTCAGAAGACTTACACTGTGCCGGGCACTGCTTCGAGAAGCTAGAGAATCAGGGGTGGAGGGAACAAATAGCATCCTGCTCTCAAGGAGTTTCTTTACTGCCAGGCACGGGCATCCACAAACCAGCAAACCGATGAAGATAATCCTTTCAGACAATGATTGTGAAATTAAAAAAAAAAAAAAAGGGTGTGTGTGTGATGATTTAGAGTGAGCTTATGTGGAAGGGAAGGACTCGACAGGGAGGGGAAGCCGCTGAGCGGAGACCCAAACGCCAACCAAGACCCAGTTGTGGCGAGTGTAGGAAGAGGAATCCTGCCTGTTTCTTAGCTGTAACATGTACCCATATTAACGTATAGACTATACAGCCTCACGGCTAGTGTCCCAGATAACTCAGCTGCTTCACAGCAGAGATCCTAAAACACAGGTATGGTGAGAGCACTTACCTTTTACCTATCGGCAAGACAACCTGGGGCATCATTTCCCAGCTGAGGGCAGATTTAATTACCAGTGTTCTGCAAAGGCTTTCCAAATGGTATAGATACAGCCTTGCACAGCGCCGACTTTCCAGAGCGTCTCCTTCTTCCCTGAACAGAGCAATGCCCATATTCCCTGATAAATTTCATCTGCAGTGATTCATCGCTTATTTACATTTACAATTATTTCCTTCAGTTCTTCTGAACAACCAGGTGCCTACAAAATAGGCTTGCTGTAATTCATTAGGTAACTAACTTTATTGCTACCCAAGCCATTTTATGCTGGAGAAAAAAATGCAACAATACCACTCTTCCCCTACCAAACCCCCCCACTCCACCCCACCCCACCCGGCCACCCTTCCCGGGGGCACACTTGCCACGCCAGCCAGATTTAGAAATGATGACTTTAGCTTGTGGCTTACAAGAAAAGACTTCATATCACATATTAATTTTTAAAATGTTTTCTTAAGCCCCTTTTAGCCTTTTCTGGCAAACCCGGAGGCCAGGTGAAAAATGAATGATCGTAATACGGTTTTGTTTAAAGGCATGAAAGTTTCTCCTCGCCTTCTCCCCACGTCACAGCTGGACACCTCTATTATGGTTACTTAGGTGTCTGATGGTTTGTCAGAAAGCTAGCCATAACTTAGGTGGAAAACTGGACTCCATTAAAAAAACATTAAAGGCTGCGAGGGAGGCAAGTTGATGTGGCATGGCTCCCAGCAATAAGGAAGCAAGAGTGCATGCTGAAGCTTGGAAATAGAAAGTGATGTCCTCATAAAAACATGGCTCTAGGCTGGTGTGCCACTAGAAATTCTTCTGTCAGTTTAGAATATTTAGCTCTAAGGGATTTCGACTTTCAAATGTATCTTTGGATGCAAAGTAGGCTGCATGGAAGCAGATAGCATTGAAGAAGGGAAAGAAGCATTTGCTCCCAATTATGATCAGTTTACGTTACACTGAAGATGTTATTTTATGTTTTTCTGATAGAATATTTGATCAGCAAGTGTGCAAGGGAGTCAGACGAGCTACCTCGCTGACATCAAGCGAGCCGCTGGTCTGCCTAGCTAGTAAATGCTGCTGATAACTGATACAGCTAAACAATATTAAAAGCTTCAGCCCTACTGGTTATCAAGGGAAACTTCCAGCCTAATTGGAAAGCTCGAAGCTTCAGGCATCTGAAATTCTTGGTTTGGGGCTCTTCCACGGCATTCCAATGCAGTATTTCCAATCAATAATGTGATGCTATGCACTGCACCCTCACGAGCCTTACAAACTCCCCTGAGTTTTGTATTTGACTTGTTAAACTGTAAAAAGAGTTGGAGAAACAAACAGAAAAGAAATACCTTGGTCCCCAGCTGCCATAATATAAAACAATCAAATAAACAAACTCCAGCGCTCAAACAAAACTGAAAATGCGGACAGATGTACTTTTCCTGCTCAAAACAGGAGCATCTTGGGTGACCTTTCCTTTATGTGATTTGTCTTTCTGGGTGGTAGACAAAGAGGTCCTCTCTCGAGGCGGACTGAATTATGTGTTAAAATTGAGTGATGGTGATGCAGACTCCCCCTATCGACACCCCCCCCACACATCCCCCTCCCCCACCCCTGCCCAAACCGGTAGATGTGAGGCTTTTTTCCACAACAGATGGTGGTGGTGTTAAGCCCCACCTAGCTACCAGGGGTGGCTTCTGGCCATGATGATAAAAATGCCCCAAGGGGGTGCAGGAGAGTCAGTTCCCCAGAGCAACCATCATCCACACATGGAACAGGTGATAGTTTTCGTAACCAACCTCCCTGTACAGAATCAAACAGCAGTATCTTTGAACTGCGGCAGTTCCCATGCTTTTGGGAATGGTGTGCTTCCAGAGAACTTACGTGAAAATTATCAGGGTAGGTTGAAACTGGGACTAGACCAGAACAAGTCTTTCCTGGGGTGGTTGAATTTTCCTTTTCCCCTCCAAGGGTCTACCAATCTGCCTTTGTTCGAGGTTTGGAAGGTAACATGAGGAACATTAGCTGGTGGCAAGAGGTAAGAAGCAGAGAAGTTGGAGTGTAGCTCAGTTTCAGCACCTGCTCCTACCCTTTGCTAGGAAGCTTCGACTTCTGGAACCAGAGGACAAAAGCCTCCTTTGTGTCTCAGTTAAAAGAGACATAGACCTCAGTTTGCACCTAAAGACACATGTTTACTCACATTTTGGTATTTCTGAAATCAGAATACATCTGATAATCAGCGTTGGCCAGCTGTCATTAGCGAAAGTCATCCCTGCTTGTACACAGCCATAAAACTTGTGAAATGGCTCCGAAGAGAACTTCAGAGGTGACAGTGAGCAAAGAGTCAGGAAATGTGACATCACCCATATTTCTGATGACACAGAGGATGAGCCTGCTCCGCAGAACATGAACATCTCTGATCCTAGTTGGAAAATCGTTCGTAAGAGCCACAGTCTGAATGGGAAGTTTTATAAATATCTTCACCAATTTACTTCATTTCTTTAAAAAAGAAAACCTGTTTTTCATTTCTAGGTTTCTTTTCACACATGCGCAAGAAGACATCTGTGAAAGAAATCGATGCCAACATAAGTTCAAGAGCCTTCCCAATAAGAATATAGTAAAAATGCGAAGACAGAAAAAACCACTATGCTACAGTTGTGAGTATATTTCTTGCTTTCTTAGTTGGACCTAAAATCACGATGGACTTTACAACTGATGACATCCAAAGTGCGATGAAATACAAAATCTCTATGACCTGGAAAAGTTTACTTAACGGTTCTGAACTTCAGTTTTTTCTTTTGAAAAACGAGAATAGTAACCACCCCTCCTTCCTGGGGAGATGGGGGACCAAGCTAGCCCCAGCAGAGTCCACAGAGCTCAATGTGGCACCTCGTCTATTTCTAGTCAATGGCAGTCAGTACCAGTCTCCACCCACTTAGCTACTCCAACCAGCCCACAGAATAAAGTAAACAGAGTTAAACAAACTTACTTACCTCTCCCAGCATGCTTTCCTTTGTTTCTCAAACTTGCCAACTCTGCAACAGGTAGACACAAACAAACAAACAAACAAGGATAAGGCCTTGGTGACTGTGTGGTTTTTGGTGATACAATTTGTGAAATGGATGAAATGGTTATTTGGATCCAGTATTCTAATGATAGAATGATGGTGAAGACAAATCACATTTTTTTTTCAATGCCAGTCCAGGAGAAAAGAATATATCAATCTCAAAGTCAGTGGAGGGAATTGTTTTTAAAAAATTTTTTACCAAGGGTGCCTGGGTGGCTCTGTTGGCTAAGCATCTGCCTTTAGTTCAGGTCATGATCCCGGGTCCTGGGATCAAGCCCTGGGTTGGGTGGGGGAGGGTCCTGCTCAGTGGGGAGCCTGTTTCTCCCTCTCCCTCTGCTGCTTCCCCTCCCTCTCTAATAAATAAATAAAAATCATTTTTAAAAAATTTATTTTAATTCCCTGAAACAAATAATACATTATATGTTAATTTAAAAAAATAAAAATAAAAAATTATTTTAAATAAAAAAGGACAATCAGAGAATGAGTCAACTAAAAACCCTAACATGTTTTTAAATTAAAACCCTGAGCAACAGTTATTTTTCTCTGATTCTAAGTCTCTCTTACAGAGAGAGAAAGAGAATGAGTGATCTCCAACCTAAATTAAAATTTCTAAAACGAGCTTTTATTTACTTTTAGAAAATCCATTTGTTAGTGGTTGTTTGTCTGTGGATAAACAGAGAACTTAAGGACCTCCAGTGCTTTTTTTCGTTCTTTCCTCTTAGTGTTTCCCTGTGTACATCCTCACCACGGGACTGTAGGTATTTTCTTCTACTTGGCGGGGTCGCGGCTGGAGGAGCCGTACTACGGAAGAGAACAAGGTGGCCAATGCACGACGTAGCAAATGAGCAGCTCCACCCTTTCAGAAGGCTGGCCCGCTGTGCAGAGAGAGAGAAGGAAGTTCACACAGAGACTACAGGGGCAAGTCAGCAATGGTTGCTGCCGTCTAGATGCGGGCATCCCCCCAGCCCCGGTCCATTCTGCCGGACTCCCAACTCCTCTGCAGGCCCTGACAGAAGATCTTTGCCCCGTCTCCAGCCCTCAGAGCACTCTGCAAATCCTCCACTGGACGTCAGACGTCTTGAGGAAGAGCTGATATCAGTAAGGGATCTTGAAGCCCAAGCTTCATTGCCTTCGTGGTAAATGTTTCTGATTAAGAGGAAAAGAACAAAACTGTAAGTTAAAAGTAAATTGTTAAGCAAATAAATAAATAAATAAAAGTGGCGGCGGTGGGGCAGGGGGGAGGCTGGCAGGGAGGAAGGAGTTTACAGAGTTTATTGAAGACGCAGACACCTAGAACCAACCTCCTTTCGCCTCGGCATTTCCTCTGGCAAGTAGGCCCCATCACAGCCTCTTCCTTCTTGGGTTACTGTTCCTGTTCACAATCGAGATAGTCCATGTAGGGGCGCCTGAGTGGCTCAGTGGGTTAAGCCTCTGCCCTCAGCTCAGGTCATGATCCCAGAGTCCTGGGATCGAGCCCCACATCAGGCTGTCTGCTCAGCCGGAAGCCTGCTTCCTCTCCTGCCTCTCTGCCTGCTTGTGATCTCTCAGTCTGTCCAAAAAAAAAAAAAAAAAAAAAAACTTTTAAAAAAAAGAAGATAATCCATATAAAGTAGTTGGCACCATACCTGGTCTATAATAATTGCTCAATAATGTAAGCCATTAACTACTATTCTTTATTAGCATTCAGCTGAAAGTTGTTGACATTGATTAAGCCTTTATTATACTCCGGGCATTGGGTTAAGTGTCCTACATGGAGTCACTTATCTAATCCTCAGTGTCCTCTCAAGTAAATACTATTATTATAATCCCAACAGATGAGGAAACAGAGACATGGAGAAGTCAGGTGGTTTGCCCAAGGTCAAACGTTAAATAACAGAGTTGAGATTCAAATCTCAGCAGTCTGACTCCAAGGATTGTACATGTAACCACTGTGCTCCTTATTTCATTGATTCTTAAGATCTGCGTTTTTTTAACAGGATGGCCTTAACATCAACAATAGCCATAGTTTGGCTGCATTCTTCTTTCTGATGAGACAGAAAATAATGACACATTTTACCGTTGATGGCATCTTGGATTCTCTCAAATAGAAGGTACTGCTTCGTTACAGAGGCGATGTGGAGAAGCTCAGGTTCCTTCTGAAATTCTCAAACAAGAGGCCCTTTCACAATCCAGAAGAGCCAAGTCAAGGACAGGAACCAGAGTACAAGACTTTGCAAGAGTCTGAAACTCTTCTGTTGTCAGCAAGGGGCCAGGGGATGGGGCCACCCTCCCGCACAGCCTGAGCGGCAGAGCCAGAGCCTGGAGAGGCAGAGGAAGGGCAAAACTGCCTCCCGGGCAACTGTCTCCCTTCTCACCCAGAAGGTGTAGGTGTTCAGGATTCCTGAGTGTGTTCTCACAGATGCGGTTGAAAGACTGGTCAAAGTTCACAGTCACAAAGGCCCAGAAGCAAATTAAGAGCAAGAGTCCATGTATTTAAAAAAAAACAAAAAAAAACCCTCCATGGATATCCCTTGGCAGGGTAGGTGGGGGTGGGGGGACTCTCTTTAATTAAAGACCATTTTCTACAAAGAGGCCCAAGCTACCCAGGCTTCCTTATACTCATATCTCTAAGCAACTGGCACATGGTCAAGTTTAGTAAGACACAGGAACAGAACCATTGTTAATCTATGATAGTGAAATGATAATCAGCCTAAATCTATGATCTTTCCTTTTCCAGAGATCCTGAGAGACAGACTTGGAACAGGCCACATCCTAAGACTATAACTCGGGTCTTCTATTTATATGCCTCACAGAGTCGGGGACCTCCAGGTCACTGGGGACCAGCTGTTAAGAATGAACTACCTTACCCAGGTGGGGCACCTGGGTGGCTCAGTGCGTTAGAGCCTCTGCCTTCGGCTAGAACCATGATCCCAGGGTCCTAGGATCAAGCCCCACATCAGGCTCTATGCTCGGCAGGGAGCATAGGAGCACCCTCCTCCTCTTTCTCTGCCTGCCTCTCTGCCTACTTGTGATCTCTCTGTCAAATAAATAAATAAAATCTTTAAAAAAAGAGAGAGAGAGAGAAAAGACTGAACCAATGGGTGACGGTGAATGAGATGAGGGGAACAGCAATACCCCCAGAGCCCCAGGAGTCTGGGACAGGAGCTGGGTCTGAAGAAGATATATACTGGACCAGGTGCTCATGGAACATTACTAGTCCCAGGCTGGATATCTGGTCGACCAGAGGAGCCAGCTCATGCTCCCGACTACAAGAGTTTATGTACTGGCCCCAGCTGGGAAGTTCAATATCTCCAGAATGTTCTAGGGCCCTAAGAACTCCAGGAAGTCCTGATTGTTTTGTATATGGTTGGAAGAGACGGAAGGATAGGAAGAAACCTTCAGGCTGATTTAGGGCTGAGCCACTCTGCCCAATGACAAAGTAGTGACTGGCATTTCTGGACATTTGGGAAGGCTCACAGTCAAAGGCAGAGGCTGTCAGCTCACTTTGACAACTTAAAGAGTGAGTAAAAGTCACTTTACTGGATGGGGGTGGGCAGTTAGGAAGATAAGAAGAAAGACCTGCCTAAGAACAATAAAGGCACTTTTACTTCCTAGTTGAAAGGAAATTAGGAGCAATTGTCACACTACTAAGAAAATCAATGAAAAGGGGGCGCCTGGGTGGCTCAGTGGGTTAAGCCGCTGCCTTCGGCTCAGGTCATGATCTCAGAGTCCTGGGATCGAATCCCGCATCGGGCTCTCTGCTCAGCGGGGAGCCTGCTTCCCTTCCTCTCTCTCTCTCTGCCTGCCTCTCCGTCTACTTGTGATTTCTCTCTGTCAAATAAATAAATAAAATCTTTAAAAAAAAAAAAAAAGAAAGAAAAGGAATGAAAGGGAGGGAGGGATGAAGGAAGGGGTGAGGAAGAAAGGGAGGGAGGGAGGGAAGGGAGGAGGAAGAGAGGAAGAGCCCCACCGAGACTGAAGAAGACATCCAAGAAGCCAAGGTAGCAACCTACTATGACTTCGCTACCTTACCCAAGAGCAAGCACCCTGAATCCCCCTTATCTCCTCCCCAAACCTCAACAGTCCAAGTTGTATGTGTCTCAGAGGGGGAAATAACCTACCAAAATAGAAAAGCTTTTAGGTTTCCAAGCCCACTCATCCAAACCCTTTTGTTTTATATCTTAAAGGAATATGTGTACACCTGGTCACTGAGAACAACTCGAGTTGTTGAAGACAACAATAGTAGTTAGAACCACCAAGAGTGTCTGGGGTTCTTCCTGTGGGGCATTCTGGGGTGCTAGGGGAGATGAGATAAGAGGCAGTGTCTTATGAACGACTCCCCTCAGTGCACCTTGCGTGGGCATCTACCAGGGAGGAGGAGGGGGTCCATCGAGTTGCATAAGCCAGCTGGAAGTCTGAGCGTGGGAGCTACAGTGGGCAGCTAGATCGCCACAAGAACTAGGTTTGATATTATAATTGAGGGTGGCTCCCAGGAGAAAATCTGCAGCAGTGAACTTGAGGGAAAAGGGCAACATCCAGGACTAAGGAGAACATGGTTAATAGCAAGCTGAGGGGCAAAGAGAAGCTCAATCCTCTGAAACTGCTGGAGGCTCTGAAGACACCGTGTGGAGATGTTCAGGGTCTCGAGCCTCTGAGCACACAACCAAAGCCTGAAAGGAGGAGGTAAATTGGAGGCCGTGAAACAGAAAAGTGTGTAGATTTATGAAAGGAGCCTTTAAACATTGCACACTTTATCAGAAATTAATGAAACAGAAGCACCCTTTCTCTCTTCTGCCCTGCTCCTTTACCACCGCTAATCAAAAGGACTGACCAATAAAATAAAACCCTGTGAACATGTGAAGGCGGGGTAGGGGAGGAAGAAGGCAGACAGAGAGGGTTTGCTGAGGAGGGGAAGAGAATCCTACCTTGGAAGACAGACTCCTACAGGTGAGACTGGGGGCAAGAGTTTCCAATTACAGGGAAGGGTGAAAATGGCAGGGAAGATATGAAATATCGTATTTGTGTTTGTTCTGTACCGAAAATGAGGATCTTTCTACCCCTAGGACAATTTTCACATTCTGCTGTGTGAGGGAGGATGGGGAGCTCCACTCACATTCACCAAGCAGCCCGCACGGGGCTGTCCTGCCCCTTGATCGTAGGTACGTCCGCCCCCGACAGCCATGACCCTCAGGGGTCCCTCCCTCCAGACGGAGGCATGGACGGCAGACCCAACCCCAGCGCAAGCACAAACACCCACTGAAGAGTCTCCTTTTCTGTCAGAAGCTAACTCCAGTTCACCTGCCTCTGATTTTTCTTTCCTGCCCCATCCAAACCACATGCTGAGAAATCTGGAAAATTCTACTTTCCCTGATCTTCCTACCACCCCAGAGCCCTTCACACTGCCTCTGAGGTTGACTCTGAACTGCTGTACCTGGTCTTAAATGGCCCACCTTGGTGCGTCCCTGCCCGCAATCCTTCGGTTGCAAATATTCTCTCAAACCCATGCTCCCACACACAGATGACGTCCGTTTCTTGTGTGCTCTGCCCTCTTGCTCCTTCTGCCTGCCCAAGTGCCACATTCTTTTAAGCTTCACCTCCTTTTTTTTTTTTTAAATAGATTTAGCGAGATATATTTCACATACTACATAGTTCACTCATTTAAAGCGTACAACTCATTTAAAATGGCATTTCGTACATTTGGAAGTTCATGCCACCATCACTAAACATTTCCTTACCTCAGAAAGAAACCTCAAATCTACCAGCAGTGCCTCCCTTTCCCCTTTCCCTTCTCCCCAGCTCCTCACCACACACCTCGGCAACCACGAATCCACTTTTGGTCTCCATGGATGATTTGCCTGTTCTGGGCATTCACATGAATGGGATCATATAACATGTTCTTTTGTGACTGGCTTCTTTCATTTGGCTTCCAAGGTTCACTTATGTTTTGGCCTCGATCGGTACTTCATTTTTTTCGTGTTGCTGAATAGTATTTATCCATGCATCAGTGTTTATCTATTAGTTTATCCATTCATCAATTCATGGACATGGGGACTGTGTCCACTTTTGGGCTATTATGAATAAAGCCGCTATGACTATTAGTGGAAAAGTTTTGTGTTTGTATATGTTTCCGATTCTCTTAAAGTTGGGTCCTACGGTAACCTTAGTATTTGGAGGGACCGCCACACCGCTTTCCAACATGGCTGTACCGTTGTATATTTCCACCTTCGGTTTCTCTGCACCCTCAACACTTACTAAAATTCACTTGTAACAGGAAATGGACACGTCCAGCCAATTTCTTGATCTTTTCCTCTGTGCTGGCATCTGTGCCTTGTGTTGTGTAGCTGTTATCTTGTTGAATCTTTACAACACCCTAAAAATCAAATGTCATTTCTCCCTTTTCAAAATGAGACAATTAAGCATTGAGATGTAGTAACAAGACTAAAATACAGGGAAGAGAGCAGAGACACATCCCCATCTGTCTGCCTCCAAACCCACTTCCAAACACCAGCCCAGGGAGCCTCCCAAGATGCCTTTCCAAGACAACACCAGACCCTCAGATCATTTCTTCTGAAACAAGAGCTAGTGATGGTTTGCACAGCACCTGGTATTGTTTTCTGTATAAAACATTATCTTCTCAACCAGACAGTGAACACTTTGTTGGCTGGATCTGTTCTTTCTCCATGTTGTCCCAGAGAAATCAAACATTTAATAAAGGCGTAATGACCTGACAACAATTTTTTTAGTTTGACACGTTCTGCTTTTATTTTTCTGAGAGGTGGGGGATGAGCTAAAGGTACTCTATTTCCTTTCAGCTTGTTTCCAAAATATTCGAGTGAAGGTGGAAGGAAAGATGGACAGTGCTACACCCAAACTCACGTCACCCTTACGGGAGAAATTTGGGTTACAGAGAGTGTTACTGTTTTGTTTTGTTTTGAGCAAGGTTTTATACTATAAAGCCTTGCCTTTTCTTTGGGAACCCAACACACACACACACACACCACATACATACGTGTACATAGGTACATACACATACGTATGTACATACACATGAGCAGTTTTTTGCTTGTGTGTCATATACCTGTGGCTTTATACATGTCATCTCTTATCTATCGAACAGTAGGTATTCATTACTGTCATTTCACACAGAAGTTAACTGATGCTCACAAGTTCATCTGGCCAAAATTACCTGGCTAGGAAATGGCAGAACCAACCCTAGCCCTTAAGCCAATGTTCTTTCCCCTATACAGCATGACCTGTCTCAGGTGTCCACGAAGGAGCCATGTAGCTTGGGCGTGGGGCTCCATTCATTTGTTCTCTTATCTTCTTCCAACTCCTAGCCCACGGCCACCAAAACCTGGCCACACGGTCTGGCTCAGGATAATCTCGTCCTGCATTCCCACGTCTACACCTTCCAACCCCAAGTATCCTGATCAAACCCACTCACACGAAAGCACGATGGCAGAGGCAGCAGGTACAGTTTGGATTCAGGGGTCTGGGACTTCCGGTTTTGAAACAAACACTCCTCTAGGACAGGATGGTATCAGATCAACTCTTAAAAGCATGCTCAGCCTCAATGGATTCCAAAGTGATACCCAACAAACTCTGTGGGAAAAAAATAATAAATTCCGCACATATAAATGGGGTCCGTTGGATCACCTTCTCATTAGTTACATCTCCTAGACAACTATGAACAAGCATCTTCAAAAGTACCTTCAACTACATCTAGGTAGCTTGGTTAATAACCCAATGTGACATCAGTCACTTAATCTCCCTGGGCCTCTGTTTCTTCTTTTATTTGATTGAATTACATGATCCCTAAAGCCCCCTTTAAATATGAAATTGTATGATTCTCTAATAGTGAGGAAAGGGCCTGTCCGGGAGGAAGAGGGTTGAGGACAGTGCAATTTACCTGGAGTCTACAGACGCGCTTTGAGGGGACGAGAACCGTCCGAAGGGAATGCTGAAAATGATGTGAGTTCATATTGGAAGGGAGAGGATATGAGGTTTTTTTGGATTCTCGATGGAATTGGTAACCTCCCGAATTTGCCAGCTACTGGCTGTGGAACTAAAAAGTGGTTATGGGGAGCTGTCCCCCACAGAGGGCTGTGTTCATACTGAGGGCAATCTCAAGGTCCTCTTTTGCCTCTTACAAATGGTACGATACAAAATACTGAGACAAAAAGGGCAGCCTGTTGAAAACGCTGCTAAAGCTTCTAAGGGTTTTGTCCTGTAAGGTGGCAAGCAAGGTAGTCCGCTGTTTGCTTGTTCGTTTGTTTGCTTCTTCAGTGTAATGGGGCTCACCTGCATTAAAATACTCTTAGGTGCGGCACCTGGGTGGCTCACTGGGTTAAGCATCTGCCTTGGGCTCAGGTCATGATCCCAGGTTCCTGGGATGGAGCCCCAAGTCTCCAGGCTCCCTGCTCCGTGGGGAGCCTGCCTCTCCCTCTCCCTCTCCCTCTGCTTTTCCCCCAGTTTGTGCTCACTCTCTCTCTCTCTCTCTCTGTGTCAAATGAATAAATAAAATCTTTTTTAAAATGCCCTCATGTGACAGTTTCGGTTGCAGATTTTCACCAAACTTGTCAGGTGAGCCTTTCCAGGGCTGGGGTCCTGGAAACCTACAGATCATTTTTACCAGCATTGAAGATGATCATTCTGCCTTTGAGAGTCACTTAGAGATTCCCATCCTGGCCATATTCCTTTGTGCATCATCTTAAGGAAAGTCGACATTTGGCCTTGTATGTGATAATCGTGTCTTGTATTTCAATGTATGTCTATAGATAAATGGTAGCTGGGATCTGAGAGCCAATTAAACGTAAAAATTTGGAGGAAGTATAAAAATAAGGGCCGTATCGGTTTCTCCTAGAGATGTTTCCAAATGAAAACAGGCTAAATACAATGTCTACCTGGGATCAAAGTCAAGAGCTGATATTTTGTTGTGAGGGACAATGTTCCATGTTCACTTGGCGTCAGATGAGAAGGCATCTCCTCAAGAAAAGGATACGCCACCACTCAATGTCAGGGCAAAGAGGAAGAACTGGATATTTGAAAACAGAAACTATAAAATGAAAGATAATAAACAGGTGAGTTTCAAACAGAATCATCTAGATACAATGGCCCTTCCTTATAAGCAAAGGGACTCTGAACTTGAAGGACTCTTAGAGGTATGAGTGTGTGTGTGTGTATGTGTGTGTGTGTGTGTGTGTGTGTGTGTGTATTTCGCACTCCCTTGTTTTAATTTTAATTGTTTAAATTTTAGTTTTAATAGTGGTAAAATATACACAACATAAAACTTACCACTGTAACCATTTCTAAGTGTTCAGTGGCATTAAATATATTCAGGTCCTTATGCAACCATTATCACCATCCACCTGGATAGAAACGTCTGGAGTGTTTCCATCTTCCCAAACTGAAACTCTGTATCCATTAAATGTTATAATTCCCCATTTATTCCTCCCCCTGTCCCTGGCAGCCATCATTTAATTCTCTGTCACTATAAAATTTGACAACTTTGGGTACTTCCTAGAAGTGGAATCATATAATATTTGCCCTTTTGTTCATTTGACACATCTTCAAGCTTCACCCATGGTGTAGCTTGTGTCCAACTGCCATTCCTTTTTAAGGCAGGATCATGTTCCATTTTATGTATATGCCGCATTTTGTGTATCTGTTCATCCATCAATGGGCATTTGAGTGTTTCCACTTTCTGGCTCTTGTGAAGAAGACTGCCATGAGCCTTGGAGTACAAATTCCTGATGGAGTCCCTGCTCTCAGTTCTTTTGGGTAGGATCATAGATTGTAGGATAAGTTCTCCAGGGCCTTGAAAACCTACAACAAAAACCACTAATGCAAAACTAATAAAATCACCAAATCCCAAGTGTGCTTATTCCTCCCCTTACCTACCTATTAACAATCTTAGTCTTTTTCTCCCCCTTTTAGCTGTTTTTCTAACGTATTCACTCTTTCATTTATTCATTCGGTAACTAGTATTCATCGGGCACCGACTGTGTGAGGCCCTGGAGACCCACAAAAGACAGACGAAGTTCCTACCTTGTGGAAGCAGAAGGTAATCAAATAACAAAGAAATGCACAAATCAACTAGTAGTCCAAAGAAAATTCCAGTAAACTATGAGTGCTTATGACAAAGAGCACTGAGCAGGTCCTAAGAAAAAGGAAGGCTTCCTCGAGGAAGTGATATTCCAGATGAAGGATGAGCAGGAGTTCATTCAGAGGTTAGAGGAGGGAAAGAAGATTCTTTGTATAAAACGTGCCTCCCATGCAAAGATCCTGGAGCAGCGAGCTGAAAGCTAGGAGTGGAGCCCCAGGGTATTGGGGCAACCCAGACTGGGAAGAGGGACACTTGATGTGGGTGCAAAGGGGTGATGGGCCAGATCAGGTAGGGCCTCAAGAAATTCTGGTCTTTAGTCCAAAGGCAGGGAGAAACCGCTGAAGGGATTTACTTACTTTCTGAGCATCTCCTGCTGAGGGTTAGACCCTTTCCATCAACAAGAGAAGTCTGTGTCGTCAGGAAGTTTAGGAAGAGGAGGATCTCTGTCTCTGTACGGTGGCAGGCATCTTTCCTGAGCGGGAAAGGGAGAAACAAGCTCTTTGCATAACTCGAAGGCTGCGGGCAGAGTGGCCAACCATCTTGTCTTCAATATTAGGAGCTGGTGACTTGGAGTCTTGTTCTTTTGGAACATCTGTTATTGTCCGGATAAATACTACCATGGCTATGGATGTGGAGTTTGGAATTCTGTGCCAGCCAGAACTTCTGCTAACTACCAAGGACATTTGGTATTAAGCAAGCCAGAGGTAATCAATTCTGATGCTTTAGGCTATTAGACCTCCCATGGGGTTTGGGAGACATAGTTCTTCTCTACAGAAAATGGTACAACTGCCTTGGGGGGAGGGCGTGTCCTCTTCCTGGCCCTAATGTATTACACAATGGCCTCTGCCAGAGGCTAGGTACCTGACTTCCCAGATCAGGATCCAATTCAGTTTGGGAACTTTTAGTTTTCACTAAAACAAATGGAATTCGCTTTCATGGGCAGGAACAATTTCCTTTGCTTTCTTCAAAAGGAAATGTGTGTATCTATACCTATAATTCATATGATCCTGCACACAGAGACACACTACAGGCCAAGAGAAGAAAACTGGAAGCATCTTAACTACTTTAAAATATGAAAACAGACTTCTGCAAGGACTTTCTGTGATGTGACACGCGGTGCATATAACCAGGCAGGGGGTGCAAGGCTTTCATCTTGTGAAAGGTGCAAGTTTCACTGAAGCTTAAGTTGGACAAAGTAATTACAAAGAGAAATTTCCTTGGGATGATGCGGTTTTGTGTACACAACTTGCCTGAGGAAGGCAGTGTCAGCACCCGCATTAGGTTTTGCTGGTCTAATTAGGAAACATACACAGTCAAGTTTCTCTGAAATTAAGAGCCAACTAATTAGGCCATGAAGTTCCCTTAGAACTCGCCTTGGTTGGGAAACACCTTTCCCTTTATTTGTCACCCACAGAGGATGAGGGAAGGACTGAGAAAGAGAAGATGTGATGTGAGATGAAACTAAACGGACACAGATGACTTGTAACCAACAAATGGAGAACATATCAAATGCTCTTTTGTCCATTCAGCCCCCAGGCAGTCCAGCATTAGACCCTGGGAGCTGAGCCACGTTGTAGGGACTATGACCCAGCACAGGGCGGCATGGGTAGTCAACAGCACGGGAATGTGCGAAAGATATTGTCTGCTTCTTGCCTGCCTACCTGCCTCCTCTTGCTTCCAAAAATGAGGGTGGGCATGGACGACACAAAGGTTCAACCACACCATCAATAGTACTCTTCCTTCACGCAAAGTCCTCCCTTTCCTGCTCACTCACAGGACGGAAAGATCTAATTGATGTTTGATCTTTGTATCATGTATCATAACCCAGATGTATCATGATCTTTGTAACATGTATCATAACCCAGATACATGCTTGATATATCTGGGTTATGGGCTTGGCTAAGGCACCAGTGCACAGGGTATGTCAACAGCTCCCAGAAACTCGGTTCTGTCTAGAAAGAGATCATCAGAGAATCTCAGGGGACCTTCCAAGGGGCATGACATGAGAGCAACTCCACGAGTCAAAGTCTTCATAGGAAAAGGAAAGAGAAGGAGGAAGGAGAGGAGGAAGCACTCACCTGCCTGGGGGAGTTCATCATTCAATCTGGGAGCTTGACATCCTATGAATAAGGAAAACGGTTGATTTTATTCCTCTTGCTTTACTTACTCTATCTGTGGCATAGAACTGATTTTTCAGAAAGTTCATTCACTATTTCAGTTTGTATTTGTTTGGGATCGAAGAAGCCAAAGGTGAGTATAGACCTGACAAAATCAAGAACTAAATGACTGGTTATAATCTGTGTATAGTTTTTCCTGTTCTGTTGTCGTAATGCACTAAACTAGAGGCAAGATGAAATTTGCTATTTTAATCATGTTTAAGTATACAGTTCAGCGGCATTAAGCTCATTCATGTTGGTATATGACTATCACCACCATCCATCTCTGGATCTTTCCATTCTCCCCAATCAAAACTATGTAGCCATTAAAAGATAGCTCCCCATTTCGTCCTCTCCCCCAGGCCCACTAACTACTGGTCTCCTGTCTGTCTTTATGAATGTGACTCTTTCCAGGTACCCATGTAAGTTGGATCGGGTCATGTTTGTCCTTTTGTCCCCACTACATTTTGATATGGCCAGAGAATCTAAACATTAGTCATAGCTAAACTCTAGGTATAATCAATAAAACAAAAACAGTGTGTCAAATAATAACATCATTTTCCAGGTTCTGGGTTACATGCTTTCTCTTTTATATTTTGCATTATGATAAGTTTTAAATGATACATTTGTTGCAGTCCAAAAACTTAGCCCCTTCCACCCAAAAACATTCCTTTCAGTAGGCTTTACCGTAGGGAAGAAAATGTAGGGAAATTCTTGTCCCCCACTTTGGGGAAATGACGAATAGTGGGATCATAATAATGTTTTACCTATCAAAATTTTTCAGAAGAGAACAATAAAAGACTGAGGAGTTACTATCATTATCTTATAAGCTCTTTTACAGAGCCTTTGTTTTGTTTAGGGACATGAGCAATTAGAAAAGAAATAGACACACAGGCTTTGTGTTCTCAGCAGGAGCTGCTATATGTTCGGTACAATGGATACGGGGTTTTTTTTTTTCTTTTTAAAAAATTAAGATATCCATTATCTACAAAGCAACCTTAAAGGGACAGATTGAGGATTTAATTTTAGAATTTCATGTCTAACTCTCATAGCCAGATGGTCTTTACACAATGGAAGTTCCCTACCATCATTCATAATTGTTTCTTATCACTACTATCATTAACGTTATTATTAAGAATAATGTGGAAATCATTTAAATGCCCATGTGGAATAGTCTTGTCGATTTGCTCCCCACCTCCCAGTACCCATTTTAACTGATCGGGCTTATACTCATTAAGACTCTAGAAAGTGCTTTCTCTTTTGATAACTTTAAAGAAAGTACACAGATTCTTGATTCCTATAGCAATTTGTTAATACTGGCTCTTACTAAAACTTGGAGACAAATATGTTTGTCTCCTGTTTATTATTTTGGGGCCAGATTCTTTTTCTTTATTCTTGTATTTGCTTTTTTTAAACTAGAATGTATTCATGATTCTTTTTCTTTTAAATAAATTTTATGTTTTTAACCATAGGATGATCCCATTGAATAAGTTTTATAGGGTTTTTTTTTCAGGGTGGAGCAGGGAAAGGTTTTTTAAAAATTGAAATATGACATCCATATCATTAGAGTTTTAAAGTTAGTAATATGCTTAAGGCAGACTTTTTATGGTTAGCAAAGCTGAGAGGTTCTGACACCCAAAGGATGTACGAAGAGATAACTTACATAAATGTATATGGTGCCCCGGAGGGGCCTTGATTATATTATGGGGTTTCTCATGAACAGCTTTGGTTCAGACAGAAGAACAGTGAAGCAAAGCTAAGTGGTTCTCTACCGAATGTGCTGTGCATGAGACGCGTTTCCCTGCAAATAGAAGTACCTTTCAACGCCAGCTAGTTCACGATGAGGCACTGAAACAAGAAAGAAAACAAAATAGCTAATGAAATGTTTGCCTTATTAAAAATGCCTCCTTAAAATAACCATGGCATCACTTTAAAATGGATAGCCTCACAGATGACAGGGAACAAGCTGAAAAGGATGAAGTCAAACGCTTGGGAAGGAAGAATACACTTAAGTTGGAGAATGTAGAAATTGAGTACAACAATATACGACTGATTGATTGGACTACTTCTTAGAGATTTGAATGAGCCCTGAAATTCATTTCTTCTAATATTCAAAACCGTATTTCCTTTTCTTAAAAAAATTTTTGCTTTTAAAGCACTTGCTTGTACTTGTTTTGTAATTCCTGAAAGAGAAAACATAAATAATTATAAAGAAAGAGATTTGTGGGGACGCCTGGGTGACTCAGTTGGTTAAGCAGCTGCCTCCGGCTCAGGTCATGATCCCAGCATCCTGGGATCGAGTCCCGCATCGGGCTCCTTGCTCAGCAGGGAGCCTGCTTCTCCCTCTGCCTCTGCCTGCCATTCTGTCTGCCTGTGCTCGCTCTCTCTCCATCTCTCTCTCTGATAAATAAATAATAAAATCTTTAAAAAAAAAAAAAAAAAGAAAGAGATTTGTGGCAGAATTGTGGTCCAGCCCCATTTCTTATACCAACAATTATACACAATGCTTAATTAATTGTTTTATATGTGTGAGGCAGTCTTGTCAGAATCAAGGATGCTCAAAGGAACAGAGTTTTCCCTAGTAAGCAGCATCGACAGACCTAGGATTGTTCACGGCTAGATTTACCTTGAAGAAAATCTCATTTTCCCCATTATTTGACATGAAAAGGTGAGGTGTCCATGTGATTTCGAGATGAAGTAGTAAAATGAGGCTAAGCTATTCTCGTCAAAAAAAATCATCCATGGAAATATCATTAAATTCGGGATCTCCTATTGCATAAATATCTTTCTTTTGTTTTCCTCTGTCTAAAATGGTAATCAAGGTATCTGGCCACCGTCAAGTTTTATTTCTGAATTCATCTGTGTTGCTTCACAATGTGAGGTTATGGCCAGTATTCACGCTGCACAGCCAGAGAAGAAATTTTGTTAAAAGACCAAAAGAGAGGGACACCTGGGTGGCTCAGTGGGTTAAGCCTCTGCCTTCGACTCAGGTCATGATCTCAGGGTCCTAGGATGGAGCCCCCATCGGGCTCTCTGCTCAGCAGGGAGCCTGCTTCCCCCTCTCTCTCTGCCTGCCTCTCTGTGTACTTGTGATCTCTCTCTCTCTGTGTGTGTCAAATGAATAAATAAAATCTTAAAAAAAAAAAAAAAAAAGACCAAAAGGGTCTAAGGGCTTTAGTATAAGGACTTGGCATCTGTTTCTGTTCAGAATTATGGGAGAGCAGAAATTGACGCTTGCCAGCAGAATCTGCTGCCATTAGAAGATCCACTTCTTCCCAATGTGAGATATTACAGACTCTTAACATTGACAGTGATATAGAAAACTATCATGTTTTCCAGAGACTAATTATAAACAGGTGGTGGTTGGGGCCAAATCTCCAGGAATCACAAACCCATTCTGTTTGAGCTTATTAATGCCTCTATTCAACTCCAGGAAAATGTGCACATTCCACAGTATTATAGGGAGTTTCAGGTTGATTGATAAAAAACAGGTGATTTCCTCCAAAACACTGACTCGAAGAGAAAATAACCTAATTTGCCTTCCTGCACAGCAGCGCCTCTCATGGTAGGGATAGGTGGATGGTGCTGACGGTCTGGTGGAAATATTGTCTGGTGGCACGGAGGGAGAAGCCGTGGCTGCCTTGCGGTGGCGAGGGATGTCCACGCATGTCCAGGCTGAGTGCAGGCACTGACACTTCTCTCTTCTTCCTAATGGAAAGTGCAGTGGGATTTTTAACTTGGATCTGGGTGTCTGGCTTCACTGGAAGGTTTTGCAATTTCACATTTCATCTCAGCTACTAATGTCCACATCTTGTGAAATCGGCACCAAGAATGTACCGCAGGGCTACCCCTGGACCAAGCCATGACGTTCTGTGCCAACTCGTGATTTGAGGGTTCAGTGACCACCATGCGACCAAATGAGCTGTCCCCACATTAACAGGAAAAGGGACTGACTGCTGCGCCCCTTAAAGAACATCCCGTTTTCTCTTGCTCCACGGTCAGGCACTCAACTTTTTTCCACCAAGCTCCTGGTTTCAATTCAAAATATCCAGTCATCGTTTTTATGCCTTAAAAACTGGCGGAACTCATTTTGATAGGGAGGCCCAGGAAGATGGAAACAGAGGTCTGTGTTTTCTTCCTGATTGTTTTCTTGCTGACGATTTTATTGCCATTGTCTTCCGTGTTGCTAACGGTTTTTAGGCTGCTGCTCTCACTTCAACTATTTATTGAAAAAGGAGGTTCGAAGGATTTTTAATATACTTTTGCCCCCAACTTCTTCATGATTGGCAAAAAAGCACTGTAGAGCTCACAAAATGCACACGTTCACTTGCACAGATAATAATCAGATAAAAAAATACTTTTGGGTAATTTCGTGATGGCACGGGCTGACTGAAGCAAAGTTGGTAAATTCGTGTCTTATACCAGGCAAGAGATGGACCCTGCTTTTCACGTGCCATCTCATTTAAAAAAAGAAAGAAAGAAAGAAATCTATCTTAGAATTTAAAGTCAGTTGTCCCCCATCCTTGGTTTCTTTGTTTCTTCTCTTTGTTTTCCCTGATACAAAATGAATTTTCCCTCTGAATCCTCATAGTCTCAACTTTGAGTCCCCTTCAAACTACAAGAAAATGAAGATCCTCTCCACGATAACTTACTCTGTGGCCCATTTGTCACTGGGATTATGGCAAATTAAGCAATCAGCCGAATGGATGGATCACTTTAAAACGTCAGTCACTTACAGCTTCAAAAGAATGTCCTTCCTCTAAGTGATGCCATTCTGAGGTATTTAAACACCTTGCAAATGAACATTTCAGAACTCAGTTTGCTCTAGTGAATATTATCCTCTTCAGAGCAGTTATCTTGGAAACCGAAATCTCAGTTAATTCTGCTGCTTAAAATATTTTGCTACTAGTCTTTAGTTCATTTAAGTACTAATTAGAAAATTAGCCTCGCTGTGTTTTGTCATATTTTCTTTTTTTGGAATCTAAATAGTATAAGCCATCTTCATTACTCACTCATTCCCAGACCTGGTACTAATTTGGGGGAGGTGGAGGGAGCGTGGTGTTACAAAAGTTAAATGTCAAAGGCCAAGGATTTGCTGCCACCAGAGATATTTGAAAGAAGGTGTTAACAGGTTGTTAGGACAAACTGCAGAAAGGGAATGCTGAAAGTATGGTTTTAAGCCATTAAATTAAACAGCCTAAAAAGCTTCAAAGGGGCACCACTCACCTTGGTTCTAGTCCTGCCTTTCCAGACCTCATCTTGGCCTTGTCACTGACTGTCACTGACTCGTGTGACCTTGGGCAAGCTTATTCCACTTCCTCATATGTGAAATGATTTCAAGAACTAGATGTCCACAAATGATCTGTCCAGCTCTAGCATCCCAAGACAATGACAGGAGGCTCTCCAGACTTTAATAAAAGTCACTTCAGGCCACACCTTCAATGTATTAAGTCCTATCAATCTCTTTTCTTTCCACATGCTTCTGTATTAACGTTTCATGTGCCATTTGGGGGCAAGAAGAAAGTTCTTATTCAATTGAACCTAGAGTCTTGCCGATATTGAAAACAACTCCACTGCAGGTCAGAGAATGTATCTACCTTGTGTGGAGGGCAGGAGAGAAGGAGAACATGCAAAGAAAGATGCGATTTTGTTTCCTGTTGTTTTGTGAGCCATTCACTTTTTGTTCTTGCATGTCACCGATATTCTCAAACCAGAACTTGTTATGTAAAAAACCAAAAAAACAAAACAAACAAAACCTACCAAGACCCCTGATTCTCATGATGACGTTAATAATCTCTCATGTCATTATTACACAGATCTGATGGATGATCTTTTTAAAGAACTTGGCCCTTCCCTTCTCTGCTGGTCCTGCAGCAGTCGCTTACCTTAAAAGAAAGATGAGAGTTTAAAAAAGACTTCCTGGGAAATGCTGCCAATCGCAGGTATGCACAGGACACGTCTGGTTCTATTTAGTGTTTTTTTTTTTTTTCTTTTCTCCCTTCCTTTTTTTAGTAGCCTTGGCCTTACAGCCTGGTCTTTTTCATAAGAAAATGTCAGCAAAGTCTTTGAATTAATGAACTGTGAAGGGCTCAAAAAAATATACCATTTCAAAAAGTATCCTGCAAGGACAGAACACTAATGAGCGGTGACCCTAGAGTTACAACTAAATATCCCACTCTAACTACAAAGAATTAAGATTAGGACTGGCTCAGGCACCAGGTCTTTGAACAAAGACCTAGAGAGGAAGGAGAAGTGATGAGGAGTGGGGGAGGTCAGAACCAGAGTCGCAAGCTGGGGAAATGTGTTTATGTTAGAGTCTCTTTAGCTCTGTTGAGCACTTCCATCAAATAATGGAATTATACAACCCCCCCCCCCACCATAGCCTCCCCCGCCCCCGAAAAAGGTACCAGGTGGAGGGAAGCAAAGAAAAGGGAGCAGGCAAGATATGTTCAGAATGTTGATCAAATAAAACCTAAATGATAGGTCTTTGGCTACACCTAATGTAGGTTTTGTTTTCTTTTAATTTTGCTATTTAAAAAAAAAAAATGTGGTGTAACTCCTTCAATCTTTTTGCAATTCTGCATGGTTGAACATTTGAAATGAGTTTGTGTATCACCCCCAGGCGCTGATTCAGACCTGATTGGGGCAAAGCAGACTGCATGTGCTTATTTTTATCCACGTCATTTGGGACGTTATGTCGCCAAAGGAACCAAAAATGTGCGGCTCTGTTGCCAAATTATCACCTATCCTTTGATCAGACATCAACAAGTTGTGCGACCTTAGCGTAACAGCAATGTCAGGTCAACTTGAGAAAGTGAAGAGACAGCCCCAAACACAAATAAAAAGAAACAACCAACAATCCTTATAATTATCATCATCTGCTGCTTTTCCCTCTTTTGGCAAAGAAACACTCCATCCATTTGCAGAAATCGCCCGCGGAAACGTTACATCAAAACTAATCACAACGATTAAAATCAGCTTTTCTGTGCAAGAGGAGGGTAAAAAGCAAGTTGGAGGCTGGAATAAGATTGTTTTTCCACCCAAAAAAAAAACTGGAAAAAAATTTCTTATATGTATATTTATCTATACGTATACGTAGAGCTTTATTTTTGAAGGAGATCAATTGTCTGCCCTGTGATCAGTTAATTTGATTTAAGTTTTATTTTGGAGATTGATTTAGACTGGAGGTAGAGGCATGAGCTAATTGTATCCTGATCCTTGCCTTGAGGGGTTTCAAAGCCCTGGAGCAACTCTTCTCTGTATTTTGTTCTGTCTACCTTAGCCAAGCTATTGCATTTCTCTCTGGTGTGGCGAGCCGAGCAGATCGCTGGGAGAGAAATCGGAAAAGGGGGGAGAGGAAAAGGAAAAGGGGACTTGGAGAGAGACTTTGTGCTTCAATGTTTCAGGTAAGATCTGACGGTTTGGGTTTGTTATTATTTGCTAAGGAGGGTATGGCTGGGACTTTGGGCGCAACTCGCTTTTACGCATGTGCCAGGCATGGGGCGAGAGCGCGGCACACTCGCACACACACAGCCCGCCGCGGCGGCTTGCGATCCGCTCTGGATCCGCTCGGGCCGGCGGCGGGGCTGCTGCTGCGGGTTCTCGGCTTTCTTCCTCGAGCAGGAGCGGGCGCGAGCGGGGCGGAGCGGGCGCGGCCGGCGGGGCCGGGGCCGGGGCGGCGGGAGCCCGCGCGCCCGGGCCCGGTTCCGGATCTGGGCGCGGAGACGCCGCGGCTCTCGGAGCCCGTGCCAGCGCCGCCCGCCCGCCGCTCGCGCGCCAGCCTCCCCGGCGGCCGCTTCGCCGCGGCTCTCCCCCGCCCTCCCCTCACCCCTCCCTCCCTGCCGAGCCGCGCGCGTTCCTTTCTTCCCGGCGCAGAGCTCCGCGCCCGCACAGCAGCCCCGCCGAGAGCCTCCCGGCGCCGCGGGCCCGACCCGCCGCCGCCACCGCCACCGCCGCCGGCCGAGCGCAGCGCCCTGCGGGGTGCGCGGGGGCGGCGACGCCCGGGGCTCCGGTCCTGCCTCCTGCCGGGGGTGGGGGCCCGCCGCCCCCTCCTCGCCCGCAGCCTCGGCGGCGCCCCCGGATGCCCCGTGAAAGACGCCATTGTGGCTGCGGAGCCGATCGGGCCCCGAGGCGGTTTGTCCTTCCCCTTTTGCCCGGGCCGGAGCGCGCCGCTCCCCTTTGTGAGCCGCGGCCGGTGCCCAGCGCAGTCCGCCGTCCGTCTCCGGCCGGGCTGATCCGGATTCGCCGCCTCCGCCCACCCGGGCGCCTTTAAAGCCCCCTCCCACCGCCCCCTCCTTTTTCCAGCCCCCCACCCCCACCCCCGGGTGCAAACGTTTCATTTATTTTTAAAAAGCTCTCATTCCTCTTCCTCCCCACCTCCTCCCAGATAAAGGGCACGGCACATGCTCCGGATTAGAAGTCTCCTTGGGAGGCGGGGACGGGGGAGGGGGCGCTCGGGTGGGGGAAGGATGTGAGCGCTGCAGGTAATGGCTGTGGTTTTGCTGCGCTCGCCTCTGCTCCGCGGTGCCTGCAGCGCCCAGTCCGAGTCCGGAGCCCGCATCCTTCCCTCCCCTTCTGGCGGCCAAGGTTCCCTTAAAGGGACAGAGTTTCCTGGCCGCCTCCGGTCTCCGCCGCTCGAACCAGCGCTTGGGGCACAGAGGTGGGCGGGAGGGATGCAGTTTGGCTCCTTTCTGACCTCTTTCCGTCCCGCACCCCCCACCCCCGCCGCCCCTCTTTATGGAAATGCGAAGTGTGCTTCCTCTCCCGCCCCCCAGAGGGACCTGGCTGGAAAATAAAAGAGTCCGAGCCTCCTGGAAAAAACGCGGGGGGGGGGGGGAGGAGCGGGGGTGCGTTCTGGTGAATTGGCGTTAAAAGTGAGGTCGAGCCCCCAAAACATCCGGGAAGAGGCCACCAGACGTGCGATGCCGGAATCCCTTACCTGGACGCGTGCTCCACCCAGCCGCCCGAGTACCGAAACTTCCTAGCTAGAGCGGGTCGGCAGTGTCTGCCTTTGTGCTTTCGAACACTTGCACTGTCGTGGAAATGATTTTCTGGGATCAGAACGTTTTCACCGTGGCCGCGCTTCGGGGGCTAGCTGGGCGGGCGCCAACTAAGTTAGCCAAGTTGCAAATGGGGCCGTCGGCTTTGTGCGTGGCGAACAGCACACAGGAACTGTCCAGTGTCCGCCTGGCACGGGCTTCCTCGCTAAGAGGGGCACCGCGGTAGGCAGCAGTAATTTGGTGTAAATGCTGCATTACCTTTTAGATCATAGAGAACTGGCGGCTGCTTTCAAGCAAATCCTTGACACGTGTGTGTGTGTGTGTGTGTGTGTGTGTGTGTGTGTGTCTCCTTGCTGGAACTGGGAGAGACATAACAGTTTAACATACTCATTCTTTAAGAAACGTTTGCCTTCTGTTTTCAATCAACTAAGCTGGCAGCTAGAGATACAAGTTTATTTGAGAATACCCTCTGGGTACCAAGCATGCTTGGATTGTTTTAGCAAATTAAAAATGAGCAAAATGCTTTTACCTTCTCAGCAGTAGACTCCTTAAGAGACCTCCTGTTTTGTGTGTATGTGTGTTTTTTAGAGAAACATCTTCTGTGTTTATCTCAAATGTGTTTTTAATGTGGAAAAGGAGAAAATAAGGGATTTTTAAAAGGCTGAGGCTGATGCCCTAGCCTGATTCATTAAATCCGATTTTGCATCAAGGAATTTTACCTGCATATGTGGGAAATCTGTGGCAACTAATAGCTAATCTACTTGGTGAATGTGAAATAGCAGTGGATCAATTTGTCTCCTGGATAATGGGCAATGTGTCGGTGTATCCCTGGTGTTTATTTTTGTGTGGCATTTGGCTTACCATGAGGGGCTGGTGTGCAGGAGACCGCACACTGGCGGCCACGATTTGGCTCAGGAGTCCTGCTGCTGCTCGACTGCAAAGAGTTGTTAGCGACTG